>NW_027130204.1:11732500-12932500 GCF_026122565.2 Emydura macquarii macquarii | reverse complement strand
CTTACTAGGACAAGCTCATTCAGGCATTTACACCAATGAACAATGAGTTATAGCAGGGATCAATTTGGTTCAATCTTTGCTTAGTCTCTGGACACTGTCAAGTAGTTTTGGACTAAAATTTAGCTTTGACTAATGTGTGAGGAAATTTCTAAAATACATATGCTCATGGCACTTTTCAATTAAAAGTTCCCTGTGATGATGGAAGGCAAAACAAAAGAGCATGAAAATCTGAAAGTGAAAGTGACTACAAAACAAAAGTGAAACTGACAAGTCTAATCACCCCTGATGGAGCTGGGCAAATAAAAACATTTTGATTTGGCAGCTGAACTAAACAAAAAAAATTTAATCGAATGGGGGTCAACCTGAAACAACAGGGTTTTTTATTTTTCTCACCAAAATGTAAAACCAAACCTTAATTAGTTTCAGGTCGAACTAAACATTTCATTTTGCTATGCATCAAAATGTTTCATTCGACCCAGTGTTTAAATTTGTAATGAAAGAGGTGCCGGGGCTCAAGCAATTTTTTTTTTTTTTTTTACTTTCATAATTGATGTGGCAAGCAGAGATGCCAGAGCTATCAACTGCCAAACCTAGAGGTTTTGGGGCTCAACCCTGGAAAGCCCTGGCACAAATTAAGCACTGATTCAACCCGAAATTCAAAGTTTTAATTTTTGTGTGGTTTTTGCCCATTATAGTTTTGGTGGTTGGGGTTTTATTTTAGTTAAATCTTGCTAAATTTCAAAACAAGATGTTGTTTCAAATGAAAAGTCAAAGTGTTTTGTTTAGAAAATGTCAAACCAAAAAGTGTTAATTTTTTGGAAAAAATATTCCCACTTTTTTTTTTTTGGCCAAAACTATTCACCAAATTTAACAACAGTTTTGGTCAACCTGAAACTGCATTCTTCAGTGAATTATTAATTCACCAAAAAAATGTGCTCATTTCTAACTGCTGGTCCAATGGTACGCAACAAACATAATAAGCAATTTAAGTTACATTGAATTTTTGAAATCTTCCACTCCATTACAGTACTGTGGGGTATTAGTAACTAGTAACAGAGTTAAGGGAACATTTTAAATATGTATTTTTATCTTCGGTGTTCTCTAATTTTACACAACATATCCCAAAACAGAATATAAGAAACCATCTTCTTATGCGATTTATGACATATCAAGTACATGATATTGGTTAAAATAATGAGAGAAGAAAATGCAAGCAGCCCACACTTAACTGCCCAGGGCAACTGATTGTACAAGATAGAGATTGTTATTTTACACATTTAAACTATAGTGATTTCTGCAGGATTCTGGGGAACCAGAGGAGGCATGTCACTTGACCTTTATTGACTCTCTTTGTTTTACCTGCCTTAAAAGGCTCTAATGAAACCTACCTTACAGGTATATTGTAAAGCTGTTTTAATGAATGATTTAAGAGCTGATTCTATGATGAGACATGCTTTAGAACTGAAAAGTAAGTGTCTATATCACATACTAGGAGACAGGCACAAGCTAAAACCCTAGATCTGAGCACCCCAAGTACTTTTGGGATGTTTAGATCCGTATCTCTGACCTATGCCAAGTCTGCTCTTTTAGGTCAACAAAGTCAAGCCAAAGACGTAACAAAACTCTCCTGCACAGCTTTTCCAATTTGGCAGCCTCTTTGAGTGATTTGTATTTTGTACAGCAGTTGGATGAACGTAGTGAAATCACTGAGACTCAGCCCAGTTAATGAGACTCTCAGCTAAAGGGACACTGTCAGAGCTGTCTGCTAGCAGGTGGTAGATGGGCCAGAACAAGCCCATCAACAGCTGCTTCTAGTTCTCCTTTCCATATATGTGGGTGGGACCCATTTTATTTCCTCTCTGCATTTCTGAATTCATCATTTTTTATAACGGACTACACAGCTGTGTCCTAAAACCATTGCTCATCTTTGATATCACTGTTGCAAACTTATCTCCCACATCCAAGGGCTAGACTAACATTAACTCAAGCCTCACACTGCATAGCTACCCCTCTTTTTTAAAAGTGAATTCAAACACATTTGTACATCAACTATCCATTTCTGCATCCTTACCTTGTATTGAACGAGAAAGCAAGGATGGGTGGAGAAAACTCATGAGAGAAAATATAACGAAGCACATCATTGTCCCTGAAATACTTCTGCTTGAAATATCTGTGTGTTTTATAATGGATTAACTTTAGAGCTGTTCCATGTCATAGTCTAATAAAAGATGTCTTAACTGTTTACACTTAGAGGCTGTAAACAAACAAAACCAGGTTTCCAAGCATTCCTAATCTTTGGGACAGAGCATCACCTACATTACACCAGATACAAGGCACACTACCCTAAAGTACTGAGTGCCCTCAACCGCCAATGCATTATGTTCTCAACCAAAGGGTCTTATTGGGAATCCAAGAACAACTAGAGATCACCGTACCAACGGCTGTCACACACACTTCTTGTCAAATGCAGTTGGCAAGAAGGTTGCAACCTTTTTCTTTTGGATGTAGTCTTTGTCATGGCTTAACCAAACTTTCTCCCCTCGTGGTTAAGTTGTTGCCACGCACTTTACTTGGGATTACATCCTTAAAGCAAGCAGTAACCACAGCTAATGTGCAGTCGTCTCTACGTGAAACTGGGTTTCAAGCAGAATGCACATTACACCTGTATTCTGTACCAGTCAAATTCCAGGTGAAGTCTAAGGTGCCAGTCCTTATTAAAGGGCGCTGATTTGTGCTATTTCTACATCATGTATGCTCGTTCAAGGGTTTGCACAAAAGAGCCAGCAACATGCTTTCTGATCCTCTCCTTTTCTGTACTTACAATATTTTTGTTCTCAATTACCAAACAGAAGTCAGCTGTCTTCCAAAATCTGTCTTTGAGAGTGTACCTCATATCCCTCTGGAGGGAGTCCATTCTTCCTGATGCTAAGAGGTAGCTGTTCTTTGGCCAGCACTGTGTGATCTGGAGTTCAACATCTGACTAAGGACAGTTGGCAAACCTATTCCTAGCCTTTGCTGCTATCTACTATGGACTATAATTCCATGTGCCTCATACTATGTTCCAATTGCTTGGGGTGTCTTTGAAAACGCCACTACTACAGCTAGCTGTTCAATCCTCATTGCACTAACTTTTATGCTCATCCACTAGGCCTATGGGTGAGAAGGTATGAAAAATATTGAAAAAGGTGCAAAGAGGTTTTTGGGAAAGGTCCGAAGTGAGAAAAACAAATACCGAGGCGGTCTATCACTCCCTGTACTCTAGTGCATTCTTGACATCTCTATATGCTACTTCCTTGGTAGTTTCTTGGTGGCTTTAATTACTAAATTCAATCCTGGACAACTATGTTCCATAACAGCAGCATAAGGAAGCTATCAGTAAACACAAATCAAACCATGTGATATAGGAGAAGATGCCATGTAGGAAGGCAGCATTGGCTTAGGCATAGAGCACTGGACTGTGACTCAGGAGACCAGAGCTCTATTCTTGGCTCTGTCACTGGCATGCTGAGTGATCTTGAACAAATTACTTCACTCATCCGTTCCTCAGTTTCCCTATCTGGAAAATGGGGATAATGATACTGACCTCCTTTAGAAAGAGTTTTGAGATCTACTGATGAAAAGCACCATATAAAAACTAAGTAATATATTTTCTTTTTTGGCACAAAATTTTACTTAGATTGTTCTAATGTAAATGGGGAGGTAATATTCATAGGACTTCCTGCAGAGAAAAGAATTAAGATATATTACTTTTTCACTTAAAATGAATCTCCTCGCAAACAGACTTAAATATGCTTCTTTTTTGTATTTTCACTTAAAATATTTATTTCAGTGTTTTCATTTATTTTGTGCTTCTCTGCCTAGTATCTGTATTAATTTAAATGAACTGCTTATTTATGTTGCATTATTTCATCTCCTGCAATATCATGCAGATGTGCTCTATTCTTTAACGGTAGCAACCTATTTTACATATTACTTCTGAAAAGGTCAAGCAAAGGTTATGTATGTCTTTTAAGCAAAATGTAGGAAATTGTCCTTTAAAAGTAATATAAGGAGCTGAAAATAAGGTAACTGAAGCACAAGGAACAAAAAGGCTGATTAATAGTAGAATAGATAAAACACACTGATCCTCCAAAGCCTAAGAAGCAACTGCAGGTTCCATAATAACCTCTTGATAATTCCTACTGCAAATGTGAATGGAACTGTGTAAATAGGAAAGGTAAGGGGGGAGGTGAAATGGATGTTTGCTTAGTGAGAGAGGGATGAGACGGTAATCAGAAGATTAAGTAAAAATGCTTCCTTCTGTCACCCCATCCACACACTTTTTGTAGTGTTACAAAATAAACCCTTCCTAAGCGCTGGGACTGTATCGTAAACCCTGTAAAGATTATAACTATAACAAATTCAAAGGACCCAGTTAAATGATGTGGTGTAGATGGAACCTAATTGTGTTCCCATGACTGTGTTAGAATCCTGATCAGACCAAGGATTTAGCTTATTGATATGTTTTAACCAGGTTTCATGGACCCCGTTAAGGTTTTAGTGCAGATAGGGCCTTAATGTTCAGGAGTGAACAGTGCACTGCATAAAATAATCCTACCGGAGGAATGGAGGCTAAACAATTGGCCCTCGGAAGAAAGATGATAACAGAGGAACAAACTCTCCTGTTGTATCTGGGAACTTCCTACAAGCTATTAATGTATGTAAAACAAATCTGATATGTTTACCTTGAATTTGCATGTTTTGCCAAAAGTCTTGTTAGAAGAGATGGTGATGAACATCTCCAATCTATGTACCTATACGTCCCTCATCACCACAGGACATGAGCACCACACAATTATTAAGGGAGTTTACCCTTGAACACCTCTAAGGCAGGGAAGTACTATTCCTATTTCACAGTCGGGGAACTGAGATATAGGAACAACCAAGGCTATGTCTACCCTATGAGTTAGGGACATGATTCTCCTGCTCATGTACACATACTCACACTAGCTCGCATCAAGTTAGCGCAAGTACAAATAGTAGCTTAGCCGTTGTAGCATGAGCAGCAGCAGCAGAGGCACGGCTTAGCTGTGCCAAGTACAAATCCATCTGAAACTGGTGAGTATGTACTTAGCATGGCTAAGCCAGGCCTCTGATGCCACTGCCTGTGCTAGCATGGCTACACTGATATTTATGCTCATGCAGATGTAACCTTAGTGATTTGGCCAAGATCCTACAGCAAGACTGGGGCTATACTGAAACTGAATCCAGGTCTCTTGAACCCCAGTCGCCTACAGCATGCACCAGACCACCCTGCAATCCTTCACCTAATTTACAGTCTGTATCTTCCCTTTCCTTATTCCTCTGCTCTTGTTCTGGACCTGGCCTCAAGTTTAATTTTTCATCTTTATAAAATATGTATTGATGTTTATGTCCTGATGTTCAGCCCTCTCCTCAGCTCACTATTGTTCTGCCCCTTCCATTAGCTTTTAAAAATATTTTTTTGTAAGTCTAGTCGCAGTTAAGTGTATCCAGCTGGACTATACAGCCAGGCTGTGTTTCTTTTATCAATTCTGTAATCAATTCCCCATATCCAGATGTTACAATACTACTTTGGCTCCTGGTCCAGATGCTCTTCAGCGGTTGTTGGTGTCAAGCAGTTGATTTCACTTCTAAGCAATTTAATGATTTAGTAGCTGATTCACAGTGCCCTAGAGCTTAGGGCAGACCAGCAGGGATCTCCAGGTTCATGAAGATGGTAAATCCCACCATTCCAACTCTGTCTTTCTTCGGAAGGCTTGGGATACTTATTCTCTAATTGCTTCCAAAAGTAAGAAGGTCACTCCCAGTGCACTGTCTACAATAATCTGTCTGCATCTTATTTTCCCTTATTGCTCATGACATTTAAAATAAGTAAACAGGGCATTTTCCACTAGGCGTCATTCAGATCCTGTTACTATGGAGTGACCAGTTGTCAGGATGTGACCATGTTTACTTAAGCCGTCACCTAGAAACAACTTGTTTTTCCATTTGGAGCTCGGTAGCATTGCGACATGGACAAAGAAGTGTAAGTGTGTCCTGCAGAAGAACAGTGGCCTGCATTTAATTTCATACATTTACGCTTTCAGCTCCCATGCCCTCGCACTGATTTATACTATCTAGATGTTTTTAGTCCATGACATCTGTAGCAGAACTGAAATAATTTCTCCTGTTTGTTCCTGGACTCTGACAGAACTTGTAGCTCTGTTAGAACAAATAATTTATTCCTAGGGGCTTCATTTTCAGTTGTGCACGTTTACACCCAAAGATTCTTGTGAAGAACTTAAAAACTGTATATGCATTGTTACTCCTATACTTAAAAAAAAAAAAAAAAAAAAAGGAAGACTCAAAATCATGTTAAGGTCAGGAGCTCTCTTTAATGCAGCTACTCCTAATTTACACTGGTGTAAATGAGAGCAGAATCAGGCCTCAGCATCTATTGCTCTGTTCACTGAAGCCATGTAGAACACCTCAAAGCCCAGGTTCCTGACTTTGCTGTGGTAATTAATGACACACATCAAGTCATAAATTAACACCCATGGAATTTCTTACTGATATTCCATTAAGTGAAGTGTAACATTGCTGCTAAATTTCACCTTCTCATTTGTCCAGACCGGAGCCCCTGGTGGGCAGAGGCAACTGGGAAAAGTTAATTTTAACAACCAACCCTTGTGAAAGAGCATTCTCCCTCACTCTCTTTGGTGATTTAAAGACGAGTGGGGGGACTTAAATTAAGCAAAGCATTGATTTTAACCACCATTATACCTTAATCCTGGTGCCAATTTAATGCACCTTAAACACAAAGACTCTCTTAGGCATTGAATAAGTACAAACATTTGCCCTTTTCATGTTCCTCTCAGTAGCATATCAGACACTGAAAGAAAAAGAAAATCAATAACCACCTCTAAGTGACTTTTGAGACCCTCCTGACCACTCTTGCTGAATAAAAGTGGACCTCTGAGTACACGCCTGGCTAGATTAAACTGAAGCTTCCCTTATGATCAAAGTATCAGGTCTAGTCTTTCATGTACACACGCTGACATGTATTCACCCACATGGTGCAGTTAGATCTTCCTAACAGACACTGTTGATAGGGCATCACTACAGCTGGGCCTCAGCTCCTCCTCAGCCTCCATTTTATATATAAACATATGCAGACAAAGCAATGTGATTAAGGCTGTGTTTTAATACAACTTACTGACACTGCTTCAGCTTTTTTAGATTCCAAACCTTCTAGCCTGTTTTAAGCATTTCTCATGGTTGCTCTCATCAGGAACGGCCCTAGACCAAATGATGCCCCAGGTGAGGAACATCTTTGCCCCCATTTGTTAAACTTCTGAATACCTTATTTTTTATTGCATTGGTAGCCCATTTCACGACTTTGATGCATGATTTATCTCAGCTAGGTTCTCACTTCACTTCAGTTTGTTCTTCTATCTCAGTGACTGGCGATGCCTCGCCCCTTATATACCCACAAGGGCAGGGCTGACAACATTCTAGGAGGTTTGAGGAAAATGTAGCTCTCAGAAAGACAGGAAGTTTCCACAAAATTCTACAAAGGTCTAGAACATTCCAGGAGATTAGTGAAAAATGAATGCACATATGGAATACTTGAAACATTTTACTTCAAACATTCTATTTTCCCTTTTGTCGCTAACAACAAAAAGCAGCACCCCAAGTCCAGCACGCTGGTCTATCACCGGATTCCTCCGCCCATAAATCCGGCCCTGGGTCTGATATGATTTCTGTGCTGTTCGAAGCACCCATTCCTCAACATCCCTGAGAGTGAACATTCCCTGCATCTGTATATGGACTCACTATTCAGCCTGCAAAATGTACAAAAGCTCTTTCAAAATAACACATGGATATGCTATAGAAATTCAGTTACTCACATTGTGTGTGTTCAAAAGAAAGGACTGGGAAGCTGGCAAACCAGCTGCCAGCTCATGTCAGAGCCCCAGGCCTCACTGAACACTGCCAAATACACAGCTGGAAACTAGTCGTGCTTACCTGTGTGTTAGCATCATCAAAATAGACGTTAGATGTTAAGTTGATAAGAATGTGTTTAGACTTTATAAAATGCTTGGAGGATGCTGCATGCATTGTTCTCTCTATAGTCCATGGTATAAACATATAGTGAGGGTTTGCATTGTAAACCTCTGTAATTGTGTAACTCACCAAACAGGAAAAAGTAGTATTAATTAAGGATAAGTGCTCAAGATGGCACATTGAAGCCAAATAAGGTATTGTGCAGCATCAACGGAGAGAAGCCCTGTTGATTACATTCCTAACTCTCTCCAGGAAGGAAAGACCTACTAACGAACTCATTCCATTAGTTTGGACTCTGGAGTGGAGGGGATAAAAATCCCTGACAAGGAGAAACTGAATTTCTTTCATGCCATCTGGATTCTGAGAGGCAAAGTTTCCTAAACATAAGTGAAGAGATCCCCATGCTACTTGGCATTGGTTAGCCCTGAAAGACATTTTGAACTGACAGATTATTACAACTGCCACCTTTTGAATCACAGACAAACTCATTTGTGTATATATAGACACCTGCTTGCCTGTTTTAATAACTCTCTTATTCCTTTTTCTTGAGCTATGTCTACACTGACGGCGGCAAAGTCACTGCCGTCAGACCGACTTATCTGGATCAACTGAGCAGTCAGTGAAGACCCACTCAGTCGATCCAGAAGTCGACGCTATTAATCCCCCCCCACAAGTGGCATAGCGCGGTGCAGTGAAGACGGCACGCAGAAGAGAAGAACAGCAGTCGACGGGAGTTACACTAGTTTTCTGCGTAGTTTGCGTAACTCCCATCAACTGCCGCCGAATCGCCAGGGTAAGTATAGACCAAGCCCTAGTTAATAAACCTTTAGTTAGTGTATTACAGGATTGGCAACCAGCATTGACTTTGGTGAGAGAGCTAAGATACAAACTGCTTTGGGGTAGTGCCTGGTCTCTTGGGACTGGAAGCAAGCTGAATATTTTGTGATTTTTTGGTATATATGATCATTTATCATGTGGTCCAGCGTGCCTGGGTGGCAAGATAGATTGGAGTGTCCAAGGGGATGGTTTGTGACTCCATCTTCAGATTATTGTAGCACTTTGTGAATTCCCATTTATTACTGGGCTGGTGAAATCTAATGAGCAAATGTACCACCAGTGGGGGGTGTCTGCCTGGCTTTTTGACCAACTGCCCTGAGGTTGGCACTCTCGGTCGTGATCCACTCCACACAGCATGACAAGGGCCAATCAACGAACTCAAAAAATCCTCCACCAAGGGGATGAGGATAACGCCTTCTACCAAGGGTGGCTATTTACATGGCTCATGTGATGGAGTTTCCTCTCTGCCGCAGTGGATCCAGGGCTTCCCTCTAGCGGTGGGCCGGGGTACTATTTTGTTCCTCAGAGCTTCCCCCTCTAAGGATGGGTGAAGGTAATTCTGTCTCCCAAAACGGGCATTCCCCTCTGGCTTCCAGTCCCATCTCTGGGCCTGCTAGGTCCTTGCCCCTTTGCTGGGGCTCTGGCCGCTCCAGTGAACAGCTGGTGGGGGAGAGGTGCACCCAGTCCCACCTCTACTCTGGCTCCCAACCTAGGGACCCCACTCGTAGCAACTTTGTGCTGCTGGCTTCAGGAAAGCTGCTAGCTTCCCTGGGTTACTTCTCCATGCCCCCTGGCTCACTGCCATACCCTGCTTGGGCAGGGTCCTTCCCAGCTTCCTTGTCAGGGAGGCCTCCAGGCCTAAAAAGATCCTCAGGGTTTCTCCCAGTCTCTGTACCTGCGGGGTTTCTCCTGCCAGCATTCCACTCACCCCTTCTGCACCCCCTGGCTCTTGATGGCATCTGTACCGCTCAACTCATGCCTACAACTCCTGTCACACCCTCTCTCTGGCTGGAGGGTAGGCTTTTAAGAGGTTCTAGGCAGGTCCTTGACTGGCTTCAGGTGTCTTAATTAACCTGGAGCAACCCCTGTTCATCTACCAAGGGAACCGGCTTATCCTGGGGCTAATATACCTGCCTTCAACCACTCACCTGTAACAATCTGGCCTGACCCTGTCACATTCAGGTATTCCACACACACCTGGGCTAAGAATCATCCTATGGCACAAACAAGGCCAAAACATATACATGTAAGATTCCAGTTTGGGTTTGGCCATGTATGGGTGATTACGCTTTACTATTGTTGCTTCATTCGAGCTATGCAAGCGCGCAGCCTCATTTAGCAAAGGAGTTTGTTTTGTTCTCAGAACAAGTTTATACTATTAAACCAGTACATCCAGTCAATATCTAATTACAGTAGTGCACAGTGGACTGATTACCAGCCGGGTGGTTGTAGGAAAATTGCACAGAGAAGCTTAGAACAAGGGCAGGATTTAAAAAAAAAAAAAAAGTAACTCAAAGATCAGCTATTTGAAAATCAGATTACTGTTATTTGCTTGTTTGGCTGGACTACTACTAAATTCCACTTACATAAGGTCAAATGACCAAACCGTATCTTCTCACCAATGCTTATTATATCAGTTTTGGGCCCCCTACTACAGGGAGAATGTGGACAAATTGGAAAGTCCATCAGAGGGCAACAAAAATTATTAGGGGGCTGGAGCACATGACTTCTGAGGAGAGGTTGAGGGAACTAGGCTTGTTTAGTCTGCAGAAGAGAAGAGTGAGGGGGGGATTTGATAGCAGCCCTCAACTACCTGAATGGGGGGTTCCAGGAAAGAAGGAACTAGGCTGTTCTCAGTGGTGGCAGATGACAAAACAAGGAGCAATGGTCTCAAGTTGCAGTGGGGGAAGTGTAGGTTGGATATTAGGAAAAACTTTTTCGCTAGAAGGGTGGTGAAGCACTGGGAATTGGTTACCTAGGGAGGTGGTAAAATCTCAATTCTTAGAGGTTTTTTAAGCTGTGGCTTGACAAAGCCCTGGCTGGGATGATTTAGTTGGGGTTGGTCCTGCTTTGAGCAGGGGGCTGGAGCCCTAATAGTCCAACCCTAATTTTCTATGATTCTATGTTATTCAATAGATAAAACGCTATTCACATTTGTGGTTTATATTGCAGCTCATTTAAAGTGATGGACTCAAAGATAATGTTGCTCTTTATGAATATATCATCTGAGTACCTTTATTTAAGGCACCCAGCGACTACTATGGGTTGGGGGCATATATATCATCATTTGTTTATAAAGATAAGGGCCCATTGACCATGTAGATTAAGAAATGCATTCAAGTTAAGAAATTCAGATCTGAGTTTTCCCAGAATTTAAGTAGTTTCTGGACTGGTGTTCAGTATTGTTCTAACCCTAAGGTAATTGGTGCTTTGTTGGGTGTAAAGCACGAAATAAAATGATATTTTTAGTGTTCATTCACCACTGGCCAAAATGGATTCTGAGATTGCCTTTGAAATATGGCAGAAACGACCCTTAAAATCATGGTTGGAACAAAGGAAATTTCTGCTTTTCCTAGTCTCTTCCACATATGTTGTCAATCTTTCATCTCTAATCCTCCTCTCTCCTCATCCATTTTTCATACCAGCCATCTTGCCTCCTTTCTTCCCGCTCATCTTCGCTGCCCCTCACCAGTCCCTGTCCCAAGGGACACAAAGTCAGTTTTTAATGAAGTCTAGTGCTGACCTATCATTCCAGCTTCTGACCAATAGACTTTAGCCACTATAAAAAGCTTTTTAAAAGACCCAGCCAGGTACAGAAAGAGAACATACAGACTAGCTATGAGGCTAGTCCTCTGAAAATTGACCAACAAAAGGTCCATATATTGTGGGCCACCATAAAAATAAAAGTACTCCTAATTTTAATGCATCTACAATTTTCCATTGTTCATTGTTACACATTTTGAATACAAAGTTTGTAGGGCTTTTTTTTTTTTTGGTTCTTCCAAGACAACATCAGTTGCCCGTGCAATTTGCCTCCCATTCATCAAAACCTTCAGTGAGAACCTCATGGCATCAGCAAGACATTTCCATCCCCTGCATTCGCAATCTTGGAGGCTCTTGAGCCAACAAACTGTCAAATTAGTACCAGCTTGTGACAGCTTTATGATATGTAATCTTGTTCACAAGCAAATGGTGTGAGACCCCCTGTTTCCTACTGCTGTCAAACTGGAAATGCTTTTGTGTGTCTCTCTGATAAGCTTACATCTTGAAAGCAGATCCCAGCAGAAAAAGGAGCATATTTGCCCTCACAAAAAAATACATATAGTCACACTTAACTGTTTCCTTCTTGCACCTATTTAATAGCTTCTTTTCTAAGTTTCTGGTTTAAAAGGTAGGGATGGTTGAATTGGTTAAGACCTTGCCTACACTTACCTTTGGGATTCGGCGGCAGTCGACAGGAGTTATACAATCTATGCAAAAATCTTGTGTAACTCCCATCTACTTCTGGGCTCCTCTTCTGTGTGCTGTCTTCACTGCACTGCGCCGACGGGAACCGTGTTCCCGTCAACGCAGCGCTACGCCACTTGCGAAGGTGGTTTTAGTAAGTCGATTTCTGGATCGACTGAGCGGGTCTTCACTGACCGCTCAGTCGATCCAGATAAGTCGATCTGATGCCGTCAGTGTAGCCATAGCCTTAGATTAATCAAAGGAACAATCACCCATCACCACCTCTTTGCATCAAACAAAGCCACACCAGAACCATACATTCAGCTACCAATTATTAAACCCTTAGGCCTTCCATTTTTAATCACAGTTAGCTGGCAGTGCTGAAAATGATTTGCCTTGGTCTACGCTAACCATAAAAACTATGTCTATACTAGAGACCTTACAACAGCACGGCTGCAGGAAGTCTCCCATGTAGCTGCTCTCTGCGGATGGGAGAACTCTGTCCCGTCAGCCTAATTAAATCACCCCCAATGAGCGAAGGTAGCTATATTGGCGGGAGAGCGTCCCCTGCTGACACAACACTGTACACACCAGTGCCTTTGTCAGGAAAACTTATGTCGGTTAGGGGTGTGTGTTTTTTTCACACCCCTGACCGACAAAAGTTTTACCGACAAAAGTGCTAGTGTAGACATAGCCAAAGATGTAGTTAGCATCCTGTCAGTTAACTTGATTCCTCACAGCTGAGTAAAGTGGTGTAGTGAAAGTAAACCCAATTTAGCCGAACTTGTTCAAACAGAAGAAAAAGTTAGCTGACAAAGAAACCTTATTAAGCTTCACAGAGGATAAACAATAGAGAAACAAAACAAAAAGTGATTACATTAGGAAAAAATACTTATTTCTTTAAACTCCAAGCTTTTAGGAACTGTGAATGAGTCTTTCCCATATGTCTGTACGGTACCCAATACAACTACTTTGCTATTTTAATAGAAATAATAAAAAATACATTGGCTGTATTCCGATAAGTTATTCACGCCCTGAAATAAATCACCTTTTACATCCCGCTCCTTACAAGTAAAATCATTTGATCTGCTATTAGCTGCTTAAGTTTACTTTCCAACAGGTGGCAGGATTAACAGCAGGAAGCAACAAGAAAAACTGGAAAACATGAGCGGGGGAATCCTTAAAAACAAGATTGCTATTTTCAATGCACTTCATTGATTATTCAACAAGATAAAAATGAATTATGGGCTTGGTTCTACAAGCTCTCCACAAAGTACTCCAACTGAAGGCAATGGAATAAGGAATAAAGCAGCAGCAAAAGTTACAGTCAACTTCCATCTAGATCACCGATGACGCACATTATCCATTCTCCTCTTCCAACAATCAAATCCCCAGATATCGGGATATAACACCATGGTGAAAATTGTGCTTGTGGTCTCTAATTTTCTCCTATTTTCCATTCATCTTCTGCATAACATGCAGAAACTATTGTTAATAAGAGAAATTAAATGTTCACTTTAGGAAAACTATTTATATAAGGAAGATATAGGGATTTTGTTTGAGTGAATTTACTGTTCACACATTGTGCTAGATTAAGTCTGTAGGTTTCAATTCTCAAATTAGTCATGATAGAAAGCACAGACAGAAGTCACAGACAAAAGCAATGCAAAATTCCCATGCTGCCCCATCAATGTACCTCTACCAGGACCTACAGGGATCATGTCTCCATGTGAAGAGAGGCGAAAGGAGTGAGTTCGTCTCCAAACCCACTGATCCTTGGCTTCATTGCTAAGACTGCCAACAAGAGTGGCAGTTAATGTCAATGACAGTGGCAATATGGCCTTGGTCCAGAAGAGATGAACCCTCAACCAGAACCCAGACCACTGAAAAACCATCAGCTGGTGGTAACATTCATTCACAAGAGAGCTGAGCTGTATTTGAGCTACCCTTCTAAAATACTATGGGTTGAAAGGTGCCAAGACATAAATCTTTTTAATTTATTTATCCCAGGCTCCCCCTTACATTAGGCTACCTGCCCAAGCACAGTTAAACCATCTTCTGGACCAGATTATGCTGAGTGCTGCAACTGGGGGGGAAGGTGATGGGGTTCAGATGCATGGGGATTTTTGGTGGCGGGGAGCGGGGGGAAGAGAGAGAGAGAGAGAGAGAGAGAGAGAGAGAGAGAGAGAGAGAGAGAGAGAGAGAGAGAGAGAGACTATCCCCAACTGTGAAATCATTTCCGATCATATCTCTGAAGAAAGAGCTTCCAGAAATAAGATGGGTTTGTTTTTTGTTTTTTTACTGGAGATGAGCAAAAACTAGGACTGTTTATCTGAACCCTGCATGCTTTGATTACTTCAGATTTCATGAATTAAAACATTTCAACAAAGGGTTGAACCAGGCACACAAATGAACTTGGATTTATTTATTTATTTGATTGGTTTTGTTTTTTTTTTTAAATGGGCAAAACCAGGGATGTCCTTGATTGTTATATAAAAGATGGATTCCAGCTCCTAACTACTACAGTTGGCATTAATACACCAAGAACATTTTGGCCCATTTTTTAAATTTTTGGCAAAAGAAAAGACACAAGTTAATTTCTGTGGCTAGTCCAACCCTTTGTGGAAATGCTTTAATTCAGAAAAGTTCAAGCACTCATTCACTGCAATGTTACTTTGAAAATCCATTTTTTAATCTGATGCATGAGATGCACTAAGAGGCTAACTCAGAATCATGATGTCTGGACTCCCCCCAACTATTGAAGTTTGCCTCCGGTCAAACTGACCTCGTAGGGATATGAGGGGAGTTTATTTCCCCTACCAAATCCCCACCTAGCCATGCTGGTGAGGGTGCCGTCTGTCTCAGTGGATTACTCATCCCTAAGGAGGATCCAGAGAACATCAGGAAACAGATGCTTTTTCCCACCATTGAATTATTTTCTCATTTGACCAGCGTTATTGTTTACAGAGGCGTATGGTGGCCCCTGCTGGTGCACATATGCATTAGAAAGTCATATCAGTAGCTAAGCAGGAAAGATATATTGGTGACCTGTACAGTCTTATCAGACAACTAGAAGGAAGATGAATGGGGTATATTAAATAAATTAGTAGCAATTCTGAAGATTCCAAAATTTTTAAAAAGAATCCTTACATTGGCTCTTCTGTGATTATTTTAATCAAAAACTAAGATAAAAATATATTCTTGTTTCAAAAATATTGTCTCACTTAGCTGACATGAGGGTATTAGAGGCGGGAGAAGTAGATCAAACTACACTAGTGTTCAGTCCTTGCTCTTTCTGGTGATACTGCAAATAAAGATGCCAAATTGTGGCAGTTTTTGTAATACGGTTATTTGTCCACTAGAGCTAGACTGGCAGCTGTTTTCACATAAGTCACCGAAACAACTGCCAGACATTGAGAGTGATTTACAATGAGGGACTAGATACAGAGGGTTATAGATGGCATTATCAATCTCTTGAGCTATTTAGCCCCTCTATTTTGCATTTTCTGTATGCAAGTGTGCATCTAAACTGTGTGCAGAACTAAATAGTTTTTTAGTGGCACTCACTGAATTCTTACCCTTTGAGTTTTGAAAGCAAGCATGAATTCAAGTTTCAGGGTAAAATCCCTGTCCCGTTGAAGTCGATGGACTTTTTGGGACCAATTTCCATGTGACTAAGATTTCACCCAAAATAATTTAAAACTGCGGTTACTTGATCTGATATATTTCAAGTTAAATCCAGACAATCTAGCAACCAGCTCAGAGTATGACAGGAGCCTGCTTAGCAGCCAGAACATACAAACTGTTTCCCTCTTTCCTGTGTCTCAGAATTCACTCACCATGGCTGCATCTCCTGCTGGCTGTCGTGGCGATTACCTCTGCCAGACGATGAGCCCTCTCCTGGTGGTGCCTCTCCTGTCGTCTTCTCTGTCTGCAGACCCATGCAGTGTCTTCTTCGTGGTTCAGCCATGTCACCGTCTATGTCTCCCCCTTTAGGGGGAGGGAGGGTTAGGTATCTCAGTCCAATCCTGCCACTTTCCCAGTGGCGAGTGTGTGGGGATCCAGGCCCACCCACTACTCCGGGTCCCAGCCTGGAGACCCTGTAGATGGCAGCCACGTGCTGCATCCCCTCCAATTGCTCAGTACATTTCCCTGAGCCACTTTCCCATGACCCCAGCACTTTCTTTGCCCTCTTCTCAGGGTCTCAGTACCCTCCTTTACAGCTGTGAAAGCTGGTTCACGTACTCCAAGCAGGAGCAGAGATTGAACAGCTTCCACCTTCCCCGTCTCAGAAATATCGAGGAGTCACTTGGGACCAATGGATCACTAACAACAAGATCCTTGAGAGAACCAGCCTACAGTCTATGCAGACTATGCGGGACGCTTGCAAGCTTTGCTGGCTGGGACACGTGGAGCGCATGCCTCAAGATTGTCTGCTGAGGGTTGTGCTCTATGGCCAACACAAGAATTACCTGTAGTGCAGAGGAAGGCTAAAGCTCCAATACAGCGACAAGGTCAAGCAGGGTTTCAAGAAATTCAGCATTCCCGCTGAGAGCTGGGAGAGCCCTGCCCACAACCGCTCAGTCTGGAGAAATCAGGTCCAGACTGGTGCAGTATTGCAGAGAGTCATCAGAGAGCCCAGGCTGAGGCCTGTAGGCAAGCCAAGAAGCAGAGCGTGCTCCAATCTCCATCTGGCGAGTGGACCTGTAACCACTGTGGGAAGGTCTGTCGCTCGCACATTGGGCTCTTCTCCCACACTACAGCCAAGCACCATTGACTGACTTCATCATGTTTCCTTTCAACTGTCAAGATGTTGGATGGCCATGTATCTTTGTATTACAATAGTGTCTACAGGTCCAGGTCCTCATTGTGCGAGGCACTGAACACATAGGTAGAGACAGGCCCTTCCCCAAAAAGTTTACATCTTAATAAAGAATAAGAGGAGGAACAGAAAGGTTAAATGACTTGCCTAAATCACACAGGAGTTTATTGACAGAGTCAGGAATAGAATCCAGCTCTTTTGAGTCCCAGTCCAGTCCCCACCAGACCACACTGCTTCTCTAATCCAGATGTAAAAAGAGGATAATCTTAATCTCATAAGGGTTTATTGTCTTAATATTTGAAAAGTGTTTTGAGATCCTTTGATGAAGGTTGCTGCTATATTCATGCAAAGTATTATCTTGACACAGTCTGTAACAACTAATGAATACACCGTATCCGGCTCAGTGCAAATCACTCTAAAGCTGATCCAGGTCCCACTAAAGTCAATGGAAATGAATCAAGCCCTTCATGCTAGCCCCCTTTATAAACAGTGGGCAAGTAATCACATTTCATATATCAGCAACAGCACAGTCACTGTCACCCTTCAAATGAGGTAGTGACGAAAAAGTAGAAGGGCTGCTATTATAAACTTGGAAAGAGAGCACTCTATAAATGCCTCATAAATACCAGTGCCCAGTGAGTTACAGAGAAGTGTCAATAACAAAAGAAAAAGAACTAACAATGGATTATTGGAACACTTGTACTTTGGTGCCACCTGAGAAAAACCTTTGGAAACCACATTCATTCATCATGGTTGTTAGGCTCAATGAAACTTACGTGCGCACACATACACACACCACCTTCAGTTCCTGACAGTAGGTGGATTTCTCTGCTGGAGAAAAATTTGTTCTGTGGGAAAACCAGATCAATAAATCCCCAGGAACGTGTCACAGTTGCTTGCAGCAGCTAATCTTTCATTGCTTGCCACTGCATAACAGAAAGTTATCCTCGCCTGCCTTTCCTCCACAGCCTCACCACATGACAGGGTATGAAATGTATGGTTACTGCTCCTGAAGAACTCACGTTATGCTCTCTGTGTCACTGACAAGCTAACCTCCCTTTGGAAGCTCAGCAATAAAAAAGTGGGACGGGGTGTACAAACCCACGTCTCAGGAAAAGAATTAATGGGCCCATCAGCCCCACCTCAAGCAGGTGAGAATCTTCAAGGAAGGACCTATAAAGGGAGAGTCCAGCTCAGCTGGTGCCTGGCTGAGAGAGAGAACATACCTTGAGCTCTCACTTCAGGAGAGAATGGTAGCTAGGACCAGGAAACAGAGACTGCTACCTCTCAGGTCCTCTCTGAAAGAAGGGAAGTGTTTACATTTCCTTATGTTTATTTTGGACTTCGAGTACCCCAGAAGGGGTGTAACTGTTATATGACCTAGCCAGTGAGATAAGTCGCTTCAGTCCAGATGGTAAGTGTTGGAGGCTGGATGAAGCGGTGGAAAACCAAGAGGAAACAGAGACGACAACACCATATGGGGGCGCACAGAGAAAGTGCACAACCACACCAAGATTCTAGATAATTGTTTATCAACTAGGATTGGATTTAAGTTTGGGAAAACTGAGGTAGCACAAAAAATGAAAACAGTACCTCTACATAAACTAAACGAACAACATGAATCTCATTCATCCTCTTTGTGGAAAAGCATTAAAATTCATTCTCGCATCCATGTTAATGCTTCACATTCATTTTCAAAAAGCACTCTTCAGTATTAATAACAGATGCTCCTTACAACTAATCTCTCACACATCCTGTCATTTGTTTTGGCTTTCAAACTTGCTGCTTTTAATGGATTCTTTTTCCAAATAATATGCATCATCTTAGATGCCGAATCACTGTAACAGATGGAGGCCCCCCCCCCCAAACCCTTTCCTTTCTGATACACCTTTCCAAGTTGTTTAACTAGGAAATAAAAACTACATTAGAGAACATGTACGATGTGTCAAAGAGCTCCTAGGAGAACACGGAATTGTTTCCGAGATTAAGGAAGGAACACGGTCTTGGCACTAGAAGATTACAATGCTAGAATAAGACTCAGGAAACCTGGGCTCAATTCCTATTACAGTCAGTCAGATTTCCTGAGTGATCTTGGGCAAGCCATCTAATCTCTGTAACTCAGGTTCCTCGCCTATAAAACTGGAATAATCACACTTCTGTCTGTTTAACCAATTAGATTTTAAACTCTCATAGGGGGACATCTATATCTGAGCTGGGAGCACACTTCCCAGCTCAGGCAGAGAGGCATGCCTTAGCTCTGCTTCAGCTAACGCAGGAAAAATAGCAGTGTAGCCGGGGGTAGCATGGGTGGAGGCACAGGTCAGCTGCTCAAACACTTATCTGGGGGGGTCTGGGCAGGTTTGGACTAGGGTAGCTCCCCTGAGTGCTGACCATGCTAGCACTGGCTATGCTGCTCTTTTTAGTGCTCTAGCTCAAGCAGAGGTAGTGCATGTCTTTCCACTTAACCAGGAAGCATGATCCCAGCTGCAGCGTAGGCACACATGGGGGGGGGAGGGGAAAAGGGTACACTTTCCTGGGGCCCGGAGGCCCTGGGGGGCGCAGCCCAGGCTGCAACCCCCATTACCACAAGGAAAACTTTTTTCATGGCTCACGAGATTCTATGTATGGGATGAGGGATTGTGTGGGAGAGGGCCCATGTTACAAGTTTGTCCTGGGCCTCAAAAAATTATTCTTGGGCCCTGGGCACATCCGAGGTGGATGCGTAGCACTGGGAACCCACCGCAGCTGGGGCCTCTACAGAGTCCTGTAATAAAACCAAAGGAGGATCAGTGCTTTCAGAAGCAGCAACCACCACCTGCAAGTTATGAAACAGAGTCAGACTAATTTAGTTGTATTTATACTGAGCTTTCACTCACTGAGACCTTATCATCAGGCACCTCACCGAAGTCAAGTACCTCAACACAAGTGGGATTCAATAATTATAAACACCCCAGGCAGGCTGGCACAGTTCCTACAGTGTAACATAATGAGTAGGGATTATTTCACCTGTTATCTTGCACTCACAAGGGCTGAGTTACCTTCCACAACAAGACCATTTTACCCTAACCAGTTGCTAATTGGCATCACAAAAACCAGATATAGCAACAACTTGGTAACATATGTGGAATCCATTTTTAAAGTGAAGATGTAGCCAGGGAACCAGATCACTGTGTTGGTGAATTGTTTGTGTGTGACTAAGATACAACTCTGTTTCCTATGATGGGCAAAAATAGTGCATCAATAGAGATCTCACCGCAAGAATCCTTTATAAAACCCAGTGTAAAAGACTTGTGTAAAAGTCAAGAGCTGGAACATCTATTCATTTGCTATTCTCTCTTGCTCCACTTGCTGCACATACTATTAAGAAATTAAATTAGAGCTGATTATGGTGCCAGATTGGCAGCGCTAGAAAAGGAAGTCCTCTATCTATCATCAGAACAGTTATAGGATATGCGGTGAATTGCAAACTTCCTCATACATATCCCCTTCTGTTCCATGCCACTCACCTAGGTTTTGGAATGACAACCTCTAGGAAAGATAATCACATTCAGTATTTAGCTTTCCCTATGGATACTGTCAATGAGGATGTCAATTTGATGATATCATGGTGTACAGACACTAGGCCAGGAGGAACTAGACTGACATCACATCCCTCTATAATCCTGATTCAGCCAAACACTACGCACATGCTTAACTTTAAACATGTGTTTAACTTAAGGATATACTTAGGTGCTTTGCTGAAGTAGGAATCAAGTCACTTGACCTCAGCCACTGAAACAACTATCCTGGGGAAACAATGACTTGGGGTGATGACTGACTTGGGCTGAATTTGAACTAGTAGCCCAGTGGTGAAAGACTATACACACCACACTACAAATCCTCTGCCCCATTAAGGACTGGCATGAAAGCACTGGAATGAATGGATAAAAGTTAATTGATTCACAGATAAAAGGAAACAAGACTTGAATGAGACTCCACAGATGACTCAGGGACCCATGTAGGCTGCTCTCCCATACTTAACAGCACTGTCAACAAACTGCCATCATGTAAAAAGTCACCATGTGTTTCCTGTGATCATTCAAACATGTTTCATTTAGGGTATAAAAATAAATATGGAGATCAATGAGGGAAAAACATCAAGAGGTTCTATTTGGAAAAGAACCCAAGAGCTCATATGATTGTTCAAACTTCTTAAGTCTACCGAACTGAGCTGGAAATCTTGTGAAGGCAGGTTCTTTCTCCCCAAGATAGTACCTCAGCAACTTGTTTCTAGCCAGGATCCAGAAGTGCAAAGAAAGTAAAACAAAAACCAAACAGAACAAAAACAGTGGAGACAAAATTTAACCTGAAATATTTGAACCTCAAACTAAGCTTGATCTAGTGAAGATTCCATCTGTTAGCCAGCCTGCTCAAATGTCTTGCTCACTCAACTACACGCAAAAATGTGGTAACAAGCAGCATTTAAAAGGTATCCAAGCAGAATCACCCATCCCTAATGAAAATACCAGATATAATTTTGCAAAAAGAAAAAAAGGAGCAAATGCATGAGCAGACGTAGAAATAACATCTTATCAATCATGGACACTGTTTCATTAGCAATTCAGCTGCCTCAGTGGTGGTACATGTACCTGATGCAATTCAATGAACATTTGAATTCCTGAATGATGCATCACTTTATCATCTTAGGTGATCTTTAGTATAATTGCTTAACCTACCAGTCTATTCTCTTTCCATTCCCAAAAAGAGTCAGTTGCTTCAAAGAAAAACTTGCTAGACAAGACATGAACATCAGCATCAAGCAAGTGTCATGGTCTATCTCTGTGTTTTACAATGCCTGACTTTAATGGCACCTGACAGAGTTAGCCTTTGTAGCTTTTAATAACTAACCAGCAGCTGCTCCTTCCGACCCCAAGAAAAAGCAGCATTCATGTGATCTAAGGGGGAATTGTTTTTAAAAAGGAAAGGACAAATGAAGCCATTTTTACTCCAGTAAGACAATCAGAGCTGAATCCAGGATAAAGGATTTCCCCAGCACCGAGATTCTAGGTTCCAAGAGTCTCTCTTCTATTCTCCAGAACCCTTAGCTAGGTGAGAATAAAAGTTAAGAGGTGCAGTGCACTAATAAAGAAAGGCATCTGGGGCTGCCAAGTTTCCTGTCCTCGAGTGTGCTGGCACTGCTCCTGGAAAGAAGGGGAAGAATAGTCTGTAAAAGTGCTATTGTCTCAAATGGCTGAAACATCTGCTGGAGTAATGAGGGGTTTAATTTCTCCCGTTCTTGGCCATGTTCAACACAAAGTGTGCTGTGGCTGTGCAATGTCTGCATGCATGTTATACTGCAGTATTGTACTGGAGCTCTAAGGCATGAGTCTCGGTAGAAAGGCAAAATACCCTAGCTTGTTTGTCTATTTTTTATTCAAAATATGGCAATTTTCCTCAACTTTTGAAAGCGTCAGATCAAGAACACATGCAAAAGGGACCTTCAAAAGTCAAGCAAAATTTACTCAGGATCAGGAAATGTAAATGAAATGAGGGTCCACAGAGGCTTATTAAAAATGACTGGCCATTTCTTGTTATTGAAATAAAAGCTCGGGAGTGGATCACAGAATGTAAAATCCTGAATCATGTGTCCAAAAGGGGCAAGGATTAACCTGAATATTTAAGTGCCTCTCCCACCAATATTCATGTCTTGCTATTCATAACCGAGGATACCAACCGGGAATCAAGTGTATAATGGGATTTTAAACAATCATATGTGTCTTCTTCCAGGAGTGCTTGAGGATTTAGCCTTTATTAATGACTGTGTATTTTGGGTCCTAGACAAGTTAACGTTGTTCCTTTAAAATCGGCAGTTTAAATCGGCACAGGAAATGCCCATTTAGATTCTAAACCTGAAACTGGAACAATCCCCTAATTTCAATAGTTTTGGGTTTCTGAACTGATGCATTACCATGAAATTTGTGTCATAAGCATAGTGGAAATTGCCTCAGACAGGTATTCTGGATTTATGTTCTCAATGTCATGCATGTATAATCGAACAGGTTTAGTCTCTTCTGAATTTGTACACATTTTGCACTTCTGGGCCATCATAAATATACTTTTCTGAAGTGTAACAAGGGTAATTAACAATTGAAACTGCTTACCCAGTGATGCAGTGAACTATCCATAAAGAAAGACTGGAGGTCTTTCTAAAAGATAGGATTTAGTTCAACCACAAATTATTGGGTTCAATCAAAAAATTATTGGGTGAAAAATTCTATAACATTTGTGTTCTGCAGGTCACACTAAACAATCATAATGGTCCCTTTTAGCCCTAACATCTATTATTCTAATGCATTTCAGCCAAACTCACTCCTTTGTTCCTTTGCTGTAGTTTCATTAAAAGGTTTGGTTGGTTTAAGGACAGAGGTGGATAGGCCCATCAACATTTTATCTTACAGAAGTTTTTTATATATAGTAGTGGTATAATTTAATTTCGTTTAATTAAATAATTACTATTTACAATTATAATTAATTAGTAGTAATTAGTAATAACTACTTCCAATTTATTTTATTAGTTATGTCTTCCTCTAGACACTATCAAAATACAAATAATAAAATAATAAATAGTAGGCTCTATCATGACACATGCTTAACCTTGGCAAGCCCAGTCAATTGACCAATCCAATAATGGCAATTGACCGACTATTATTTGACCAATCGGACATTGACCAAAATCCCAGCAAGTCTGTCTTAATGTAGATGGCTGCCTACTTTTTTGATTGCATTATGGTTCCATCTGTTAGCAAGCCTGCTCAAATCTCTTGCTCACTCGACTCCATGCTAATGCTACCTCACCTTTTTGGAAGAGCTAACAGGTGTGCGGCACCATATCTATGTAGAAGCCCCTTTCTTACTGCTCTGTTCCCTCCTCCTCCTGCCATTATGAGTCTACTGTGTTTACTGCAGGAATACGGTGCCACTGTTCCCCTCCCCCTACATGCCATCTGGGATCTATAAGGTTCCCAAGAGGCAGCAGGCCCAGAAACATGTTGACTTGCTGGAATCTTCTGGAAGAGCAGCAATTCGAAACTGGTTAATTGAAATACAGCAGCTACTTCATAATCTAGAAAGCACGTCAGAAGCAGTGAGACTTTAATAATAGTGACATAATAAATTAGGCAGAGTCGGGGAAAGCCAAAATCATTTGTATGGAATCCTTTTACTAGACATGAACATGGAAAAACTGTTAAAGCTAAGTGCAAGTTCTGTTCTTCTGAAGAGGTGACACATGTAGATAGAATGGAGAGACACTTGGGGAATTCTTGCAGTAGGTTTCCAGCTACCGTCAAAGATAGATTATTGCAGTCAAAGAGCAAGAAAGGGAAAACTCATCTGTATCACATTTTTCTTCTGTGCATTCTCCTTCTATACTTGTCTTTGGCAGCAGCTCATAAAGCACAGGGTCTTTTGATGAAGACAGAGTCCTGAGTGACAATGAAAGTAAAGCTAATTTCATTTCTCCATCGTCTAATAAGAATTTTGCTACATCATCCGCTTCCGCATCAAAAACTCCTACTCCTGTAAAGTCTTCAGATGTTCATCAAAGTGGTATTAAGAGGTTTTTTAATTGACTGTCCCATGACCAGAAAATCGAACTTAACCATATACTTGATAGAGGTATCAATGCCAGCCATACATCATTTTAGATGGAAAAACTGTAGAATAAGGTTTTTAGACTATCGGTTGAGGGCAGTTTACAACCTACCCAGAAGGAAACAGCTTGTGAGAAGTCTCCTGCTTGCTCAAGTGGATGATGTGAAAGAGAGAGTTGGTGTCCTTATTCCACAAGCTCTTCACATGCCTCTACTGTCCGATAGATGAAGCAATATTCCCAGGGAAGGTGTCAAACTTCCCGATAACTCCATAACCAGTGCTTTACTCATTCCAATGCAGAACTGAGCATCAACACACTGCCCAATATATTGCTGATCAGTATAAAAACAATCAATTAATTGGGTCCACAAAAGGTTATTTCAGTTGCGACCGACAACATGGCTAATATGAAAGCTGCTTCGGTATTGTTGATAAATGAATATCCTTACCTTCTGTGTTATGGATGTGCTGTCCTTATGATGCAGCATTTTAATGGTGATGTTGAAGATCTGACAGCTTTCTCAACAGGTGTCAAAAGCATTGTCAAGTTCTTTTAAAACAAGTACCAGCAGCTATTTTTCAGTGTCATTTAGTACAGCACTAAATTTTATGGTGGGAAGTGTCATGTCCTCTTTGTATTCAAAGGTGATGCCTGGGAGAGGGTGGCACAGTTCCTCTTCCCTTGCCAGGTGAGGGTGGCTGCTCCAAGTCACTGCCTTTGTGCAGCGGGGAAGCTGCTTGTGAGAGCCCAGCTGGGGAGGTGGCAGAGGCCTGTGGGGCAAGGAGAGCATGTTGGCCCCAGGCCGGGCGTATGGTCACTGGAAGCAGGTTCCTTGTGCTCAGCCCAAGTTAGGGGCATCGCCTACCCCCCACCCCTTTGAAGAGTCCACAAGGACACAGGAGTTCTGGGGAGAACTTTGTTACTATGAGTTCCCTTTCTGGGACTGGCCGAGAGGCCCATGCTCACCATTCCTGCAGCCCTAGCCCCCTAGGAGCCAGCAGGATTGGCTGCCCTGGCCCAAAGAGGTAGTGCTGGAAGATTTCTGCACCCAGAGGCAACACTTGGGGCAGTCACATGACCCTCCAGAATCTTTACATTGTGCCCCTCCCCTCCCTATATCAGCAGTTGTGTGTCATCTCTACTTGCATTCTATCCTCCGGGGAAGAAACTCAATACTTTTGTGTAGTACTCCTAATGCAGAACAAAACTGGTTTGGGGAATCATCCATTCAGACACCAGAACTAGACTGAAGACCTCCACTGCTGGAAAGCTGGTGACCCTGTATCACAATGTAAGATTAGAGATGAAAGTGGCAGATGTAGAGTTGACTCAAAATTCATCAGATGAAAAGAAGAAAATACTGATTAATTTGATGATGGCAAGAAAGATATAGATGAAGCAATTGAAGCTGATAAAGAAAAAAGATGATAATGAAAAGTAAAATAGTTGAAGAGTTGGGCCTCCTCCTGATTAACTAGCCTAAGTGCATTTAAAAATTACTTTTTCTTTTATGTGCCCATATGTTTGTTTTATTTCTCTTTAATGCCGTTTTTCTTTTGTAACTATTCAGTCTTGAATAACTTTCATGTTTAAGGGCTAACCTCACATAGCTAAAAAAAGACAATTATTCTCTCTCTTTTTTTGAACCTCATTTCATTGTGTTTCACATTTTTCTGAGTTAAAATAGCTCAGTTAACAAAACTTGGTTTTGCAATTAGACATAAGTATGTAAGGCTAAGAGACCATAAAGTCTTACTCTTTTTTGTTACTGTTCTAATAAATTAGTGCTTTGAAACATCTAACTATTTTTGACATTATCTGACAATATTTGACCAATCAAATGACCAACTATTTGTGGACAGTTCAAATGCCCAGCCCTACATCTGCTTCAACTCTGACCATTAGAAAGGTGCTTCACATCTCCCTCGGCAAACACAAACAGATAAATTAAAACACAATATATCTAGCAGGCAGTACTACACAAATATCTGGAAAAGTGACATTATTAAACACAGATATTTGTCCAAAAAAAGGAACCATTAAAACAAATATCACATCTTTTGTCTTGATTCCGCAAGTCTGATTAACAGAGACATACCAAAATATAACAAAGGATTTATTAGTCATAATGTTGAATGTATTGGAGTTAAAAAGTTAAACACAGCAGATTCAATACAAATTGGTCACAAATTGCCTTCAGAAAATATGAGACATGTTAAGATTTTTGGGGGATAGTGTGAGGGTATCAATCACTTTATTCTATTTTATAAGTAGAATATAGATCCCCAAAGTCTCATAAACCTTAAAATGACATTAGGCATCCTCTTCCTTTCTGGGTTCTCATGCTTTCCCCAGCTGGTATTAACCCTGACACCTGTCTCTTTGCGTTAGTCTCAAGCAGCCTCTCTAGTCTCAGTTCACTCTGGGTAGAATAGACTTCTGTTTGTTTGTCTTACATATTGCCAAGTAACGTTTCTCAATAAATGTCAAGACGTTCTATAGGCCAGCTCAATATTGGATCTATCTTGGCTTCATTCATAGGTGAAGCCAATAGCACAACAACAAAAAACCTTTTGCTTTATCAGTTTTAAAGCATTTGTTCTGGGAAAATGTTTCTGTTGCATATTCTTCGTCAACGGGAGGGAGGTAGAATAATTTTAAGGTGCTGGGAGAATGAGCTTAGCTTTTAATGTTTACTTTCTTGCTCTTATCGTCTCTAATAGTGACATTTCTCCATTTAAAGGAAGTACTGTGAGATATCATTCCAGAACTTCCTTATGTGCAACAGAAGGAGAAGCCAACTTCCAGTTTACTCTTAACGTTGTTGCGTGTGATTGGGGTGGGAGACATAGGGGCACGTGCAGTGATTCGTGTCCCAGAGAGCTCTAACGAGTAAAGGGTTTTCTTTTAAAGGGTGTTTCTTTTCTTTCCTTTTGCCATTTCTCACTCCCCTCTAGAAGTGTTTATGTGGACAAAGAATTTCAAATTGGATAAGTCTAATTACAGAATAAAGCCCTCCCATAGGTGGGTTATGCTAAGTAAAGCCAGAGGTATATATAGTCTCTGATGTATAATGGAATTAGCAGGTGTCTATCACAGTTTTCTTATGTGTGGTATCAGATTTTCTTTCCCACAGTGCAAAGCACAAACAAAAAGGAACTTAATTACCCACCTGCTTGCTGAGAAAATAACAGGAAATTGTACTGTTACATCAAGACAACATATAGGTATGCTGCATGTTTGAATTTAATGTGAAATGGCTTCAGACAGAGACGCTATAATTCATCAACAGGATGTGTATCCAGGGCTGTCAGCATCAAGAGTACAGGCTACTAATAGTTAAGATAAAGAGCACAGAGGCAGATGCTTTTGGACTGCCAGTTCAGCAATGCACTTAAGTACATGCTAAAATCCTACTGAAGCATATGCTGAAGTGCTTTGCTGAATTAGGACATTGTTACTGAAGGTCTCTCGGTCAGGCAGTGGGCGGCAGACCCATCCTGGCTTACAGATAGCCCCCCTATCTGAAGCAAATACTCACCAGCAACCATACACCCTACAAAAAGTCCAACCCAGAACCTATCCCTGCAACAAACCCCGTTGCCAGCTCGGCCCACACATCAACTCTAGTGACAGCATCACTGGTCCTAACCACATCAATCACACCGTAAGGGGCTCATTCACCTGCACATCCACTAATGTTTTATATGCCACCATGTGCCAGCAATGCCCCTCTGCCATGTACATTGGCCAAACTGGACTATCACTATGCAAAAGGATAAATGGACAAAAATCAGACATAAAAAATAACAACATCCATAAACCAGGTGGAGAACACTTCAGTCTCCCAGGGCTCTCTATCGCAGACCTGAAAGTTGCTGTACTTCTCCAAAAAAACTTCAAAAACAGACTTCAAAGAGAAACTGCTGAGTTAGAAATTATCTGCAAACTTGACACATTCAAACTGGGTTTAAACGGGGATTTGGAATGGCTCTCTCATTACAAGAGGTAAATTGCTCTGACTACCCATTCTCACCTCCTACTCAATGGTTGTCATTAAGCCTCAAGTACCCGGCTTCTATCCACCTACCCCATTGTTATCTATGCCCTTGGATATGTAAATGTTGCCTTCTATATGCTTCCTATTTGCTGTATCATTTGTACCAACTGCATCTGAAGAAGTGAGCTGAGGCTCACGAAAGCTTATGCCCGCTGAAATTAAATTTGTTAGTCTTTAAAGTGCTACAGAACTCTTGTTGTTTTTGTTGTATACAGACTAACATGGCTACCCCTCTGGAAAACTTTCATAATAAGGTTCTATATAATAACAGATCAGTTGTTATCAGCAAGACAAACTAAATCCTCCATCAGAAGCAAATATGAATATTCACTCACCAATAATGTTGTTCACGGGAATATTTAAACCCAGTTAAATTATGTAACCACTGAATTCATGAAAGTCTCACATCTAGCTCCAATGTGAAATATATAACAAATATACCAAATACAAACACATACACCATCATTCTATTGCATCATAATATTTATACAGCTTCTGAAAAACAACTAGCACGAAGGGACATATTACTCCTCATTAAAATATGCTCAGGAAATATATTCCCTTTTCTGGGAAGAAATAAAATGGTACTGTGGCTCTTAGAGCCTGAATAATTTCAATGATTTCTTGTGGTAACATTTTCAAAATGATTTATGCCTTTCCTGACATTCTGCCCATAAATTTTTGATCTCTGTTCAAACAGATGAACTTTGGCTTTTCTAACAAACTTGTAAATTTACCTTGTTCCTCTCTCCAGAAGTGATGCTGTGTAAAATACTAACAGTGGTAAATTAAATTTGATGCAATTCCACCCCTCCATAATGACAGGCATTTGTGAAGAAGAAATATAAAAGTCAAGAGCATATAGCCCAGGAGAGTCTTAAATGCTACTTTCCTACAGGAATAATACTTACAAAAATATTTAAATATTGTTTCTCCAACAAACTGCTCAAATGGAGAAGATCAAATTTTAAATTCCTTTCTGAAGCTTGAGCCTGCCATCAATCTCTGCATGGGGCTACACTGAAATGAATATGAATGAGGAATGCAGGGCAATAACAAGATGGGGCTGTTTAACGTTTTAAATCTGAACCCTTCCTGCCTTATCAGACATTTCTTGAATACAAACAAGGCTCTGCCATCCCTATGTACTCTTGGCCACTCTTTGCCTGCCCTCTGATGTTAAGTCTCAAGTTTTTTCTCTCTCAGGGAAAGCCCTATAGGGCTCCCAGGCCAGTGTACTGTAATGCTAACTTAAGGATGTTTCCTGTTTGTAAGCTATTAACCATAAACAGGCTGAATAAACTCACAAATCTATCATTTTCCTTTTTATTTTTGTCCTTCCCTCCACCTTATTTCCCCACTCCAGCTCTTCTCTTCTGCCCAGAAAAACTGCAATATACCTGTTCACATTTTGTTTCAAAGCAATGTGAGGCAGCTGGAGAATCCCAATATAAACAAACAATATATGCACAAATACAGAACAATAATTTCAAAGGCTAGAGTCCTGCTGATTAGTAAGGATGGAAGAGGAGTTTGAGAACTAGCCCAACCTGCTTCTAATGAAGTCATTTTTTACTTGTGTTATGGTAGTGACTAGAGATTCCCCCTAACAGAGATCAGAGACACATTATATTAGGCATTGGACACACATATAAACAAAAGCCTCAAAGAGCTATAAGCTGTCATTGGCAAAACTTCCTTTGACTTCAAAGGGAGAAGGGATTGGACCCGAATAAAGTAAACAAATCCTTTTCCCTCTCCACGGTTTCCATCCCTATTTCTTTGTTTCCTCCTTTAGCATTTTCAACTTGTTTCCAGACTGAGAAGCAGAGACAAGGACTTCGCTGCTGTCAAGCAGGTTGAATTTTCCAAATAGAGAAGCCAGCCAGCGCAGAGGGATTACAGTATACCAACAGATCCCAAACATCAGTTTGCGTAGCCACAGTTGATGCATTGAAAAATAACTGAACTGCGATGGCACATATCAAATGCCTACAATCTCAATGCAAAAAATGCTAAATGTACAAATCTATTGCAGGTGGCAAGCCTCAGTACTGATGCAAAAATCATTAATAAAAATATATACACTGTATTCCTGGTAACATTAGATTATTACAAACTTGCCATAGCCTGGAGATCCCTATTTTCTGTTAATATCACAGATTCACTGCCACAGTGCCCCCTTGTGCCAAGATGTGATGTTTCAGGAAAGTTCTCCTCTAGTGCCCTCCTCCCCCCATCATCTATTGGTTGGGTTGCGCAGCAAACTGATGCTTCTGTGGCGTGGCCTTCTGGTCAGGTCACCTTTCAGTTCAGTCCCCTTCTGGGGTAACAGAAAAAGCATAAACAGAACAAACCAAAATTCCAGTGGTCTTTATGCCAGACCTTTAGCCTCCCCATCTGGGACCCAGATGTCTCTGCTTCTAGGTCCTGAAGCTTATGACTTCCCCTCTTGTAGAGGGCAGGGAACTCCTCTAGGATTGAGCCCAGAGACCCTGTGGTAGGCAGCTAAGGACCACTCCTTCCAATCCCTTGCTGTCTCCCTTGGCTACTCCTACCTTTTCCGTTTGTCAAGGTGATGAGTCAGTGAATGAATGACAGCAGCTGATATTTAAATCTAACCAAATGCCTGAAAGAGGTGTGCCTTCCTCCTGAAGTGAAATTATGAAAAGAGCTACGTATAAATCTCTATGGGATTTAATCTGAATTTAAGATTCCTAATCATCATTAATTTGTCTGTCTCAGGACCACTCCTGGAATGCCTTCTTTTAAGTGACTGAATTTAAATACTTTCTTTGGTTTCCTAAGACAGTCAAAATTACTCACCTTTGCCCATTACAAACTATTTAGGACTCACCAACCCTTAAATGGAACGTCATTACCATCTGTGAACTGTTTTAGCTATCTGAGACCTGGTCTACATTAAAAAATTAAGTTAACTGTGTTGCTCAGGGGTCTGAAAAATCTACACTCCTGAGCGGCATAGCTAAACTGACCTAATCTCCAATGTAGGTCAACAGAAGAACCCCTCCCATTTGCATGGGTGGCCTCTACACTGAAGCACCACAGCAGCGCAACTGTGCCATTGTACCATTTCAGACAAACCCAGAAACCTTAAAACAAGACTCTGCTGATTTGAGGAAAAACATACTTGGATTGTAGTTACCAAGGACAGTCTACATTTAAGTGAAGACACGCCTATGCCCAGAGAAGCGCTTTTCCCATTGGTGTGTTAATTGACCTCCCCAAGAGGCAGTAGCCACGGTGATAGGAGAAGCTCTCCTATTGGCATAGAGTGTCTTAAATTAAGTGTAGCGCTGTCTATGTGGCAGGGTTACGTCAATGTAACTATGTTGCTCTGGACACCCCTGAGCGATGTAGTTATACCAATACAAATCTGTAGTGTAGACCTGGCACAAGATAACAGCATCCCCTCCAAGGATAGACGCACTCTCAAAGGCATAATCTGTGCTGAAAGCTCTCCTCAAACAGACAAACAAAAGAAGATGTAATTGAAGTAACCATTGCTTACAACTTGTTTGTGTTTTGTTTATTCATGCCTGTCTTTAAAAAAATAGCAATAACTAATCATTGTGATTATTTTGCTTGTTTTTCATTGTGGCATCCTCTAAGGAATGAATTTGTAACAAATTTTGGCTTGGGAAATAATCAAGAGATTCGCACTGTTGTACTGAAAAGTCACCAGGGCTGTTGTAGCAGCTGCAAAGTGTTGCAAATTGTCTCTCTCTCACTAGCTATGTGTGTCTTTTTTTTTTTGTGTGTTGTAAGAATTCATTGGGGGTGGTCCAGGAAGAGATGCACAAACCACCAATTGTCCCACAGTATCAAAGAACTGCTCAGGATGGCAGTCAGCACGGATAACATGCTCCTCTTCCAGATGTCTCTTTTGACAGATTAGTACCCAAGTGATACTGATAAAAATGAAAGTAACAGAGGTGATTTAAAGTGTCCTGCTACCACCACATTTGGCTGATGAACCAGAATAGCCAGCAAAGCCTGAGAGAGAAGGGGACCCTTAGGAGTAGGCAACATTTTCTGCCCAGAGTTATTTCTCTTTTTCATTCTGTTTTTGACATCCATGAGGCTGAGCTTTGTTACAGTAGGGCAGAGGGCTGGGGAAATGAGACTGCGTCGATAATACACACACAAATAAAACAGCAGAAACAAATGAAAAACGTTTGTAAAGTTGCAGTGATGAGATGGTTGAGAGTGTGAAGTGAAACCCGTACGCAGATACCCAGCCAAACACAAACCTGCTATATATGCTCTCAGAGGAATTTCAAACGCAAGCCACATTAGAAGAAATTGAAATCCATTTGTTCACACAGTAATGCTGACCTGAATCAGCACAAGCCTTCAGTTTAAATTAAAGGACCAACATAATGTCAACTACTTACAGATATAACTGTTCACAGGGGCTTTGTCCATAACAATAGTACGGGAGACCCCAGTAATATTCTGTTCAGCAGGGGCAGACAGACCAAATACCCAATACCATCCATGCGCTCCATATCATTTCCTCCATCTAAATGAATATAGAAAACAATATGATCAGATACCATGCTCCTGGGTGCAGCAACAAGGACACACACTTCTTAGAAAAACTATATGTATTTAGCAAAGAATTAAATCTTTGCCATCACCCTCCCTCCCACAGGGGTTATTCAGGCAAACGTGGCAAACCATTCCACAAGAAACTGATACATTCAATACTCTGATGAAGGACAAAAGTTACTGTTCAGTGTCCTCCACCCTTGTCCTGCTGATGAGCGAGACACAGTTTTGCAATTACAGGTATCGAATTAGGGAGTAGGGAGGGGGACTGATTTTAAGAAACGGCCAACAATTTTGACAAATAAATTATTCAATCAACACTATCTGCTGTATAATAATACTTCGCTCTAATAGCCCTTGAGCTGCTTTAAAGTCATTAATTAGTCCTCAAAACACCCTGAAGGGAAGCTTTTTCTCTGTTTTGCTGATGGGAAAGAGAGGCAGAGAGTACAGGTGAAACATGCTTCAGAGGAACTCTGGACCGGAACTAGGGTTAGGACTTCAGAGCATCTGACTACCCATCTTGTGGCCAGGCCAGTATAGCTCAGACTTGGTTCAGCCTGAGGCTTCAGGATTTTATATACATCCTGCATATCCAATGAATATTCATTACCTTATTTAAATGGATAATGACAAATGTGCTGATTATCCAAACTTAACACTGACCCAGGCTCCAGCATGGGACCAGCTTTGAAGCATAGGAATTGCTATATGCCCAGCTGGCTCTGGAATCACCCGGGCTGGTTGGTCTCCAGCCAGAAGTGGCTTCCTGAGGCCTTGGGCTTTGTTGCTTCTTCTCCTGGACCAAGTGGAGGGCTGGGGTTGGGTTGCTAGACCAGGGTATCAGCTGCTGCTTGCCCTGGGCTGGGAGAGGAATCTGGTTACTAATTGTCATCAACAGGATGCTCTGATTGGGCTGCTGAACCCTAGCTGGGGGTCTGGCTCTTCCTGCTTCTTGTCCCTTGTCACCTGGCTGGAAGGCCTGACCCCTGGCTAGGGGGCACTCTTTCTGTGGTCCTCCTGCCTGCCAATGTGGCCAGAGAGCGATGGCTGAAGCACTGCCAATATTGCTCGAGGCTACATATCTTTGGTTAAAGTCCTCAAGCTGACCGGTTCCAGCGTAGTATGGCTCTGATCACCGCCTAGAGCATCTCTCAGATCTCCAAAACAGGATGTTTAAGCTCCAGGGCAGGGGATGCACAGAATGCAAGTGAAAGCGGGATACTCCCATCCACAAGAGGAGACCTTGCAGATTTGCACCTCCTCTCAGCTGCATTCACCAGAGTCATGGTGAAGACCATTCACTCATCTACTCCTCCTCTAGGGAATGGGCTGTCTACCGACACAAGAGCAGCACAGACCGTGTTAAATGCTTTATGGCAGTGAGTCTCTTGAGTAAATCCCAACACTAGGGTCTCTTTTCACCCTGAACGGATGCTAGCTGGGTCAGAGGAGCTGGTGACACAGCTTGCAAGATGGGGGAGGGTTTATCAGAACAAGTGCCCCTTTACAGATAATAATGGAACAACAAATCTAACTACCTCACTTGCTTTCTTTATGGAATGTGTAGAACCACCTGCAATCAGGAGAGTGCCCTTTGATCCCCCACCCTTTTGCCATTCGAAACAAGCACCTAACACTTCATTATTTATTGTTCCCAGAGCTTTGTTCAAAGGGTGAACAACTGAACACAGAATCAATCAAGACAGGGGTGGGCGCACATGCATACACACACACACGCACGCACGCACGCACACACACTTCCCTCCATTTGAACCAGCAAAGTGAAGGCAAAACATTGAACAATTGCAGGGATTAACACATTTGGTGCTAAAATGAAGGCAGGTTCTGGTCAAGAACTAGACTAAAATATACGTTCGCATCACCATGTTGTCAAGGTGAATACGAGAAAGGTCACTTTGCAGGGACGATGCAAACTCTGACATAATGGGACATATAAATGTCAAGCAGTACGGCCAAATACCTCACTCAGGACATACCTATGCTACAGCCACTGCAGCGGCACAGCTATGCTTCAGCTGTGCTACTGTGGGGTAGAGGCTTCCAAAATTGATGGAAGAGGTTTTTCCAGCTATGCAGTTAATCAGAAGAGTCCTCCGTCCACCTAGCTGCATCACCCTGGGGGTTAGGTCCACTGAACTACAGTGATCAGAGTGTGAAATTTTTTATAGTCCTGAGTAATGCAGCTAAATCAACCTAAGTTTTAGGTCTAGACCAGGCCTTATATTATTGTATACCTCTCCCTCTAGAGCTGAAGACTGCAGAAGACCGCCTTGATCTAAAAGAACTGCCATGCGGGTTTGTCACTGAACATCAGGCCATTACAAGTAAAAAGAATAGCCTTTTCAATGCTAGATATGCAGGCTGATGGTATTAATCTCTAGGGACAGACATCTCTTTGGAAAGTCTATTTCCCCAGTGACAGCACATAATGACATATATTGACCTGTCTTCCACCTCAGATTTATTACACTCTGGAGGGCATAAATCTTAACATATGAGCAAAATCGATGCAAGCTTATTACAACGCGTACATATTGACTTTGTTTTCAGTAGTTAGCCAAAGTTTCTTCAGAATATTCCCGGGATCTGGTTAATAGAAAAATTCAAGGCAATCGGTTACACCTAGTTTAGCCAAACTGGTAGAAAAATGGCCTCTCTACCCCCACCACAAGGGGGTTAGACAACACCACACAGTATAGTATCAGCAGTGCACACATACTGCTACCCATACTGAGACAAAGAAATGGCAAGCCTGGATTAACTAGTCTTAAATTACAGTACGTCAGTGCAGATTCACATAGAAGTGCCGTTAGCAGTAAGTACAGTTTTGGTTATTGAGGGCCAGAGCCTCAGCTGGTGTAAATCAGCATAGGCTAGTAAAATTAATGGAACTACGTCAATTCACATCAGCTGAATATCTGGCCCTGAGAGTTCCCCCAACTCAAAGACTGAGCATTCATTTATTTATATATATATATGTATGACAGAATCTAGTGGTGAAGCTGAAACCTATTGCCTTGACAACACCAAACACTGGGGAACTTTATGCCCTGCATTAACCTGTTCCATAGAACATTCTGCCTGCAAAGACTACTTTCTACTCTGTTTTGTATTGTATCCGTACATGGCAGGACAGTAAGGTCTTCAAGGCTAGGACTCCTATTTGTCAGGCTCATTTTACGCAGCGGACAGCATTATTTAAACAAACAATGCCATTTTTGTGTTTTCATGCACACTTGATCATACAAAAAGTCACATTAGTAATCTGCCCTAATGAGGGGCAAATTTAAAGCTAAAATGCAGAACTCTTGTTCTTTATTTCACTATTTTATTGAAGCAAAATGTTCTGTAAATTGACCCTAATTGCCAAGACATTGTGCATACACATTAAGTGTATAAACGCCTTATAAATTCAGTAATGCTCAATAAGATTGTTCTGTTCATTTAAGCATCAATCTCAGACCCCTTCTGTAGCTAATTTTACATTGGTTAATTCCCATAGCAGGTGAAACGAGGATTGTGCAGCATGATGGAGAAAATATCCATCCTGTATTGCGTTCAATACGAGTTCAAATCCTGAAGGAGATGCGTTTTTATTAAAAATGCTTCACGTCTCTCTTTTCCTCTCAAAATAAAGTGGAGCACTAGGCTTTACCATTGAAGTTGTCTATACAAACAAAAAGTGTTCTGTATTTAGTATCAAATTTTACCCACAAAATTGCATTGATAAGTGCATCTTAAGAACAGAAATTTGAGTTTTAAAACACATATATAATTGCATGTGCGAAATTCCAGTTACAGTTTAATTAAATACTTTTGACAACCTGGCTCTTAGCATTTACAAATGCTACATTCAGTTGCTTTAGTGACTTTTTTTTTTTTTTTTTTAAATCAATGGATTTTCAGTGGCAGATCTGCCAGTGCAAAACCCTGACAAAAATATCTGAACAGACTGAAGTTACATATCAGTATACCTCTGAAGTAGCCAAATTCCTCCTAAACAAAATTGCCTTCAGTTCAAAAACTAAAGCAAACTGACAACAGGGAGATAACCACAGATTTCAAACTGAACTGCAGGATCAATGAAAATCCTTCCCAGCACAAAAGTTAACGTAAAACAAACAGAGAAAACAAAATCAGCAGCATGTAAACTTGGCAACTGAGGGCAAACAAAAGGATTGGAATCACACACACATATCTGGCACAGAGATGGTTAAGCGGATACAGGGATAATTTGGGTGGACATGAAAAATGGAAAGAGACACAAATTCGGAACTGATCTCAGGCAACACATTTTAATTGCGGAACTCTCTGCCAGACATGAACACGGCACTGCGGTCATTCAGAGAACAACCAAAGGGCACTCTGGGGGCATCGGGTATTAGGACAGCAACAAGTTTCCATAGGGTGAGTTACCAGTTTCCGTTTATTTCCACCGCTGCTGTCCTGTTCTAAAACATCCTGTGTAAACTGTGTTCCAGAAAGAAAGAAAAGTCCTATCGCTTGGAGTCTCAGACATAAGCAGGATAAACTAGAGGCATTCAAAATAAACTGCCTCTGTAGAGCCTGAGGTCACCTTGTCAATATCAATCTTCTCATTCTGATGCACATTAGGAGCTACTGCATTGCCCTCCTTATATCCTATGACTGGGAATTGACCTCTGGCATTAGTGAATACAATATGGCCATTTAAGGATGTGGTAATTATTGATAACTGCACTAACCAAGTTAGTAGCCAACATATAAAGGGCTCTGATGCTCTGGTTTCCACTGCCACCTGGTCTTTATTTTAAAAGACTAATTCTTATTTCATACGTGTCTCCCTTGTTCCAGATTATGTTCATATCTGTTCCTTATTTTTCATTATAATCCCATTGGACTCCAGCAACAATGTACACGTTCTAGAGAGTTGTTTTCACCCAAGAATCTCCAAGCACTAAACTTTAATTAAGCCCTGTAGAAACTCATGTATTACAGGTGGACACAAACTTCTGCAGCTCAGTTTCCTCATATGAGCACAAAAGCAAGTCTCCTTCATTCTATCAATCAACATTGTCCAAATGCTAAGGGAAAGGATGCTTTAACAGCTTTCTCCTCTTCAAAGTGGAAGGTAGTGCTGGTAGGGGAGAAGGTGTAAATTGTTAAATGTATGTTATATGGGCTCCTCTGTATTGGCTTCAAGCTAAGGGATTTAGGGCAAGATTTTCAAAGGTATTAGGCACCTAAAGATGCAAATAGGTGCCTAGTGGCATTTTCAAAAGCAAATTTAAAGTCCATAGGCGTTAGGCACCTAGGTGCTTTGAAAATCCCACTTGACCCCATTGGCATCTTTAAGCACCTAAATACCTTTAAAAATCTGACTCCTAGTCCTTCATCTTAAATTGTAGAAGCTCATACATTAGGGCTGGAGACCTCAGGTTGAATCCCCCTAGAAACATGCAAGATGCTGATCTTTATATACACACATCCTGCTTAACATAAGAGACTAAGGGCTTGTCTACACTGGAGCTTGCATCAGTTTAATGAAACTGGTTTAGTTAAATCAGTACAAACCCCAGTGTGGAGGACCCACTTATACTCGTTTAAAACTAGTAATTTATAGGTAGGCTTGTTAAGATTCGGTTTTCATTGGTAAAGGTCAATAAACATAGATTTCGCAGTATACACACAAACTCATGAAAAAAGTATTTCCATCGATGATCACAGAAATTTACAGATCGGCAAAATGAGAAAAATACTGCTTGAAACTATCAAAATTTGATTTAAGGGTATTTACTTTGTATATTTTGATGTGTGATGTTTTAAATTATCATTAAATAAATTGTCATTAAATAATTACTGTCTGATATCCCCTGTCCCCACATTGTGTGACAACGTTGTGAAAATTTAAATCAACAGAAATAAAACAATGCATAAAACCCATAATTTTATGTAACTGAAAATTTAAATTTATAAAAATAGAAAAATGCTTTAAAATAAACCAATATCCATCAAAATGATTTAAAAAATAAAAACTGAGTTCTGCCAAGTCTACTATAGGAGAAAGCTAAATTTATATAAGCCAGATTTAAATCAATTTTAAAAGCATCCACACCCAAAGTTGCACTGAGGCAATTAACTTGATTTAAAATCACACCTTTACTAACACCAATGCAACTTTATACATAGAACTAGGGTCATTTCTTGCTTCAGGAATGCCAAAACAAAAGATATGTCATATTGTTCTAGCCACATTAGTACCAGGATATTAAAGAGACAAAGTGGGTGAGGTAATATATTTTATTAGACCAACTTCTGGCACTAGACCCTGTCAGAACAACAGATAGACATAGACATGTAGACATATCTCCACTGGTCCAATGATCAACACCCTCCTCCCCCAACACACCTTTCAAGATCTATGCCTATCACAACACGTGGTGTACCTCATCCAGTGCATTAACTGCCGCAACAGCAACTATGTGGGTAAAACCAGACAATCACTACATTCTTGAATGAACACACAGAAAAATGATAAAAGACAAACACACCTATCACCAGTGGGTGAACACTTTTCACAAAGCGATCACTCTATATCTGACCTATCAGTCCTCATCCTCAAATTAAACGTGCACAACACCTTCAAAAGATGAATCTGGGAGCTTAAATTCATAAATTTGCTGGACACTAAAAAAAAAAGCATGGACTGAAAAGACACACAGGATTTACGGCTTATTACAACAATCTATTACCCACTAACCCCAGTTCCCTCTCTACCATGACTGGAGAGGTGTTAATGGCCACTTCACCTTAAAAGGTCACTTGAAATATGTATTTGCTTATGCTAAACAATCTGTTCCATCTTGTATGTAGCTATGACACTGAGTACATTTGCCCAACCTGAAGAGGAGCTCGGTCATGTAAGCTTGAAAGTTTGTCTGTCTCACCAACAGAAGTTGGTCCATTGAAAGATATTACTGCATCCACCTCATCTCTCTAAAACAAAAGGTAGTGAAGTGACCAGAAAGAAAAAGGATGTCCCATTCTCTGATAGTTGAACTACTTCTTACCACAACACCTTCACCCACATAGACCTTAAAAATACCAGCCCAAAATGAGAAGAGAAACACCATTCCAGCAAGATGATGTGCTTTTTAAGAGTTTCCTAGAAACAATCATTTTCCCACACTTTCTGTAGCAGGTAAACCTGGTTCAGATTAAAACCAAGGCACCTTATAGCAAAGCTCATTCTTGTCTTGTCAAAAAGGCAACAGGATAGAGAAATGGGAAAACAATCCATAAGAACAGCCATACTAGGTCAGACCGTTGGTCCATCTAGCCCAGTATTCGGTCTTTTCACAGGGGTCAGTGCCAGTTGCTTCAGAGGGAATGAACAGAACAAAAATGTATTGAGTGATGCATCCCATTGTCCAGTGCCATTTTCTGATAGTCAGAGGTTTAGGGACACCCAGAGCATGGAGTTGTCCCCCCAACCATCTTGGCTAATGGCCTCCATGAACTCATCTACTTCTTGTATGAACCCAGTTATGCTTTTGGCCATTACTACATCACCTGGCAACAAGTTTCACATGAAAAAGTACTTCCGTATGTTTGTTTTAAACCTGCTGTCTATTAATTTCATTGGGTGACCCCTGGTGAACAACAATTCCTTATTCACTTTCTTCACACCATTTATGATTTTATAGATTTCAATCAGGTCCCCCTTACAGTCAATTCCCTGTGATTGTATTCTGGATTATATGATCCTATTGACTGTGAATGGCACATGCCCAGCAAGAGTTCTCTGAATGTATTACCTCCTCCAGTTGGATGCCACAATCCATTGTGTTGTACCACGTTTGCTTCTGACAACCGTGCACGTACAAATGAAATACATGAATCTGAATTCTCTCTGCCACCGATGGGACAAGAAAGAAAACTGCTGATGCACTGATTTTCTAGCCTTGTCCCTATGCAGGAGGTCACGTCAGCCCAATCAAGCATGCTGTCAGCTCTCCCTGTGCCTGGGTTCTCAGGAAATGCACTCTGTATCTGCTTGTGTGCTGTAAATAAGGCCAGCACAGAACTTCACATGCCCAGGGTGATATCGCATGCCGTGCATGTTCTTTGTTCAAAAGAAACACATGCCACCTCACACACCTCTAGTAAATCCAGCTGTTCACACGCAAAAAGCATTACATTCATAGCACGTTTTCTTTGTAACGCCTCAAAATGTTTCACTGATGAGGTGTATGGTAATGGCCTGGTTCAAAGGGCACTGGATCAGGCCTTCTGACAGCAAGGAATAATAGAAGACTATAATATGAATATGCATTCAGATTACACACACATTACAAGAATGCGAAGCCTTGTAACAGCAGAAACAGCCTTAGCTGACTTTGAGTCTTAGCCCTGAAATGCCACCTCCTGATCCATTTTGGAACTGCCAGATATCCTCAGTGGTCACAAACAAGCTAGGGTGTTCCTACTTCCTGGTACAATCGTTTCTCCTGATCTGAATTCAGCCGTATTGATTTACTAGGGAAGATATATACCACGATCAGTTTAGAGACGAGTTGTTGTAAAAAGGAAAAAAAAAAAAAAATCAATAGTAGCTTGGGCTATAAAGGGACCTTGGAATTGATTTGAAGATACGTTGGGCCTAAGCCCAAAACAAAGAGCCCAGCCAAGTGAAATCTAACGCTTTTAGAGTTCATTTAAAGATGACCCCAAATGAAATTTTCACTCATGAAGGCCTAATCCACTCCAGATTATTTACAAATACTGCTACAGAAAGAGCCCCGACGCAAATGTCATTCTGAGGTTTTGGAGATCAGCCTTGTAAATTTTTAATCAGTCCTTGTATTTTCCTCCATGCTTGTTCGCTTTTTTTTTTTTTTTAAACCTTAGATTGTCATTTTCTATTAACACAGAATCAATAAGTGATGAAAGGTTCCTTGGCCACTCACAAATGCTTTCCCCTTTTCTTGACACTGTTTAATTTACAGATTTCCTCCCCAACACTCCAATATTTCTAGTACAATTCCTGCTCTCTCTATTTTTTAAACAACTTTTGACCTTCACTCAGTGCAGATGTGGAATACTGTAGCAAGTTCAAGGGCACAATACTACAGCCTTTAGATTAAGTTTCTGAGACATAATGCTGTGTTTCCGAGGTGTACTGAACAAAGGGCAAACACTGTGTGAAGGTTAAATAATGCAATACATGAGTTCACAGTTCATAAGCATTTAAGTTGCAGCTTTCTAAAACCAGATTCTATTCCTTCTGCCCATAAGGTGAGAGAAGCACACAGGTGAAAGCGAAGAATAGTGGCCCACAGTGCAGGGCTGGCCATAAGTATATAGGTTCTCGGAGCAAAGACAGAAAGTGGTGTACCCTGCATCCTCCTTCCCATTTAGCTCTACAACCCACTCAGTACCCTGTCTGCATCGTTTCCGCCTTCTAAAGGTTACCTCCGTTTCTGTTCAGTTGTGTGCAGGACCTCCACACTGGAGAAGAGCAGTTTCAGGGTTGGTCTATTGATGACAGATCACAATGGATCCAGTGCTTTTAAGGTATCACCTGATACGGAAAGGCCTAAGCAGCAAACCATTTAGCCTATACTGTGCCTAAGGGCAGGAAGACAGGATGAAAGCCTTCTCCTGGTGACTGGCTAAATTCAGAATCTTTTCCAGGATGAGCAATTTCTTTGTTAAAATAACCTGAGCCCATCTGAAAACCATGTTGGAGCTAGGTCAGGCTGTGCAGACTCGGTGTGACAAGAGTCATGTAGCTAGGACATCGACGAGGAGTGGGGCAGACTGCATGACAAGAGGGGCACTTGTCCTGGCCTTCAGAAATTCACGTACTCAGTGAAAAATGCAGTTTCAGTCAACAGCTTTTTTTTTTTTTTTTTTTACACTTTATTTTTATGAATTAAGAAAAAATAAGACATATTTATGTGATTGTTCAGTGTAACAAACATTCAAGTGTTTAAAAAAATTCAAAGATTCAAAAATATAACAGTATGGATCTTAACAGGAAAGTGCTGTGTAATGTAAAGACTATCATGAAACTAAAATTGTAGTCTTCTGGGATCGTGGCATCTCAATTCCTCCACAAAGACATCCAGGTTTAGTTCTGAAGTGAAATCACTTTCATATGACAGGAGAATTAGGTTTCTCTCTCTTTCCTGGATCATGTTCATGTGTTGGTGTGATACATTTTTTTCCAGCAAGAAAAGGAACTCTTACAAGCTGCAGCTGATGATCCAAACAAGACCCCCATAGACATTTCAAAAATACATAGAAAAGCCTTCTTTAATACCTTGACTGCAGGGCCAGCCCTAAACCAAATAGCATCCCAGGCGAGGAGTATCTCTGGCACACCCCCCATTTGTTAAACATTTGAATATCTTATTTTTTATTGCATCTGTGGTCTATTTCACGACTTCGATGCATGATTTGCATGTATGATTTATCCATCATATAAGACGATAAATGTGCATGCTAAGATCTGTAAATCTGTACTTATTCAAGCCATTTATAAGCAAATATTAAAAAAATCATTTCCTCTAAGCTTATAGAAAATTTTCATTTTAAGAATAACTGAAATGTACTAACAAGAAATTGAACTGTGCACCAACACTGGGTGGAGCAGTATTAAACAGTGGTACAATAGCCTTAGAATGATAACCCTAGTCCTTTAGTTCCAAAGATTGCTTTTCTCATCTTTGCCCTCCTGAACTGAAGCACAGCGTCAGTGAGATCCAAAGACTGGCCAATGGCATTTTCAAGTGATAAAATAGCAAGCGGTGTGAGTCTCTTGTGAGCCATCACTGATAGAAGATACATTTGAACGAGCCTAATTTTCAAAAACCTGCGCTCACCACTTGCGACTGTGACTGGGAGCATGAGCAGAATCCTCAAGCCACCCACACATTAGGAAAAAGTATCCTTCAGCTCTGCATCATCAATGAACTGGAGACCTTAGAGTGGAGAGTGCTTCCCATGTGGCAAAATGTGACAGATGTTGTCCAATTCAACATAGAGGTCTTTGTTATTGATGTCCGAACGTTCCCCATGTGTCAGCGTCTGCTGAAGGTCTGTACAATTGTTCAAGAGTGTTTTCCTGTCTGCCAGCAGCTTACTAAAGTCATACAAAACCCCACAGGTCTTTTTGTGGTGCTTCATTTCTCCAAACCTTTTTTCAGTGTCAATGAGCGAGCAAAAACAAAAAACAAAAAACAAAAACAAAAACTCCCTCTTGAATTTTTCTTCTGAGCTTTCCAACACCTCATCTCTGCCTTCATAACCTTAGCAAACTGTCTCTTCTTCCAATGAATGAGTTTCCTCAAAGACAGGCTCAACTCTTAAGTTTTCCGCCATTTCTTTGGCAGCAGTGATGACATCTTCAAATTCATTGTCTCTATAGAACAGTTCCAGAGGAGTAGCCATGTTAGTCTGTATATAGCAAAAACAACGAGAAACTGCTGAGTTAGAAATGATCTGCAAACTTGACACATTCAAACTGGGTTTAAACAGAGATTTGGAATGGCTCTCTCATTACAAGAGGTAAATTGCTTTGCTCACCCATTCTCACCTCCTACTCAATGACTGTCATTAGCCCTCAAGTACCCGGCTTTCATCTATCTTCCCCATTGTTCTCTATGCACTTGTGTATCTATGTTTCCTATTTACTGTATCATTCTACCTCTGCATCTGACAAAGTGAGCTGAGTCTCACGAAAGCTTATGCCTACAAAAATTAAATTTGTTAGTCTTTAAAGTGCCACAGAACTCTCTTTTTTTATTGTCTCTATAGTCCCCTTTCTCATCAAAGTAGTAGTAGTTGCGATGTCCATCACATACGGAATACCTGAAACATTTTACTTCAAACATTCTGTTTTCCCTTTTGTCACTAACAACAAAAGCAGCACCTTGAGTCCAGTGCCCCAGGCAGTTGCCTGGTTCTCCTGCCCCTAAATCTAGCCCCGCTTGGCAGCAGCTAGAACTTCAAATCCTTTGCAATTTCTCTTCTCTATCAGTGGTTTAAATACAGCCCTTTCAACTTTCACTTTCTCAATATCTAATCCAAGCAATTCAATCAAAGCACACAGTGATTCAAGTTTCAAGAAGTCTGGAGAGCTGGTGGAATAGATTATTGACAAGCTTTCATATAACTTGGAGTTCTTCTCAGAAAATCTCCTTTGCAATTCACCACTGGTTTCATCAATCAATTTGTGACAAGTCCGTGACCACTGATGCTCATTTACATTTTAGGATCCTGCTAAATCTTCAGTGACTATGGTATCTTGAAATTCTGGGGGCAATATCTTGGTTCTTTTGATGGCACCTGTTAATGCTGATGCTTCATCACATACATCTTGGATGAAATCTCTGAGAAAATATCTTCAAACTTCTCTTTGTTTTGTTGAAGGCTACAGACATCAATTCAACTCTTTTAGCAAGGTGCATTAGTTCCTTTTGAAGGTAATTGTTCACAGGAACAAAAACTTTCAAAATCATTCTCGTAACCACAGCGAAGAACAAGAATTTGGACTCTGTAACTTCCAACAGCCCTCTTGCTTCTACATTCACACCATCCGTAATTTGGTGAAAGCATCACACCCCTTATCTTAACGGTTACAGTGGTACGAAAACAGTGCATAGACCAGGCCTGAGATTTCATTAAAATAAACTGCTCCTATCTTTTTCCATTGCGAGCAGCTTTCACAACAGAACCCCATGTGCTGCTGCCCTGTTTATCCAGTCCTATGGGAAAAATGGGCTCCTGACAAACAGCAGCAGCAAAGACATGAACTCTACTCCCACACCCTGACTAGTTCAACTCCGTGAAGTGACTTCACAACTTTGGGCTTGTCTACACTGGCGCTAATGCCAGCAAAACTTTTGTCCCTCAAGGGTGTGAAAAACACACCCTGCTGAGCTACATAAGTTTTGCCAACATAAACAATAGTGTAGACAGCGTTATGTTGGCTGGAGAGCTTCTCATGCCAAAATAGCTACCGCCACTCACTGGGGGTGGTTTAATTATGTCGACAGGAGAGCTCTCTCCCATTGGCATTGAGCGGCTGCACGAGAGATCTTACAGCAGTGCAGCTGCGTTGGTATAGCTGTGCCGCTTTAAGCTCTCTAGTGCAGACATGGCCTATCCTGCTACAGAACACCAAAGGGGTTTTTCCATTGATATAGGAACACCACCTCCCTGAGTGATGGTAGCTACGTCAACAGAAGCATTCTTCTGTCCACAGAGCTGCATCTGCTTTGGGGGTTAGGTCAGCATTGCTATGCCAGTCAGGGGTGTGTTTTTTCACACCCCTGTTTGACACAGCTAGGTAACTAAGCCTAATGCTATTAACCAAGGCCAGTCTAACTACATGAAATTCCATCAGCAGCATTGAAGACGGGCTCGTTTCGAAAGTCTTGTCCCGATGCTCACTTTTTCTCTTCGCTTGCTCATCTAGATTGGAAAGCAATCGGGCATTTTCTTTTGCGCTCCCCCCTTGTAATATTGCCTTACACCAGCATAGCTTATTCCCCTCCCCATATGAGAATGAGCCACACTTATATAACTGCATTCACAGTGGGAGGAAAAGGGGCTGTACCACTTCAACTAAGACCTGGTCTACACACACAAGTTGTATAGCTTTAACTGTATCAGTGTAGTTGATGTTCTAAATAGCAATCTCTTTGGAATATCCTAGCCTTTCCCTAGAGACTGACCATGGAACTTCTAGGATGTGTCTACACTGCAAATGAAGGTAAAGACAAACCTGCACTGGCTTTAATCTATCTATCATGGATAAAAATAGCTGGTACAGGCCTGTCAGGGAACCAGGGAATGCACTTGCCTTGATGGCCCACACTGAAGCTCATGTGCTGTGCCTTCACTACTACTGGTACGTGTGCCAGCTAACTACACTAAAGCTAACCAGGGTGTGCCTACCTGAGTTGCAAGCCCAGCTTCAAATGCAGCATACACAGTAGGGTTGCCACCCATCTATTTTTCACCTGAACACTCCAGGTTTTGACTTGTGTGTCCGGGTGCCATTTGACAAGCCCTGATGTCCAGTTTTGTTTTATTTTTTAAATCTGTTGCAACCCTAAGTGGAAGGAAGGAGGCAGCACAGCAACAGCAGCCGTCCCCGCCTCTGGGGCCAGGCTGCCCAGGAGGCTCCCGGCGTGCAGGGGCAGAGCCTTGGGGGGGAGAAGCGGAGAAGGGGGTGGGGTCTCAGCCTGTGGGGTTAATGCAGGCCGCAACTGTACTTGAGCCATTTCTCAGCATATTTTAAAAACATGATTTCCTGACCAAAGAGATAAAGGTCGAACAGTGCACTAGATTACGTGACTTCACACTATGAATCCATTGTGGCGTTCCCCCTCAGTCTTAAACTCTTAATTACAACTGGCACCTCGGATCCTGCTGTGTCTGCATGAAACGCTGTATATTCCCCTTTCAGCAATGCCTTGCCTGCACTGGAAGTTTGTCTTATTTCAAGGAATGATGGGTGTGTGCAATCTCCCCAGCCTGGTTTTTCTTGCAAAGTTGATTTTTAATTCAGCAAGAATCTACAACCAGGACTCAGCTTATGGAGACTAAAATCTTTGGGGCCAGGGTCATCTTCTATGGCACCTAGCACGGTGGAGCTAGGGCCCCTAGGGACTACCACAATGCAAACTGAATACGGTGTCCAGTCCTGGTTGCCCCATCTCAAAAAGGATATAGTGGCAGTGGAAAAGGTTCATAGATCAACAAAGATCAAGGGTACAGAATGGTTTCCATACGAGGAGAGACTAGGCTGTTCAGCTTGGAAAAGAGATGACGAAGGGACGGATAGGATAGAGGTCTGTAAAATCATGACTGGTGTGGGAAAAGTGAATAGAGAAGTGCTACTTTCTTTTCAGATAACGCAAAAACCAATGAAAGTAAGAGGCAAGAGGCTTAATACAAACAAGAGGAAGTGCTTTTTCCACACAATGCACAACTAATGTGTGGAACTCATTGCCTTGGGATATTGTGATGCCCAGAAGTATAACTGGGTGCCAAAAATACCTGCATACATTCATGGAGGACAGATCCATCACTGGCTATTAGCCAAGATTGTCAGGGATACAAACTCACGCTCAGGGCAACTCTAAACCTCTGCCTGTCAGAAGCTGGGTGTGCAAGACAGGGATGGATCACTCCAAAATTGCCCTTTGGAATACAGCCCCTGAAGCTCTGGTATGGGCCTCTGTCAGAGACAGGATATTGGGCAAGACGGACCCATGGTCTGACCCAGTATGGCAGCTTTGACGTAAACAAACAATAATAAACCAAGTCTTGATTACCCATTTAGCAAGTCTAATCTCTGAGGAGGCAGGGGACGGAAAGGGAAAGCAAAAAATCACAGCCTAAAGAGCTGGCCAGTAACTCTGGATCTTTTAATTTGTTATTTATATCACAGCAGTGCTGAGAGACCCCAATCTGACATCAAGACCCCTCCTTTGTGCTGAGCCTTGCACAGATACTCGGGGTGTGTCATTTCCAGCTCAGACAGCTGCTAGCCTTTATTGTAGCGTCCTACAAATACCAGGGGAGCCGCGAGCAGTGCGGGTGGCAGGACAGGCAAGCCACCAACTACAATGCTGCTGGGGATCCAAGGTTACTGCATCAGTTGGCTAGCCCATGCTGCTGCTGCCTGCCCTGCCATGGCTGCATTGCTATTTTTAGTGTGCTAGCTCAATCAGAGGTAACGCATGCACATCCACCCCATCTGGAAAGTGCACCTCCAGCTGAAGGTGGAGTCCCTGCCTGTTTAAATAGACAAGACAAACAAAGACTGTGAAGGCAAACCGAGGCCTAGAGGGATGAAATGATTTGTTCCAGATCACCCGGAGGCAGAGCTAGGATTACAACTCAGATCTCCCGACTCTTAATCCAGTGTCCCATTCCCCCTATACCGCCTCCCCAGCCTCTATCACAGCATTAACCATAAACCCCTCCCTGTAGCGTGCACACCAAGTTTGTTTTAGTGCAATGCACTCTCGCCTGCAAACAGATCTCATGGCATTTGTTACAGCAAGTAAGGCAAACATGAGAGTAAAGCGTGTATTGACAGCCACGCTCGTGCTGGAAGGAGCTCGGGTGGAACAAGGCCCCACCAGGAGATGAAGCCGATACAAACACAGAGGAGAGAAGCAAAGAAAGTCTCGCCCCCCTTCGTCCTCTTCATATACACACATAGTGATAAAAGTGCTCAGGAGAACACCCTGAGTGAGCAGAAAGGGGAGCAGCATCAGCAAAAGCATCTTTCAAAGCAGCCCACCCTTCAGAATGGTTACATCCGGAACCTGCACAGTTTCTTAGCCATCCCCTGACAGCCCCGCAGCCACAGCTCTGGGGCTTGATCTCAAGTGTAGGTATCCATGCAAAGATAAGGTTAACCGGAGCTTTACAGCACTTTCTCCAGCTCTGCCACTGACTAGCTTGGGTGGCCTTATGCAAGTCATTTAACCTTTCTGTGCTCCTTTCCCCTTCCGTAACCACACTAGCCACCTCTCAGGGTTGCTAGGCGGCAAACTGTATGGATGCTGGCAAGGCCCTTTGCGACACATGGATGGAAAGTGCTATTCAAATGCAAAATATCTGTTTACTGTCCCTGCCACATCAGACACTGGCAGCTGCTGCAGGCAGGATGACTGACTCTAAAGACCAACTGTCTTACTCTATATGGTAAATCGTCTCTTCCTGGAGGCTGCTAGCAGCATGAAATTAATAAATGTGCTTAAAGTGCATTAGTATAGGAAGCGCTGACTATGATTAATATCACCAGCCATCCTTCTGTACATTTCACAAAGGTGTTATGTCGAATTAACCCTTTAATTATAACAGTGGCAGCACTTCATTCCCTGGAAATTACTTGCATAGATCCTGTTAAAAAAAAAAAAATTGACAGACCCGACAATTGTGGTGTCTGTGCCCTATATTTGCTGCTTTGCAGAGCATTTAACACTTCTTTGTTTCAAAGAGCCTTCAACAATGCAGCTGATTCACCATTACTCTTGCATGTAGCCCTGCAGAAAACCACCTGCCAGCCAGACAACAGCAGCCTCAAAGATAACTCTGTTGCTCCCTGCAACCCCAGTACACACAGACAATGCCTCAACGAGGAGTAAATTTAAAAAGGAGCCAGGGCCATTTCACCTGAAATGGGAGTCTGCAGTCACACCATCTTGACCTTCAGTTCAATGAGATTTTAACAGCGTGACAAGCTATACAATTGTGGGCCACCTCTGGCTCTGCTCTTAAGATTTGGAGAATGGAACAATGATTCTTCATTTAACCTTTACTGCCTGTTAACAAGATACGTTGAAGTCCATGTTTTTCCATGTGGAAGGAAGGATCGAACGTGCACAGATCAGCTTATTGCACTAAATTCTAGGGTATATATTAAAGAGATGGAGGGAGATGGATGATATGGACACAGAGAAATAACCTCTGTTATCTTGTATGCAGATTTGTGTCCCATCTTAACGAGACAGTCATTTACAGTAACTCCAAAGTAATTGTGAAAGAAGAGTACACAAGTGACCATTACAGTTTATGGTTACTCACATGATATTTAATATTTTAAGAACCCCTTATTAAAAATATTTGAGACTTTGAAATTATTATAACTGAGCTAACTGATGAAGCAAAAATGGAAGGTGTGTGCGGGCACAGGACGAGGGCAGAAGAGTGGTGCAGAATGGTGGTAGCATGTAGATTCCTCGTACACTAGGAACTTGAAGACCATGGTGTTCTATGTGGGTGGAATAATCTGGCTTGCCCAGACCACAATTTATAGGACTAGGATTTATGGTAGCATTTTAAAGGGATGGAGAGAGGTAGAGAATATAGACACCAACATACAAAGAAACTATCTGTTCTTTCTTTACAAATCAGTGAAACTGCAGGCACATTTCCCTACCTAGACCTTACTCTTGCTCATTATGATGAATTAGGTTTAAAATACATCATAGTCCACCACTTGAGAAGATTAAATGGTATATTTTAGATTTTCAGTAGTGAAAGCTTGGATCACTCTCTTACTCCTTTTGCAAAGACTTCTGGGACTAATGGGCATCAGTCAATCCAGAGACAAATCTCCCCTTCTAGCTGAGACCATAACCCTAGAGTATTGATCAAATGTCCACATCCCTTCCACATAATAGAATTTCTCAGTGAACTAATTGTTTTCTCTCCTTTCATCTCTGTAAATGAGGTCAACAGCAAGGGCAAAGAAGAGAGAATTAGCTCTAAGTGTTCTTGGCATCAAAGCTGGCTTGCAAGGGGAGAGAGTGAGTTTTCAGAGAGTATCAGATACGGTTTATAAAGCACTGTGAAGCTTTCAAAAAACTCTAAATATGGAGTTGCCTCAGATTCACGGGGTTTGCTTTAACTGTTGAGGATTTATGCTTTCTAAATCTCCTTTGATGAACCTGGGCATTACATGTGCAAAAAGACGACAGCCCTAATCCAAGCCTTACCTACAATGATACCTGCCTTTCATCTAAGAATCTCCGAGCACTTCACAAATCTTAATGAAACCTCACAACTCACATCTAGCAGGCACGTATTAGGGCTCAGCACTGTTCCTGGGACCTTTAATTTTAACCAGTTGTCTCTTGCCTGCATAGATAGAAACAAATTTTGATCTGTGGGCTTAAGCGTGTCCATGAACCATGTTTATTAAAGCAAGACCAAACTGTCTTATAACATGTCCCCTCCCACACACCATAGCTTAAGCTGTGTAGATAGGCTCCTATACCAATGGGTAAAGGAAGGCACCAAGATCTGGGCAAATATCAAGCACATAGTACAGCTCCTCAAAAAGCTCCTTCCCTAAACTGATGATTTCTCTCCTAGGCCTGAACTTTCAGTCCTTTCATGTTCACCTAGTACTGATTATTGGACAAAGGACCCCTCTCATATGGTACCCAGGCTTTCAATCAGACTGTAAATTAGAACTTGGCAGCAACTGAATTGCCTCACTGCCCCGTATCTTCACCTGTCTGTTCCAGCCAGATGTCAGCACAATAGTTATATGTTCCTGGTGAGCAAAATAATCCCTCTGTATTTGGACCGCATAAGCAAAGATTTACACAGGTGCATACTGCCTATGTCTTTGCAGGATTGGGCATTATTTTGTTACAGGTTGTCAGAGTCAAATTTTCTTTGCAATTTATAATGGTACATAGGTGAGAGCTTTGGGATCCTTGAGTAAAGATATCAGATCATTACTAATTATTAGTATCTCCTCTACAAACTGACTACCAGAGATCTTTAAGGGGGAAAAGATCAGAAAATCTGGTTCTCTCTAATCAGTTTTAATGTTTTGGGTAACATCATATTTGATTGTTAGATGTATCCCTTTTGCACCTACTTATCTTGCTGTGCTAGCTATTTAATTAAAAAAAACAAAAACATTTTTTCTCCTATTTTTGTAGCATTAATGCACCTCGCAGAGGTTTCTACTCCTAACAAGGAGATGCCTAAAATTATCATATCCCACAGAGATAACTCAACAGAAGATTTCCCTGTACATTTCATTTATTCCTTTCTTTACTTTCTTTTCTTACTTGAGAAAGAGCACAACAACTGCACTCTGCCCAGCCTTGATCATTCCTCCTTCTGCCTGTTCTTTCTTCACCTGTACCTTCTTCTCTACACCAGGAACAGCCTTTGCTAGAAGAACAGCAGCACCCAAACCAAACTCAAACTAGAGAGGGGATTAGGCAGGCAGTCCCTTTCTAGAATAAGCCCCTCCCACAGGCAGGAGGTAGGTTAATTGCAATTAGAGGGGAAGCTAAGCTATGTTCTGGAGGCCTCATAACAGCACCCAGTGCTGAGTGATTTTTTGAGGGATAGCAGCTGTTTATCATTAACTAGCAGATGCTTTCATCTGCCTTCCTCCTTTTCTTAAATTGGTCTTACTGCTGCTCAGCACCGACTTTCTGGAATAACCCTCCCCCCAATAATGATCTGTTGAACCACAGCTTTGTTTGGTCAGCTGCATCATCCTCCACCATAATGTGGAGAGATGATGAGCGCACTCTGCACCCTCTCTCTTTGTTTTGGCATACTATGTTAGTTATTGCACTATGGGCGTACTACAGCAGTGACAAATCCCAGCTTTCTAAGCACTTTATTCCAACATGTTTTCCACAGGGCTCAGAATAAACTGGAATTGAGTCAAAGTCACCATTAACTTCATTACAGCCCCAATCAGTTTGTGCAGAATTAAAGCTTTGCTTAAAATTCTAGCTGCATCTGCACTGGCAAAATTAGTACCTATATTTTCACCAGACCAGGTGCCAGGGTGCCAAATGACTGACACAGACTGCAGCCACCGCAACCTGCTCCGAAATTGTGTGGCAAGTGGTTAAAAACATCTGGGCTCTGCTGTCGGCCTCAGCACCTCACTGTTGTTAGCAAATACAGATCCAAATTTTGAGGAGGCGTCAGTGTGTTGTGGGGAGGACTCTTCTGAAAGTGGCCCAGGGCAGCCACTGGCTGAGTCAGAAGCCAAAGAGCCTGAAACATGATCTCATTAGAAAAGTGTGATCTTTCCATCCCATGCCTATGGTAAATGCAAACTTTAGCTGTGAAACTTGAAGACAGTCGCACTGTTGATCTTGTCTGTGCATTAACGACATTGACATTTAAATTCGCATTATTAGATTTTAAAAAAACCCAATGCCTTGTTGAGTTGAGTGGGGCATTTCACAGCTCAGAGAGCTTTTGTTTCCTGCTGTGTGTTTGCTGAGTCAGACAACCCTGCATTGGTCACACTGGATTCACATTTTTTAATGAAAATCTGAGATCCTGGAGCACACTGCAGCAGCAAAGGGGGGCTCCTGTGGCAAATTTCATCTCCCCTTCTTTGCTGAAAGAAGAGAGTGCTGTGCTGGGTGGGGCAGAGGGATAGTGTCTCTGGCTTAACATTAGCAGCAGTAGCAAAGTCACGAACCTCTCTTCCATTTACTTCAAAGGGGAGGTATGATCAAAGCCAGAATTAAAGCCAATTAAACCTATTAATTGTGAATCAAACACAGAGAGCCAGTCACACAGGTGCTCTCCAGGCTCCTGTCCCCTCCAGGAGGGGTGGGGTTTTCTGTTTCATTTGGGTGTGCTAGAGATTCAAGGGAACAAGGGTAGGTTGCAGATTTCTAACAACCCAGTCTGGAGTTTACACAGGAAAAGTCAGCCAGATTGTCTCTAACACATGCTGTCTGCCCCACCTTATTATTCAAGGGACAGCTGCCATTAACCAAATACAAGTAATAAAAATGCAACGGGAAGTCTAATTTTAGTACAATATCCAAATTCACTTCTAAAGATGTTCTACAGTATAAATGCACTCTAGGGTTCTTGCATTAACAGTTGAATAGATGCATTTTTTTTCACTCCCACATCATTCATTGGCAGGGACTGACCTCACAATCTTCAGATCCACAACAGAGACTTCGTCCAATTCAGTTCCATTACACCCAAGGCGCTCAAGGGCAGGATTTTCCTCATGGGGCCTTGTCTTCCCTGGGAAATGTGTGCATTCTTAAAGCACATTAACTAACTCACAAAAACAAGGACGTTTGTAGTCTGTCCATGACTTAGCAGGCCCAGTTGGTTAAATCTGTATTACCAACTTTAAGTAGTTTTTATCTCCACTTGCTAATTTGTGGGCGGACTACAAACAGCTTTCTTGCTTGTGAATCAGCTACAGAACAGTATTTCATGAATAGTTTTAATTAAATTATGATTAAATGGTGAACGGTTTGTGGACAAGTTGTGCAAAAACAACAACAAAGAAGGAGATTTATCAAATAAATTATACTATATAATGAAAATTATTCCACCATATCTTGTCTTTTCTATCACTATCATCTACTGGGCACCCGCCTGACAAAAAAGCTTAGCAATGTCTTGCGTAGCCTGCCTCCACACTGAATGTACAAGGAATTTAGAACAATCTCTGTTAACAGATCATGGCTCTGTTTCCCACCAGTGGGTCAACAATGCATAGAGGTACTGCCCTGGGAGCTAATGGACCTGCTTGTTGAACGGTAGAAACCCCTGCTTTTCCAGAGGTCCCCGATACACTGAACTAGGGTCACTGATACATGAATATTTTGCCATATCAATTTACTATACAAAAGTCTGCCTGTCAGGAGACAGGGAAAAGCCAAAATAAAGGGGTGTAGCCAGATATAGTATGAGTCAAAGCCAAGGCCAAAGGACTGTGAAGGCTATCTTGGAGAAGGATTGTGGCTTGTGCAAAACTTGTGGGTATATTTTAACCTGACTTTTCTAGCTATTTACACACTGGGAACCACTGTTTCTTTTGCTCTGTAATTTAAGTGACACCACATTTGTGCACCATCCTGTAGCAAGTTACGCCTGTGTATGAAACAGGGTTAATTTCAAGCTATTTCCTCATTTTAGGCAATACTATAACACATTCATCTTCTGTGCCTTTCCATTTCTCCCACCAATGCATTTCTTATCATTGGAATGAGATGCTCCATTAAGCTTCCTAATAGATTCTGTTTTCAAAACCCAGTAATTTAGGGAACAATATATTAAAACAGACAACATAGTAAGCCTGGTGTTTTTGAATTTAAGGCTCCATCAGCAGTGACCTTTAAAAGCTAGAGCAAGGATGGCGTTTAAGCGTGGTTACAGAGAAAGCAATATCTACCATGCCTAATTGCATTAGGTTCCGTCAACACTATCACTATTGAAGACTCTTAGTACAGTGTAGATGGGAACATACCATAGCCCTGATCTTTAGACGTGGTGAATACCTGCAGCTCCCATGGACTTCATGTGGAACGGTGAGTGCTCATGTTTTTAACTGTATCCCCAAACATACTTGGACTTTATTAGGGTTGTATCATAGTTTGAAGACACAGCTAAGGTATGTTTTTTTCTTGCCTACACAAACAAGGTCAAACCATGCTTTGATTACATCTGGGGGTTATGATGTTTTAACAGTTTTCTCACAAAGTAGTTTCCAGTGTGTCCTCTACCGCTGTGTTTAAATACAGTATTCATTCACTAGGTTTGCTCTGCAATGTGGCTGGGGCTTTTATGTAATAAATTCTTATCATTGCATAGTAGCTCTCCCAATTTAAAAACATAATGGGTATAAAATAAAAATCCTCCAAATGCTGGTTGGGACTGGACTGCCTGCCATTGTAAGCTCCAAACTTACAATGACGGATGCATAAATAGAAACTGATTGTACAGCACCTATTTTGTTACATCACCTAGGGTAGTTTTTCAGCGTGAGTAAGTCACGGTAGTGTACTGCAGTGACCTGACATCTTTATATTAACGAAGACAACGTGGGGCAGAATCACAAAAGTCACAGGGCCATTAGGTGCCTAACCTAGATTTGAAAGTCAATGGGCATTGGGCGCCTGACTGCAATATGCCCACTTGAAAACCTCCCCATAGAAGCAAGCATTCCTTTGCTGACCTTCTGCTTCCCAGGACAATTGAAAAAATGCTGCCTCCTCTTATTGTCCATTCATCTAGCGCTGGCTGCTACCATCCTTTCACATGCCCATCACCGCAAAGCGAGACCCTCCCCTGCTGTACTGTAGTTGCCAGCTTGAGCAGCCTTCTGCCCATGTCCCGCTCCCTCGCTTACTCTCCAGCCATTCTCAAATCTCATTCAAAAGGCTGTACTGCCCCATCCTCTTCCTTTTTCAGGCTCTTCCTGGTATTGTGCTTATTGTAATGTTGTAGGCTGATTCAGCCCTACACTGAACTCCCCTGAAATCCATGACTAAAGGTGGCAAATACCCTGTGACCGTTAGCTTTGTGAAATACTTTAGGGGACAGTTTATTTTGGAGAGCCTCCTCCAGACAGGCCAGCCTGGTGTATTGGTTTGGAAGATGATGTGGAAAGTGAGTCTTGCTTGGAATCAGTGTGTAAAAGCTTGTTTTTTTAAGTTTGCCTGGGAATTAGGCATGAGCAAAATTGCTTACTATTTGTACCTCCCATAGAGTTCACAACGTGAGATAAGAAGAGCTCCAGACCCTTGTTCTGCCACCTGTCAGCTGCAGGAACATTGACAATTATTCTCTCAGCTAACTCGGGCTTTGTTGTCTTATTCGCCCAGCTGTATATTACCAAGACAACGTTATTCTTGTGACAACGATAGTTCTACTCTGCTTACCTTGTAACACTCTTCAGAGACAAAGAGGAGGCTGACATTTTCAGGTAGATAATTGTGCCATGTCATCAGAGCCTGGCTGAGCTTCAGTTCGTGACCTAGCATAGTACAAAGAGAGGATGTTCCTACTGCAGGTCTCCTGGGAACGTCTGCAAGTCTCTGCCCTGTTAGGTATAGTCCATATTTGATTATATGCAAGAGAGAGGTTGAGTCAGTTTGTCAAACAGCCCTATAATACAAGCAATTTTCTGCCGTCAAATGTAGGGCCAGATGTTCTCACCTCTGCTCAAGGGAGCAGAGAAAAAGTCAGACTTATGGATTTTGGCCCTTAGGGCACAGAAGGGCTTGGCAAGCTGAGGCCTGATCTACACTGACGGGAGATAGTCAAGCTACGTAGTGTAGTTTGTATATCTCCTGTTGGCTTACTAACTTCTGCTTACCACAGCATCCCCATTGCGTTGTGCCAACGGGAAACGCCCTCTGGTCAACGCAGCGTTACTCTTCTTGCGGGAATGGATTAACAGCATCGACTTCCGGGATTGATAGAACGGGTCGCCACTGCCGCTCAGTCGATCCCACAGAATCGATCCTGTACTGCCGACAATGTCTCCGACAGCATAGACACACCCTGAGCCACTCTTCCATGCTATGCCCCCAGCAGCCCACATGCAGATGTTTCACAACATGCTCTTTAGGTGGGGAAAGGCCAGGCTGGAACAGGGGCTGGCTCAGCTTTGACACCTTCTCCCCTCTCAAGCCCAAGGGCAAACCAATGAGAGTGAATGCTGAGTCAAGATTAACATGCCTGTGCACCTCCCTCCAGGCTATGACATCACAGCGGAGGTCAGGGCAACGAGGGCAGTATGCTAGTTAGAACCACTGCGTTCTGGGCCAGTGTAGCAGCACAGAATCTCCACAAGGATCAGCAGTGTTCAAATAGCCAACTCTGTACCAGTTCTGCCTAGGAGTAAAACCAACCCCACTCCTCCCTCCTGAGAGAATCTGAAAGAAATTCCCCAAGTACAAATCTTGGAGTTTCATTCGTACTTCGGGGGTTACTCCAGTGTAGCAGGAGGCCCTTATTTTCTCCAGGCCCAGAGAATGACCAGCAGTTTTGCTCATCTCAGAAAGCTGTCCAGGTGTTTTCCCAAAACTGGGCCAAATCACTCTCAGCTGCAATTCCACCATCATTAATGGTGTCACACCAGGGACTAATTTAGAATTTAGCCCCACTCTAGCATTATAGGACATTTGAGAACAAGGCACTTCCCTTCCATATTCCATGGAGAGAAGACGAAAACATTTCAATGTGAAAAACAGGCCAAATAGCATATTAGAGGCCTTTATTATTATTAAAAACAAATATTTTCTAGTTTTTTTGAATGAAAACCATATACGTGCATGTGACCAGGACTCCGTTCGCTTTTAGCACATACAATATTACTGTGAGCCCCCCGATGTGCATTGGACTTTTTTTTTTCCCCCCCAGACATTCACAGCGGTTATTTTATACACCTATACATTGCGTGTCACACTTCCCTCTTGTTATAGGTAGGGATTTATAGGGACCTACCTTAGAGCATTCTAAATCATGGCACAGGAACAATTAGCAAAGGTATTGGAAGCTGGCCAGGCTCCCTATCATCATAAAATGTGGGGGATACTGGCCCCCCTAAAGTCCAAAGCAATGAAAAAAATTCTGCCTTGATGGTTACTTAATACATTGCCCCTCATAAATTTCCAAAATAAAAGGGTGTTTTCAGAATAATTTTTTTCTCTACTATGGGGGGTTCCAGTTACTCTTTCATAGTTAAGGTGGAGTTGATTTTCCACATAAAGCAGTTCTACCTTTTGGATACACATGAATACCATTTACCCTCCACAAAATCACAACATTTAACACAGAGATGTTACACCAGTTTAAAGTTATTTTTAAACTGGTGCAGACCCTTAGTTCAGGTTAACAATGATTTATTGCAGGGTAGTTTAAACTCATTTAAGCTAAACTGATATATAAACCAGGGTTTTGTATTGATGTACATGGAGTCTATATAGCCTTTAGCACCAGTTTAATAAAATAAATACCACCACCTAGCTTTCATATAGCACTTTTCATCTATAGCTCAAAATGTGCTTTATAAAGTGAGGAGGGGAAGGGACAGTCTCATTATGCCCATTTTACAGATGGGGAAACCGAGGCACAGAGACATGACTTGCTCCAGCTCACCCAGCGAGTGGCACAGTCAGGAATAGAGCCCAAGTCTTCTGTGTCCCAGTCCAGGCAAATCATACCTTTAATTAAAGCAGTACAACTCTGGGAGAAGACGAGCTCTCACCTGAACTGAGCTTTGAGACTTTACAAGTAATTTAAGAATGCAAATTAATAAAAAATGGGTTCTTTCAAAAATCTAGCAGGCTGTGTCAGACCTTTATATATAACCATGAGGCGTATTTAGTTTTTGTTCATATAGAAGCATCTGTCTAAATTAATGGATTTGCTCTTTTGAATGAGAATATTTATAGAGGCTGCATAGGAAAAAACAAACAGTATAAGCCTAATCAGAGCACACATTTTGCATTGGCCTACCAATGAACACATTTTCTTACCTGGACCAATGCTCCTAGTGGATCTGACCACAAGGAAAAGCAAAACTACAGTCCCTCTCTTCTCCACTTTCTTCCTCTTCAAAGGTGTTATCAGCCAACCCTTTGCACACTTCAGTGTGTAGTGATGAGAGTTCAGAACACTTCACAACTTGGTTTTCTTAACTATAAGAAACAGGGGAACCTAAACTTCAAGTAGTCAAGGGCTGCACTGGTAACATGTCAGGACCCCAGGTCTACACCTAATTGGCATAAACTAGAGCAGAACACAGAAGTGCATCTTGAGGAAGCTATAGATGCCAGGATGGAGACTAAACATGCAGATCAGGATGCATGCACCATCAAACCAGAAGTCTCAATGGGAACACTCTGTACAGTGCCTAGCATAATGAGGCTGCGGGCACCGTTGTATTTTGTAATACGAAATACCAATGGGCAGATGAATATAATGCCTTTACATACAAAGTGAGCACAATGGAGCCCTGATCCTGACTGGGATCTCTGCAGTAATAAAACAAAAATAATAATAATAATGAGGAAATTCATTTTAAGGAAACAAGATCTCACTCGGAATAAACTCCCAAAAGATTATAATCCCAAAATGATTTTATCTGACGATTGCCAATTTGGGGATGAAGTATTATAATTAGATAAGTGCCAAACAATGTGAATAAATGAAAACAGTCCCCTCTGTCTTCAAGAGTTTACAATTTAATGCTTTGTCCACATGGACCAAAAGGTGTGTTTTTCAACTATGTCATCTTTACATGACTGAAAATCTCTCCTTCCACCTCCCCCCACCATCATGTAGGCAGTTTAATATGATAACTATCAACTGAGTTGGTCAGACGTGTGTTAAGGGTGTTTTCAATAGATTTATGCTAACTCAACTGAGCTTACTTGATGCAAAAATCACACCTTTTGCACCCAAGCAGACAGGGTCCCAAAGTACTCACACAAGTTGTGGAGTATGCATTCATGGTTCTAGCCATAGTCTAAGTGGACAATAAGAACTGACCAGGGGTAGGAAGGGAGTGAATCATTTGTTCTTTTGAACACTTGGCTTGGAACTACAGCGGAGGGCATGAGGGAAGATGTATTTCTGTGGTGCTCGCGTTCAGGAATGCAAAACCCAAGTACATGGAAGTGACTACTTCCATGGCATTTACTAGAACGCCAAAGCCAGATAACGCAACTCTGCCCTCTGCAGGACATAGATGTTGTCTGATAGTGAGCTTTCTGCCCTTTCACAGAAGGTCTGCTGCAAAGCAGAATTAGGAAAAGGCTGAAGGCTTGTCAACACTTAAAAACACCAGAGAGGCATATCTGCATCATGTCACAGTAGACACTATCTATGCCAACAAGAGGACTTCTCTTGTTGGCATAGGTAATCCACCTCCCCAAGAGGCAGTAGCTAGGTCAACGGAAGAATTCTTCTGTCGACCTAGCGCTGTCTACACGGGGATTTATACCGGTTTAACAATGCCACTCAGAGGTGTGGATTTTTCACACCCCTAAGCCATGTAGTTATGCCAACTTAATTTTGTAGAACATTACCAACCCAGAAACAGATTCTGATGCCTTTATTGGGTAGCACCTTGCTCCATGAGCAGTCCACTGAAATTAAGATGGTCCATGCATAAATGAATGACATTCAATAATTAACATTAAAATATTTTAATGATTGCTTGCAGAGCATGCAGTCTGGATGTAACTGCATTGAAAAAAGGGGACAGTTCTCCAGTATATGTAAACCCCCCCCCAAAAAAACAAGTTACATCTCTTATTTAAATACACTTCAAAATGATAAGAGGTCATATTTGCATTTTTTCCCCCCATGTCTTCTCAATAGCAAGTTCAGTTTATTCCAAGGCATGGTCTCAGATACTGTCTTTTTTAGTTGATGTCCATAAGTACTGCATAGCTAACTATCTTCCAATTCCATTTCAGATCTGATGAGACCTTCAGAAACTCACTTTTCTCTCTCACCAGATCCCTTCAAGCTTGACTTTTGCCTCTTTTTCTCCTTCTGTCCCATAATCCGAAAGAGTTTTTTCTTGGCTTCCTTTTGCCTCTTAAATTTCTCTTCCTCTTCCTTTTGCTTCCCTTTGAGGTAATCTTTAAGATGCTGACGATGTTTTAATTTGGCCTTCTTTATTTTGTAATTATGCATGGTACCCAAAGCACTAAGTAGGGCTGATATCTGATTGAAACAGAAAACGATGCATTAAACATACAAATAATTACATTTTGGGTGAGCCACAGAACAGCTCCCAAAAGTAAGAACTAACTTAACCCCGGGGAAACCATGAGTTAAAGATATTTAATGAACAGTGTCAGGATCAGAGACATTGGGCAAATTACTAACTCTCACTCTGTTTCATCTTTTGTAAAATAGGGAAAATTACCGTGCCTAACTCATAGGAGCATTAAGAGGCTTAATTATCATCATTTATGATTCTCTTTTGACATCCTTGCATTGAAGATATTATTGAAAAATGTTGTGCATCATTATATGATTATTTAACTTTTCAGAAAGGTTAAATTGAGATTTAGATCCTTCTGTTCTTGCAAACCCTCTACCATTCCACAAATCCTGCACAGTATCTTTTGAGTTCAAAGCCTCTCTTCACTACTAATAGATGGCAAAGGTAAGCACAGAGAAGCAGGCAATTATATATCTAAAATTCCCACGTGGTGAGAACAGCACACTATTGACCATTTTGAGAACACTATGACTAGGACATAGTAGGAAAATTGGCAAGTCACACTTTGGCCATATATGATCTACTATAGCAATACCAAGCAACCACCTGCTCTGTAATCAGCTCAAGACCAGTTCAGCACAGAGCGCTGATATACACCATACACAAAGATGGAATGATAGCTGGGGGCAAGATATAATCCCAGGTACAAATTTTTGGCAAGAGCTGCACATTTCTGTGATCCTAAAATTAAACTAAAAGTCAGCCATGATCCAAGCAAGACAATTTTAAACAGGAAATGTTCATTTCCACAATAAAATATTACCTTCTTTTCATGAGGCTCCCTGATAACAGCTGGTCTCCACTGGTCCTTTGTAGATTTAGCTTTCTTCTCATGATTCTTAGGCTTGTTCTTAAATGGCAGTGCCTTCTGGAGTGCTTTTGGAATGTGGAGCTTATTGAAATGCTTCTTCTCCCTCACTATTGGCTGAAAAAACAAATTCCACACATGCATAAGTCATATTTTTATAATGCTTTTCATGTGTACAGTACTTTACATTTCAAATAAAAAACAGTTCTCACATTCTTGCCCTTGGCTGGAGACGATAGGTTCATCTGTGTTATACTATGTCTCATGTCTTTTGGATAAGATGTAAAACCAAAGCCCTTATCACTTGAGGGTCTTCAAAAAATCCTATGATATGGTTTTACAAGATTATGGACATCAACCTTGCCATCCATGACAAACATCTTTGTGGTAATTAAGAAGTCTGCCTAGATCCATCCCAGTGCTGTTTCCTGTGGATGTCCCAGTGATTATCCAATTTTCCATGGGTCACTTTGTCAATTCTCATTTCACCACCCAACTTGACCCCCCCACAACTTGGTTCTTGTTCTGCACACCACTAAAGGAGGACTATGCAAACTATTCTGTGAGTAAAATGATGTACATATGCCTACACTCATGTTTATATTGCACTTAATTTTACACCAAATTTGGGAACAGTGGGAATTTGGGAACACACACATATTTTAACTCTCAGATCACAAGACTATAAAAGATACCTTATAGAGGGAATCTTTGTTTTGCTTTAGTCTGATGCCCTGTTCGTGCCGCAGTTGGCCAGTTGTCTTCATTCCTGTCCAAGAATCTTTCTCACCTGTTGGCTTCAGCAAGGATGTTACTGGATTATAGAAGGATGGGATGGAAACAGGACACCAAGTCCGCATAAAGACAATATCTGATAGGAAAGAAAATGATCACTTAGCTTTTGACGATGTGGTTTACTGTATCCATGCTACAGATACACATTATTTGAATAAGGAAGTCAACTGAATCGCAAACCACACACTAAATTAACTTCTATTTTACAAGAGAAATGCTCCTCTTATCCTCAGTCTCTACAACATCAGGCAGAGCAATGCACGTATTAATACCTCTGGACTTCTCAAAACATGCATGCAAGGTCCCAAAGAGAAGCATATTCCTCAAGAGTCACAGGTTGAGTATCACAGTATTAGATATTCCTACATGATTAAAATCTTATCATGGTCTATAACAAAGGAGTTCACATATAGTCTGTGCCTGTCAACAGCAGCATGTCCAAATAATTAGTTTCTCACTAGATATTTTTCTAAACTGAACTATATGCTGCTATTTTCCACTAGCACAAATTCAACATACTGTAACTGCAATCATAGGAGAAAGCAGCATCAGGCAGAGTGACTTGGTGCACATTTCATCCGATTGCAGTCGAGTAGGGAATCCCCAGCAGAGCACTAAATATTAAACATCTGCTTTGTAATCATAAACTAGAGAAAAGCCTCTGATTCACAGCTATCACAAAAATCCATTTCTAGCATTCATGCCACTAAATAAGCACGTGCTTGAATTCTCTAGTCAAACAGAGTTCTAAATTTTCCAGAATATAGTCTACAAAACAAACTAACACAAACAATGGCAATAGGTCATCTAATAGACCTTCATTTGTCTTTTCTACTATTCTCAAGAACGGCATCATTGAGAAGAACCAAATAAGTGATTTTTTTCCATCTTTGTCACACACACGTTTATCGCAATATATGATAAATAATCAAGAGATTCTGTTCTCTCTGAATTCACATTTAGGTTATTAGAGTTTCAAAAATTAGAAGTACACAAAAACCTATCTGGCTTCAAAACTGAGCTTGATAAATTTATAGATGGGACAGCCTAGTTTGGCAATTAATTGACTGATCTTTGACTACTGGTGGAAGATATGCCAATGGCCTGTGAAGGGATGTTAGCTGGAGAGGGTTCTGAGTTACTACAGAGAATTCTTTCTTGGTGTCTGGCTGGTGAGTCTTGCCCACATGCTCAGGGTTTAACTGATCGCCATATCTGGGGTTGGGAGGGAATTTTCCCCCAGGGCAGACTGGCAAAGGCTCTGGGTTTTTTTTTGCCTTCCTCTGTAGCATGGGGCACCGCTCACCTGCTGGTGGATTCTCTGTACCTTAAAGTCTTTAAACCATGATTTAAGAACTTCAATAACTCAGTCATAGGTTAAAGGTTTATTACAGGAGTGGGTGGGTGAGGTTCTGTGGCCTGCATTGTGCAGGAGGTCAGACTAGAGGATCACATTGGTCCCTTTTGACCTTACAGTCCACGAATATAAGTGGGGCTTCCATATTCTGCAAAGGAGGAGGAAAGGCATGGGATAATCTTTTCTTTGGGAAGCGCTACTCACCACTCATCAGCAGCTTGTCTTCAAATGTTGCCCTGAATGCTCCTTCAGGTCTGCTAAGAGCTTTTTTGATCTGTCCTCGAATACCACTCACAGTGCGAATGGCCGCCCCTTCAAATTTAGCCACTTCCAGTGGAGAATTGAACATTCCCTGTGAAACACAAAGATTATAGACCATTTATTAAAGATGGTATGTTTATTATGAATAATGTACAATCCTACCATTATCTATACAGACTTGTGTAAGCCACAAAAACACAACCATCCCCAAGCAGTTTATCACATAAACAGGGAATTGGAATCATAAAATGTTGTTCTTAAATTAATATAGAGAACACCGACCACATTACGAATCCATTATAGCGATTATTTTTTTCTTCTAAGATAGTCATCATCTAATTTACACCATATAGAGATGAAGTTTCTCAACAATAAATTCAGGTCTTCACCTTTGCACCCACCCTCTCAACCATGGAAGAATTAGAAACCATCTGCCTATTTTTTCTTTGAAGACTTATTTGCTGTAACATAACATTTGGCTGCTTCCCCGCCTTTGAGATCTGGGGGTGGGATCTGGCCGCCGAGCAGCTGTTCAGCAGGGCTCCCCCTGCCAGCCACCAATCAGCTGTTGGGCAGCTGCCTGGAGGGGCTGGACCCCAAACAGCTGATTAGTGGCAGCAGTGGCATCAGGGCTGGCCTCCAAACAGCCGACTGAGGGGCCCAGAGCTGCAGGTACGTGTGATTGCAGATGATCTAGAAGATAGAGACTGCAGATGGCAGGTCGGATGTCAACAGATTCCAGTGGATGCAGATCCACATTTTTTTACCCGGACAGAGCTCTACTTATAAGGTGTAACTGCCTTAAATTGCAGGGGCGGAGGGGACCTAATATAATGCAGCATTCCAGACTGTGCGTTTCTGCATTTAACAGACACTAGAAGTCAAGGGGACTACTCGTGTGTTTAAAGTTAAGTGAGTGCTTGACTGCTTTGCGGGACTCGGTGCAGAGCGCTCAGCAACTTACAGGCTCAAGCCTTAAGTCCCCTGACCTGAAGCTCTGCCTCCCTGGTTTAGGGCAGATGGCAGGCTTCAACAAAGCTGGCTGGCTCATTGGAAACTCAGTTCTACACCACCTCCTCTGCCAGCCAACTGCTGTACAGGAAGTTCTAACTGCAGCGGGAGCTCAACTTCTATCCTGCAGTTTGTAAATTCTGTAGGACCAAAACCTGCTAGAGAAGGAACTGGCTGGGTTATTATTTTGCCAAGATTAAAGGCACTAGGGAAGCTGGCCAGCTGACTATCCACACCCCACTTGCACGAAACCCGCTGGAAGACTAACGTATTTGGCACCACAGGGCGTTCAGAAGAGAGAGGTTTGGCTAATGGAAATAGTCAAAATAATTTATATTTCCTGTAAGATCCTTTTAGGAAACATATTGAATGTACTTCAAAAAGACAAAATTACAAGACCAAGAACCCTATCTAACATCCCTAACTCAGCTAAATTCCCATTACTTTAAGGAGACTTCTGCCTTAGAAAAGTCGGATAAACAGAGCTGCAAGTTGCATTTCCTTCCAACCTTCATTCTAGCAGTATTACAGTACACACACATACCTTAATAAATGATGTGTTTTTGTAAATTTTGAACGGGAAACCAGTCAGCTTTAATTTCTTCACAACTGTTATGGATTTATCTAAATCAAGCACGACTCCTGTAGCAGCTATCCGGAAATCAGGCTGAAATATACAAGAGTATGGATGATAGGCAGATCATTAAATGTGTGTACCAATGATCCTACTGCCAGCTAGTGAAGAACTCACTTGACAGGTACTATTTCATTACATGTCATAGCCTGAGTTCACAGACTTTGCAACTCTCACAGTAGCACTGCAGCATGACAAACTACAATCAACTTCATAAAAACTGGTTGAGTTACTGCCGATGTCACATCCCTAGCATTCATTAAAGAGATATTCAGAACGGCTATTCAAATTAACTTCAAAGTCATCTTTAAGATTTCTTCCTATTTTCTACTGTACCCTGCACGCTCTTTCTTCATGAAAAAGAAAAATTTACATGCACACACGTGCAGAAGGGCTCAGAGCAAAGGGACTTTTTGTGTATTGTAATAATCACACCTCTCTTGTTGAGATATTATGAACATACCCTCTAAATATATAAAAACAAACAGGAAGAACGTATAAAAGAAGAGGCAGACAGAATTCTCTCAGGGTTGGGTTAACAAAAATAATCACCAGAATTACTATCTGGCTCACCAGGGCGCCATCTGAATTTCTTAATAGGTGTATACAAGTGTATATACAATAAAGGTATGTCTAAACTTGGAGCGAGGGTTGTGATTCCCAGCTCACACAGACATACTTGCACTAGCTCTCCTTAAGACAGCATTCTAAAAATAGCAGCTTAGCTGCGGTGGCACGGGAAGCCAGTGAGGGCAACGTAGGCTAGCCGTGCCTCGAACAAACTCCCCTGAGCCCAGTGGGTACATACTTGGCCTTGCTAGCCTGTGCTGCCACTCTCTGCAGCTACACTACTATTTTTAGCATGCTAGCTCAATGAGAGCTAGCATAAGTATGTCTATATGAGCTGGGAACCACAGCCCTAGCTCTATGTTAGGGGTTCCCAAACTTTTTGCCTGCATGAGCCTATTTTGAGACGTACTGTTTCCTGTAACCTCAGACACCAAAATAGTGACCAAGACATCCAAGGAATTTACACATTAAGTATTTTATTTAATGATCTCTCATGTGACACATGGGGCTTGCATGTTGCAATACAGCTTTTCAAAGTCTGGCAGCATGGTAAAAATTGCATATCTAATCAACAATGTGACATCTACAATAGATTGATAGCAAGATCTGAAGCACACAAAAGTCTGCTGAGCCCAGCTTCACAAAATATGTGCTTGAGAATGGCACCATCAGGTTCAAGGTGCGTGTTGAGAGGGTGCAATAATCATTCTTGACAGTGAACCACAACTCCAAGGGAGAAAGTTGGGTATATGTTGCTCGAAAAATCAATCACAAGGAAATTTCAATGAGCTGTTTGATTTCAGCTGCTGGCAAATCCATGGCATCAGGCTTGCACTAAAAGGAGTTTCACACCCAATTATACTTGGTCACGTCCAAGTAGCAGGAAAAAGGATGAAAACTTTCTCCAGTTGACTATGATACTCAGCCATCACCTGTGTGGGAGGCAGAAAAATGTCATTGTCAACCAGGAACTTGGGGAGGAAGGATTCATAGTTTGTCTTCAATAAATTAGACTTCCAACAAACAATTTTCTTCATCAATACTATGATTCAATCTCTCAGCTGAAGGATGTGGGTGTTCTTTCCTTACAGACCAGTTTTCAATTGATTCAATTTTCCAAATACATCTGTGACATGGGTAAGAAAGCATATCTTCATTCGGTCTCATAGAAAATCAAAGAATACAGTCTTTTTGCAGTCCATTGCACAGGCATGCAGCTTGTTCTTCAGTTCAAAAAATCATCCCAGTACTTTTACTCTCGAAAGCCAATAAACTTCTGTGTAAAACAACAGCACGTCATGATCAGATCCTATTTCTTCATGCAGTTTCATAAACAGATGTGAGCAAAGTGGCTGCCTTGATGTAGTTCACAAGAGATGAGACCTGCTGTAAAACTTCACCTAGCTCTGAACTCAGAGCTGTAGATGCCAGTTGTTCTCTGTGAATTATGCAATGAGTCCACACAGCAGTCAGAGAAACTTTCTTTACCAAGGCACGCAGACGGGTTTTGTGGCCTGCCATAGACGGAGCTCTGCCTGTGGAAAAGCCCACCATGCGATCACATGGGATATTTTTGTCTTGCACGTAGCACATCAAACATTCCTTGTGCCATCTCGTTTCCGAGAAGGAGACAGAACAGAATGCATCATCCTATGTGTTTCACAAAAGCCAAGAAATTTGTATCATGAACCTCAGTGCTCACATCAACTTGAGGAACAAAAGCATCCATGTTTTTTCAGATGCTCCACCAGTGACTTTTCCTGATCTGTTGCTATCACTTCAATCCTTTGCTTCAGTGTGCTGTTAGAGAGTGGGATGACTTTGAAATTGTTTGCCTTCGTTTTTCTGCACATTGTCGTCACCATGTTGATTGTAGCTCGCAAAATCAAAGTCTCTCCAATTGCATGAGGCTTCTTGGCCTGCGTGATGTGGCAACTCACCTCAAATGCCACTCGAGCGTCATCAGAGGTGGGCCTGGCTCTCTTGAATTCCAAGTGTTGATACAAAAGTTCTTCTTCTGGAGCTGGACGAATGACCCTGGTTTTCCTGTGTGTTCTTCATGAAGGGTTCCAAGCATCATTTAAGTTTACTAGGCTTCATGCTTTCACTAGATAAGACTGTGTGACGGAGCAGGCATTTTGGCCTTTCTTTGTTCTTGACCAAAACGCTGTTGAAGCCATAATTAAAGAAAGCCTCGTCATATTTGTGAGCATGTTTCTCAGACTCCGTTTTTTTTGTTCATAACTGCGTCACTAGACTCACTGCTGGAGGTTGAAGTAGATACTCTGCATAAAAATGAGTCATTTGTGCGTCTTATCGCAAAGCAAAAAGAGGAATTCACAGGTAAACACGAGGTGAGGACTTAGGAAAGCCACATGTTAACATAAGCGGCCATACTGGGTCAGACCAATGGTCCATCTAGCCCAGTATGCTGTCCTCCAACAGTGGCCAATGTCACATGCTTCAGAGGGAATGAACAGAACAGGTAATCATCAAGTGATCCATCCTGTCAGCCATTCCCAGCCTCTGGCAAATAGCAATGTGTGGTGAAACTAGGGCAGCACAGAGACTTACAATGATTCTTTATCCTTGAGTTATAACAGGGTGCTCAGAGTGGCATAAAAGAAGATAAGTTCCCTAAGGTAGGGCCCATAAAAGCCACTATCGATTCCCATCTCATAAATTGCTGGCACAGGCTCCTACCAGCTTCAGCAGAGAGGATGCTCTGTTGATGAGGCTGCTGCCCACAGATAAGGAAACTTCTTCATTCAAGTCCCTCAACTGGATGCTTGCACTAGATAGTGGCAAATGGCCAAACTGGAATCCACACAGCCACCTCTGCACAGCCAAGCCAGTGCATCTGGACCTGCTCCACAAATGCTGCACCAGGAAGCCACCATTTTGATCTACAAAACAGCAGCCTCCTGGTGCGATGTTTGTGGAGCAGATCCAGACAGTTTTGGGGGTAGACGGCATCATCTTGCAGGCCGAATCTGGCCCGTGGTCCCGCAACTCCATCCGCTGATGGCATGACCCACAGTCTGGGAACCCATGCTCTAAATGTTGACATAGCCTAAATGTATACACAACAAAAAGTACAATTTAATACAGCATGCACACCACCATCCATCAAAAAAGTTGAAGGGACACCTGTAACATTTCTGATAAACAGGGTTTCTGATAAATCACAGTGCAGGAAAATCTCTTGCATCAGATATATCACTGCCCTTTAGTTAATCAGATCTTATTATAATAAAATTATCCTATACACTTGGGACATTAGCCCAGCCGAAGGAGTAGGAATATATTTCTCCATAGAAAGTAATGGAACAGATTTCATCTTTCCCAACACAGAAGATGAAAACCTTTACCAAATGAAGTATCTGTCTAGCTTCCTCTCCAGGTCTTTATCCCATGCTCATCACAGCAGTATTTAAGTGCCTTACAAATTTTAAAAGATCCTCTCAGATTCTGTCATATCCTTCTTTACACATAAGCAAGCTTTCTAAATAAAATTCATTGTTAGATACAACGATCTACAGAAAGAGCCGAATAAGTTTTTGTAATAGTAAACCTACCGTTGTGCCACTGACTGATTGAATTGCCAAAAATCCTGTCCCTTGGGGAGTGATGGGGCCTAAAATCAACATTGAATAAAACAAATTATGGTGTGTTTGGCTAAACAACAACGGGCTATTGTTTAATGGTAGCCTCAGAATACTGAAATAAAATTAGTGAGTTTAGAATTATGTATTCAATATCCCCCATCCAAAAAAAAAAAAAAAAGACAGGTTAAAGGAGCCATTCAGCACATTACTCACATTAATGGAATTATTTGCATGAGTGAAGGAACTCCCACAAGGGTTTGCAGAAACCTTAACACGGTCTCTCGTTCTGGACATATGATCATCAGTTCCTACTTGATACAATATCTCAGAAGGCTCATCAGAATTTGACTGGAGCCCTCCATGAAGGAGCTAGATAATTCCCAGCCAACTCCCCTTCTCTCTTTTAACCATATTGCATGTTTGCTAATTGTTGGTATTATTTTATATCTCCTGGGAATAATAATCCCATTCAAGAAAGAGATCTTGGAGTCCACTGTGGACAGTTCTCTGAAAACTTCCACTTAATGTGCAGCGGCAGTCAAAAAAAGCTAAAAGAAGGTTGGGAATCATTAGGAAAAGGGTAGATAATAAGACAAAATCTTTATAAATCTATGGTATGCCCACATCTTGAATATTGCGTGCAGATCTGGTTGCCCCCATCTCAAAAAAGGTATATTGGAATTGGAAAAGGTACAGAAAATGGCAACTAAAATGATTAGGGAGATGGAAAAGCTTCCATATGAGGAGAGATTAATAAGACTGGGACTTTTCAGCTTGGAAAAGAGACAACTAAGGGGGGAATATGATAGAGGTCTATAAAATCATGACTGGTGTGGAGCAAGTAAATAAGGAAGTGTTATTTACTCCTTCTCATAACAAAAAATAGGGATCCCCAAATGAAATTAAAACGAACAAAAGGAAACATTTCTTAAGAACACATAGTTAACCTCTGGAACTCCTTGCCAAAGGATATCATGAAGGCCAAAACAGGGTTAAAAAAAGAACTAGGTAAGTTCATGGAGGATAGGTCCATCAATGGTTATTAGCCAGGATAGGCAGGGATTGCAGTTTGCCAGAGGTTGGGAATAGCCAGGGGGATGGATCACTTTTATGATTACCTGTTCTATTCATTCCCTCTGAAGCACCGGGCATTGGCCACTATCAGAAGACAGGGTACTGGGCTAGTCCGATCAATGGTCCGTCCAGTATGACCATTTTTATGTTCTAGCATTTGTTTTAAATTATTCTTCCTTTTCCCCCCAAAGCTGATTATTTGTAGAGGAAAGTACTAATGCCTCCTTTAAGGCTAGAGAGTTTTGCGGTTCATCACGATTGTACACTGTAAATCTAAGTAATCCTTACCCCAAAACGTTGCTCCACAATGCATATGTTGGGGTGAATACTTAAGAAGCCTATGACGCCCATTATGATCTTCAATGTAGTACATAGGGATAGTCTGAAATCGCCTCCACCCCAAGGAGAAGATTATAGGGTCCCGTGTTTTAAGTATCTTCTTATACCAACGATGCTTCTTCAGACGCAGCTAGTGAAAAGAAAAGATGAACAATATCATCAAGAGCACAGCATTAGCCCTAACATCAGTGATTACTGAAGCAATTTCCATCCTTCTTAGTTGCTTATTGAACCACCAAAGAACTTAATTTTTTTAAAACATGTCTATTAATGACGGTCAGGCTGACAAACAAAGATAGCTGGCATTTCACTTATTTAAAATGTTTTAAAACTGTGTGTGGGTATAATACACACACACACACACACACACACACACACACACACAAAATATCTAATAGTAATTCAAACCCAAACTTTTGATTGTAATTTGCCTTATTTAGATTATAGACCCCAGAGAGCCACAAATGTGTTTGCATGAGCTTGTTCAACAACTAGGACAATGGGGGCCCAAACCTCCCTGGGGCCTCTTGGTGCTGATATAATATAAATACCAAAATAACAATAATGACAAAGTTTTCCTTCGGATCATCAAACCTGTATTAAAACAGCATGGCAGCCTAGTTACAAACTCAGACATTGGACTTTTAAATTAACCATGCCTAAAGCCATCTCTTTTTTCAGCAATAGGACTTTCAGATGAAGGATTCCCCGTCAATTTTTAGCTATTATTTGTATTTGTCAAATAGGAAATAAAAATAAACAGCAGCACCATGCATACTGAAACACAGTTGTAGCACTACACAGAGCACAACCAGCTCTGGCTGCATACCTGTACATATCCCACATTTCCTTCGCTGTTGCCTAAACCACCTAGGATGATTGGATAGTGAGGGTCAAAATTAAGCACAAATTCACATGGGACGTTCTCAATCTCCATTCGAACATACATCCCAGGGCGGAAGCCCTCGTACTGAACTCTGGATACATCATCCTGATCTTCAAATTCAGCCCGATTAAGCTATGTGAGAAAGATGGGGGGGAAGATTTTTAATGAGAATATAATGGTATGTGAAAAATTATGCATCAACAATGCTTGTGTAGAAGGTTTCACTTTTATTTGAAAAGCAAATTAACACTAATTTGCATGGTATCTGTCTGGATAGCCCTAATAGTTCTAGTAACTTACTTCAGAGTAACAGATGTCTGCTACCACAAAAAGTCTTTCCTACGTGGTTCCCTTTAGGAAACAGCAGATCCAGCTTTACATAGCAAAGTCTGAATCACACCTGGGCATATTGCTCTACCCTGAGTAGAGTACCCAGAACAAACAAGTGAATGTCTGAGTGACTTCGTGCACAGATCCTCAGCAGACTGAATTTAGGGTAAAATTTCAAAAAGCGCCTCACTGACCTGGGCACCAAAATCACTTTTGAAAATGGGATGTGGGCTGCTAAATCATTTAAGCACTTGTGAAATTATTTTTTACCTTTAGCGCCCCAGGGGAGGGCCTGTCTTTATCTGGGACGTGCTAAGTGTACCTAAGGTTCTGTGTAATTCACAAAAGATGCTTGTAACTAAGAGGAGGCTTCTTCCCCTGTTTTTGTACTGCTAGGAACATCAATACTTTGCTATGCTGCTAGACTGTTCTGGAGACTGTCTGTACATATATTGGAGTCTAAAATACAGGATAAATCCTGTGGTTCAAGTACATTTCTGAAGTCTTTGGATTTCTCCAAATCCGTTGCTCTCTCTCTGGCCTGAGATAGCAACACACTGCTTGAGAATCACAATAATACATGTTTCCCTAACAGGCGGTAAGTGAAGGAGCTCTAAATTGCCTCATTCTTTTACTGGAAGAGGCTTGTTTACATTTTAAGTGTTCTTATGCAAGCACATCGGAACACTAGGTCTATTGTTTGGTCACTTGTGTCAGAGGTTAATGCAAACTGGTACAACTGAGTTAATGGCTCATCTGAGCAAGATTTTGTTAGATGAGAAGATGGTGTACACTCAGCATTTGTTTTTTTTTATTTATAACCTTCCACCATGACATAAATCAGCAAAGTTATTCAAAAAGATGTCAGTACAATACAAAAAGCTACATTAAAAACTACAGTCAGGGTTTCATTTAATAACTAAACATTGGGGCAGAGTTAGCTGCTCAAATTGTGTCTTGAGCGTCTTTGAAAATCCCATCCCATCTGGAACAGGATATTTTGCCTTGTAGACATCACACTCACTTGTGATTCCTTAACATCCATATGGCAACCACAGCAATTGCTTCCAAGAAAAACTAATATTAGCAAAGTTTTTTTAGTGGTAGTCAGTGCAATAAAGATTTTGACCTCTTTAAAGGTTAATCAGACTACATTTGCTTTTAAATTTCCTCTCCTCTTTCCATCTAATATTTATTTCCACTGAAAACACCTATCATGTGACCAGTTAGCTCCCTGCAAACCACCATGGAGTGCTCCACAGACCATAGCTCGGGACCCCCTGAACAGATAACATTTACAAGGGAGCTTTAAATGAGTTGCATGTTTTAGTAGCAATAATGACTCAATAAGTCAATTAAAACAAAGAGCTTCAAAAGAACGATTATTTTGGGTTTTTTTAAAATAGTAATGGAATCACAATATTTACCCATTAAAAAAATCCCTCTAAATGTATGGGGTTTTGCCTGTAAATGCTGAAGAGATATCAATGGTTGCTGAATCTAAGTTCCCTAAAGAAAGAGTACTTATGAAGTTTTATAATCAAATTGCCAAGTTGACAGCTTGTACCTGAGCTTGTTTCTGCATTTCCCCTTTGAGATCATCGAAGTATGTGGCATCCCCTTCATCATATTCAGCATCAAACATTTCCTTCAATCTGCGTTTCTTGTCCATGCGCTTTTTCTTCTCCTCTTCCTCTACTGCTTTGGGTTCTTTTCCTTCTTTATCCTCTTCCTCAACTTCACTTCCAGCCTAGTAAGAAAGAGGAGTTTAACAAACAGCTTTTGAAAGTTTGGACATGAATAATGCTTCATTCAAGACGCTGTCATTAGCCACCATTTCACACGTAAGCAAAAAAAATCTTCAAAAGTCACTCAAGTAAAAAAAAAAAAATCTAAAAAATTCAACAATATTTTGTATATATCTTAGATATTTGCCCTAAATAAATTTGGTCCCTATTACTTCAGATTAGCTCATGATCCCATAGCAAACACAGAATTCACATTCTCTTCCTGAACATTGAATGCACCAATACTTAAACTTCTTAACTTTTTATTTCCTGGTTTTCAGAAGTCTATGGATAGGTGCATTTGATGTTCTGAAAAGGGATAAGGTACTGCCACTGAACCGTAATTCTCCACTAACAAAGTTTTGGGGCAGTGAATTTTCCTTCTTTTTTGAGTAAGTGGTGATAATGAGAGGACCATGACTAATGGAGTGGGGAAGGTACAGGAAGACTTCCTAGGAACCATACCCGCCATTCAGCTACCAGTTGTGCCTGTCTCCTGTCCCTTCCAGTAGTGCTGGAGAAGCCATGGGAAAAAAGAGAGAGGTGGCGACTGATGGGCTTTGAGGAGTACGTCTACCAGCAGGAGGCAGCAAAAGGGGAGTGGAAGTAGCTCCAGAATCCATTTCAGGGGGAAGGGGCTCTGCACAACCCTGCAGCATAGGAGGGTCGCAGAGGTGCGAAGTGGTTCATTCATCTCAGTGGGACGTTCTCAAGTCATTAAGAACACCACATGGAAATGAACAGAGCTGATACAAACAGAGCCCTGAGAGCTCCTGTCATGGACTGATCCATTCATCTTAAAGGACGTTCTCCTCTCCCTTCTCAAAGTCTATCTCAGCCCCTACTATAGAACACCAGTTTTCCAGACAGTTTTGCTTTGGAGGAAAAATGTCATTACTGCAAGTCAGCTCTTTATCTAAAATCAATCGTGAGCTTGAGAGCTTGGGGAGGGTCAAAGCCATAGTTTGGGCCCCAAATTTGTACTGAAAAAATAAGGTAAGAACACTAATATTTTCATGTCATGTATTTTTTAAGGGAGCTGTATCTCAGAAACTCCTTATTCAAACAACCTCAAATTAGAACCTCTAATCCTATCCTGGATGCACCATGAGGCACAGTAATTTTCAAACGAACAGGTGAATTTTAGAATACTTAGAAAATTGGATTTTAAATAACGAACTAGTTTCATCCTTACCTATCGCGGAGGTACTGCCTTACTATAACAGCACCTCTCTATATATTGCTCAGCAAACAAAGGATAACTCAAGAAGGTTTAAAGAGAAGTAATCGGATTAAAACAGTGAGATCTATGAGACAGTGGAATAGTCTCACCAGAGAAATGGTGGAAGGCCATTGTTTGAAGTCATCAGAGAACTGTAGAGAACAATCCTGTGCCGGTCAGTGTTAGAAGGGCCAAATAGATTCCCGCCGCCCCCCTCCCCAACTCTAAAATTTCTATGATTCCACGAAAGATCAAACACTGGGTGAAGTTCATCCCTACACAGAGAGCTAGCACAAAGCCTCATAACCACTTAGGTGCCACATTAGCCCGCCATAAAGGGCTGGCTTTCTGCAAAAATGTGAATGTCACCATACAAAGGTTACTCTACATTACTATGCCTCACAAAATTAGAAAGCCCTAATGATGACAGTTAAAAGCAACACATCATTCACATAAAACAAGCTTTTTTCCTCATGATTACAGAGACCAAGTTTAGAACAGCGCCCTTTCCCTTTAAATTTATATTGCACAATACTGATCTCAAAGCATACAGACATGGTCTACATTAGAAAATTAAGTCAGCTCAACTACGTCACTCAGGGATGTGAAAATCCACACCTCTGACTAGAGTAGTTAAACTAGCCTAATTCCAAGTGCAGACAGTGCTAGATCGACGGAGGAATTCTTCCACCAATTTACCTACTGCCTCTCGGGAAGATGGATTGTCTATGCTGATGTGAGGACTCCTCCCATCGGTATATGTATATATATATATATAGCATCTATGCTGAAGCGGCACCGCTATGTCTCTGGAGAATTTCAAGTGTAGACAAGCCCATAGACTAGGGCATATTATGTAGCAGCATATAGCACTACAGCTTAAATTCACTTTGACATGTTTTGTCTGTGTCACATCCTAGTCTTCCATTTCTTTTCCTCCATTTTCTGACATTATTTTGGAAAAGATTACATGAAAGTACAACGTATTAACAGTCAGGATCATATTCAACTTGTATCATCCATCACTCAAACCCTTTATTTTCAGACTCAGCAAGTTGATTACGCCTGCCCTCTACTGTTAGCTATGGTACATTGACTTCTGCTCCCCCACAATTATGAGCTCCATGTAAGGAATAATATAGTTTATTTGATCACCTGAAATTAAAAGCATATCTGACCCTAATGAAAATAAAAGAAAGAATGTATTTATTTAATTCCAATCCTTCAGATACCAAAATTTTCTCTTTATTACAGTCTTGTTTCTACTGAATTATAAACAACTTTCCATTTGGGCTCCAAAGCTGAAGGGATGTCCTAAACATCATCACCATCCACTGTGCAGAAACACATACTAAATGTGAGTCGCTGATAAACAATCAAGCTATAGATTGTACCTCATCTCCTTCTGCTGCAGGTTTCCCTTTCTGCACAACCCCCGTCTCAAGGTCTTCAAAATCACCATACAGGTGTTCTATAAACACAACAATCCATAAGTTAGCAACATTTTTGCACTGCTCTGTAATATTTCTAAGCACTTTATTTTGTTGTGTACATTTATTTCTCACTAATACTTCATACTTTGGTTGCTATACAGATTTATCACATTTCCTTTCCACCACTTTTCCATACTCTGTGGCAAGCAAGGGACAGCCCAGCTTTTCAGTGGCTTTTCCTTCTTCCTTTCAGTATTGCACCATCAGCAACCTCTTTCACACATCTCCACCTCCTCAAAAATCCAGGTGCATCTCTCAGAGTCAGAGTCACAAAATTGGAAGGAGTGAAACAATTCTTAGTTTTGACAGCATGTATCATTATCTCTGATTGAACACTGCCTGCTAAGGTATCAGCAGAGCAACCTGAGCCTCTGCCTCTCACCAGGATGTAGAGGCAGAGACTGCAGGAAGAGTAAAATCTAAAATGGATCCAGTAATTTCAAGCTAAAAAACTTGGAAGTTTGCTCTACAAAAGCTATCAATATTCAAACAGTTTGCTCGAGAGACAATATAATCATACTTTAAATTAAAAATAGTACCTCTCAGTCCTCCAACATATCTAAAGTCCCAACTTTTCAGCAAAGCAAACCCAGCAGACAAGACTTACTTTCTGCAAACAGGATTTCTGTTCATTTCAGCTCCCTATTCAAAAGGAACAGCTAAACACACCCACAAAACTGAAAGCGGGTATGTGTAAGTGTAAGCCAACCAGCCTTGAGTGGGGATTCTATTTTCTATTCTATATGACAGACTTATTCCATATTCAAAGACTGTAAATTGCTCCCTGTTGCAATCTGCTATTTCTCTCCTATTTGTGCACCTGCTACACTAATAAAATCAGTTAATGCTTGCAGAGTGCTTCAGATATATAAAACAGGTAGAGAAGTTGGCAAGGGTGTTAGTAATGTAAAACATTTTAAAATACATAAGAGTTTTGGATTAAATATTAAGTTACAGTATTTGCTAATTCTTCCTCCACTAGTCATTTTCTAAGAGCATGAGACCTACCATCTTCCTCCAGCAGTTTTGCTGCATCTTTATCTGCTTCCCACTTTCCTGTTACGAAGCAGTCCCGAATGCTGTTCATAACCTGTAAATTAAAAGTGTTGCTTTGTACACTTATTTGTCACCACCACAAAAATACTTCAACAGTTGACACACTTTGTAATAATCTTCCTGAGAGAAGGCTTGCTCTCAGTCCATTTGCTAGCACACAGCTACCCACATCACAACTAGCAAAACTCTCTTCTTTGCTGGCAGCCTCCACAGAGAGGTGGAGGAAAAAGAATTAACCTCTCCCTACCCCCCAGAAATCCTCCTACCAGAAAAAAGCTAAAGCACATTAATCTGAGTCAGCACAGAAGCTTACAGTGATAATGCCCCCGCGGTAACCATTTGGTGAATAAATGACATCAGTCATTAAGGCAGTCTATCCAACATCTTTCACTAGCATTAAGTTCATTCACTTTAACTTCCCCTTCTTATTAAAAACAAAAAACCCTAACATCCTGTTTGTTTGTAAATGTGTCTAGTGAGGATAAAGAGATGAGAATTTCCAAAGAAACAACATATAAGCAGAACTGTCTGTAATTCAGGAGTTAGTTTCACTTCTCCATGACATATCAGCAGGTCTTTATGAGGGCAATTCAGGACTAGTGTAAGTGGATACATACTGAACCTGCTCCTAAGAATAGAGCGTAAGAGATGTCTCTCCAAGAGCAGTACCTCATCTAAATCCCAATCCTGGGGGGTTTCCACTGGAAATTTGGAGCAGTCAAGGGCATTAGCCTTTTGTTTTGATTCTTTGTCAGGACGGCTGACATGGAACAGCCCTCCAAGCTCTTCATCAATATCATCCTCTTCATTGGCATCCTCAGCCACTAAATAAAATGCAACAGCTAAAATTATCATCTGCAAAACGTGTATTTATTAGATGAATCAAAAAACACTCTTGCTCCTTACATCTTTAAATTTAAGATGTAGTTTGAGGAAAAAGAAATTAAATTATAGAAGTGGTTTATGCACAAGTGTATTAGTAAGAAAACCGGTGTTCCAACTTGGATTAAGTTAAGAAAGCAGAGCAACTAATACATTGTTTGATTCCTTTATAGAGCAAGCAGCAGCAAGGGAATGATTATATATTGCGATCAGAACCCAAAAATCAGGTTTTTAGTTGGAGAGCTAATTAGTCGGGACATGACTGTGGGACAAATATATTCCACATGTAAAATTTCACATATTTCAAGAGAGAAATCGGGTGGTCTTTTGGATGATTGAATTTATCTGAAAAATCTGTTCTCTGATTAAGCAACTGTGAGGTGTTTGTTCAACACCTCAGATAGAAACTGTTTAACATAAGATTTAAAAAAAAATCAACCCATTATAAAAAGGCTTTCAAATTCTCCAAAAACAAATCTCATTTGGTTTGTACCAGTCTGCAAACTGCTAACACTGGGTTTGTGAATTTACTAGTAATTTCTTATGGCATTATACTGCAAATCTTATGTATGCAGAATGCCCAATAGCTTCAACTTGTTGAGGAACCAGTCTCTTGCTTGGAAATATATCAGTTTATGAATTAAACAGGATACATCATGTAAAGACAGCTTTAGCTTCATTTGAAACCACCTGCCTGATTCTTGACTAATTACCATTATTATTTTGAAAAATACACTTATGACAGACATTACAAAATTAACTCAATTCGTATTCTGAATGAACTCTTCCTTACCTTTCAAGGAAGGCTTGGTTAATTTTAGACAAAATTCACTGAGGACAGCCAAAAATCTAACCTGACTAGACAGATCATAAATAAGCAGTTGCCACAATGGATGGTGTCAGCACAGTATTTACGACTAGATTTTTTTTTTTTTTTTTTTAATGCTGACCTTGGTTTTGGGAAAACACTGTAACCAAAAATGTAAACAGGAATTCAACTTTCTATTTATGCACTTGGAAAAATATTGCTGTATCTCAAAAAGAAAGGACCAAACAAACATATGTTTAGCAAACTTCTAAATAAATAGTGTAACACCCTATTCAAACTAGCCTAAGATAAGTTTCACAATGAAGACAAAATTTTCTTTCTCGGGGGTATATCGGAAAACCAAACGTGAATAAGGAGAGTTAAATCCATTATTTCCTCATGTACCCATGGAAGAGTAGATCCTAAAGGCTAATTGACATGCCTATGATTAAACGGCTACTACAGAGTAGTAGTGTTACGACACTGGGAGAGAAACTTCCAGGCATACATGTAAAAGTGTATTTTTACCTGTTCCATAAACAAGCTTGCGAAGGTTGGGAGCTGACTGTTGTTGTCTCAGAAACGTCTCGGCTGCCTTTTGGGTAAGATCTTCCTTCCATTTAAGTGCACCTGAAAGGGGGGGGAAAAAAACACTGTAAATTCCTTCCTCCACTGGTAATGTATTAGACTAAAGGACCATCTGTATTAGGGAGAAAACTTAAACAGAAGCCAGTTACAATGCACTTAAAATTGGTGGATACAATCAAGACTTCATCTGGTTATGCGACCCAGATCTATACGGGTTGGCTCTAGTTTTTCATCCTGTATTGTAACCAGATTCTGTGCTGTGGTTGTTTTTGCAGTATAGATCGTTCCTAACTTTCGAAGGAATAAAGAGTAAAAGAAAGATTAGGACTAAAGCCTGCATACTAGACTATTTATTTTCATCATCATAAATTCACCACCAATACTGATTACATCTGTTAATAAAATCATTGAAAGGTGGTTTACTTTTCCCAAATGCACTCCAGAAGTTTCACTTTTTTTAAAAGCTAACAATTTTGCATGTTAAGGGCCTTTGATGAGAGAACTCTATAAAAACTAGGTATTGTCTTAATTTTACTGTCAGGAAAACAGAGAATCAATGGCTTATAAAGGTCTCCTTAGATGCAGTTTTCTGCTCTAGCTACAGGACAACCTGCTTCCCAAAAGGAAAAAGACACTGTCTCAAGCACTGAACATGACGACACATGCACAGTAAAGAAAAAATGAAAAATTTAAAATTTACCTGTTGTGTCTGCAGAAAAGTCAGTATCTTCTCCATATTCCTGTTCCTCTTTCAGCAGATTTTCAACATCATCATCACCACCATCCTCAATTTCTATAGTCTTCGATTCAGTCCATTCAACACCATCTACATTCTTCTCTTGAGTACTTTGAATCCCTTTCCTATCTAACTCTTCAACTTCTGAGACATCGTTTGATCCTTCCTCTTCCTCCTCATCCAGAGAGGCTCCTTCAGCCTCAGATTCAGATGCCTCTTCAGCTGTGCAGTTTCCAGAATCTGTAGTGGGAACCACTTTTTTACCCAAAGTGTGATCTAGGTTATGATTCTCTCTTCTTTCTTTATTTTCCCTGTCTAGTTCACTTGGTGTGAATTTACTTGTTCTTCTGCTTGAAGATTCAGAATCACAGTCTGAGCTCTCCTTTTCATCACTCTCTTGTTCATCTCCAGGATCTTCTGCCTCTTCCTGGCTTTCATCAAGGCCAGTTTCTCCTTCTTCCCCTGAACTCATCTCAAGATCATCATCACTATCAGCAAATGCTGGCAGTTCTACTGCCGTTTCTTTATTAGTCTCCTCTTTTTTCAGACGCTTGGCACTCCTAAGACCCAGCTCTTGCCCTGGTACCTCTTTGTCACTTTCTCCCTCAACATCATTAACTTCACCACCATCTTCACTTCCATCCATCTCATCCTCAGACATTTCTTCATCTTGGCCGTCCTCTTCGTCACTTGCTTCATCATCATTTTCTTCTTCAAATAGTGCCTTCCGACGTACTCTCCCAGTCTTCAAATCAATTTGTTTCTCTTCTTTTGGCATCACAAATCTGCTTTCCAAAAGAAGAAAAAGATTTTTAAAAATTTCAGCATTAGCTTGAATTAAACATTTGAAGTTGCAAACAAATATTTAAACAACATTTTGGTGGTGTGACTTCAACTGCAGGAATATGGCTATCTATGCCATTAAAACAAGGAGCAACACTGTCTGACAAAGAAATCTCTCAATTCAAAAAGCTTCATCATAGTAATCTCACAACTAAATTAGTGATTCCTCATTGTTGTCTACTAGTTTAGACAGAATGCCTGCACTAAGTTTTTTACTGAAGATTATGATTGCCATTCTCCCAGAGCCCTCATAAAAACCAAAAGTGTATCACACATGGCTATGCCAGTGAATCATTTTTTAAAAGAAAAAAGGAAAGGAAAAATGTACTATGTTCCATGCTCATGTCATCTCAATCCTTTCTAACCTGGGGATAAGTACTGTTTTATATGGAGAAACAGATGACAAAAAACAACCATTGTTGTATGCTGTGTTATTGTAGCTATGTCGGTCTCAGGATATTAGAGAGACTAGGTGGGTAAGATAACAGCTTTTATTGGACTAACTTCTGTTGGGGAGAGAGCAGCTTTCAAGCTTAGGCCATGTCTATACCACACAATTTACTCCTGGGGGATTTCTGCACTAAAAATTAAAAATTCTGCTCACAATATTTTAAAATTCTGCAAAACTCTGCATATTTTATTTGTCAAGGTAACACAATATAATCAAGTCACTTTCACTTATTTTGGTAATTTATTTCAAAATACCTGTCAGCAAGTACGTCTGTACCAATACAGACAAGAAAAAAGATTCAGGAAATGTCACACGGCTAGGGCTCCCATTGTCAGCCCCAGAAAAAGGAAGCATTTTGGTGGAAATCACAAATTCTACATGAAAAAATAAAATTCTGCTGGGAACATTAATTCTGTGCAAATATGTGTTAACCACTTATGCTAACCAATCTGTTTTACCTTGTATACAGCTGTAACATTCTGAGTTTCGGTCTACACTACAGAATTACTTTGTTATTGCCTACTTAAGCATCGGCCATATCATTAGGAGAACTTCTCCCACCAACATAGCTACTGCCTTTCACAGCAATGAATTAACTAAGCCAACAGGAGACGCTCTCTCCCATCAGCTTAGAGCATTTACATTAAAGCACTACAGCAATTTAATTATGCAGCATTTTAAGCACAGACCTGAGAATAGGTTTCTCAGACCTGAAGAGGAGTTCTGTGTAAACTCAAAAGTTTGTCTCTCTAACCAGCTGAAGTTGGTCCAATATAAACAGATATTACCAACAATCTATCTCACACACCAAATATATATGTATCAGTCATCTGCAGCTATATAGAAATTACATCCTAAATACTTCATTAAAAGAAAACATGGAGGTACTAGAAGATCTTAATGAAATGGTAAGATTTTTTTTTTATAAGAGGAACAAGACAACATGTGTTTCCCTTAATCTTCTCAGAAATAGCTGAACTGGTTAAGCAAAAGTTTAAAAAAACATAAAATAATTAGGCCAAGGCTGACATCCAGCATGGAAAATTTCAGCCTGAACAGTTAAACAAAAGTTACAAGCAACAGAAAATAGAGTCTTATAATGGGAAGTGATAAGCAATCTAACTGTGGATGGCATTACCAATTTCATCTATAATTAGAAATATACTCCTGCAGCAGATTCTGAACAGCAGTTTGAAGTTTGCAATCCCAAAGCTAATCACACAAAGACCAGGGAAATTTACAACCATCATTACCTATCTTCCAGGAGAAACTACATTAAACACAGAAAATGCAAATAAAGCTTCGATTTCTTTTCCCCTTAAGACTTGACAAAAGAGGAACCTTGTACTGATTATTCCATTCTGAAAAGTAAATACTTAATGAGTGATCATAATTTACTGTGTCCAAAAATAGAAATGTCCAAGAAAAAAAAAAAGCTAGATGCATGTCTGAAGGTGAAAGCAAACATATCCCCATCCTACAATTATTTCTCCTATAAACATCCATGTCCACATCCTGAAGCATTCCTACTCCCATCCTCTACTTTAACCTCAGCTAAAGTATGTTTGCTGTTTAGGGGAGGACTGCTACAGAAAATAGTAGGAAACTCTGCAACAGCCCTTTTCAACTACAAGACAAGTTCAAACCCTGATAAAATCACTACTGAAAATAAGTATGATCTCACCTTATTCTCTGGTTCTAGCGAAGGTGTGGGAACAGAGTCAAAGTTTAAACATGTCTGTTTCAATTTTCAGAGCTCTATACTCCCATTTTTCTTCCACATTAAATCTCTCCCAAACTGTGTTGCCACACACCTTTAATGTCTGCCCACTGAACCAGCTATTAACTATGATACATAAGTGGCCAAAGCTGCTGCTTGTGTTACGTCTCTTCTAGTCAAGTTGTTCTGTCTCCCACAGCTTGGTAAAACTCAAAACTTACTCTTGGTTTTCCACATCTTCTGAACCTAATGGTTTGGAGTCCATGAAAAGAGACACTTTGCTTGAAGCCATCTTAACATCGATGGTGGAATGTGTGGAGATGAGGCTCTGGACTAGTTCATGATTTGGTCTCACTTCTTCCTGACAAACCAAAGGTTTTTTTTCTGTTTAATGAACCAATTATGCAAAATGTCTGCTAAACAATCTACAAATTGTTAAAAATTCCAAAAAAAGGGCAATGGGAACAGACCCAATACTAAGCCACACAAAAGATGGGCTCCTTATCAGTGTATTAAAAAAAATATCACACATTTAATATTATTTTAACTCATGTACCATAATATTTGAAGTGGTCTGAGTACAAGACAGGGAAAATGGAATTCCTGAGTTCAAGCCCTGGCTCAGAGGGCCATTCCTCTAGGCCCTTGGATGAGATACAACCAACCACTTTCCCTCAACTTCCCCACCCACAAAATGAGACTAAATACATAGGCTCTGCTCACAGGGATGGCGTGAGACTTAGTTAACGCTCAGAAAGTATTTGAAGAGAAATGAGCTATGTATTTACTATTAATTACTCCCTTAGCTGTTTTCCACCGCTTTTGAGAGAGGGAGATTGGGAAAAAAACAAACCAGAAAAATCTATTTTCTTTCTCAATTATTGTGGAAAGAAAGGTTGTTAATCAAGATATTTAAGGATAAGGATACATTTGCATGCCACTTGGGTTGATGATGTTTCTTTAAAAAAAATAAAATCAAAAAAATCTAAACCAAAACAAAACAACTTTTTCCAAGCACCACTGCTTTGCCTTTTTTAGACAAACACTATAATCTACTGAGAACAGAGAACTCTAACAGGCTTTCCCCCTCACCTCTTTATCTTGATGAGCATGACTTCCACCAAGATCAATATAAACAGCATCTTTGTCATACACTACACCTCCAACTCCTGACAGGGGGGCATAAATCAGTTTCTCCTTCTCACTTAAGGAACGCTTCTTCTGCTGTTCAGGAAGTGCACAGGGGTCTGGCAGAAAACTCACATCACTCACAGCAAAGTCTCCTACACCTGTGGTGGGGGACAAAGGAGAAATGATTTTTGACAATGCTCCGATAAAAAAACAAAACAAAAAATCCAAAAAATACTGTACAATTCACCATAAAGAATTTACTGTGGCATGCAGTGATTTAACATTAATGGGACACTGCATAGATAAAATCACATGCAATACTTTGAATACTTACCACTAAGTGCAGAAAACACTTTACAAGTTAACCAGCTAGTGGACTATAAATCACTGGCAACTCATTCCTTTAAATATATACTTATCTTCATTACTAACATGATCTCAGCATTGTTAAAAAGAAAATAATTTAAATCTCTAACTTATTATTAAGTAGTGTTCATTTATTACACTAATTAATATTTTTCCACTACTTACACTACTTATTTTTTGCATTTCCAATCGTCCTAGAGAGGGTACTACACAGATCAATTTCACTTTCTAGTTTTCAGATGCTAGTACACTGTTATTGTGTTTGGATTCAACACTGCAAAAAGATTTAGCTATTAAAAGTTTTATGAAACATTGAAATATTAACTATAATTTTTTTAAAATCACTTTTTTTTAAAAAAAAATGGTGCAAAAATCAACAGCATGTTGGTCTTTTACAGATGTAAACCATCTCTTTAACAGTAATAGCTTTACAAGCTATAAATCCGCAAAATAATGAGAAGAATTTTAAGAGATTGGATACACCACCTGGCATGTGAACTTGGCTTTTGTTTTTTAGGTATGCCCCTCTTAAGTAACCATAAAGTGACACCTTCCTGTCACACTTCGGATTGACTCGGACATCTTCTGGGTTTGTCAAGTCTTCCATTCTAAAGAATATCAGAAAAGATATAGCAATATGTTCTCTCAACTATCATCTTCCAAAAAGAAAGTACTGCAGCCACCTTTTGCACTTGCTACACAACTATTATTGCAGCTTTATTTAAAAATCACAGACAGTAGGATCTCATTTAACATTTTCACTGTTTGATAATAGGAACTGTCATGTTAAAGTCATCTTAAAAAAAAAAAAAAAAAGATTCTTACCGTAGCAATTTCTGACTAACAATTTTATTTTTAAGGTATAAAATTTCATCTAATACTATATTTCTGAAAGATTAAGTGTGTGTTCATTTAGGGCATTTCTCTTTTCCCTCCAGCAGACAGAGAAAACTGATGAGTCAGTTTCATTTTTGTTTATAGTCACTTTCTAGCCAATTTCACTTTTAGGCTCTCATGCACAACAATGTTAATTTAACACCTACAACTGGAACAGGTAGATTTTTATTTCTTTTCCCCCCAACGTACTCTGTGCATTTCACAGAGCTTTCTAAGTACTTTTCCAAACATATCACTTGAGCACTGCCCTAGTATTTAAAAACAGAAAACAAAATGTCTCTTTCTTCCTTCTTTCCCCTTTTGCAAGAAAAATAACCTGATGAGTTCATTGATGTTTTCTCTCACTTATGAATGAATGGAACTTTGACAGAAGCAAGGGTTTTTTAATTCATTTCTGTGAATCTCTTCCAAGAGTGAGCTTCATAGTCTAGGTCCAGCTCCTGTGAAAGTTTCATCTTCAGAACTCACAAAATTTCCCTCCCCCTTTTAGTAGGTAGATACATTGTTCCAGTGAAACCTAGCTGTTGTGTAAGATCAGAGGGAGGAGAGATAATCTCTCAATGGCTAGAACCAATCCCATGGAAAGCTTTGAAATTCAGGATAAAGACCTTGAAGTAGACTGTATTCAGTGGGAGCCATTCCAGTGATTAGAGATCAGAGTGATATGTTCACTATCTGCTGCTACGCTATTGGGATGTTATGCTTTCATAGGAGTTCAACATAATCAAGCAGCAATTTTGTTTAAATGTTTTATGGACAGTGTTCAAATATCCTGTAATATTCTAAAGACACGTTTAAGTACCTCATCCTCCAAGTCTGTAAATAAATCCTATTTCCACGGAAGTCATCAGGCCAAGTTTACCACCGATTTAAGTGGGCTCAGCTCTACTCAAGTCAGATTACAAGTTATTGTAACTGATTTTTCAAATCAGTGGAATTGCATTTATTTATAACAAATACCATGCACCAGATGCTACCATGATGGATAACTCCATAAAACTCTAGCTAGACAATAAATTAGGCCATTGGCATGCCCAACAGTTACATAACTGTGGAAATGCCTTTTTCAGAGGTGCACAGGAACAGAATTACATCATTCCTTCAGACTGACATGAGTGGAGTTAAGTGGCTAAATTTGCATGCACAGGATTGAAAATACACTTCTTATAACCATCGATTTCCCCTCATTTATGTCAATAAAAAAAAAAAGATTAACTTTAATTTAGCCATCATCAAACCTCTGGCACACACTCATAGCTGACTGGCTCTATTACATTCTTATAAAAACAACACAGGGATTGGAGTGCGGGGGACAGAGAAAGAATTGAGGAGAAAAGAAAACCACATACCTGTCTGCTAGGACATACGGGTGAGATGTCTGCCATGCAAGGGGACGGAATTTCATAACAGAGATAAAGCGTCCCAGATTATGAATTTCCTGCTTTTGGTACTCTCCATGTACCATCCCAGAGAGATAAAAGAGCTTAGCACCCTAAAATCAAATTTACATTAAAAATTTAAAAAAAACTTACCTCAGTTAAATTCCTACCTATTAAAACTAAAGCAAGGAGATTGCATTCAATAAATTACAATTGCCTACAACAGATTTGAGCTAATTCTGTTAATTATCTCCTCCTCTCCATCAAAACAAAAATAAATCTTCAACAATTTGGCATCAGGTGTGCAAGGTTCATAACAGCCTCAAAGACATGCAATGCATCTGTTAAAAGGCAGATGTATGTTTCACAGAAACCAGCCTTTTTTTTTTTTTTTTTTAAAACAGCAGGTAGAACAAGAATATATAAGCTACTCAACATTAGCATTGCCAGAAACCACATTAAAGTTTGCAAGGCAACACCATCTGCCCTTCATGAATCAAGGATTTGATCCTGCAATTCCCTACCCACATTATTACTTGTATGAACGACTATTAGGCTTCAGTGCTGGAACAGTTCTATCATTTTGTGGTAAAGATCAATCACACAAGTCAATTTTCAAGAGAAAGAAAGATTGCACAATTTGAGGCTCAATCCTAAATGCTACACTGACAGTATCTGTTATTCACTATGTTACTGAAAGACAGAACAAATGCAATACCTTTAAATACTTAAATATTTTTCCCACCTCTAAATCAATTTCTGCAGTTCAAACATTTATGAAAAATAACTGTTTGGTGTTACACCTGATATACTTCCGTCCAGAATCTGTGTTTTAATCTCTTTTTGGTCTTCTTTAACTGTTTGTTGTTCTTGAAGGTATCCAGATGGGTAAGGACGCCCATGATTTTGGGAAAGCCATGTACTTGGCAGATGTTCAAAAATTCAAAGGTTTCCATCTCAAATCCAAAGCTGGCATCAATGAGCATAAGAACCTGAAAGTGAATGAAAACAATTTACTCTGATGCTACTGGGATGCCCTCATCAGCATCTTTAACTAATTTAACAGCAATGCTTTTAAACCGGATCAATCTTTTCATCCAGTCTGTTGTTGTCTTTGATAAACTTTTAATCTCAAGGAGTCAGGCAGTCTTCCGAAGGATTTTCACAAAACCTAGAGAACCAATTGTGGCCTTTTAATTAAAAGTTGTGTCTTAAGCACTTCTTACTTTAGAAAAGGCTAAGAAATCAAACCCACTCTTCTAAATCAATATAATTTTCTTTCACTTTGCTTCCCTCTCTCCAGAAAGATTACAGAAGGATTAAAAAACCACCTACAGACAAAAATAGTCAGAACAGAAGCCCCCCTGCCCAGCACAACCCCCCAAACCCCCCAAAAAATTGTTAGTCCCAGCAATTGCTGAACACAGAGGGACAGATATTGACACCCTTATTTAGTTAAGTAGCCTCTTACTCCTCAAACAGCAATGAGGCAGTATTATCTTACTCCTCAAACAGCAATGAGGCTAAAGATAATACAAAACAGGGTAAGAGTATCAGAATCTGGCCCTCCTCAGCTAACGAACTTTGTCCTCTCTTAAATCATGCAAGATTGAGCTTTTATCAATATTTGCAGGAATGTCTGATTAAATTAGTACAGATAAAGGTCCTGATTGTTTTGGGTATCTGACAAACGCAACCACAGATTAGGTTACTTCAAGAGACTACTGCTTTAATGCCTTAAGGGACTAGGGCATCTTAGATCATAAACAGGTCTTTGGTACAAGTGAGATAAACAAACTTCCTTCATATGTTGCAATTACTGTAATGTGTCACTAAGACATGATGATAATGGAGCAGAACATTGACATAGGATAATCGTCTCCTGTAGTCACGTGAACATGACACAAAGCCAATTAGGTCCTCAGCAATGAGGAGCCTAAAATGCAAAGGAACTGATGGCTTACGGCTCAGTCAGTAATTAAGTCATCCTAACCTTGTGACAATCAGACCACCGCCTCATACATTCATAATCTCAGGCATATACCATATCTATTATTTACGTTTTAAGTGCATCTCATTGTCTCCAGGTACATAGGTACAGTAGAAGACTATCAAGATTAGCTGGTCAATTTCAGCAATGGCCAGAAATAACACCACAATCAACTACCAGTGAAAATATATTCCATGTCCACCACCTTAGGCAAAAAATCTGAGTAGACAAGTCAGCTTTGTACTGTGTCCTGAAGATCAACAGGCTCAGATTTGTTAGACCAAAGACAGAGGTAAATTATAGAATGGAGGCTCTATTATGAAAACACCCTGACTGCAGCAGACTCAAACCTTCAAATCCAGGGTTCACTAGCTAGAATGCATCAGATGAACCGAAATGATGTAGCAGTATGCTTCCATTCTACACATTAGTGAACAATCTGATCACTGAAGACTTTTTTCTTTTAGAGTTTTGGGCAAGGGGTGTCAACAAACATGTGAACAAGGTTGAACCAGGGGATACAGTTTTTACTTAGGATCAGAAAGTCTTTGACCAAAGGCTCTTAAGCAAAGTAAGCAGTCATGAGATAAGAGGGAAGGTCCTCTCATGGATCAGTAGCTGGTTAAAAGACAGGAAACAAAGGATAGGAATAAATGGTCAGTTTTCAAAATGGAGAGAGGTAAATAGTGGTGTCCTCCAGGGTCTGTACTGAAACCAGTTCTGTTCAACATATTCATAAATGATCTGGAGAAAGGTGTAAACAGTGAGTTGGCAAAATTTGCAGATGATATAAAATTACTCAAGATACTGAAGTCAAAAGCAGACTGCGAAGAGATACAAAGATTTCACAAAACTAGGTGACTGGAAAACAAAATTACAGATGAAATTTAATGTTGATAAACGCAAAGTAATGCACATTGGAAAGCATAATCCCAACTAGACATACAAAATAAGGGGGTCTAAATTAGCTGTTACCACTCAAGAAAGTTTTTGCAGTCATTGTAGATAGCTCTCTGAAAACATCTGCTCAATGTGCAGCAGCAATCAAAAAAGCTAACAATGTTAGGAACCATTAAGAAAGGGATAGGTAAAATAGAAAATATCATAATGCCGCTATATAAATCCATGCTATGCCCACATCTTGAATACTGTGTGCAGACTTGGGTCACCCCATCTCAAAAAAAGATATATTTGAATTGGAAAAGTTACAAAGAAGAGCAATAAAACTGATTAAGGGTATGGAACAGCTTCCATACAAGGACAGATTAAAAAGATTGGAACTGTTTAGCTTGGAAAAGAGACGACTAAGGGGGGATATAACAGAGGCCTATAAAATTTTGACTGGTGTGAAGAAAGTGAACAAACATAAGAACTAGGGTTCACCCAATGAAATTAATAGGCAGCAGGTTTAAAACAAACAAAAGGAAGTACTTCACACAACACACAGTCAACCCATAAAACTCTTTGCCAGGGGATGTTGTGAAGTTCAAAACTATAGCAGGGTTCAAAAAAGAACTAGATAAGTTCATGGAGGATAGCCAGGTTGGACAAGGACGCAACGCCATGCTCTGAGTGTTCCAAGCCTGTTTGCAAGAAGCTAAGAGTGGATGACAGGGGATGGATGACTTGATGATTCTGCCTGTTCTATTCATTCCCTCTGAAGCTCCTGGCATTAGCCTCTGTCAGACGACAGGATACTGGGCAAGATGGACCATTGGTCTGACCCAGCATGGCTATTCTTATGTTTTAAAAAACCATTTCAAATGTCAATAGGGCTGAATTGGAATCTGTTTAGTGTAAAGTTGCTGTTCCAAGTTGGCTTGTTAAGAGATTTTTCATTAAGGTTTAGAAGTTGTATGGACAACACGGGGTCACATGGAAGTTCAAAGGCAGTTTCCCCCTTGTTACATCTCAGTAACGGTGGCTGGACAAGAAAATTAGGCTTTTTAGGGACCCATCCTGCTCCCACTGAAGTCAAAGGGAGTTTTACCAGTGACTGCAATGGAAGTAAAGATCAGGCTTTTAATCTGTAGGTGTGATCTAGGCAAAAGTATTATTTCCAATATCAGTATCTGTGCTTTTGTACATAATTGCTGACTTACCAAATCTGCAACTTTAGCCAGATCAATCATTGTGTTAATGTCACATCCACATTCAATAATAGTTAGCCTACGCTTTTTACCTGTGAAGAAAATGCAAATTTAAGAAAAAACAAAAATGAACCAACTAAAGATATTTTATCTTAACTTCAATGGTCTCAGCTATTTCATCAAATCTGCTAAGGTACGGTGTGGATGCAGACTTCCCTAATTAGTCATGCTTGCATCCTGGAATGCTACTCAGATTTATTTATTCAAACCAATTTTGATGGATAATTTATTTCCCTATAAAAATATCAAACATAAGAGCAGCCTTGGAGAGTGAATGCACAGAGACAACAAAATTTTAAATTCCTGTTAGCTTTGTGCTGATTTATTGTACAGCTGTTCTCCTGGCTTACAAACTGCACTCACGTGATGGAGGGGATAGATGAGATGAGCCAACGTTTTATTCCCAATTCAAACTTCTTATGCTTCTAATCATAGGTGGAGCTAGGAGCATCACCTGTTATTCTGGTTGGCTGACACTGCCCATTTTATAAAGATACTATTTTCAGTTGCTTGTAACTTTGCCAAACTTTAACCACTTGGGCTGAAATCTTCCATGATTATTCAACGTCAATCACAGTGGCAAGTCATAGTAATCCATAATGGCAATCAATAGTCATTGAGCCAGGAAGAGAGTGAGACTGACGCTATAGTCTGGTGATATGAGAGAACCAAGTGCTAGCTCCTGCACCAACGACTAATGATTTATAAAAAATAAAACAGCTTCAACAGGAGAGGTGAGACACCTGCCCCAGAATATCCCAGTGGTCAGGTCCCCCCCAGGTTCAAATCCAGTCTTCACATCAGACTCAGGGGAGGACTGAACCTGAGTCTCCCACAACCAATGGGAGTACACAAACACTAAGCTACAAATTATAAGGAGGGCGGCACGTCCTCCTCCAGCTCTTTGTGAATGTAGCTCTTTAAAAATGCCACAAACAAAACATTTGAGATTGACCTCATGTTTTGTTCAACCCAAAACAGATTTTTTTCAATTAGCCAATTGGGGAAGTGGGGGTGGGGGTTTGCAAATTTCAGATTTGGTGCAACGCATATCAATTTTCTAATTTATTATTTTTTTTAATTTCTTAGAACTGCCAATGAACCAAAAAATCAGTTTTTCACCCAGTTCTAGTTCTAGCCCTGACACTGACATAGGTCATTGGCAATATGAGGCCACATTACAAAATTTGTTATTTCAGTTTGCTTTTTTAAAAACCTAGGAAATTACACACACACACAAAATTACACTGACAGAACATTACTGAAGTTGCAAAATCAAGCAAGAAGAAGTTTGGAAATACCAAAATTAAGGTTCCTATGCAACCTGAATTCGATGCCCTTGTACATATACACTATGATACACAAGTGTGTTCAGGCCTAATTTTAAAGCCCAACCCAAACCTGAGCCTCAGAGCATTGAGAAAAATCACACCCGACCTGAACCCAACCCTTGTAGTCAGATCCCATCGGGCTCAGATTGGGTTGAAGGGTCTACTTGGAGTACTCTTAGCTGTACTCGGGGGCTATGGGGGGTCCTAGAGCTGGGGACTCAGAGAGGAGTTTCCCAGACCTCTTCTTTGGTGGTGGAGGCAGAGAGTCTCTTCCCTTTGGCTGTACCAGGCAGAGAAGGGAAGGCTGGGGGGTGAGGTCCTGGCTCCTTTGAGTCACCAGCCCTGGGACCCTGTTCCAATACAGCAGGGACACAAACCCCCCCACTCCCATGACATGGATTTACTCCCCAGCTAGCCAAGCTTGACACTGGGCAGCAGGAACCTGGGGAGCAGGGTGCCTTGGCCTCCACAGGCTTTGGGGATGGCCAGCTCAGGCAACTCAGGAGGTAGCAGATGCTGCCAGGTCTGCATGGCCAGGGAATCCCTTACGTCCCCACTCCATTCCCTGCTGCTCCCAGAAAGGCCCCAGAGACACAGCGAGCAAGAAAGAGGCCTGCACCTGCCCTCGCTCCCTGACTGCCAGGGCTCACTTGCTCACACTACAGCTGAAGCCCCCTCAGTTACCAGTAGCTAGATCACCCAGCTTGCCCCAGAGGCAGCGCATGGCACCCCAAGGGAAGGAGCACGAAGCCTGCCACATCCCCACCCAGTGATACACTCGACTGAAACAGGGACCCTACCCCTCCACACCCACCTGACAGGGGACCCAGCTAGGGCCATTCCAGGGAGACAACAGTAAAGACACGCACATTTCACAAACGTGGACACAAACCACATACACTCAGGGGTTGTCTCCCTGTAGCAAAATCAAAACTAAACACATCAGGATACACAAAAACTACCTGACCCGAATGTGTTCAGAAAAGTCATACCTGACCAGGCCTGAGGCTGACGGGTTCTCATCAGATTGCAAGGTTCAATTAGGCTAGTCTTTGTTACTGATCACATACTATTTTATTCCCCACAGGCTTTCTGTTTCACTTGGTTCACAGGCCAGCCCTGTTCTGGGGATGGAGCAGGATCGAGTAGTTAAGAAGACAGTCATCTACAGAACCCCTGTTTCATTTTTGCAGAAAGCAGAAGGTGTGTATTGACTTTGGCAGGGGATTGCAAAGAAAGGATAATATAGTTAAGGCAGCTGAATGCTGCCCTGGAGAACTGCATTCTACCCCCGCTTGTACCATGCTGGGTCTCTGGGGCCTTTCTGGGAGCAGCAGGGAATGGAGTGGGAACCCAGGGGATTCCACAGCCATGCAGACCTGGCCGAAGGTTCCTGTGCAATGCTAATCAAGCCATTAAACCAAACTATTCACAAGTGGTCACTAATTATGTGTTCCTCACTTTATGGGGACCTGGCTTGAGACCAGGAGTTCTGCACTTGCAGCTCAGCACTCAGCAATGTTGCAACTGAAGTCAATGGGTTTTGTGCTTTGAACATATAAAATACTAAGTACTCCAAAAAATTCGATCACTCAAATTTCAAACTGGGCACCCAAAATAAATGGACACTTCTGACCTTAATCTCTGAGCCTCAAACAATACTATCCTGCCCTGCCCACCTCGCAGGGGTTTTGTGAAAATAAATGAATTAGTATCTGAGAATCCTTCTGATATTATAGTGATGAGCAACACAGAAAAGTCCATGAAGAAATTAATAATTCTGCATACAGAGCAGGGTTTGAACAGCATGCAGTAAATAAGGCCTGGGGCCACACACCAAACGAGAAGAAAACAAAATGCTGAATGGCTGATCATTAATTGAGCACCATGCAGCCTGTGTACTAAATGAGGATGGAATCCTGTGAAAAATTTAATTATATGATCATATAATTAAAGACTGTATCATAATGAATACACAGATAGGAGATCAATTAAAGTTAAAACGGACTACTTTAATTATGGCATTTCCTAACTTCTGAATGCTTGATTTTGCAACCTTAATAATATTCTTATAACAGTTTTTTTGTGCATAACTTGTAGATAAAAATTGTCCTTAAAAATGTATGACAAGGAAAGTATCTTATTTTCTTAAGTCACAAGAAAGTCACCCATCTGTTAGAAAATAGTTACCTACTACTGTTACAAACATCATTTAAAACTATTTTAACTGAAAAACAAGAGAAAAACATTTGCTTATTTTGTGAATAGTCTGTCAATTTCTCATATTTGCTAGTGTTTTTTCACACAGCAGCAGGGGAGAGACAAATGTTTTTAAAAAAAGAAATCAGAAAGTGATTATAAAACTACAAAAATGGGTAAGGGGAATAGTATCTGAAATGACTTTTAACTCATTTTTCTTTTAAAGAGATTATCAAATCAACAGATTCCTTAGATTACTGTATCAAAACATGCTGCCTGCTCGTAATATCTTAAATATGTGAGGTCACACCAAAATGTATTGTGTATGTGAGAGAGCATGCATACGTGCTAGGATCAAATAACCTTTCTATTTAACCATAGCCAACACATTGTATACTAAACAATTTGTTTCTTGTATTTTTTGTTCTCACCTGATACGATCGTTACAGGACCTCGTATTTCAATCAGTTTTTGCCTTGTGAAGTTCCTAATTAGACATTTTATTAAAGTGCTCTTCCCAACTTTTGGAGGACCAACTACAACCACCACGATAGGAGGAGGCTCTAAAGGAGTTCGGTCAACCACCGGAATGTGATGTTTTTTCGTCTTCAAGTCCTGAGTCCTATTTATGAAGAAATGTATTAAAAAGTTTAATAAGAGTTATAAAGCAGCAATCACACTTGTTTCAAGTGCTAAGTGCTTCAGACACTCATTCACTTAGGTTGAATCATTAAGGACTCAGCTATCCACACAGAGACACACAACTCCCAAGTCAGCTGTAGGAGCATGTCAAAGCCTGATTCACAAAACACAGTTCAATCAGCACCCACAAAATTAATTTACTGGGGAAAACAAAACAAAAAAATCCCTCATGCTCTAAAAGTCTCCGTACCTGTGGAAGGTTCTGGCCATCCGCACAGCAGACTGGACTGCAAAGGCCTTTGGGTTTCTTTTTCGAGCATCCTCATCTTCTCCAAGTCCTAGATCATTCAGATGACGTTTCCTTTTTTTGTCAGCCTTTGGCCCACTGTGCTTCTGATGATGCTTCTTCCTGTCCTTTTCCTCCATCTCTTGTCTCAGGGATCACCTGTCACTAGGGTCAAGTGGATTGCTTTTGCCAACGGTACAGAGCATAGCTAGTTTATGGAAAAAAACACTTATTACACAACATACACAGAAAAGAGAAGCAGCATTATTTTAAATACCCATTTTCCACCTAAGATGTAAAAGGCTGAAGTTTCCTCTAGGAGGGTCATGCCTATCTAAGAGAAAGGAAAGTCAAGTGAGTTCTGAACGATGGAGTTTCCACTTGAATATTTCTTTGGTGACTATGGAAATTGCCTTCCTTGCCACCCACCAAGAGGGCCTTGTTTGTGGAAGGCTCATCATCTCCACAGAGATCTATGGGTGGGGACAGCAGGGTTGCCCAGCATTAATTTATCATTGGATGGATTGCAGTAGTAGTTTTATTTAGGAGTGGCTCATGATTTATTAATTTATTCATGAAGGTGTGCATGAGGGGAGGAAAAGTCCAACAGTAACTGAGGGCAGAATTCAATGAGCAGGGAGATCAGGCAGGAAGTGGTGAGTCTCAAGCTATGGAGCACTGCCAGGCAGAGTTTGGTCTGGGAAGTAGGCTTAGTTCTTGCCCTAAAGCAGGGGTTGGTAAGGTGTGGCACACGGGACCAGTTTGAGCGGCACGCCGTGCTGCTCCCAGCCCCAAAGCAGAGCCGTGTGGCGGCCACTCCCCCTTCCAACCCTGCCCCCTCCCAAGTGGCAGACGAGGGCCGGGAGGATGGGAGGCTGAGGGGCTGGGAGCAGTGGTCAGGAGCCCCGCAACAGCTGCTCCCCCGCCTAGGACACCACTCGGCCCACATGGGAGAGAGGCAGCTGCCAGGGATGTCAATGGGGGCCGACTCCTCAGAGGAGGGCTCTCTCCTCCGCCCCGCCCCCCCCCCCCCCCCCCCGCAGGTACATCACTGCCGTAGCAGGAGAGGGAGAGCAGGAAACTGGCCCGCAGGCCTTCCCTCCCACCACCACCACCTAACACTCTGGCCAGGATGCTGGCCCACAGCACATGAGAGAGGGGATCCAAAAGATTACCGACCCTTGCACGAAAGCCTTATGTACACTTGAAAAATAAGATGCCCTAACATAGGTTGACGTCTAGCCACCTCAGTAATTACAACCGTGGCTGATGTCGACACTATCCTCCTTGGGTGGGTGGAGTGTGTCCTCAGCAGGAGCACTTCCACTGTGACCCACAGGCTTGCGTACTCCTAGCTTCTCACTCCCCATCCCCACCTGCTGTCCGGCTCCTGCCAGGGACCAGGCGGAGAAGCACCCAGCACTTCTCCCCTCCCTGCCATAAGCTGGGGTTCAACTGCTTGTGGCTTCTCCTGTCCTGGCTCACAGCCAGGAACCCCATAGGCTCCCTTGCTCCTGGCTTCTGAGCCCACCCCCACATCTGGGGCAGCCAGCCGTGAAATTGACAAGACTGCCCAGTTCCCATCAGAGAGTGGCTGGGTGGCTTCTCCCCTCTCAGCAGCCAGGGGCTTTTCCCTCCACTCCCAGCTGGTTTTGCCCTGAAATTGAAAAGAATGACATAACCACCAATGTAAGGGAACACAGTGTGTACACTGACTCTGCGTTGCCTCATGTATGCCAGCATAAGCCCTGCAGCTCTCGCTGAGGGTACAAGGGAGTTACTTCGGTGGGAGGAGCATTTGAATGTTTACACCCCTCCACTGTTTTGTTGACAAAAGCTGATTTTTGTCAACAAAACTGTCTAATGTAGAGCAGCCCTCGGTGTTGCTGGATAAATGTTTCAGATCTTCCAGACATATGACTCAAGGGAAAAAGTATTTTCAACAGGAAGACTTCAACTACGGATCCCTTTACATTAAACTGATGCTAAAGCTATGGCTATATTGCAGCTTAAATCGACATAAACTGTCACTGAAGGATGTGAATTAGCCATCCCCTGATCAACATCACTTATGACCATTTAAGCACTGGTGCGGACAATGCTGTGTCGGCAGGAGAGCTTCTCCGGGCAACACAACTGCCACTGCCAGAGACTGAAATAATGTAGCCAACAGGCAAGCTCTCTCCCATTCACTTAGAGGGACTACACTAAAAGTGAAAGTGTTCAGGTCTAAATCCGAACCCTACATTATCAATATGTCAGCATCTGAGAAACAGCATCAACTGAGGAACGGAAAGCAAATGATCAAAACACACACATACACCAATAATAATTATCTATTAAGGCCAGGGCTTAGCTACCATGAAAATATGTGCCTTAAAAGAAAATCCACAGACAGATTTCATTACATATTCAGACTCCTAGTCCTGAGTTTTAACCAGAAGATCATCAATGTGCCTACACTCAGCATGTATTGTGAAGTGTATCAGGAAAAGAGATTTCTTTAAATAGTTTTAACTCCCTGGATAAAATTAAAACTTAGCAATCACTGGGCTCCATTAAAACTAGTTAGTTAAACTGCAGTAATAGCACTATCATTCCAGATATACGATAAACATTTAGCTTTTACTTGCCTATATGCTGCAAAACACTGCTGCAAATCTTGCAGTTCGTACTGCAAGTCACCGTTAAAAAGGTACGTTTATCATTTAGGCCCTGATCCTGCAACTGGATCTGCAGAAACCGGCGCCTGCTTGGGTGGCCTCCCATACACTTCCACAGTAAGCTCCGTGCCTCTCTCTGCGGGGAGCCCCCACACAGGCAACAAGGCGCCACGTGGGCACAAAGGTCCACTAGGCTCATTGCAGGAGCTGCGCTAATCTGGGAGACCAGCCCACCCCCCCAGGGTGTAAGGGAGCCCCTCGGTGGCTGTAGATCTCCACCCGTGACCCGCAGTGGCACAGGCTCCCATTCCTTGGGGGGGCGGCGCTGACCCTGGCAGAGGCTGGCGTCTGACAGGCTCACACACAGCAGAGGCCCTGCCCTCAGCGTCCTATGGGGGGAAGGGTATCGCCACGGGGCCAAGGGGTCACTGCCCCACCCCCGACAACAACCAAAATCCCCGCCCACGGGGGGCCCCACCTGCGCCCGACGTAAGTTAGTCACTGACCTCCCTCAGCCACAACGGAGCTCCCCTGCGCTGGGCGGAGCGGGGCGGGGCTGCCCACCGGCGGAGGAGGAAGTCGCAGCCCGGCTCTCCCCCGCGAGGGCGCTCAACGAGTGGAGGGTCCCGGCCCTACCTACCCCCCGGCACCCGCAGCAGCCGTTCGGCTTCCAGTCCCGCATGGGCTCCGCGGCCGGAAGTGCGCCCCGCCCAATTGCTCCCGCCCGGCAACAGCGGCTGGGAGCGGAAGTCCGGCCCGGGGGGCGGTTATCGCTGTAACACCAGGCAGGGAGCGAGGGGCTGACTCGCCCCAGACGGCCCCGCCCTCTCACCGCGGGGGGCGACGTCTGCCCTTGACTGACTGCGCAGCTGCAGCGCCCCGGGCCGGGCTGAGTCCCCCGCAATCCCGCCTAGGGCCCCAGAGCCCGGACAGCGCCCTCGGACAGGGGCCGGGCTGGGGAGCCCGGCGCGCACTCGGTGTCTCGCCCCCAGCGGTTGCCTCCCGTCCCTGGCTCCGACCGCCTCTGGAGCGGGTCACGGCCCGGCCCCGCCCCGCCCCCAGCCGGTTGCGCCCCCTCCTTTCCCGCCGGGGGGGGGCAGCCAGCGCCTGCCGCGGGGTCGGCCCCGGGGGGAGGAGTGCGGCCCCTGACCCCGCCCGCCCGCGAGGCCAGGTTTGCGGGCGCATTTCCCTCCTGAGAATCGGCCTTCTCCGCTCCCGTTGGTGTGTGAAAGGCTCAGAGCGACAAGAGGTGAAACTGCCCCATCAAAGAGGCGCAGGGGAGCTGGCTCGGACCCGGGAACAGGCCGGCGAAGGAAAGCTCGCTGCAGCTGGCGCGTGTGCTCTCGGGTTCCTTTCGCTCCGCGTGCTCTTCTTCTTGGGACAACAGCGCAGCAGCCAGATAGTTTCCGACCAAACGTGACTTGTCAGTTGACTCCTGAAAAGGGGCATCGGGCACGTTTTGTTCATGGGCTGTTCGGAGATTCAACACTCCAGGCCCTGATACTGCAAGAATTATGCACCTGCTTAACTTGGTGCAGTGAGGGTAGTACCCCTGAGGTAACGAAGGCAATTCACAGTGCGGGTGGGAAGAGTAAACAGGTGTTTATGGCTCCAGGACTGGGACCTAAATTAAGGAATCTGTAAACAAAATGTCTTTTCATTTAACTATGAGCTGAAGATTTGCAGAGGGAAGGCTATCACTTTCACAGTAGCTTTTTAAAATGATACACAGGAGTCAGAAAAGTGATTCCATAAAAATGGTCTGGTTTCCCATATTTATTTTCTCTCAGTAAATCTATATCAGGGTTCCTCAGTCAAAAAATTATTTTTTCCCCCTCACTAAAAGTCCTGCAAACTCAGCCTAGGATTGGGTGGTAAAGCTGAGTCGTTTTGATACAAGGTATGGTTATCAGCAATGAAGGTTGTGCAATCAGCTGACAATTTTGTTAATTATCCTTGAAGCACCATTGAGCCCAGTTTTCTTCTGCATTGAGTCTGCAGGACTAACATGGAAGACTCATAGAAAAAGTAGTGCATAAAGTAGTGCTGTTTCTATGTAGTCTGATTATAGCACCATTTTAATCACACTGTGAAGTAGCACATTTTCTATGATAGTACAACAAGAAAAGGTTTAAAGTCCCATTTCTCTGCAGCTACATGGGCCATTAGTACAAGTCATCTACAAACACTAGTATTCATCCCATTTGCCCCATACTTTCTTTGACACCTTTTGTCTGTCTTGTCTATTTAGGCCCCAATCCTGCAGACATTTACATGCATGTTTAACAATTGTGAGTAGTGCTATTGAAATCAATGAGAATAAAATTAAGTACATGTGTGTTTGCAGCATCAGGGCCTTGGACTGTATGCTCTTCAAGTACAGCGCCCAGCACATTGGAATCCTGATCTCCGTTGGGGCTGTTAGATACTAGTGAAATACAAATAGAGCATAATAATTGGAAACTGCTTATTTATATTTAGATCCTGCAGCCATTTGTGTTTGCATGAGTCAACTCCTGGGAAATCTTTTCTGTTTCTGGAAATAAATAATATAAAAGATGCACCTCATTCCAACACCATCTTTTTTTGTTTGTTTTCATCTCCAAGGAGTATAGAAAAATCTTTTTTAATTAATGAAAACCAGCAGGGATTTTTTTAAAACTATACAGGGATAGAATTGTGTGTCATACTGGGGCAAAATCCAGCATAACTTGAATACATGATAGCAAGATGTGGCATATGATTTAAAATATCTTTTGAGTAGTAAGAATGAGTTGTTTCTTTGAGCCTTCACTCCATCCTTAGGCAAATTTTCTATAGAAATTAATGAGGAATTTTCCAGAATAATATGTGTAGGGCTGGGCCCTGAATTATTAAATGGAGATGGCTTTTTTTTGTTTGTTTGTTTTTTTAAAGTAATTTGCAACCAGAAAATGCAGGACTGGCCTTATGCCAAACAATACAGCAAGCAGAGCTGCTAGAAAAGGGTTCTGGCTGTGAATTTCTTTTCCCTGTGATCCTGTTTCCAGCAGGAATGAGCAAGGGGTTGGTTATGTCCTCTTTGTTTGGTCCAGCTGCTGAAGAAGTTTGGGGTGGGCCTCTGGTGTTAAAGATTGCATGGGATAAGGGTCCTCAAGCTTCCCCTTGGTTTCATTGTGCTCAGGGACATTTCTAGAAGATAAGAACATACGTTAAAGGTGGAAAATGAGGGACTGGATGGCTCAGAGACCTGACAGAGGCTCACAGAATCTTTACTTTTCATTTACCAGTTTGAATCCATGCCAAATTAATAGTGACCAAAGCTTTTGTTACCATCTAATTGTTTTTCAGTGACCTATGTGACCAGATGTGACCTATGTGGCTCGAAAGCTTGTCTCTCATCAACAGAAGTTGGTCCAATAAAGATATTACCTCTTTCACCTTGTCTCTCTAGTGAAATGAGTCAGTCGCAATACAACTTCCAGTTGACAGGCATTCCCTGCACCAAAACCACCATGCACAAATGGTATTACCTGGCATTATTCTTGGCAGTCTCAGAAGAGACTGTTGGGTACCAAACTCCCCACTCTTAGTTTGGGCTAATCCCTGTAGAGCAGAGCTAATCTTGTAATGTCATTGCCTGGGCTGCACCTGCTCTCTGAAGAATAACCATCCAGAGCTCTCAGTCCTGCAACTTCTGCAAGCAGTAAATGTAATTTAATAAAATCTTTTTAAAAGATTTTGGGAAATCTTTAAAAGAGCATTATAAAGGAGAGAGTGGGTATTTAACAAGTCCTGGCACATTTCCTTATCATGAAATTCATGCTAAACGTGACAGTTTAAGATAAAATGCAATTTGCAACAAAGGGAGAGGACAAATAATTCACACCAGATTATCAATTCATTTGGGATAGAGCACTGCAGTGTGCCATGCATATTTGCTACTCACAGCTCTGTGTGTGGAAAAACATGTATTCTACTTGACCTCGAGATACTGCATACTTGTGAGAAATGACCATAAGAGACTCCCCTTTCATATTTAAATTACAGGCTTGATCAATGAGAAGAAAGCAATTCACCATATACACTATATACCAAGAGTACAAGCAATGCAGCCCTATATTACTGCAGCACATTACTCCCCATGGGAGGGGGGTAAAAAAAAAAAAAAAAAAAAGATTCCTTTTGAGAATCTCATCCTAATAATTTGTCTCGTGTAATGGGTTGACTTCTTGTAGCTTTCAGATGAAGTCCCTCAGCAGTAGAAGTGCCACTAATCATTGAAGACCTGACCCAAAGTCTGTCAATGGAAAGACGTCTGGAACCAGCAGAGCCCCTGTGGTGGAGTGACCCGCTGGGACTATGCATCGAGGAAAAGATTCTGCCCTTCAGGCTATGGCACCATTTAACAGGCACAACTGTAGCTACGAGGCTGTAGTAGCCCACACCATTGGTGCAATTCTTTTTTTTACAGACAGTGGCTTTTGGATTTGCCTAGTTGAACACACTTCGCTAATGTAGGTCTACACTTAAAATGCTACAACAGTGCCACTGCCATACTTCACTGTAGGCATTACCTATGCCCGCGAGAGGGAAAGGTAGCTAAGTCAATGGAAGAATTCCTCTATCTGCCTAGAGGAGTGGTGGGGCAGTAAGGTTCTAAACCAAAGCCCTTACTAAGCCACAAACTCTCCTGAAGCTGAAAGGAGCTCAGCCCCAGGAGCCCTGAAACTAATGGAATTGGAAACACTTCCTACAAGCAGATTCCTCTCTCATGTTAAAAAAATGTAAAGTATAGTGGTGGATGTTGCTGTGTTTTATTTTAAATCTATTAACTAAGGTAGCTGAAAAGGGATGCAGACTCCATCTTTCCAACCCTCATAGAGCAGGTCCCAAGGGCCCCAGTTAGTAACCATTCAGAAAGGTGTTACAAAATTATTGTGGGCAGCTTCAGTAATACTTGCCCCATTCATTCCCCCCCCCCCCCAACAAATACAAATAGAAGGTGCATGATACCTGACACATTTACTCTTATTTTAAGTGCTATAGCCCTGTCTGGTCTCTCACCAACAGAAACTGGCCTAATAAAAGTTATTACCTCATCCACTTACCTGGTCTCTACATTTACTTTTTTTTTTTTAAAGTTCTATTCGAATATATAACTGTCTATAAAAGATACTTTTATTAAGAACAGAAGTGTGAATTCCACTTTACATTCATTTCACTGAGCAAAATGGAAAGGTTGCGGTGTTTTGTTTTTTTTGTTTGTTTTTGAGAAAATTCCTGTATCTGAAGATTTAAATCTTGTCATTTACACTGCTGCACAGAAGTGTATTTAAGACACCACATTTCCCCGCCCCCCCCCCCCCAACAGCAATTTTTAAAATGAAGATGGGCCCCAATGTTCAGAAGGATTGAGTACCCCACAGCTCCTCTTGACTTGAACTGGGAGTTCTGAGTGCTCAGCATTTCTGAAAATGGGGGCATAAATCTCCCCAGTGGTTTTTATGAGCAAAGACAGCCCACTGCTCTATAATAAACAGGCGGGGTGGGGAGTTCCAGGTGTCATGGAACCACTGAAGCTCTGCAGTACAAAGATGGAAGTAGAGGAAGCTGTGGAGAGCCCACACAGAAAGCACACAGGTGAGATCCTGGCCCTGTTGAAACCAAATGGCAAAACTCCCATTGACTTCAAAGGAGTGAAGATTTCGAGAGCTCAGCTACAGTGCTATATGAATTCATTAATATGGTGCTTCAGAGCACATAGGCAGCCTCAGGACAACTACAGCAGCCTCAAAGTGGCTCTGAATCCATTCAGCAGCCATATTTGGGATGATTCTTTTCCATTTCCAGCCTGATAGAAGCCACCTTGTGCTATAAATAGCTACTTAAATACTTAGGGAAATACAAATTTAGCCTTTAGACCCCAATTAATCTTTCACCATATACTTTAAGTGTGAGTAGTCTATTGAAAGCAGAAGGATTTAAGCATCTTCCAAAAACTTTGCTAGATTGGGACAGGAGTTAGGATGCCAGAGAGGGTTCCATCCCCGGCTCCACTCTCCTCCCCGCCCCCCCCCCAATCTACCAGAAAATCAAGAAATTAATAAGTGACAAACAATAAGCATTACTCAACACATTTTAGAAATAAAAACTTTACTGAGGCAATCAGATGCTAGATCATTAAAAGCAGTACAAATCATTTGATAATAAATACAATACTTAGCACTCACATAGTGCCTTGTGTGCAAAGCGCTTTATAGACATTAGTCTATTGTTCATCATAAGACTCCTATGAGGTAGGTAAGTATTATTATTTCCATTTTAAATATAGGGAAGATGGAGGCAGAGAGATTAAGTGATTTGTCCAAGACCACAGATGTAAAAGCCAAGACTTGTTAATTCTCAATCCATATGCAAGTGACTGGACTAGCTCTCTGTAGCTACATCAATTAAAAAAAACAACACCACTTTCATTGGTCTTATTTTATAAAATGAATGAAATCAATTTAAATTTTTTTTTTAACATCTTAAAGTTTGAAGCCAACTTAAAAAAAATGAATGCACAACTGCTTTTTGAGTATAATACAAACATTTTAAAAGTTATATATGAAAGAGATTAGGATATCCTGACCACAATCCTGCAACTGCATGAGCAGAGCCCCACACAGATGTAGAGCCCCCCAGAGTTCATTGACTTCAATCAAATTCCATGCAAAAACAGGGAACTGTCCTTTCAGTAGCCTCTAGGCACGGTTTCTTAAAGATATTTTGGTTCCCAACACTCACTGATGTCCAAAATCAATGGGTATTAGGTACCTCGATATCTTTGAGGAGCTGGGTCCCAGTCTCATCAGGATCATGCTCTACAATATAGCATTGAGAGTACAGGTCAAAAGGATGCTTTCCTTCAAGTCCTGTTACAGCCTACTTTATAGAGATACTGTTAATCCATCTTTTTCTTAGAGGATGACGACTATGAGAAAGAAAAATGGTAAAGAAAAAAAGGGTTTGAAAAACCTTTTCTTATGGCAGAATTCATGCAATTCCGTTAGAATACCACCAATTTGCACAAAGCATTGCCTTTAAAGGACTACACATTTTGTTCATTAAAAAACAATGTTGTATGTTAAATACTTCTGAAAGAGGGGATACTAGTGACTTGAGCTAAAGGCACACATCAAGTAGGAAATATACCATCCCACCTCCCTGCAATTTCCATTTTAAGTTTTCATTGTAGACTGGTCATGGACAGTTCACAGACCAAGTAAAGTTATCTGGTGGCTAATTATGAACACACACAAGATCACTGCAAGCAGCTTGTTGACAATGCCCACACAGAAAACACTCAGTGATGAAGTTATTCACTCATTTCTAGCAGCCACCTTCCAGTTTCTACATGCCTGCCTTCTCCCCTCCCTCCTTACTGACACACACAGCGCTCTCATAACAAACCCTAAACACATTGGCCAGCAACACTCCTCAGCCTTTCCCCATTACCAATCATGCTAAGTTATGAGGTGTTTTTGTTACATGCACACACCCACCAAACTTATTTTCACGTGTGACCTAAGTGGCAGCTTGAACTCTGGTCACCAGAGGTGAAGGGGTAACTTCTACAACCACTTAGCTCTCCATTTTGTTCACTTTCAAGTATCAAATCTAGACCGGTACCTAAGACATCATTTCTCATGTCTGACCAATGAGGATCAAATTCATCTATCATTCCTTTCAGTTGAGGCCCAAACACAGGAACCAGAGGCGTGAACATCCTCTGAGATGTTACCTGGCAGTTTGCAAATGTTGGAGGAAGAGTAATGCTAGAAGAAACAGGTGAATCAATGTCAGTTGACAAGTTACATTCAGCCTGAGCAGGCTCCATTTTTATTTGTGGGTCTCCTCCACCATGGCCTAAAACTGGACTCTTACTAAGATGAAATGTGCTTGCTTTGATATATGAACACTCCTCACTGACCATTCCTTGGCTAGAGTCTAAGTAGTTGACAATGACAGGCATTCTGTACACATTCTCTTTAGCTGCTGGATATTGATGATCTTGACCACACTGCTGCCCACCCAGGGGAGAAGAGGCCTGGAATAGCTTTGCATCTGAGTAATCATTTTCAGGTAAAGATCTCTGGTAGTATGGATGTTGCTGCAGTGGTTGCACAGGGTGCTGGATCTGGAAAGGATTCCCCATGGCTCCTAAACTGAACTGGTTGTCTCTTGACATGTAGTCCAAATTGAAGTGAGTTGATGGGATCTGGATTTGGGGCCCTGTTCTAAAGGTGCTATCCAAGCTCTCGAAATGCCCATCTGACCTAGGAAGTTGTTGCTCTGAATACTGCATGGGCTGCCTAGGAACATTTTGATTCCCTCCTGGCAGACATTGTTGTAGAGTGAGCAGACTCTGATCGGATGCAAGAGTCTGTGTCGTTCTTGGCCTATCTTGCAGATTGATGCTGAGGTGGGTCAGCTTCTTATTGCCATAATCAGGTATGGGAAAGGTAGGGACTTCAGTCTTCTTTTGGTTCAGTTGCCTGGCTCTTCTGTTTTGAAACCAAACCTGGGAGGGAATTAACAGAAAGAAAGAAGCCATAATCATTTCTGTGAAAGGGGACTTTGCAGGTGAATTTTTTAATGTAAGCCCACTCAAATACACAAGCTTTTACAAGGTCAAATTCTCCTCAGGTATACCAGTGTAAGTCTGGAGTCAGAGCACTGCTTCAGTGGAGTTAATGGTGTACAAGAGTACAGCATTTGGCCCCAATTTTTAAGAAGTGTTCCCACCCTCATATTTTCCAGTTTAGAGTTCATTTAACTATTTGAATTGCCAGGTATTTATACCCCTCTCTGAAATATTTTGCTAAGGAAAACTACAGAACCTTTTAGAGATCAGTGACCCCATTCAATTCACATTAGAATGAATGAAAAGGCTCCCAAGCATTTTGGGAGTTTGATCAGGTCCTTGTCAGCTGTTTGAGGAACTTGCAGTTAAGTTTCTACTGGCACAGGCTGAAAAGAGTGAAGGTGGGTGAAGAATTCTCAGTTGTAACTTTAAAAACTGTCAGCGTTTCAACATAACAATAACACTACCAGCTTTAGTTAATAAGCAAATTCAAACCCTACTTTGTTTCCCTTTTCCACCCAGCTGGAAAATAGGGTTTGGCCTTATTACAAACAATGGGCCCCACCCATGATCCTGTTGAACCCTGCCTTCTACAGTCAATGGGAGTAGCAGAGCTCAATCAGGTGCTATTTCCCCTGTCTTTGTGAGGAGCTAAACGGGGAGGGCTGCTTTTTATTTTAATGTATTTATAATCCAGATTCAAGTTATAACTTGTAGCTCTCCAGCACGGGCTAATCGGTGCTCCCTCGGTTAGCCAGCACTGTATTCAGTACAGGAGCCTAACTGAGATCTGCTGACTGAGGGCTCGGGTTGAGTAGTGACTCTGCAAGCTGACTCTAAATCGAAGCTTTATTAATGTGGTTACATCTGTGATGGCCCCACAGCGATGGGGATTCGGTTTGGGAGCAAAAAGCTGCTTAGGGTTGTGTGGATCGTGGGCTCTGTAATCGTTTTAAAAAATAACACACCCATACATTTCCAGTGAGTGGTGGCAAGTATTTCCCCCGCCCCTCATAAATACTGGGATCTGGCAGTTCTTTCTGTGCCGATTGTAACACTTTCAGGGAAGGTCACGTATCTTTTCTCGGGTTTGAACTCCCATGCAGACAAATGCAGACTCAGGGCAAGCCCCAGCGGGACCACCGGACCTTCCTTAAAGCTATTACAATCAATCGCTGATCGCTCGCAAGCGAATACAGCGCTCCAGATTCAACTACAGTCGAGCTTCAGGATCGGGCCCCAACGGGACTCGAGGGTGGGGGGCCCTCTGCAGACCCCTCAAACCTAAACTCAGCAGGGAGGGCAGCAGCGTTTCTCCCGCTAGAAACGCTTCTCAATCCAGATTCCCCCAGTATCGTTTACATGGTACAGTGGAACGTGCCGCTTGTTGCCGTCTCCCCGCAACCAAAGGGGAAGCAAGGAGAGGGCATCACGGCTGTGTGCTACCGAGCGCCTGGCTAAACGAGCAAAAGGGAAATGGTGTATTCCGCTTGGAAAGACTTCTCCCAGTCGTTAAACCCCCTGCCCCCTTCCTCCAATACCAGTTAATCACAGGAGCCGGTACAGCAGGATCGGGTCCCGGCGCAAAAAAGAAAGACCCAAGTCACAACAAGCAGGCAACCCAGGATCAGGCGTGCAAGCCCCGCTGCACACAAGCCACGGAGTTCTACGGGACGACGGAAAATAGCCTTGGTCGCTGCTGGGCTTGAGAAAGAAGAAATCAAGCAGCTGGCTGGCATCCAGCGCTGGGGGGGTTTTTTCGTTTGTTTTTTAAATTTGCAGATTGGAATGACATGCATCCGGAAAAGCGCAGTTCATTAACCCTCCAGGCCAACTGGGTGTTGAACAGATATTGTAATTTAAAAAAAAAAAAATCAAAACAAAAAAACCCACCCAAACAAATAATCCAAGTATATGCTTTTCCTTGTGCTCTTACCTGAATCCTGGACTCGGGTATCTCGGTGAGGCTGGATAGCCTCTCCCTCACGGTGATGCCGGGGTAGGGATCACTTTCAAACGTCTTCACCAAAAGGTCGAGTTGGGCTTTGCTAAACGTAGTCCGTTTCCTCCTGCCTCCTCCTTTCGGCGTTTTGGAAATGACGGGGCATGCCTTGACTTTGTCTGCGATTAAAAAAAGAAAAAAGAAAAAAAAATAGGTAAGGTAGAAACAGATATTTTTAAAATAAATTATTAAAACCTTTCCTAAGGCAAAATAGCAACATCGCAGCAGTAAAGAACCATTTAGCTTTTCTGCTAGTAGAACAAACAAGACCACCAATAACAAGCGAAAAAAATAACTACATCGGCCCCTACCCCATGTGCTACACGCGCAGGGATTTGATCTAGCTCTCTATGCAGCAGAAAGCCCCTGATTTTACAATCAACCAAAATTACCTGGGCCACCAACTAATTTTAATCAAACTTTGGGGAAATATATGAATATTATAGTTACCTGTGACGCTGTTTTTCACTTTGGCACGTTCCATCTTTGGGCTAGGAGCTTGCTAATTAGCGAAAATTGTCAGTTTTGTTTTTAAATGTTCACCACCCTAGAAGGCAGATAAGGCCCCACCCGTTTTAATTTAGCTGCAGACTCCTCCTTTGAGTAACAGTGTAAGGTAGGTAGGTTCCTTCAGTTTTATAGTGTCCTTCACCCAAGAGGTTAGCAACCCTCCCCCACACTATCCTGCATCCAATGGGGGCAAAGGCCTCTTATTGTGTCCTATTTTGTTACCCATTTAAAAAGAAAACTGAGCTGTAGGTTGTGTGGTGTTGGGCTTTCCCTCCTTTTTTTAAAAAAGTTAAAGTCTGACTCAGAAAGATGTCCCACACCTCTATTGTCATCAAATCACCAAAATACACATAAGTAGATCTTGTCCCCTGAGAAGTAGCCAAAGTGTCTCTCTGACTGAGGCCTTTAGACCAGGGGCTCTCAACCTTTCCAGACTGTTGTACCCCTTTCAGGAGACTGATTTGTCTTGCGTACTTCAAGTTTCACCTCACTTTAAAACTACTTGCTTACAAAATCAGAAATAAAAAGACAAGTGTCACAGCACACTCTTACTGAAAAATGGCTTACTTTCTCATTACTGCCATATAATTATAAAATAAATCAATTGGAATATCAATATTGTACTTAACAAGTCATTGTATGTATGAAATTTTAATTTGTACTGACTTCGCTTGTGCTTTTTATGTAGCCTGTTGTAAAAGTAGGCACATGTCTAGATGAATTGATGCACCTCCTGGAAGACTGCTACATACCTCCCATGGGGTACATGTACCCCTGGTTGAGAACCACTGCTTTAGACTCTCATATATAAATCCAGCACTGGCAACTGGGAAGAAGAGTTTTTCCAAATGTGCAAGGGTAACATTTTCCTTTCTTATACAACATTCTATAAGGATTATAGGGGTCCTGGGGCTTGGCAGAGGAAAAAAGGCCTTGTAGCTCTCAGAACAAATTCCCCTTGCTTCCAGATTCCAGGTGACCAAAGCAGAGCTCATGCTGATCAGAACAGAGGCGCTGTTTGTTTGTTTCTACAAATCCAGGTCTCCCTTAAACATCAGTAGAACTCTAATTATGACAGTGGCCTCCCTGACTGTGGATGTATTCCTTTGGAACAAAAACAAATCCAGATTTTATTGTGTTGATGATATAATAATTACTTGGTTTTACTACTTCTCTTTTTTTAAAAAAATTAACTCTTTATAATCGTTAGTTCAGTTCTGTTTCCGTCAGAGGGAGTTTTACCACTGTCTTGAAGGAAATCAGGTAAGTAAATGCCAGTGGCTTTACCAAATGTATTAAAATAAAAAATCATACAGTGGAACATGAACATTTCAATCACAGTAAGAGTCTCAACCTGCTGTAGTCTAGACTCTAGCAAAAGTCACATTGACTTCTGATTAAGCACAGCCAAACTGAGCCCCAAAATTGGATATGGTTTAATCTGTTTACAGCTAAATCCTACTCATTCCATCAAGTAATCCCTGAAACAAGGGGCCTGAGTCTGAAACTCACACGAGCAATTTCAAGGAAGTCAAGGGATGGTTCCTATTAGTACAGATTACAGAACTGGGTCTAAGGTGGGATATAACAATAATGGCTGAAGTATTAACTCAAAAGAGAGATCAGAATTATTTAAAGTGGCTATTGGTAATATTTGTATGAACAAGGAGCAATGAAATGAAATCTAACATTGGGTAGATATTAGTGGATCAATTCGTTTGTGTAATAATTTACCAAAAGAGGCCATTAAAGGCTATCACGGGAGATATATAATTACTGTATATGCCTTTCATCCCAAAGTGTCCCCAAACATTTTGCAAATCTGTGTCTTGCTTCTGCTTACACTGAAGCCAAGAGGTACAGATAGAGGTCCTTAAGCTATATACACTGGGCTCACATCACCCACCACTGAAGTGCACCTCTGGGACAAAACAACAACTTAATATACACACAACAATACCATAGTAGTTTAAGCAAATACACTTTCCAATAGAATCTGCACATATGATAGTATAGAAGAAACACTCATGGGTTTCATGTAGACAATAATCCTGCACTAACGGAATGAACTAGTCCATCCACAATCCCCTGCCTACCCCATCCCTGTTCTGTGTGAGTTGTTTGTTTGTTTTCTTTTACTGTATCACTCCCATAACTTGTGGTATTATGGCACATATCAGTCCCATTGGATCTTCTTCATAGTAGCCATCTTCAATCACCAATCCTTTGGACTGTCTGGAAGACTTTCCTTTCCATTCAAATGATAAATAAATACATTTAGATAGGGCGCAGATTGACAGCATTAATAATAACTCTGCTCACAAGCCACACTCTCCCCCATGTGACTATACTTATGGAATCTTGTGCAGAGGTTTAAAATATGATCATCTGTGTTCTTGATTTGGCTCCATCTTAATGGGGTTTAGATATGCCCATGGGCAGGTTTGAATTAAGGCATAGGCATAATAAACATATACATGGAGCTTCAGCTCCCAAAGTCATGCAACCATGTCTGAATATAAACTTTCATTTTTTCTTCTTAATGTTACATTTCTAGCCCTCATGGCTGCCAAGAAAAGCTTGACAATGTGAGCTCAGCATAACTGCTGTAGCACGTCCGTGTAGACACATACTACCTACACCGACAGGAGGGATTCTCCAATCGATGTAGGTAATTCCCCTCCCTGAGAGACAGTAGCTAGGTTGATAGAAGAATTTTTCTGTCAACCTAGTGCTGTCTATAAGGGGACTCAGATTGGTTTAACTGCTGCTTAGGGGCATTGATTTTTCACACCTCTGAGTGACGTAATTATACCAATCTAATTTACTCGGATAAACCAGGGCTAGATATCTGCTGCTCTGGAAGAAGGGATAAAAGAGGAAGGAAAGGAAGCACAAGGGGATTCCTTCCTTGTCCACAGCTGGGGTTAGCAACTCTGACGCTAGCCATCAACTGATGACTCAGAGCAAGAGAAGGCCTTGGTTAACACACCATCAAGATGAATAGGGCAGTTCACACTTCCCAGAGCTATTGTTTCAGATACATTGTCAAGCAGGCTCTTTACTCTTCCAAGTTTCCAAGGTTTTCTTTGCAATGCTAATAGCTAGGGATTTAAGTTTTATTTAAAAAACAAAAACAGTGAGATTCTAGAAAACAAGATCCACAGTTTCAAGCGTCCCTCTCCTTCTCCCTTCAAAAAAAAAAAAAAACACCACCTCCCACCAAAACAGGTCACCACTGATCCAATGTGACCTAGCCTAAAATGAGTGCTGATTTCGAGTATCTGGGACTAAATCATGGTCCCACTGAAAGCTATGGAAGTTTTGCCATTGATTTCAGGGAGGTCAGGATTCAGATTCTGTCCTCCACCAAGTTCCCTTTATGCCAGTCTGCTGGTATAAAGGGGGCTAAGAGAAGGCAAAAACAGTCATGAAATGCCTAGAAAATACTCACAGCACTGGGGCAGTTGGCTGCACCTGGTTTAGAGATATGCAGGAGTTGCAAGGGGTAGCAAGGAGCAAGTTGGGGCGTATATCTCAGCTGTGCAGAGCAGTCCATTGGCAGCTGTGCCAAAAACAGTTTGGAGAAGGCTCTCTAATATCTGCTCTAATTTATGCCATGGGCTGCATCAGCTGCCAGAGCAGCTCAGATTCTGGGAAGTGCAAAGGGGGGGAGGGGATCCTTATTCTCCGAGGGCCACATTCTGTGCTGTATATGTAATATGTATACATAACAACAGATATGCTAAAAAAACAACACCCTACTAAAGCAAGACATTCCACTGGTCACACTTCTCTCCCTGGGGGAGAACAAGCCAACAAACAACACGTGTCAAATGTTGGTAACGCCTGCTTAATGCATTACTGCTACCCAACTACCACTGGTGAAATAATCACTGAGCTGCTGTTAAATTAATCTCTAATTCCATACAGCAAACATTTCTTAGACCCATACTGCACCAATTTAAGCAGAACTTTCCATTGCATCCAGTAGGGAGTTGTGTTCCAAAATCAGTGGTACAACTTAGCCATCAGACATTTACACATCATAAAAGGGAGGCTCATCTCATGCCTGCTTATCTAAAACACCTCTTTATTTATCTTGTTGGTGTCAAATTTTGCAGCCCCATTATTTACTAATCAACACCACTTTGATTCTGGACTTGACAGAGAGCAGCAGAAGGCAGAGCGTATACCACTGAAATAAAAATATCAAAGGACGTCTGAAGTGTTGCAGAGAGATTTCAAATTCAAATGCACTGTAATAATGTAGTGTAATAGAATGTGTTTGTAATGGGTCTATTCTATTCTATAGAAGTTCTTCTGTCACACTCATTACCATAGTATCTCAGTACCTACCAGTAGTGCCTTAAGCACCTTTACTAACATCTGACATCTGTTTGTTGCTTCTCCTCTCACCCAGGAGAGAAGTGTGGGCAGCGGAATGTCTTATTTTAGTAGGTTTTTTTCTTTTCTTTTTTTCAAAATATACATGGTGTTTTATATATATATATATATATATATATATATATATATATATATATGTCAGAGAAGGTCAGGTCAAAGACACGTTGGAAAAGTGCACCTTGCACTGGGAGGGGAAGGTGGTGAGGTTAGTCATGGTCCTTAGTTTCTGGGTGAGTTCATGACACAGTCTTGGACCAACCCCTGAGGAATATCTGTCTCTTGCACATATGAGCTTTACCTTTAGTGTAGGGAGTGCCACTGGGACTGAAGAGTGTTCTGTTCCTGCTGCTGAAGTGAATTTTCTGACATCAGATAATTCACAGGGGGCCCCGACTTGCCCCCTATTAATGTCAATAAAAGCGAGATCAGATGAAAAATGTACAGCCATAAAATTCCAAAGGTGTTTAGTGATAGGCTAACTCTGCTCCCACTGGAGTCAAAAGGAGTTGTACCATTGATTGCAATGCTCACAGAATTCAGGCAAAATCCCTCTTTTGAAAAATCTCACCCTTACCTGTTACATTTACTGAACCCTTAAAAATCTCCCTTTCCATTGCCTGTAAGTCCCTGAAACTTGGCTGTGGACTGCGCTGAAATCAGTTATCTAAAATAATGCTGTTTGAAAAAAACATCTGACCTTTTAACTCCTCTTCTGCTGTCTAATGCCCAGACTCATGTGCTGATGTCCAAAGGGGGAGGGGGGGGGAAATCTAGCCCTTGTGGTTTAAAAAAAAAACAGCAGGAAAACATGACCTGAGAGTAACTGATGCAATGCCAGAGTCTGCAGACAGCCTGAAACAATAGCTATGAGAGGTATGGGCTACACCATTCATCTCTGTGGGTCACTAACTCTGAAATCACTGCTTTGGTGTGGAAGGATGCTTATACCATCTCTTGCTGCTAATGGACAATTATGGCTCTGTTGGGGCAGTGCTAGCAGGAGTCCCCGTATACATTCTTCTTTTGGGACAGATTCCCACCTCAAGGCAAGGAGCAATGATCTGGGGTTTGCAGAAGATCAGCCTTCTCAGGAAGGAGGGATGGTCACCACACACCAGTCTAGCAGATGGCTCAGGATGGGGCAGGGCCCCAGCACAAGAGAGCACCTTAGTGCAGGGGTGGGGCAGGGCCATGAAAGGGGCTCCAACTGAGGTGCACCTGTGGCCTGGGATTGTCTAAATCCCAGTACTGCCTTCATGTTGTCTTCTATGCAACCGCTTTTACCTGGAAGTGAAACCCTCTCCTGTGTTCCTTTGTCCATCAAGCTTTCCTCCCCCCCCAAATATCCTCCCCACGTGCAGATGGGTTCTTTTCCTCTCTCTCTCTCTCTCTCTGTATATATATATTTAGGATCCATATTGCATGTGTTTCATTGGCAGCTCAGTGCTACAAACCCTACTCACAACAAGCAGTTCAACTGAAGGCAGTGGATCTGGTACAGTTGCACGAGTATTAGGGTGACCAGATAGCAAGTGTGAAAAATTGGGACGGTGCTGAGGGGTAATAGAAGTCTATATAAGACAAAGCCCCAAATATCAGGACTGTTCCTATAAAATCGGGGCATCTGGTCACCCTAACGGGTACATGCCCACTAACTTCTGAAATCCCCAGTGTGGACAAGCACTTAATCTGCATTCCTTTATTGTAATCCTTTTCCCCTCTTCCCTCCTCTTATCACAGATTTTCTGTTGTCATAGATCTTGCAACATGATCAATCAACACTTTCAACTCCCACTTACTTCAGTGGCACATGAGGGCCTTCAGCACCTTACAGTAGCAGGCTCTTAGACTGCAAGTGTTGTAGGACCAGCCTTGCATCTTCTTTGATTTCTGTAAAATACCACACCCTCACATAATGCTATAGAAAGGGAAGACAACAGCATAGTCTGCCAAACCTGATTACAAACCTTAGGCCCCTGAAGAGAAGTAAACTTAGCCTCAAGGCTTTTTCCACAGGGACTGGAGACAAATCGTCTGGAGTCTCCCCTCCTCCCTGTCCCCAGAGCAGAAGCCCTACCTTGATTTTCAATGCTGTTTTCTCCCATCTTAAAAGCCATACCTTCCACTCCTGCTGGAACATGCTGCCCACCCATCTTACTCTTCCAATTGACCCGTTGCCAGGTCCATGTTGCTTTTTTCCCCACCTCAGCCTGCCTTCCCATCCTTATTTGCATAATACCCACTGCGAAAATGCATCACGTTAGAAAAACATGTTAGCAAAGGTGATTTTGCCCTTCGTGGACAGTCATGTTTAAAATGTGCTAGCTGGTTGCAGTTGACTATAGCGTTTCTCAGTGATCAGAACCCTTTCCTCTTTTGCAACACTATACTCTCCAGTGTCCAGCACCATGCTTTTCAAATCTGGACAGACTCCAAAGCATTAAACATCTTACTCTACGAGTTAAGTGACAGCAGAAAGGAGCAGGATAGCAAGCCAGCATTTAGAAAATGAAAAAATGATACCCCGAGGTCATTTACTGGGGATACGGATGATACAGGTAGTCTGGCCTAGTTAGGGCAGGAAACCGGGAGTCAGGAAGCTCACCGGTTGTTTTACTCATTTTTTTAACCTTTTGATTGTTTCTTTACTCACTCATTGCGCAATGTGAGGCAAGTTGCTTCACCTCGGTGTGCCATCAATCTGGGTGTAATGTATCTTTGAAAAGTCCTTTGAGATTGTCAGATGAAAGTTGTTTTCTGTGTGTGTAACTGTTTGCTATTTAAAAAAACAAACAAACAAAAAGGATAGGATGCATTAAAAACAACAGGATAGATTCAGGGTATGCATACACTTCAAACTGGGGATGAAATGTACAGCTCAGGCAGAAGTGAGCAAACTAGGTTGGATTAGGCTTGTGCACTAAAAATAGAAGTGTAGTCCCCTACCCTGCTATTTTTAGCATACTAGCTGAAGCCAACACAGAATGTGAATGTCTACCTGGGCTGGAAATTAAATTTCCACCTTGAGGCATAGATGTATGCCGAATCTACTTTTAGACAGAGAAACACAAAATGTATTCAATGGGTGCATTGGCATCACTAAATGGCTTCCATCAGACATCAGTAAAGCCCAATTACAAACCATTGTTAAAATCCTGTCTACACTGCAAACTGGAACCATGTTATAACCATGTCTCCTGACTAAGTCATTTTACTGTAAACAAGGGCTTAATAATTAGTAGAACATACAATGTCAGTGACTGGATTTCTTTGTGTTCATCTTTCTTTTTCCTTTTAGAATACAAAGCCCATGATGATGATAATTATATGTCTAGTGGCATGGTATACAGCTTATGTTAAACATATGGGACTTTGGCACAAATTAAAGGCCAAATGCTGCTCTCCTATGTACATACAGTACTCAATTTCTTTTTAAATCAATGGGACTTTCTACACTTTTATAGCTCAGGGAAGAATTTATTCCTAAATTTTTGTAAAGATGATATCAATGAATGAGGCTGATATGGCTAACAAGATCCAAGCCATAGATTTTGCCACCTACTATTATAGTTCAAAATATGATACCAAACAATTAGTTTAATTTTCCATCACATTTTAATAACTTTAAACATTTATGTATAACAAGGATATAGCTATCATTCTTACTGTACAAAGAACTTCCATTGCAATACAAAGAGTATGTATGTCTACACTGCAAAAAAAAAAAAAAAAAAAAAAAAAAGGAATGTTTTCAACTTGGTTTAGCTATCTTGGGTTAAAATGGAAGTGAAGACATGGCAATTTGGGTTTGAACTCAGGTTAGACAGCTGGAATTCAACCCCAAGGTCTGTTACAGATTTTAACTTGGCTTGCTAACCTGAGTTCAAAGCTGAATTGCCATTTCATTGTTATTTTAACCGCGTTTGCTAAAGCAAGGTAGGGCTAGTCTACATTTAAAACTTACAGTGCACAGCTGTATTGGTACTACTATGCTGCTGTAAAAGTGCTTGTGTAGCTGCGTTATGTTAATGGGAGAGAGAGCTCTCCCGCCAACATAATAAAACCACCTAAATGAGTGGCGGTGGATATGTTGGTGGGAGAATGTCTCACGCGAACATAGCACTGTCTACATAAGCGCTTATGCTGGCAAAACTTATGTCGCTCAGGGGTGTGTTTTTTCACACCCCTGAGCAATAAAAGTTTTGCCGGAAAAAGTGCTAGTGTAGACAAGGCCTTAGTTAGCTAAACTGAGTTAAGAATACACCTTTTCTGCAGTTTAGACATACCCACAGTTTGAGGGGAGAAAACAGCCTTTAGTTTGTCTATTTATTTCTGTATAATGGATTTCTCAATACTTTTGAAAATGTGACCACTTATTTAAGTGCTTAAATATAGATTTAGGAAGATAATGCTGGACTTCTATTGTTGAAAATCTTGGCCATTGTAATTAGTAATATAAATATTTATGAAGTAGTAAAACAGGAAATGAAAAAGAGTTCTTGCTTAGTTTGTCTCATCTTAGAATTTAAAAGCAGCAGTGATCATTTTAAAACCAACCATTATTCAAAGAAGAAATATTTTTGTAGAAGGAATGAAATTGTGAGGGAGGTTATTTTAAAAAAATGCGTAGTAAATTAATTTAATAGTAAGGAAATGCTTGCGGCACTTTCATTACATCCTTCTTTGTTAACTCTGAGTAACAGAAATAATTTGTTAAATCCATCTCCTTATAGAATCTACAGTGAATAAACACATATTCTGTCTCATCTACATTAGCCTTTCAACTCAGTTTAAAGTTGGCTGCAGCTAAATAATTTCCTAACAAGGGACCCAATCCTGCAACTATACAACTCTAGATTAGCCCAAACCATGTTTCAAAATTCTTTAGATGGAATCAAACTCTTAAAACCTAAATTTCTTCTTCCATTTTTCCTCTCACCCCCCTCCCCAAAGACACAGAAGAAGAAACCCTGCCTCCTACTATCTAGTCTCTGGCATCTATCAAGAGCACAAAACACAAGTGACAGACTGCCTGACAAATACCATTTGTGTTCCCAGATAGTCCTAAACCAATGTCTCTAACTTGGAGGCAGAACATGTTTTCCATTGTACTAGAAACAACAGACATGGCGTTGGCATTTAAAATCTGAAAGACTAATTTAATGTTGTAAACAATGCGTGAAATGAGCAGCAGAAATATAGGCCCGCAGAGCGATAGGGGGAAGAAGAAGCATTGCTCCATCTACTTCAACTTCCCTGCAACAGGACCAAACCATTACTCAGCTTTTAAACTTGGGCCTGGTGCACCCTTAAGAATGATACTGAAGAACAGAAAGATAAAACGGGTTACTGTGCATTATATAGCAATGGAGACACACTTTTCCCCCCTCTTCAGTCTCTTAAAGTTTGCTTTCTCCTTTAACTTTCTAAGGCCTTGTCTACAGCGAGCAAACATGAAGCAAGTTAGCCTGTCTACATTACAGGGTGTCAGCACTGGTGCAGCTACACTCATTGGTAGCCATTGATGACTGAATCAAGACTAGACCCAAGCATAGACAAGATCTTTGACTATGTACCCGGTGGTTATTCTTAGTGTTATTGTCTATAAAGGAACATGCTCAACGTTATAAAACAGATTAACTCCTAATGTAAGCATGTCTCCCATTACCCTAGCACTTTATCCCTGTATGCACAACCCCTATGAAGTCAACTGGAATCATGCTGGTCTTGGAGGTAGGTTCCAAGGACCTCTCCCTCCAACAAGAGGAACAGTGTTTTGGACACAGGGACAAACAGTGGCCCTACAAACTATCTGTGGGGTAGTAGGGACACAACACACATTCAGACTAAATCTTCATTGCCAAAAAAGGTGTGTTTTTTAACAACAAGATAACTAACATGCATTAACTATCTTGCTGTAAAAAAGTCTAGTGGAGACAAGGCACAGGTAGTTTTGGTGGTAGTTTAGTTCAGTTTTTACTGCAGTATATCTAGGCGAGGTCAACACTGGACCCACAGTTGACATCACATAGCTACACTGCAATAAGGACTACGGAGGCTGATCTATGCTAGAATTTACATCAGGATAACTAATTCACTTTAGTTTTCTCACTGTAAAAACACACCTTTTTTGCCACACAAGACAGCGTTAAAACAATTCAAGGGATCCTACACCTCCTAACTGTAGAAGAGAACTTCAACACAGGGCAGGCTGCCACCAGGCACACTCCCATCCCTAGGAGATATTTGGAAGTGGAAGAGTTGGCCTCTGTTCCCCAGCTGGAGAACAGATTAGATTTCCCATTTTTGTCAGCTTGCATTCCCACAGCTGATGATCTTTCATGGACCACGTTATATCAGCAACAGCTAATGCAAACTGTTTTCCTATATGTGCCACTGCCCTCTTGTGTCAGCAACAGCATTTCATACACGATGCATCTGGTATTAAGCCAATTACAGTGGGGGCGAAAAATAAATGATTATTCAGTACACTGATCAAACACCTATAGAAGATATAAATCCTCTGGATTTCAGAGTCACTGCTAAAGAAGAAACCTGGAACAGTATCCAGGATAATGATAACCAGAAAGATTTAGATAAACTGGAGGAAACAAAGACAAGGGAAGAAAAAATAATTGAAGGACTGGGTGGATTGATTTGTGAGGCAATCGAAGCAGCTAATGATGATCCCAATTTTGCAAAGGACTTTAAGGAATAGCTTAAACCCAGAGCTTCAGATAAACAAATGTCAGTCCTGTATCAATTTTAAAACATGGATTAGAAAGGAGTTTTAATTAAGTGGCTGCTCATAAGATTTTGGTTTACCTGTATTGCTAGATTAATGGGTAGCTATAGTGGTAATCATATACCAGGTATTTGAAGGGTATAAATCTCAACTCCTCCTATGGAAAAACCTGTGGTAGGAGGCTATGGGGGAGAAACCTCAGTGAAGATTCCCTCACATCTGCTGGTAGTGTGGGTTTGCATCTCTCCTCTGTTGTGGAAGAGGTCATGAGACCCACCCCCTCCAAACCTGGTAATCCCCAGGAGGCCTGGCTAACCCCAGCAACCCCACCCCACTTCTCTGGTAGAACAGCTCTTTTGGAGTCTCACTACCGGAGACTCCCCCAGAGACTTCTGCCATACAGAATAGATACAGGTTGCATTAGCTCATTTTCAGAATTTCTGCAGTGCCACAGGGGGAATGCTGTGTTTGCCCATCTCTGCTTCCTCTTGTTGCATGGACCCAAGACCTACGAATCACCCACCATGGAGGGCCATGATGGGGTTGGCCAAGGAGAAGTGGGAATATCCCTGTAAATGTGGATCTGAGAGTGGGGAGGGGGATTGATCTAGGCCATGGAGAGGAACTTCTTAGGGTGGTACAAAGGTCATCACTAAGAAAAGAATTTGAGTAAAACTCAGAAAGAGAAAAATTGCTGAATAATTAATGGGAAAAAGCTTCTGACAGTGAGATCTATTAGGCTGTGGAATAATCTAATCTAATACTAAATTTCTGCCTTCGCTAATCCTGTGACAAAAATCAAACGTAAATTCTCTCTGTAAGGAAGGGTAGTACTACCAAGTATTATTGCCACAGCAGTGAAGATAAAAGTCTACAAAAACTATAGTCTCTACACCTGTTGCAAAAACAACATGGGACCTGAATTCGTACCTCAAACTCATGGACAGGTCCTGTATAATACAGATCGGAAGTCCGAATCTGGGCCATGGTCCTCGCTCTACGAGCAGATTATTAACTGTAATGTCTTCACTAGTGATTACTATTTACATGTTCAGAGAACTGTACCAAGATTGACTAACACACAGAGCACTCCTGTGACTCTCCCAATTTCACACAGGGGGAAATTGAGGCAGAGAAATTAAGTCCCAGATCCAAAAAGGTATTTAGAGTCCTAATTTTTACTGAAATTGAGAGCCTAACTACGTTCATGGATTGGGGCCTAGGGGACTCGCCTAGAGTGAAAGCCAGGATATTGGCTTACAACTACTTGTTTGTTATCCAGGGCGACAACGCCAATTGCAAAACAGCATCACTTTACAGTGAGTTATCCCAAGAGAGGGTTTGTGTTTCTGTTCGGGTCACCTGCAAAATCCAGCCCAATGTTTCTAAAAGCAGCAGGAGTTCTTGAAGCCCCCGGGGCAGGCAGGAAGCCAAGTGGCTCTGAACTGGGAAGCCAGGATGACAGCAGGCTGCGTCTGCTGCAAGCTGGGGCTGATACAGGCCCTCCGTAGGGAACTACATGGAACCCCTGTCAGAGGGGAGCGCATAGCAACGAGAAGCTGTTGATAGGGTGCGGGGGCGAGGAACACCGTGTGGGGCTGGCAGGGGACAGCCCTCCCCACGGAAAACCTGTCTGACAACGTAGACAGACAGCCTGCCTGCCTTTGCTAGCAAGGAGTCAAGGGCCCCTCCGCCCCAACCCCCCCACCCCACGCGGCTCTCTCTCTCTCTCTCTAAGCAAGCCTCCTGAGGAGCTGGAACGCGCCCAGCGCCACCCCCTCCCCGTCTCGCGAGCTCCTGGCAGTGGCAGGTCGCGCGCGCCCGGCCTCCGGCGGCGGGAACCAGCTGCCAGACTCAGCACCAGAGCCCACGAGGGGCGGGGCTTCTCCAGAGGGGCGGGGCTTATGACAGAAGAGAACCCGCTTGCCTGCCTTGCCCCTCCCCCAGGGCAGAGGCGTCGGTTCGTTGGTGGGAGGCAGGGTCCGCCCGCCCCCCGGGGTACAGGGGCTGGCTGGCAGCTCTCGGCCAGTGAAGGTGACGCTGTGAGCGGCGTTCGCGGGATCGAGGCCGGCGACAGGATGGCGGCGCCCCCCGGCAACCCCGGCGCTTATTTTCGGTGCGCCAGCCCCGTCTGGATGGGCGTCATCGTCCTCTCCATCAGCTACTTCGCCGTAAGCAGCCGGGCAACTCCGGGGGCCGCGCTGGGGCATGGGTGGCAGCTGGGGGAGGGAGCGCTGGGGGGTGCCTGGTGCGGGGGTGAGATCAGGGCTGGAGGGAAGTAGGAGGTGCATGGCGGGGGGAGGTGCATGGCAGGCACGGTGAAGCTGGGGGTGCCGGGGAGGTCGGGGTGGGGGATAGAGCGTTCTGGGGGGCGGGGGAGGGCAGGGATGGGGGATAGAAGGTGCTGAGGGGTTGGGTGGGGGAGATCAGAGATGGGGGGATAGAGGGTGCAGAGAGGGAGGTCAGAGATGGGGGGATAGAGGGTGCAGAGAGGGAGGTCAGGGATGGGGGATAGAGGGTGCAGAGAGGGAGGTCAGGGATGGGGGATAGAGGGTGCATGGGTGAGGAGTGCGGGTGTGTGCGGATTTGGGCTGAGGGGTGAGACAGGACCAGGCTGCCAGGGGTGGTTGTAGGAGCTCAGTGAAGTGGGTGGTGTCCCTCCTTCATGAGATGATGAAATGAGGACACTTGTCTCATCAATAGCTGTTTCCGCACCCCTGGATTGTTTGTGTAAGTGTCCTCTTCCCTTGGAGTAGACAACAGCAAAAAGACACTGTCCCAGGAGATGGTGAAATTGGTACAGATATCTGAATGATACAACAGTAGCAGCTCATAGGCCAGCCTGATCTAGAATAGAGCATGGGTATGTGTCCCTGCTCCTGTCTTGCAAACAGCAGGATCTTCTTCCCAGATACCGGCACTGCACTCCTCCTTTGCACACAAAGCTCCTGCTACTGTCACGGATAAACACGGTCAGAGTACATTTAATTGACATAGTGTTAAGCACTGGTGACCTTGGAGGCTTGTGTACAATAGCCTTCTGTCCAGTTCTACTAGTAGTAAAGCTGACCTCATATTACCCACACTAGGAATTAAAAACAAAAATTGTAGACAGAGGCAACAGTGGCCAGATTTTGCACAGAAAAAGGAAGTTCATTCTAACTGTGGAGGAAGACACAGTTTGTACAGTAAGGAGGAGCAGATCGATTGAAGCTTTTTAAAATGAGGGCAGTTTTGAAGTGAATTCTGAAATGAGTGGGGATCCAATAGGGAGTTTGAAGAGGAATTGTACATCTTTAACTATAGGAGAAGGTGAAGTATTACACATGTAATGCAAAGTTTGAATGTGCAGAAGGGGAGAGAGGTTAAAAATTTCAACATAGGGGACTCTGAGACGGAAGTGTGTATTGGTAAAACCAGTTCTTATGAGACCAAAAGTCACACTTGGCAGTTAAGGAAGTTGTGTGGAAAAAAAGGGGTCGTGTGTCCAGTTCCATGGAGACAACTGCAAATACAATTGTGTGTTGGATTTTTGTACTCAGCAAAGAGATTAAGGATTGCCTGGGCCCAGTGACTAAACCAGTCTGTTAGCCTTAAAAATGGACCTTGGTTACTGTTACAACACATAAGATTAGTATAAATAGGAGATTAGAGAGAAAGTTCAGTTTATGTATTTGACAGCCATTCATGGTCTGGTTCACTGGCTCCATTGTATAGTAATTTTTCTTTTGTTTGTGAGAGTCAACAAGCATAGGATAATTATTTTTAAAAGTTACTGTTAGATTATTAAGATTGGCAGGAGTGATTCATGAAAATACTCTTGAACCATTTCTTGAAATTAATAGATTTCAAGTTGACTGTATCCAATTAAAAAACTCACTTTTGTCTCATCAGTGCACATGTTAGAGGGGAGCACAAAGGCAGGCAGTGACTCTTACCTTCCCACCCTGACCCTTTCCCAGTCTTTCACCCATACCTAGTTGCCCTCTAGTCCCTGCTATTTTGACTCCATGTCCGTACCTTCCACTTCCTTCTCAAAACATTTCTGGGGTGGGGGAGAGTATTGCACATGCACAACTAAAGCATTTTGGAAGCTCTGACATGCTCGTTACCAACCAAAACTATTGTTTAATGATACTGCTGTTATGCTGTTCCTCCCTTTTCCCACATCTTCAGTATCTAATCACTTATATAACTTGACGAATTAGATTTTGAACTTTTCATACCACTGATAATTTATCTTGCCTGTTAAACATTGTGCATGGTTCTTGTCTGTTAATGATATGCCACTTTATCAAAGGGCACATCTGGTGCATTCACCACCTCATCCCTTCCATCTTCCTGGTGTAACTAGCACAAGAAATGCAGAGGCATAAGCCTGTTTTGCTTGGATTCCTTCAGCCTAAGAGCACCTATTTTGCTGCAGTCATCTTAGAGGGCTAGTAGCCTGTCTGCTAAGCATGGGGGGGGGGTGGGGTGGGGTGGGGTGGGAGAGAGAGAGAGAAATGCACAAAGCTGAGAAAGTAGCCCACATCAGTGAAATCAGCCAGCACATATAAGGGCAGTCAATTTAATAGCAAGCAAATTTGACCAGGGATATGAGGAGCTAAATTTCAAGGCTCAAGCTTAGTGTTGTCTCCTTAAAGTGAAAATTTTGAGATTTCTAAAGTGTTTGTTTCTTTTAGTGGGCAGTATTTTTACCTTCAACAATACCCTACAACAATCTGGGACCACTTGGCTATTTTACTAAATATTTAGTGGACAACCACCACAAGCTACTATATAATGGGTAAGTTGGTTTTGGGAAACTACTATTTTTGCTACTTACATTGTTTTGTTTCCCTCTCTGCACCCCTTCTTAATATTCCATAATAATCTAGTTTGATTTATTGTTACATTTTAATGGTTTGTTCTTCACCTCAGTGCCGGTAGGTAGGTAGTACCAGATGGTTTAGGTGACTCACTACACCTGAGCTTCGTAACCTGTCCTTGAGCAACTTCTTTCAAACACACCCTTAGAATACAAGTTTCTCAGCTGTCCTTTAGAAAAAGTTAACTTGTCTCTTTCTTAAATACCTTCTCTCTGCAAGTGGAGAGAACTGTTTTGCATTATGGACACAGTGTAGTCCTAAGTTTGAAACAACATTAAAACTAATGTGCACGCTTGTCTTACCAGGTTCTGGCTCGTCTGGGGAATTCATGTAACTGAAGCATTGTACAGTGTCAAGTTATGCAAGTAAGTTATGTGGGTGGGATTTTTTTTTAAATTTCCTTCTGTCTTTGATTTTATGACCAAGATTTATTTTAAAAACAAAACCCCACACCCAGAAACCTAAAGTTAAATATGGGTTTAGGAACCTCACTTAAGGCAGGGGATTTGGGAGAATTAGTTCATTCTCCCATGTGTGCTCTGATATTCTACTTATCCATCAACATTATTAAAAAAAATAAATTGAATTCTGTCAAGCATATCCATTTAAGCATTTTTTTCTATTTGATTTAAATTTTTACAGTTGAGCAAGTATTTATTTTTAATCATCTTAAGTTTTCTGCTGTGGGAAATTGAGGTGTCAGACAATTGTTTTAATGACAGGAATTGAGATTCAAAAAGTTGAAGCCTTGTAACCATTAACACAAGTTGTCAAGATGTACAAAGTAAATATCCTTAAATTAAACTGAGTTCTCAAGCAGCATTTTTCTTAATTTTCATTTCTGCAAGTTATAATTATCATCAATGGACTGTGCATGTGGTGAAATTGATGTTTATAAACTTTTACCAATAAAAATCTAATCCTTTGAGATCTAACTGTAGTGCAGAGTGCCGTAGAAAAGAGTCATACCAATAGATGGAATAAAAACAATTCTGATATGTTGTGGAGGATCAAGGGTATACTTAACACCCCCAACTCAACTTTCCATCATTTATACTCTTATCCTTATGAGAGAGGAGAATCTGAATGAAAACAAAGAAAGTCTAAGGTGGCCTGTCTCTCAGGCACTCTTTCTGGATTTAGCTTTATCAGAGTCTATTTACTCTTAGTGGGGCCTACCTTTTGCCCCTCCTCTTGAGACGTATGGTTTTGTGGCCAGTCAGTGCAGGGTATGACCATCTCCTTCTCAGCTGACCAGTCACTCAGCAGTTGCTGGGGTGGAATAGCCTTCTTCCTGTTCACCAGCCCTTCCTCTGATAGGTTTATCTATTTAAGCTGCTTCCCCTCCAGGCTGGACAAGTCTTTCAGGGGTGCCTCATTAGTACTAAGCAGGCCCAGTAGTGCTTGTTAGTCTCCTCTACACCAGAATGAGGGCATATCCCTTCACATACCTTCAAATATTAAGACCAAATTAGGGGCTTTTCTTTAAGTAGAACTAAAAAATAAACAGGGTTATTGGCCTCATGTATGGGAGAGAAGTTGTAGATGTGATGTTTTGATTTTAGTAAGGCCTTTTGACAGTCCACATGACAATGTCATAAGTAAATTGGGAAATGTGGCCTACATGAAATTTTAAGAGGGATGCATAGCTGGTGAAGAGACCACAAACAGGGTAGTTATTAATGGTTTGCTGTCAAACTGGCAGGTGTACCTAGTGGGATCCTGCAGGGGTCTGTCCTCCATTCAATACTAGTCAATTACAACTTGGATAATGAAGTGGCGAGTATGCTTATACAATTTGCAGATGACTCACCTGGAAGGGGTTTGGCCTACAGGATTAGAAGCAACTTGACAAATTGGAGAATTGGTCTGACTTCACCAAAATGAAATTCAATAAAGACAACCATATTTAGGACAAGGGGGGGGAAATCAAATGTACAGCTACAAAATGGGGAATGGCTGGCTGGCTGTACTGCTGAAAAGGTTCTGGGAGTTACAGTGCATCATACTGAATGAGTCAGCAATATGATGCAGTTACAAAAGCTAATATTCTGGGCTGTATTAACAGAAGTGTATGTAAGACAAGAGTGGTAGTTGTTCCTCTCTTTTCAGCAGTGGTGAGGCCTCAGCTAGAGTACCGTGTCCAATTCTGGGTGCCACAATTTAGGAAAGAAGTGGACAAATTGTTACTCTCCTCTGACGTCGTTCTAAAGACGATAAAAGGTTTACAAACTCTGATCATGAGGAAAGCTTTAAAAAAAACTGGCCATGTTTAGTCTAGAGGAAAGAAGACTGAGTGTGCTGGAGGGACCCGATTTTTTATAACATTTGACAGAGGACTGTCAATTGTTCTTGTCTACTGAAGGTAGAACAAGCAGTAATGGGCTTAATCTGCAACAAGAGAGATTTGAGTTAGATATTAGGAAATACTTTCTAACCATCTGGAATAAGATCTGGAATAGGCTTCCAAGGGAGGTGGTGGAATCCCCATCATTGGAGGTTTTTAAAAACAGGGATGGTGTAGGTTTACTTGGTCCTGCCTCAGCACAGGGGGCTGGACTTGATGACCTCTTAAGGTACATTTCAGCCCTACATTTCTGAGAGTCTATAAAATAATCTGTAGGCGTCTTTGTAATCAATAGAGCTAATCTATCTTGTGAAAATGCAGCAGTACACTTTTGTGGGGCTGGTTGACACTGGGCTGCCACCTAGTGGGATTTTGTGAAGTAGAAAACTTATAAAAGGAATTCTGTTTGCATCAGAAACAGTGTGCAGAAGTTCAGCCCTACTCAAAGGAAGATGTATATGGTTCAGGAGCAACAGATTATGAAGGTTGTACAATTAATAATAGTTCTTATGCTCACTAAAAATCCCATGTTGATCAGCAATGTTTTCACAGCAATATTTTCAACTGTTTCTTTTTTTAAAATTTTAGGTAGCTCTTCTGCTAACTTTTAATGTTGCAGTCTTGCTTACATCTTGAGTCGTGCGTACTGAGAAAGGGAAGACGGTCTCATGTAGCAGTCCTATTACATTTGTCACTGGCTCTGTCTAGCACTCCTTATTCAGACAAAACTTCAGAGTAAATAGTGTTTTTATTTTATCCATGTAAGGGCTGCTTAATCAGGCCCTCAGATTGTATTTGAAATAAAAGAGTTGTCCCCTTAGATGATTTAGTTAGAAGGGGAGTATGAAGTGACACCTGTTTGCAATTACATAATGTCCCAGATTTAAAGGTAGGAAGGGCAGATGTCTCAGAGTTAAAATTAATATTTAAGTTTGTGCACAAATTTACAAGAATCAGACAGACATAGTAGATATGACAGGCCTTTTCTAGGTTTTGCACCCTGACAGGAAGCACTTAAGTTTGTAAAGTATTATTAAAATGTAAAGTGCTATGAAGAGGAAGAAATATAGACTGCTTACCTAACACCTTGTTTCTTCTCAGGCAGCCGCTGCTAGCATCATTCTAATGACACTAACATCCACTTTCCACTAGTACTTCAGACATTTCTAAGGAGACAGGGAATTAAATCACAGTTAAATCTTATTAAGGATAGAAAGTATTTGTTTGCCTAGATTATATACACACACACGTTTTGCAAGAGTGTTATCTTGCATAAGCCGTTTAAAGTATTTAAAACTGTCAGCTAATGCAGAAAAGAGTGAGGAACGCTAAAGCCCTGTTTGGACAACAAGAGTGTTTAGCTAGTGTGTTAGGTTTTAAAACACTGCCTTTCGTTACACTAGGTACTAAGTGCCATTTAAAAACACGTTAACATATATTAGCTAACACATTTGCTATCTGCTCATCTTCCTAGTCTAGACAGGGCCCAACAATATAAACAGGGTTGGAATATTCTAGCTGAAATCAGTAGAGGGAGTGCCAAGTAAGTTGAGGTAGCATGTGTGGTTAAAGCTTCTTGTATTACACATTAAATAAGACATTAAAAGTCTAGCCCATCAGCTGTTTTTATATTTCCAATAATGAGTTTTTCACTGAGTTCCTGACCACTTTGTCTGGCACTTTTGTGGCATTATTTATTTACCCTTTCCCCACTATAAGGAAAGGCAGGAAAAAAAGATTTAGAGCTTCACATTTTTGGGGATCTGTTTTTAATTAATCTAAATGCACTCCCAAGCTTCTTTGTCTTTTAAAGCATGTGCTAGTTCTCCTGATACTATTAACTGTACGCTCTTGGAACTGGTTGCAGCATGGGAAGAAGTCATTCATCTCATGATTTCACCAGTGCAAATTATGATTGCCAAAGAAATATCACCTGAAGGAGGGGGTTGGCGGCTTCTCTTATTCCCTTCACATTAACTAGCGGTGAGCTGCCATCAGTAGCAAGCGCTGGTTAATGCTTCTGGAGCAATGAAATATACTCCAAACCACACTATGGAATTTGCCCCTGTGCCTTCGGGTTTCTTGTAGCAAAAACTGCACCAGACACACCCTCTTCCTCCTTGCTGTACTAGGGAAACACACAAAAACAGTCAGCTAGCCCTGCACCTGTTGAGGTCCCATCTCCCTTTAGTGAACATTCAAGAGGTTGTTTGTTTTTTGTTTGAATTTATCTTAAAAATGTCTAGGCAATACAAAAATTGCAAACCATATTAACTCAAAGACAATTGAGAAAACTAATTGAGTGTAATCTCAGTGACTCTGTTAGCATTGCTCCCTCTGCACCGTAGTGTACTGTCTTGGGGATTGCTAACCAGCATTGTAAAGCCCATTCCTGTAACTGACAAAGTAGTTTAAAATCCATTGCATAAAGCATTGAAGGGCGTTAGTCTGTTTGGCTAACTATGTTTCTGTGGAAACAGTATTTTCCACATGCAAATCAGCATCAGTTCCATGTGAAAAGTTTAGCACTGTTTAAGAAATGTGATCCCTGGTATTAGCAGTTTGACATTCTCATCACTGCCCCTGAAATTCCCCAAAAATGAGGTCAGTGTGCACCTTTAATGTATTATTTGTATGCTGTTTGTTCTCCAGGCTGCCACTCTGACTGAAAAGCCCTTTCCATAGTGAAAACACATTCATAAACTCTGTATCATGTAGGGATTTGCATAGCATCCTATACTTTATATCTTACTTCATGATTACTTTATATTAGTAATGCCAAATGGTCTCATATCTCCATGCTTCTTTTGCACTTCAGTGTATATACAGGAAATGAGACTACCCAGACTCTACATATAATGTTAATGTTGACAGTATCAATAACGAATCAGGGTCAGAAAAAATGTCTCGTGATCATGGTTAAAAAGTCTTCATGAGTGGTACTGAGGACTATGGTAAATGGTGGGTAAAAGTTGAGGCTCATTACTAAACATTCTTCATATCAAGGTCTTTTGAGATGTAAACAACATGAGCTGTAAACACCAATAAATATGACCAGTAAATATGAAGTATTAGATTCATTTCACAGTCCACTTTTATGAAGAGGGTATAGTATCTTAAATAAAAACTTACTTTGTTTTATTGCAGGACCAAAGGCATCGTTGACAGCTCTGTTCAATGTCGATGGTTCATCCAAACCTTCTTCTTTGGTATAGCTTCTCTCTCCCACCTGCTAGCTTACAAGCCTCCATCTAAGAAGCAGAGATAAAGGATTGGGAAAGAGGAAAATAAGGCTAACATATTTCAACCTCATTCTCAGAAAATAGATCTACCCCCATGTGTTTAGTTGCTGTTGGTAATCTAAAATGTATTTACTGTTGTGTGAGCCAGTTCCCATTTAACTCTATGGGAACACAGAGCCTCAAAATTCAGTTCAGATTGGGTCAGGGACCAAATAACATCACTCTCCTCAGTTGGTTGTTTAAATGCCCTGTATCATGTATTCAGTTTACTTCTTACATAAAAGCACAATTCTCCCTCCACTCCCACCTAAAGAAAATCCACTACCCTTGCTAGCAATTGGCATTAAGACAGAACTACCTTTTTTGGGGGGGTAGGTGTTTTCCTCCCTCATCAGCAGAGAGACACTTTACTTATGCAGTGTAAAGAAGTCTCTGCCTGTTCTAGCTTAGAACTGTTTCCCCAGGCTTTCACTATCAATGCTTTTCACCAACGTTTCTGGTTAAAAAGCCACCTACCTATTTTTCTTTAATTCAGTCTTCTCATATAAGATGGAAAGGTCCCTAAGGGTGCAGGAACAGTAACAAGTGGTTAAATTATCCAGGAAGACATGCAATGATCTGAACTGGAATATGTAGTAAAACATTTCACTCTGTTACTCTAAGGTGGTAGAGAACTTGTTGAAGTTACCTTGTCATAAGCCTCACACAGGGGGAACTTGTCTCTTTGAATGGTGAATTTAGATTATGGAAGTCAGTGAACAAATATAACTTGAGGGAGAGCAGACTGTAGGTGCAGCTATTTTCTGAAAGACTGATTAACAATACATGTAGAAGTTACGTTAATTGGGAGGATTCCTAGATGTAATATTTTCTTCTCTCAAAACAAGTATTTTATACCTACTGTTACTGCAAAATAGTATAGATTAATTTTTCAACTAGCTGTTGATGTACTGGTCCAAGAGACTCTAGTATGCAGTTCCCCAAATGTATGGAGTAAAATTCTGCTCCATCTTTCTTAGACCACCTCTATAAGCAATCAATCAATTTGTCAGTGGTTTAAGACCGCTTTCACTCTACTGTACACTATTGTATCTTTCTATTGTTGGACTTTTCAATCACTTAATCCTACTGAAATACTGAAAACGTGTTCAGTCCAACGGAGCAATACCACTTAAAATATCTGAGCTGCTGTATTCCAAATATTTGAGGGCAGGGAGGAGGTAGAAGGGGGGAATAGATGTTTACAAAGTATTACTACTATGATTCATATCCCTTGTGGTGCTAGTCTCCTCTTAGAGTGGAGGGGAGACTCCATGATGGCTCTTACAGAAATGGAGAGAGCGCTGTTTCTGCTGTAGTGGAGTCACCCTGAGTAATCTTAATACCACTTTAGGCAATGCCTTTGTCTGCCTATGAACCAAGACTGGTGGATCTCTCAATGCTGGCATTGTCTTTTTTAAGCAGTTAGTTATGAGGTGCAGAGGCTTCATTCAAGCACTAAAACATAGAGAGTTAACTTGACCAATTCTGCTGTAATTGTAAATATATGATGCGGAGCTGAAGAGATAAGAGGCAGTTTATTAATGACAGACCTGTGCTGTTAAGAGCATTTAGGATAGTAGAGTGCCACACCTGGTAGCTAAAGAACTGGGTGTGAGAGCACAAGCTTTGCTTCATTTCTATAATTTTTCCACCTTCTTTAGAACTTCTGATCCTTGAAAATAAATAAAAATAAAGAATTGAAAGAGAAAGTTGTCTTGAGACTTTTCTTTTCGACCCTACTCTGCCAGTTCACAAAAGTAAATACGGTGAACCACAGTTGTCTGAAAAGCCTGTTTAACGAATACTGTTTGTTTTAGCATTTTACATGTTATATACACATATTAAACACAAATTAAAAGATTTCTACACACTTGCTAGAGAGTAAATCCCACAAGATGACTGAGAACTAGTTATTAAACTGGAGAACAGAGATTACAACCTCTCTAGAGCTACAGTTAATCATGGCAGAACTGGGACTAGAACACTGGAATCTAACTTAAGTTCCCTGTTCTAGCCACAGGTCAGTATTCCTCATTCTTTCCATTTCTAAAAAGAAACATACAGTAGTCCAGCATACATGTAAATAATTGTATTTTCATGAGTTCAAAGAAATAGTCTTCTAGTTTAACAATCTCATGGGTCTTAAATACTTAGTTGACAATTTCTTAAGTTTTATGAGCCATCAAAGAATGGAAGTCAGGGAGCTGTCTGTCCGCCAATCCTGTGTACAATGTTGCTGTTGTAAGGATGTTAAAGGGATAACAGGTCCTGCCTCAGACAATTAAATTCCCACTTCACTATGGTAAAGGCTCCCTGGCAACATGCAGGGCTATTCAACAATGGTACAGCATTCATATTCTCACATAAAATATGTGCTCAAGCTATGAAGGAAATATCTAGCAAGTGTGTAGAAATCTTTTAATTTAGTATATGTCCAGGGAAATCAGTGTGCATTTTACAATGGAAGATCACTCAGACTTAGAACCAGAACTGAGCTGTTGAGGCGGGGGAACCCTGTAGTGTACAACTGGCAAAAGCCAGACACTCTCAAAATGCGTGAGTCAACAGAAGCAAGCAAGGAAAGAGGGTATGGAATCTCAACAGCACTAGTCGTAGTCTCTTTCCAGTTATCACTCAAGATGCTATTCTTAGCTCTTCCTATTGTGTAGTTGCTGAGACAGATTCAGTAAGAGAATAGTCATCAGATACATGGTATAAGATAAAAAGATATCAGGAATATTTAGGATATAGAGGTGAAATAAATATGAATTCATGTCACAATTCAGGGCCCACAGCCCTCAGGCTTGTAAAATACTCAGCCAAATTAGGATGTAGAAGTTAGCTATATTGTAAAGATGAGTTAATATAACTAAGTTAATAATAAACCTGCTGAGCTTGTGCTAGTTTGTGATGTGCTGATGTTTTGAAAATAGCTGCTGAGTTTGGATGAAAGTGTCTCCAAGAGATCAGCAGAACCGCAAGATGACCATTGGTAGCTGAGGTGAAATGTTAGACTTCCTTATGGTAACTGCCTGTTACCATGATGATAAGGTGATATAAATGTTAAGTAGTATAAGGGGAACATGTTAGCGTATGGAAAATGGGGCACCTCAAAAATAGTGGAGGCTAGAATTTCAAATAAGAAAAGGGTTCAAAATCTTCCTAAATATCTATGAACTACAGTGAACATCAGCCTAACATATTATAAGAGCTGTATCACAGCTTGCATTCCTTGGCGGTAGATGCCAGGATGACTATCACTGCTGATGACAAGGATGATGACTGACACTTTTGGTTTCTCCATAAAGGGACAGTGTGAGTAATGCAAATGCCAGACATTCTATATTGTTTTCCTCTCTCCTTTATGAGATAGCAGTGTGTGTGTGTATTGTTTGGTTGGTTAATAAAAGTAAGTATTACAGAAAGCACTGTGTAGTCCGTTCTGCACTGGGAGGTCTGTCTTCCATTGGTAATCGCTCTACGCTAGTCAATCTTGGGGCTGAACTCTCACAGATTAAAGTAGGTAAAAAACCCTCATCTTGGGATAAGTGATATGTTAAAGTAACTCATAACTCTGGATAAAGCTACAGATATTTAGATGGATATTCTTAACCATGGCAAGTGAAGCATCATTACAAACCCACCCAACTACCTGCTTAAAGCACTCAGTGCTGTAGCGGAGGAATGCCAGCAAGGTTGTCACAGTCAACAAGGCAGCAAAGCAATAAGCTATATTGGGAGCAGTGGACTGTTTTGTGTAAGCAGGTCAGACAAAGAACAGTTAGTTTGTCCGGCTTGCACCAGCGATGAGCAGAAATTAAGTGATGCAAGTATTTGTCACTGACAAACCACTCTGTGTGCTAGATTTGTTCACTAATTTAATTCTAAGAGAATTCAAACAGCAGGGACAGAAACTATCCAGCTCTTAAAAGTCACTTTCACTGCCAAGTAGCTTTATGCATTCACAATTGCCATACACTCCCACAAAGTAAGTCTCTTAGTAAACCCCCACAGCCAGATCAACACACTCAGTAAACAGCTGCTTACATGGCTAGATTGTAAAGCCTCATTTAACTGAATGAGTTTCTGTGTTTGTCAAGCTAGACTGAGAAATAGGATGCCATAATCTGAATCCTGTGAAAGGGGAACGCTCAGAAAACTCACTCTGGACTTCTTTTTAAATAAAAGATCAGCTAAAGATAGATGCAGTAAGACGCCAGTCATCTGCTTCTAGAAGACTTCCTGATGCCTAAAAGCTATGGCTGAATCTTGATAATACTGCTAATAGCCTCGTTAGAGACGCTAGATCACACCAGATTTTTTCTCTTTGAAGGCCTGATCTAAATCCCATGAAAGATAGAAGGGGTCTTTCTACTGACTTCATTAGGCTTTGGATCAGTCCCTGAGGGTTCATTCTGTAGTTAAGAACTTTTTATTTGTCCTGTGGTTGATTAATGAGTTCCTGATTGATTAATGATAAAGCTGTCCTCAATGTCTCTGAGCACACCTTCAGTCCAACTGGATGACTTTTTTACACATGGTTGTGAAGTGGCTACAAACCAGAATTTGACTCTGCAGGACCAAGTTCACGTGGGCTGCCATTTGTGTGCATTATCCCCCGGCTGATGGGGCAGAAGCTATAGATTCCCAACTTTTTATGAAAGAGGTATGGCCACAGACAGTGGCTACTCCCTAACTCTTTCTATTGCTGTCTTGGAAACTCCTCCCAGGAAAGCAGCCGATGTGGTGGGGTTCCCACAGGCTCCAGAATGAAGGTATGTAGTGTATACTTCCTCCCCATTTACACAACCATCCTTTCCTCCTGAAAAAGAGGAGCGGAGCTCTGGTTCTTACTTCTCAGTTGCATTGTGTGTGAACACCAGACTAATAGGAAATGAACACCACGCTTTCTTTTTGTTGCCATAGATGACATTTAACCAGTTGCATGTACTAAATAAACCACCACTTGGCTCTCTTTTACTTGCCAAATCCACATAGCGAAAATGAGCTGTAATGAATAATCTCACGACTGCCAGGTCGGGCTATATGGCTCTGGGCTTAAATGGATGCTGGCTAACACACAGTGCTGTCACCTATCCCAACAATATTCAGCCAGCCAATCTATATTCATTTTGCTAACAATTTTCCTTTCTACCTTGACTAAAAATTCCTTATAACCCAGATCACAACAGAGCCTAGGAACCTTGCCTAAGAACCGTTTGTGATTTGCTAAGGAAGAGTGTGAAGTGATCAGTAGCTGTTGACTATATTGGAGAGCAATTAAGTGAATATGTAGGATGGAAAAAGTTCCAGAAGTATTCCTAAAGTACATTTTAAAATCTTATTCTATGACATTTAACTTAGAACCACACTTATTTTCCAGTCAGCATGAGATGAGCTCACACTTGATTCCATCTGCCAGTATAATGTTCCAATTGATCTTGGATTTGCTATATCTTACTTGTTTTTCTCCCTCTAGCTGTCTCTGCTTATCTAAGAACCGTAATCAAACAGCATGTTATGTAATGGGACTAAAAGCTTCACAACAGTCTACAAAGCAAGACAGCTCAATTTTAGGCTGGTCCTTCACTATAACACTCTTTTTTCCAAAAATATTTTCTCCCTTTGGGTCAAATTCTGATCTCACCAAAGCAAGACCCAGTAAGCGCATTTGCTTTAAGACGAGCAGGATTTGGCTTTCTGGGTGAGAGCCTCAGCTGCTGTAAAACAGCATAGTTTTACAGAAATCAGTGGAGCCACAATAGATGAGGATCTGGCCCGTATGCATTTAGCTTGCTAGCACCCACAACTATGGCACTATCCCAAACATAACTGCAAGAATGAAATGTCCTTATTTGTGAACTCGCACCTGTTAGCTCAACGGAAATAAATGTTGAAACATCTTTGTATTTCTTCTTCCAAACAGAAGTTGTCCTAAATAATATGGGTTGAGTTCCTCTTGTGTTTGTCATGCTTTTGTACATGACTGCTTAATGATAACTCAACGTATGATCTGTGTCCTGCTAGCTTAGCCTGTCTTTTCAATATCATGGTTTTTTCAGCATCCAGGCCCAGCCGCAGTCAAAGGCTGTATAAACAGCACACGTGATTGGTTTTCACAAGTTGGGTGAATAATAAAATTGAGCGGTCATCTGCCATCCCTATTCAAAATATGAAGTCATTTTCATATCTGTGTAAAGTACTGTACTGGACTATGCAGCTCATGTGAGGGTACAGCCTCACTAAATAGAGATTTCATTTGATGGAAATGTAATCTTGAGCCAAATTCTACTGTGGTGGTGTAGCCAATCCCTGTATCAAAGTCCTTCCCACAAACCATAAGATCTTATGAGTGAAGAGAAGCAAAAACCTCTTTGTGGGGCAAGAGACCTGGTTATTCATTATGCAGCCAGTACAAGCTGAAATCCCTTTCTATACACCTCTTAAGTTCATCATTCAAACACATTTAACGATAATTATGAAAGTAAACTAAAAATACAGACCTTTAGCGTATGTCTCAGGCCCTGGAGGAACATTCCTTTGATCAACAGCCCTCCTCCTTGGAGACAACCCTTTTTATATGCACTCTGAGATGCAGGTGTTGCTGTTTAACCCCTTCTTCTGAAGGAACTCCCCTGGGTCCTGGCTTCCCTCTCTTCACTAGAGAAACTGGGATGTAGAGGTACTATAGTCATAAGGTCATATGATCTCTTTTAGATCTTGAAGGCTCTTTACTAGCTGTGACTGGGGATTACTTGTGTATGGCTCTGGCCATTGGCTGCAAAGGCAGAACAAATACAGACTACATCAAGCGGTATAGAAAGTGCTTTTATTTCATCTTCACAGCGTGCCTCAGAAGTATGTATGTGGGGAAGAGATAGGGAATCAATTAATCGGGGAAGGAGAGACTAGGTGTATTAGGGATAAAGACAGAGTAGATGGAGCCAGAGGGTGGGTGGGTGGAAAAGCAGCAGATGATCTGGGAAAGGACCTTTATTTGGGAGCAGAGGATGGATAGGGATGATTCATTATTTGGAGATGCTGTTGAGAGTGGGCAGAAAGAAAATGAATGGACAGAAGAGTCATAGTTTGATGGCCTGGATGCAGCATAATTGACTGAGAACAGGTAGGGCTGGGTGAGGCAAAGGACAGAGGGAAACGAATGACTGAAGTGATAATGTTGAGGGAAAACGAAAGCGAAATGGAGAGTGGAGGCTAACGTGCTGAAAATGCCAGTAAGGGCTGAGAGCACGAGAGATGAGATCAAGGAAGCCTTGGGACAGAACAGTCAATAGGAGGAGGAAGACAGAACAGAAGGGGAGTCAGGGAAATTAGCTTACATTATATGACAGTGGAGGACAGAAAATGGGGGTGGGAGGAGAGAGATTTAAAGCAGCACAGGGAAAAAGTCAATCTACAGGAATAACAAACCCAAGGAAGTGAGACATAGGAGGGACAAAGGTCACATGAAGAAAGAACAAAGGAGGAAGACCCAACAGGTTTGACATTTGTTTTGACTGATTAACAAAAAGCACAGCACCAAAATTTGACATCGATCCAGTCTTTCGTACGGAGGTTACGAGGTGGACATGGCAGGAGAGAGTGCCATTGCGAACTGTGCATGGGAGCCCAGCATTCTCACTATATGGATAGCAAAGGGATTAGCTGGCTTTGTTGCTAAAAAGGAGATAAACAATTTTTACACTTAAATTGTAGCTAATGACAGTGACATGATGCTTTTAGCGCCTCGGCTTTTTGCTGTCTGTTTGTTGGCATTTAATAGACTAAGATTTGCCTCTGGGAAGTTATGCTAGAAATTGAAATAAAAACAGGAGGTAGGTTTTGTTCCCCGTTAAAAATCTTTGTCTTCACATCTTTTAAAAATGCAGCAAATTGCACTTGATATTTCAACATTTAGTAGACCTGCTGAGCTCAGCATTTAAATGTGTACTGCTGCCACCCCCGCCCCAGTCTCTTGGCTTTTATTTACCTGCCCTGAGCTACATTATGGAAATTGTATGCATATGGGAATTCTGAATGTGACCTTTGCCTACTTAGACAACAGGGAATGCAGATAAAGTGTCCTGCGTGATGCGGTATGGGTTGCTGTATGCCCAAATGCTATGCCTCACTTTAATAGAACTCTGTGGCCTGATCACAGGTGATCACGTGGTTTCCAAAAGCTTCAGTAGCTCAGTAAGATTGCCAATGATGGACAGCAGCTGAAGATCTTGCCTGGCCCCTTTAAGGATTTTAGGTAAAAGTCAATCTGGGGGGAGCTCAATCAGCAAAGATTTCAGTAATTTAGATAGAGATTAGGGGTCTATTAGAGGAGGTTCTGTGGCCTGCAATATGCAGGAGATGATCATGCTGGTTCCTTCTGAATTTAAAGTTCATGAGTCTAATCCCTTTGGGATCTGCCATGATGATGATAATAATGTGGCCTGATGGGGGAGAAGTATGAAGGAGAGAAATCAATAAGAAGTGAATTCCATCAGTAGCCCTGGCACTTTTCAGCATACTCCATTATCTCTGGGACATTGACTTCTTTTACCACATTATGGCAGCAAAATTGTATATGTCCACCTCCCCACCATGGCTCTGTGTAGATGTGACCACGCCTTGAGCAAGCCCTTTGGAACGGACATCAGTGGCTTTTGGTCAGCTCTTAGAGCACTATAACAACTCTTTCATCCATTAGGACAGTAGCTGTCATGTGAGTGGTTTTCCATTGTAAGGATGGGCCCAGCTCCCTGCACAGAAAGTCAGAAGTTTTGCCATCCAATCACAGTGAGTCCGGAGAGCCAGCACTTAATTCTCCAGTGGGTGCAGTTAGGCCCAGCTTGAGTCTGGACTCCCTGCAATTCCATTTGGCCATGTAGAGGGAGTCAAGGCTCTGCATTCCATGGCATTTGCAGGTACTACCTCAGATTGCTGGCAGCTGTGAGTGCTTATATCCTACCCCCTTCCAAACAGAGAACACTTGCTGGGGGAGAAGGTGCTGGAAAATGACTACTGTGAGCCGAGGCAATGCATTATAGTATTTGCTAAAGAAATCCTAGAATGCTGAGGAGAGGACCTTTAAACACCCACGAGGCTTGGGGCTGACAAGAGCACTTGGAGATAGCTGCCAGGCATTCTCAGCACCCCCTTTTAAGAAACAGACAAAGCGATTGGTGTGGCTGGGCCTGTGGTTGCAGTAATTGCATACTAAGTCACCACAGACTGAACTGCAGTACCTCTGACCATGCGTCATAGGTATGCAGAGCCCACGGACTAAATTAGGATGCCAGGAAAAATCCTGTTGCTGTCCACGCAGGCATGAATGAATCAACTAAAAACGTGGTAACTTCAGCCACCACCATATTTTAACACATGTGCTGGAGATATTTTATACCTAGGTTTCTAGGAATCTTTTCCCACCAGGCTCAGCATAGCACTTTCTCCTACTTCAGGATTATAGTTCCAGGCCTCATTTCAATCTTCAGCCCTTAAAAGAAGTTTAATTATAGGAGGTTTTGTTATTTATGGGTGGTAGTTTATTAAAAGTGGTTTTAAATAAACAACCATTTGGACAGAGACCAAATACATACCTGAATGAGAAGAGGTTTGTAATGGAAACTGGCATTGCAAATATTAATGGAGCCTGAAGGTCCCGATGTGGCAGATATATAAATGAGATTGAATCACTTGCCACATAAAATCAGTGGCAGAGCCAAGAGCCCAACCCAAGAGCCTGATAGTTTCCTGTTCTAACCCCAGGCTCCATTTCTCACTCTTTGTAATGGTGGTAGAATTTAGCAGACATTCATTTACCGCACATTGAATTTACTCAGTGCATTTTGGAATAGGAACTATAACCACTGTTACTGTCTCTGTTTAACGTTCTTCTCTCATTAACAGAACCATATGTCTGCTCACCAGTGGAGCTTCTGCTCTCAATTAATGCTACCCCTCAAACGAGGAAAGCGTTGGACGGCTTTGTTTTGTGTTGCCTTTTTATGACTGACATATTGCTTTCTTCTCACAGCTCATTTTAAAAGTTCTTTAAAACAGAATAGCCTTGACAGCAAGAAATCCATTCATGGAGGCACAATGCCATTAGTATGAGAACGTGAACTATTTAGGAGAATCATCACACGTGGGATTCTTTGGTGGTTAACTATTGGAAGGCGATATTAAGTATCTTTTCAAGAAACAAGAAGTCTTTGCATGCTCTGAACCACACTTTCAGTCCCTTGAACCATTCTGGCTGTCTCAACTAAATGCTTCCAGAATCAGTGTGGCAGTGCACCCCCTCGGTGAAGCTATGAACCTTTTTAAAAGATGCAATATGCCCCACTCTGCTAGTTGATGCACAGAAGCTTGGAGAGGTTATGCCATTGCCCAGACAAATTTGAGATCTGTAGCACTGCTTTTCAGGCTAGGCAGCCTGGGTCTTTGTACACCAAAGGGCCAGGAGAGAAAATAGCTCCCCTTGCTCTCTCCCCACACAGGACTGGCCTTCTATAAACATGGGTCGTGTACTTCCCTTGGTACACCATGACATTCTCACAGACGACATCAATGAGGTACCCTTGTTCAGATCATTAGCAAGCTTAGTGTTTCCTCCTGCATATTACAGAAGTAAAAACCCAGAGGATGGAGTCTGGAAAGGATCAGCTGAAACTCTTTCTTGAAGTGCAAACATGGAATCATGTTTACTACTTAAGAATTGTTCTTTTAATTAATTGTTCCTGATTTGCTACTTGCGCTGACACGATCTGAGGTGACTAGAATTTTCTGATCCAGTTGACACTTAAATCAAGACTGAACACTGCTGCGTATAACACCTACGTCATCACCTTATCACCCCTGGAGGTTACAATGTTGCCCGAGGTGCCTGCTCCTGTTGGCTCCCAGACTGCAGGCGGTGGAGATAGTTCTTCCCATAGCATTGTTAGGGGAGAGCTCTGAAGACCAGGGATCTGAGGGGCAGATTCTACCACCACTCTCTGGCTCTTCCTCCTGCACAGGTGTCTAGTTCCCACCTTGCGGGACAGTCGCCATATTGGTTTGCATAACAAAGAGCACTTTCTTGATGATGGGAAGAGGGCTGTTAATAAGCTTCAGTTTTGAGGGGAAGTTACTGTGACAGACTAACAGCACTCACCGCCAGACCAGTGCCTCCTGCTGGTGATCTGCAGAATAGCTCGAGCAGATGCCCATGTCCACAGGTGTGCTCCGTCACACTTCCTCAGGGTTCACCGGTAGTTCTCCTTGCCGCCGTCAGGACCCACCATGTCTTCTTCCAGACTCAGCCCTCCGGTCAAGCCACAAGCTGTGTCTGTCTCCCCCCTTTCGGGGGATTTGACAGTCCCGGCTCTGCCGCTTACTTCAGTGGCTGCCACACTCCACCACCACTCCACTGGTAGTCTGGGGGAAGCGGGGAGGGAACTCAGGACCACCCACTTCTCTGCGCCCCGGCCCAGGGACCCTGTGTGCAGCGACCTTGCACCGCCTCTTCCCCTAGCTCCTTAACAGTCTTCTCTGGGCCACTTCCCTGCAGCCCCAGTACTTCTTCTACCCTTGTATCACACAGAGCCCCAGCAGTCATCCACTGCTCTGTCCAGGGTGCTGCCTTCCTGTAGCCTGCAGGGCAGCTAGCTAGCCCTCCCTGAGCTCCTGAGAGTGACTGACTCTGCTCACAGCTCCCTTTTTATAGTGGGCTCGCGGGCCCTGATTGGCTACCCTGCAGCCCCTTCCCATTGGACACCAGTGCAGGCCCGGCCACAGTTACCAACACAAACTTTCAAACCCAGCAACCAGATTTGATTTTCAAGGCTACCTTGCCAACATGAAGGGCCAGAAGCCTTTTGTCTGGCTGGTTGAGTGAAGCTGAGAGTAGAATTTACTTCTAAATGATTGAACCAGGGCCCACAGTCTTCTTCCATAGGATACAAGCAATGTCCATTTAAGGCAATGGGAGTAAGTCCTATCTTGTGCCAAGAGATTAGTGCTCCTGAAAGTTGAGCTTGGTCAGGAGTGGATCTACTGGAGTGGCTGTGCTTGTGGCAAAGCAGCTTCTGCATCTCCAGTGTGCTGGGAATAGGGTCTTTGTGCTAGTCCCACCTAGTCTAGAGGGAGGGTGGCACTGCCGGTGAGGCCACAAGCTCTCCATTTACTTAGATCCAGTGGCCCAATCACTTTCTGCAAATGGCAGATTGCTATTCCATAGGCCAGAAAAGTGGCCCTGCCCCAGCTCTGTTAGGGGATGGGTTCAGATTCCCCATGCCTACCACAGGTCACTCACAACGCTTCTGCAGTTGGGCTCTAGGTGGATGAAGTGAACTTCATGTCACCCATTGAGGACAACAGAGTAAAACCAGCCTTGAATTCCTGATCCAAGCTCAGTCAGTGCTACAACAGTTTCTTAGTGCCAGACAGCACATCAGAGGGTGAATAATCTTTCACTACTGAGACACCATGTTATGATTAAAAAGAAAAAAAAAAGTTACAGTAAATATTACTCTGATGAAATTTGCACTTGTTTTCACAATTGTGGAACATTCACACATTTTAATATGTTTTAACCAAAGTTCTCTTGGGGTATTGAAAACAATTCTTACTAAAAATACTCTTTAAACAAGAATTTAATATACAAGTTAGACATTGCATTGACATAAACCCATTGTATTTCAGAATACAAAAACAACTGGTTGCACAGACATTTTATTATCCTCTCCTGTTGTGTACATTGATTTAAGTATTCAGAATGACTTTTACCTATGTACGTATTTCATCTTAGCTTTAAAAGCCAACTGACTTGCAATGAAAAAGAACTGTAGCATGGAAATCAACTCTGGTAACCATTACATTAACAGATAAGGAAAACTACCAAGCTGGAAGAACTATGAGAAATGTTATATGTTAACAATTATTCATAGTAAATACAAGAAGATAAAACCAAGCCCATGTTATTACGCATGACCTACATTCAATAACTTTTAGACACTTGCATTTTATTTTACTTGCAGTCTTTTTTCAGAAGGCTGAGCATCTGCAGCCCCCGTTGACTTCCACTGGAGTCGTGGGTGCTCAGCACCTCTGAAAATCAGGTGCAGGGTGCCTTGGGTTGGCCATCCAAGCATTCAGACACACAGAATCAATGGCCACTACCAAACATTTTGGTTGTAGGGTCAAATTTTCTGCTCAGATACATACATACAACGTCCACTGAAATCAATAGGAGTTTTGCCTGACTATCCGAGGGAAAAGTTAAGCCCTTATTTACGTTTGACCTCCCAGGAGCCAAATTCTGCATGTGCACCAACTCTTCATCTTCAATAGAAGTCATGGGGGTGCACCTCCAAAGATAGAAACTGGCCTAATGTATGTCTTTTTAAATGGTTTGAAATCTTGTGACCAGGGAAAAGGAGTTGTATTGATAGTTTGTGATTTACAGGATAAATTCAAGTGTGTAAGCACTCTTTTGCCATGTACATATTTTTACAGTCAGCAATTTTTAGTTTTTATGTGCCAATAAATATGGTTCTTATAAAAATAACAAAAAACACTACTTTCATGCCTTAAACTCCAGGGGTAAGAGCCTCACATCTGCTCCCACACTTTTATACTGGGTAAATGAGCCAAAACAACACAAGGGAGTCCAAAATGTCCTGTATTTCCCCAGCACAGACACTGCAGAAATAGCTCTGAGGCTGCTTTCCAAGGACCACCTCACCAACCCTAGCACAGAGTGCTTACAGGGGCAGGGATGGAGGTGAGAGGGGCACGTCTCAAAGGGGCGCAGCATTGCAGAGATTCTGGGCAGTGCTATAGTCCATATGACAGGGAACCCCAAGTGGAGCATCTGGAGGCAGCATGAAGACTGCTCGTTAACATACTCATATTTGAATATTGGGTTAATCCTGTTTAATTTTAACCAATGGAATGATTTTTCTTGAAGCCATTACAGCTCAACTGGAACTGAACCTCATCCAAGTATATAGGCAACTACAGTACTTGGACTCTAGCTTTCTCTAGTTAATATTTCTCCTCATCTCATGGTGCTAGTTTATTAATAGCTCTCTGGTTATGGTTATGTAACAATTGGTAATCAGGGACATTCCGTTCAGTGTGTGCCTTCTTAATTGCATTAGTGATTTGCTTAAGACTTATGCTTCCTCTTTTCCTGGAGCTGCTTTTGCTTATATATGACAGCTAGTTTATAACTCAATCTGTCATGTAAGATGGATAGTTTTGGTTTTGAACAGACTAACATGATCTTTTGACTTCTAATCGCAAAATTCAAGTGCAGGAGTGGTGGAGGGGGAATATGCCCTCAATAGTAAAGTGAAATAAACATGTTCTGTATTGTTTGTTGTGGTAAACTTCCATAGGATTGAAGAAACCTTTTATTCTTGTTGGATAAACCCACAGTCTCATCACATTAAAGCAGTCTTTTATAAATGCAACTTTTCTGGAGCCACACCCATTTAAACATGATCATCTTCCCATAGGAAAAATACAGCCTGGGATTTTCCCTTTCAAGAAAATGTCTTTAATGTGATTAAATTAGCCTTTTTCCTCCCCCCACAACTCACATGAAAGTGAAGATCTCATGCAGACATAAATGCACGTGTGTAACTCCCAAGGCAGATCCAGCAGCCAAAGTGCTGCTGCTCATTTGGAAAACATAAAATGAGCGTAGTAGTAATATGTGAAAGGCTAGCAGGAGGAGGACGCTTACTCACTAAAGCAGTGGGCATCAAATTCAGAAGATTGATGAGAGAGCGGTATTATGAACTAAAGAAAAATGTCCTTTTACTATTTACTTATTGAATACCACAGGATTTTATACACCAGTCAAAATCCAAACTGCCATTTGATAACTTATTAGTGAATTCCAAAACAAGCGAAGGCTATGAAGCTTTCCTGAGCTAACCTAATGCTTCAAATTTTACTATATTCCAAAGGACAGTCACTTCATCCTGAGCAAGTAAATAAATAAAATAGATCCTGTAGCTATTTGCTAACTGTTCAATTTTGAAAGATTAATGCATATTTTGTTATTAGTGCCTCAAATTTAGCTCCCGTAGAGTGTTTGTTAAAGAACCTCAGCACTTTCCATTGTGCTTTTCTCATCACCGTTCTGTCCATATCATTGTCGGGTAGCGTTCCAGGAGTGCATTTCTTAGTTGAGCTGTGTGGATTTTATCTCTAGTCTCTATAATGCAGGTAACCTGGGAAAAGAATTAGGAACATTCTTAAACAGATGACAACATTCTCAGACCACAACGGTATTTCCAACTAAGCCATAAAATGCACTTGTAAAGGCAAGATGATCAGCCTAAGTTAAAAGCTTCTGGACCCTGCACTCATGATCTTTTCCAGTCCTCAAAAACAGAATGCTAAAGCCCTCCTTTAGCCTCACCTGTCTCTCTAACACCTTCAACATTTTTTACTACAGGCTATTCCATTGGCATTGACTTCTTCTCTTCTGGATGCCCTGTAGTATAGTTCCTGCCCATTCCACTAAACCACCATGACACCATCACCTTCTGGATGAACCTCTTCCCTATTCTGCCCAAATCTCTTCTCTTTTCTCATTCCCATGGTTTGCTGCTTCCCCACTGCTCTTGGATTCGTTCCTACCTAGGGTTCTTAGGTTCTGTGCCATCATAACTCCAATGGCTCCTTCACTTTCTCTCTCTTCCTTTCTGTCAGCATCCTGTATGGCTCTATTCTCAACCCAATATTCTCTCTACACTACCTTGGGCGACTTCATCTGCCCTTGTGGCATGTCACCATCTCTCCAGAGATGACTCAGATCTCTTAGGCCTGGTCTACACTAGAGAGTTTTGTAAACAAAAGCTGACTTTTGCACTGGTGTACACACTGCAAGCACCCCCCTGACAAACTGCCCCATTACCCATCCCAGGTCAGTGCCCTGTAACCACTAGGCTGAAAAGAGTAAGGAGGGCAGTGGGACGACCACCACGATGATCACCTTCTCTGGCCATTTTGTGCACTTTAAAAATATCCAGATCAAAACCTTCAGGTCAAATTAAATGTTTGACTAGAAACAGATTTTTTTCAACGTGCCAACATTTTTCACAGTTTTGGGTTCAACTAGATTCTTTTGTTAATTTATTTATTCACAGCGATCAGTAAACTGAAAAAAAAAAAAAAAAAAACCAAAAAACAGTGCAGATCTGAGTTCCCACCTGTGATTAAAGATGCCATGATACTTTGCCTCAGAATAGCAGTGTTACCTATATAGCATCTTGGCCCAATTCAAGTCGGGTATTTACACTCAATCTACATAGATTCCTCCTGAACATTCAGTTGGATGCTGTTGCTGATCACTTTCTGTCCAGAAATGTTACATACAACATAGCTCTGCAGTATTTCACTGAGAACTGGCTGCATTTCAATGACAGGAGAAGCTATGCATGGATTATTTATATGCCTGTTAGAACGCAGTGATTAAAGTTGTCCTATAATGCAGAGTATTGCTGATTATCTAAACACCCTGCTTCCAAAGTCTCTATTTTCTGCTGGATTGCATTACAATGCTTTATCAACCCACATGATTGTGCGAAGATATATGAAGGCAGAAGAGTCCTAACTTCTTTACAATTACAACCGAGTTTGAGAGAAGCCAGCACTGCTGAAATGACAAACTGCATTTCTCCCCACGTTACCTCAATAGTGAAGAGATCAGATATCACAAACATGTGTTCTTGTTTGATGTCCAACAGCCTAAAATAAACCAAGCATAAATTAGGGCAGTGCAAATCCTTGTCATTGTCAAATGCTTTCTGTAAGTATTTTAGCAATAAACAAATTCATGCAGGTCTAGTTGAAGGAAAGAAGGATGATGTACTTCAAACTCTATTCATATGCTGAAATAAACATTGGGTCATAGCAGAGGTTGTTCACATCTCTAAAGTGCTTTTAGTCCCATAGTTGCTGATCCTTCATGACATCTGCTGCACTATGGTCATCCTATTACCATTCCATTTAAAATGAATAGATTGTTAGCACATATCTGGTAAATTTATAGCTGCAATCAAATGGATAAGTATAGTTGAGCCAACATGCAACAGCTGAATGGGAGCAGCCAAGAAACAGATATAATAAGCCAAGGTTAGAAAGCATTGAAATACCTTGTAGTAGAAGTTTAACCCTGAAGAGTTTTTTTCAATTGCATTCTCCACTGCATATTCCCTTTCAGCTCCCAAGTATCCAACCATAGAGTTACTTGTCTGCAAGTTTTCTTGGCATTTCACCCATAGAGACACCTCTGCTTTTAACAGCTGTGCTATTTATAGGGTTAAGGGCCAAACTTAGCTGTTGTACATGTGCACACGCCTGGCATTTACATTGAAAAGCAGGATTTGCCCTGTACTCTATATGGTTTAATGCTTCTTACAAGCATTTAACAGAGATTAAAATGACTAGGAGAGAGATTAGCACAGAATGGCTCAGACAACAATTCATATTTGTTTTAATAAAGGTAGAGGCCTTGCAATGACTAGAAGCAATGAAATTCTACATTTCAACAACACTGATAAGCCACCCAGAGGAGGGCACATACAACCTGTGACAGGAAAAGGTTTTCCAACACAGAGATTACAACAGCGCTATAGAAACAGTCACTTGTGTAAATCCCTGGATTATTCCATTTGTCTTCAGCGGTCACTTATAAGCATGGAATAGTCTTTAATAACTCTGAGTCCAATACGTTATTTTCTGAACAGAATATTACCAGCTATATATAGAGAGAGTACTGAATTACCTCACTTCCTCCCGAGTCAGTATCTCCAGTAGCTTTGAAATATCTCCTGGACAATCAGAGAGAAGGAGGGAAAATTTGCACACTCTGTTATCAAGGGTCAGGGCACGATCTATGCATTGTCTCATCAAAGGTAGCTCCAAGTTACCACTGCATACAGAGATTGCCACTCTGAAAGACAAGAGCAAACAGGACTTTTTCCTTCTTGTTTATGCAAAGAAATTCCTATAGAACTGTCAGACTGGAGTAACTCAGCTATCTCAATAACAGTATCAATACAAAACAATAAGAGTTCTGTGTCACCTTAAAGACTAACAAATGTATTTGGGCATAAGCTTTTGTGGGCAGAAACCCACTTCGTCAGATGCACTTAGTCAGAAGTGGGTTTCTGCCCACGAAAGCTTATGCCCAGATACATTTGTTAGTCTTTAAAGGTGCCACAGAACTCTCGTTGTTTTGCTGAAAACAGACTAACACTGCTACCCTTCTGGAGCTGTATCACATTATCTACTTTTGCCATTTGCTGCAGATGCCTTCTACTATTACTTTTCAGATAGCATATGCTTCCACATCACCTCATGCAGGATCACTTCAGCTCTCACTAGCTAAAGGCAGAGTCTGATTGGTACTTGGACAAGGGACCCCCTCACGAGAGAAAAAATGTGCTCTAGGAAGTGGTGGTATCAATTTAGCAGTTGTTCTTCCCCTGGAGCCTACTTTGGCCTGACAAGGTGCCATAGATGCTGTCTGCTGCTGGAAGTGGCTACATTTCTTTGGTGTATGTGTGATGCCATCAACACACCTTCCATAGTAGTGCAGGATGCTTCCGGATGAATGGCGTCACGTAAGTGTACATTCATTATCTTCTCCCGCACTGGAGGGGAGCTTGCTCAGTAAGTCACAGTCTGAAGATTTTCAGCAGTGACTTTCAGCCAGGGGTGGTCTATTCCACAGGTGCTCCTGTCTAAAGGGTGGGCCCATGCTCCATAGATGATGTGGTAGTAAAACTGTCTACGCCTGGTCAACATGAGCATTTCCACTGCTACCAGCTGCACTGGCGCGAGACCAAGAGAGGGAGAGGTGCTGAATGTTCTCAGTGTAGATATATTTATTTCCATTCAATTTATATAGAATTACACAGAGAAATACTAGGTGAAAAGAATATTAGGAGGGTCGTAAAATCTGGCACTTCCTAACTTTTGAGTGCTTGAAAGCAGATGCCTGTGTAACCTTAATCCATATACACAAGGGGGCTGAATTATGCTACAATCTTTAATTACATGGTCATACACTATTTTTTTCCACAGGACCCCTGCCTCATTCAGTGCCCAGGATGGATGGTGCTCACTCAATAAGCAGCTATTCAATATTTTGTTTTCTCCTTGTTGTTCAATGTGTGGTCCCAGGCCCTAATTACTGCCCACAATTCAAACCCTGCTCAAGACAAAATTACTAATTTCCTCATGGGAGTTTCTACGGTGTGTGTCGCTATAGCACCATATACCAAGGTGTAGCTCATAGCTGAATACCAACACCCACATTCATCTTGAAATCCTCTCACTGATCTTCACAGGCCATGGAGCTGCTGTGTGTCCTGAGAATCAATCAGTCCAGGTTATTTCAGACCAGAGCTGGGAGGGCATTTCAGGGGAGAACACCCTCTCATTATATCAGGCACCTACCATCACTGCCTCTGCTGATCACAGCAGGGGCAGTGTGTCATAGGGAGAGAGATGGTCTCTGAGGCTATATCTAAAGTATGAGCTAGAGGTGTGACTTCCCTGCTTACGTACTCATCCTCACACTAGTTCTCATCAAGCTGGCAGGAGTATAAATAGCAGTGTAGCTGCCTTGTTGGAAGCGTAGATATAGCTCATTAATCTCTTCCCCGGATAGCTAAGACTTGAGAGGTCTTAATGTTATAGTTTAGAGTTCTGTTTACTAGAATACTGGGGTGGCGATTTGTACCGCAGTAGCATCTAAGAGCCCTGGTCATGGACCAGAGCCTCGTTGTGGTTGGCACCATTCAAAAAGAGAAGGTCTTGGCCCCAAAGAGCCATTTGAAATAAACAACACAGAGTACAAGGTAACAAGACCATACTGGTGCTCGTGATAGGCAGTGGTCTCAACACACCAGTTGCCTAACCATTGTCTAGTATTTTTTGTAGGCAATTGTGGGACTGAACTACCCAGCCTCCCCGATATCTGTGGTTACCTCACAATGCCAATGGATAACATCAGGTGATCAACCATCATCCTTTCGAAATACAGGGGAGACTGACAGTTTCTGAAAAATTATCTGAACCTGCCTTGCAGCAAGTATCGTCTAGTAAACATTAATGCACCCCTCCAATTAGCTCGCCTTCTGGGCAGAAATAATCATGGCTCAGATTTAACGGAGTACTGGGACCAGGAGACTGAGGGGGGAGGGGCGGTGTTCCTGGCTCTGCCACGCACTTCCTCTGTAAACATGAGCAACTCACTTCACTTCTCTGCCCTGGCAAGTCCCTCATCTGTGACTTATTATACCCACAAGTCACTCTTTCATGGAGGGATGTTGTCAAGTAAAATGAATCAGTAACTATTAAGTGCCCTCCATCTAGCAATCACAACGTAGCATTACGCCCAGTTCAGTGGAACTTGCCTGTGAGGGTCACTATTGCCAGAGTCACACTTTATATTTTGCAACATGCTGAAACCAGTTAGGGACTTTAGTAAGAGTGAAAAACTCCATGTAACATTTAGGTACTATGTGATACATTCAAGGTGATATATAAACATTAATTAAGCCTCACCACAATTCTGCAGACTGAACACCTAGAGGGGAAGGGCCAGATTCTCAAAAATATTTAAGCACCTGTCTCCCACTGAAATCTAAGTGATTTGTGTGAAGTCACACGTTAGTCTATGGCACAGGTAGAAAAACAGAACCCAGATCTCCTGGCTCCCAATTCCATGTTTCTTCTCTTTCTCTCAAGTCTCACTATATTTGAGTTCACTGCACTTCATCTTTTCTAGGAGCTACTCCATTATTGGAGTGGCCAGTACAGTGCAAGGTATTTGCTGAGTGAAGTAGTCTAGCATAATGCTCTCATTGAGCCTACAAAGTGACCCAAATACATCAATTTAGTCCAGTGAAGATCCTACACAAGGAAAAAACAAAGCCAAAATAACCCACATACATTATGGGCTACACCCTGAACGTGGGCTCAGTCCTGCAAGGTGCTGAGCACCCTGAGGCCAATCCAAGAAGGCACTTATGCGCATGCTTATTTTTGAACACATACAGAATCCCCTTGATCTACAGTTGGGCCAGAATGTCAACATCTTGCAGGACTGACCCCTTGGCGTAAATTTGGATAGCTCCAATGACGCTAATGGAGGATTTCAGCTGAAGGTCTGGCCCGCTTCTCCTCTCTTTCAGCAAGTTGGTCCTAGTGCAGTATCTCATTGACTACAGTAGCAAGTGATTCCACATGCAGAATCTGAGTCCGAGAAGTACAGTGCATACACCCTCTGTCTCTCTCATGTGACTTCCTTGGTAAAGCTCTGTGTTTGCAATAGCTAGTTTATAGAAGCCATACCTTTTGCTCTTCAACTCTGGCAGCTTCCCAGCAACCAAAGCCGCAAGTCCAATAGCCCCCTCTGCATCCACTGTGGCTCGCTCATACTCGAGTAACCGCAGCATGGAAATTAGAACGTCCTCTTCCCTGAAGGCAAAAGGAACTGTGTCAAAATTGAACAAATGCAGAGTGCATTTAAAAGACAATTAGCAGGAAGAGACAGGATATTTATGTATTAAGGGATTCCTTTGGTCCTCTGGTTAATTTAGAGGCCTCACCATAGCATTATGGGAAACTGTGCTGCTGGGTGAGGAAAATAGGTCTTGACCACGAGTAGCCTTACAAATTGCATGGTATTTTTTGTAAGACTGGAGGCTTTAGCCTCAACATCCTGGCTACATTCCAACTGGATAAGTACATTCCACCTACTTAAATTGCCCTCCTCCACCCCCCCCATTTAATTCGGATAAGATGTTTTCCACTGGCTGTCCTGCAGTGTTGTGTAGTATTGCTGTATACTGCTTTCTACACCAAATTTAACTGATAGGGAAAGACCTTACTCACATGGAGTAGCCCTTTTGCTACTATGGGACCAAACATGTCAATAAGGATTGCAGGACTGGCCTTGTTTGTAGCATGCAATATTTGTCCAAAAGGTACTGTGTGCGCATGTTGGTAATTATTACCATTTTTCCTTCCACAAAGAAACACCAACATTCTCTCTTTTTTTGTGTTATTCTTAATTATTCATGAATTTCACCTAAATCTTGGCATTCAGATTGTTAATATTTGCAATTTATGCTATATTGTTTGTACACAAAAATCACTTGACATTGGTTGTAACAAATCATCCAAACAGAAAAACACAGAATTGTGTATTTTACAGCAGCATACACAATTCAAAAGTCACTTGGCCTTAATGTTCACCTTTTGTCAATATTCACTCTGCTAAAGTTGGAGGGCTTGAACGTTCACAGAAAATGAACATAAAAGGTTCATGTACATGACTGAATCTTGATTAGCTTAAATATCCATGAATACATTCCCCCCCCCACTATTCATCCAGCTGTTACTATGAGAATCTGTACTACTTCAAGGTAGATAAAGCATAGCTGCCTTGAAAAAGACATAGGGGTTGAAGAGCCATTGAAATCAATGTAAAAACTGCTCCTGACTTCAAAGAGTTCACTCAGCACCTTAGAGCTCAATCCTGCAGTCCCAAGCAGTCAAACCTCATATTGAAATCAATAAACCATGGAATTCCATGGAAGCAAGGATTGATCTGGCCCTCAGGGAGGAGCCTATATATCTCAGCTGTAATTCACAATGATATTTCATTTTACAAAGGCCTATTCAAGTCAACCGGGTTCACTGCATTGTTTTTCTCCACCTACCTGACGGTAACAACCTTGTCTACAAGCTTCCCAGTCAACTGCAAAGAATTGGTACCAAAACAAGGTCCACTCACATCTGCAGATTTAAGCAACAAGTAAAAAAAGTGAAGCTGGCTGTTTTAGTGATGTCCAAAGTTGACTAGAGCCCTAGGCTCATTTGTTTTGTTTAAAATAAAATAAAACACAGCACATTGCCATTCTGTAGTTTTTAAAAATATATACACACTTGTTATTTTTGTATCCAAATAAAATTACTGTACCAACCTAAGAGACTAAGCCCCTGTTGCAAAGAGTCCACAATCTAAGGCCCCAGTCCTGCAGTAAGAACCATACAGCTGCACCCCTGTGCCTGCAAAGTCCCATTGATTTCATTGCTGTTGCGCACTGAGAACCACCTGATTTAGAGACCATCAGAAATAGATATGGAGGAGTTGAAAGTGACATCAAGTGGGGTGGTCAACAAACAAGAATATCGAGGGGGAGGGATTATTAATAGTAAGAAGTTTGATGTGACACTGTGTAGAATATGAATGACCAGTCAATGTCACAGGTATCGATATTACAGAGCTGCAATAAATATTGTGTAGTATATGCCATGCAAGAAAGCGATGGAAAAGTCATGATTCACTAAGATTGATAAGCACGTTTATATGTATGTATCGATTTTGTATTATATTTTCTAAATATGTAAAGCATATCTGTATTTCAACTTGTGCCGTGTTTCTGAGTGACACTCCAGACAGGATGGCAGCAGCAATACGCCTGCTTAATGGCCCACTCAAAGGGAACTCAAAGGTACAAAAGGACTCTAATGAAAGAACCCAGGGGCTACACCTCATCAGCCACCAGGGTATGAAAGAACATGCCTAGGGACAGGGGACTCGGAAGCTTTTCCATGCCATGTGCTGTGTGGCTGTGTTTGGGACAAGCCACATGACAAAGGGACATAAAAGGCACTGCACCATCTCCATCTTGTCTTCATTCCTGCTTCCTACCTCTGGATCAACTCATCAATAGCTGAAACTGTGACAGAAAGGACTGAGACCCATCCAGATACTGGATGTACACCAGAGGAACTGTACAAGCCTGCAAACACCACAATTCTGCTGAGAATCTGATACACATGGACTTTACAGTCATTTGTATGTATCTCATTGCCGTGGTCATTTAACATCTCTCTTCTCATTTGTTGCTTTCTTTTTATAATAAACCTTCAGTTTTAGTTAGTAAATGATTGGCTGGCAGTGTGACATTTTGGGTAAGATCCAAACTCATTGATCTGGCAATGTGGCTGAACCTTTGGGGATCAGGCAAACATTTTTAGTAAAGGGAATAGAATTTTAATAACTTCTGTCTTTACTGGACCTAGCTGCTATTTGGGGAACAGAGACTGAAATGCAATAGAGGGGGGCTGTGTATTACTTTTTTGGGGCTTCTTGACAACCAGTGTGGGGAATCAGAGGCACTGTTTGTGACTGGTTGGGAATCTAACTGCAGTGTTAGCCACCAGTTTGAGAGAATGTGCTCTGCTTTTTGCAGCCTGCCCTGACCTTGGCATTTTCAGGTGGGCCATCCTAGGCACAGACGGGTCACATTTGGTTTTGGACATCTTTAGTTCGATTAAATGGTGGAATATCCATGAGTTGCTATCTTAGGGTGTGTGTGCCAGGGGTGGGGAAGGAAAGGGATTGTTGAGAAGGGCAGAGTCATGCATGCTCACACAGCTGTATTTTCAGAGGTATCTGTCTCTAACTCTCATTGCACTCAATGCTGCAGGTGCTCTGAAAAATCAGCTAAACGGTTTTGTTATTTTTATTTGCTTGTTTTAATATGCAGGTTTCTCTGAAAAGTAAATAAAAAAAAACAAGAACAAAAAAAACCTGGGAACTCAGTTTCCAAATGTTGCTGCCTTAGGTATCTCTTGTTGTTTTATACATCTAAGTAAGTAAGCACCAGATTCTGCCACCCTTATGTTAATTAATGTCTTACTTTGCAAGCCATCCCATTGATTTCAGTGGAATAAGGTACTACTACTTGTGATACAGATGGCAAAATCTGGCCCTAAATATATATACATCTGTGTTCCTAAGAGTTCATTTGAACATCAAAATGGAGGATCTGGAGATCATCTTGGGCATGTCCATGTTTTAAAGATCAGCTCCATGGGTTGCTATTAGCAGTATTTATTAAATCTTGACACTTCAAATGAGACACTTCACTCCAATTAGACCTGATGTGGATTAACTGAAAAAGAAGATTCACAGGTTGCAGAAACCCATAACAATATTTATCTTCTGAATTCATACTCTTACCTCCATAAAACTGATGGTTGCTACAGGCCTGATCTTCAATAGGATGGCCTATCTTTAACGATTGTTGTAATACAGGGAAACTCTCTGATTCAACACCCTGGAAAAGTGTGGGGGGAGGAGAGGGAAAATCATCTTTAGTTACAACAGAAAGCCTCAACACCGATGAAACAGATTCTGAAAAAAGTATGGACAAAGTTTGTTATAATAGCTATTATACTTTTGTGGGTGATTAAAATAATTTGACTTCCAACCTCAAGTAACCTTTCATCATCCAGAAACTTCTTGTCTACTGTATCCCACCATTTATAATTTCAGCAGGTACTAGCTGAAATCTCTACTCAGAGCCAGAAGGGGTTAGTCTGTCTATAATATGGGATGCATGTTTTGTTTTAGGGATACCTTTTAAACAATAGTCCACAGTTTTAACAGAGACGTCCTTTTTAACCTGGATAGCTTGCTCTTTCCAGGAGTAAAAACTGGAGACAGGTCTACACCACCACTTAAGTCGGTCTACCTTACGTCACTCAGGGGTGTGAAAAAGACAACTCCTGAGCAACACAAGTTACAGCGACGTAAGTACTGTCCATGCCAGCATATGTCTGTGAGAGACACTTCTGCCTCTCGTGGAGGTGGAGTAATTATGCCGACAGGACAACGCTCTCCCATCGACATACAGCATCTTCGCTAGATGTGCTACAGTGGTACAGCTGCACCAGTGCAGCTGCACCGAGGTAGTGTTTCTAGTGTAGACCTGCGTAGTCGCTCTACTTGGAAGTCTTTCAAAGAAGAGTCTACAGCGTCCAAAAACTTTGAGACAGCTCAAGGTATTTAATAAGATCAACAGGTTGCAAACAAGCTAAATGAACAGTCCTGAATCCATTAAAGAACCCAAAATACAGGTGAGTTAAAAATTCAAATGTGGAGATTTTGGTCTTATTTGCTTTGAAAAAGAGTTTCTATATAGTTTTAAAGAAAACAAAAACCACCAATCAACGAACCAAGAAACAAAGCAGGCTGCCCAAATTCTAAAACAGTTCTCCTGGAGGATGACCATGGGAACCAATAACCTCTCTCTCTCTACAGTGTACAGACACTCCTTTCCGGTACCTTAGTGGCACCTTCCTGAAGCCTCAGAGACAGGAGGATAAAGCTCTCAAAATACACAACTGAAAAATAAAAAGAACTTACAATGACAGAAATATGTGGGTTGAGATGTTTGAGGGCCGCAGCTGATCCTGCCAGTAATCCACAGTGGCCTCCTGCAGGGAAAATCACTGCATCCAGTTTTGGCACTTGTTCATATATCTCCAATCCCATGGTACCCAGCCCTGACAAGTATATAGCATTGTCCTCCCTGAGGGAAAAGAAAAAAAAAAAAACAAAAAAAAACAAGTCAGTGCAGAGCTGGGATTTGTTAACAGAATAATGATACACAATTATATCTTTAAAACAGTGATATAAAATAATCAGGAAAACTGCATATGGAGATATACAGTTAGAATTTCCAGGAGGCATTGTGAGTGATTACTGCTACTGATCAGACAGCTTTATGTATACACACACCTATATATACATATAGATAGAGAGAGAGAGACAGTGAGCGCAAATAAGCTCATGAGAAGAAAAAGACACAAGTTCAGCAGTTTCAACCAGGTCAGCAAGTGTTTCAAGATCTCTAAGCCACTTTACTGTGTGCAAGCCATCTAAGCATGGCAGCAGTGATGGATTTCATCCAGATGAGTCAGGGTTAAAGTGACAAGGAGTGCTTTACTAGAAGAATGAGCTGAACTTTTTGCCCCTAAAAAGCCCTCCCCCTGCTAGCTCTCAAGCTACTATAATTATGATCAGGTGAATTCTTTATTGGTGTTGCTGTCTGATAGTTAAAGTGCTGGTAAGGAGAAGACTCCCTTATCTGTTGCTATCACTTCTTAAAGCTGCATGAGTACCAGTATCCTCTGGTCAAAACTGGAAGCAATAGTAAGAAATCAAGCGCAGGTGTAGCTATCCCTGTTCAGTTGAGTGTGATTTTGTTCTCATGACTGTGGGAATTTACAGGAAATGGAAGCACCGTGTTCACCTAGTCACGTAAATATGGAACAGACCAGTAGAGCATAAATCTTTCCACAATCCAAGGCCAAACTCTGGATACCTTAACTCTTCCCTAGACGACTTCCCTGAAGGATAAGAGGAGGATTTGGTCCGCTTAAGTATTAATTGGAAAAACACTTCTAGCTACAGGAAGTTTAATGAACATATGAAAAGTAAACAAATCCAGCCAAGTACAAGAAAATAGTGATGTACCTTCAGAGATGGTTGATTTAGAACCATTTTGATTAAACCTGCAGAATGACAAATTAATCAAAACCATATGACTGTGGAGTACCTGTGTGTGTTCTACATACTCTGACAAATCCACACACCAAGCTGAGTTACTGTACCAGTGATTTCACTTATTTTACATTCCTCCAACATATTCATCCCTTAATTTCATCTCTGGAGCAAGGGGCTGTGTTTATTCATTAATTACTTGTATCACAGAACACCTAGGGCCCTAACAGAGATCAGACTATTGGGCTTGCTGCTTTACATACACACTGAAAGACAGTTTCCGGCACAGATGAATTTACAGTATTAAGACAGAGTGAGGGAAATTAAATATTATCCCTATGTTACAGATGAGGCAGAGAGAGATTAAGCAACTTGCTCCAAGTCACACAGGAAGTCTGTGAAGGAACTGGGAGTTGAACCTCAATCCAGGGCTTTAACCAGAAGGCCATCCGCTCCTCTTTATATAGCATTGTTTTACAAGTAAAGCAAGATAAAAATATCACTGGCGCTTTGAAAAATTCTACTGGGAAATTAGAACACTTTTTCCCCAAACAAGAATTTAGTTTTAAAAAAGTTGCCCTTGCAATCTACATATTGCAGTTCAGGAGGACTTGCAAAAATGAATGTGGATATGGAAGATGCAATTTACAAATAAAGCTGCTTTAAAAAATGCAAAGCTGTATCAAATGCCAGACTGCCTTTCATATGGCATGATCAACACCCCTATTAGCAGCTTGGACAGGCATTTTTCACAGTCACACACACTTTCCTTAAAGCTATCATTTAGAAAGGGCTTCAGTCCAAGCCTCCTACATTAACATTTAACATTTTCATTCATGGTGAAACTAATTCATTAGGGTTTTTTTTACCTTTACATGCTTTGATATAAAAGCAAATTGAGTAGCACTTTCACTTCCCTCTTTTATATATAAACAGTAACTTAATAGAACATAAAACCCACATTTGGATGCTAAAATTAGCACTAATGATGTAAAACTAGTTATCTGACAAGTGCCTATTTACCTCCAAAATGCAGGATTTGAATGCCCTGTTAGATGCCATTGTTTGAAAATAGAATGCCTGAGGTGGGGGAGTCTATTAAAAATTTAGCATAAGAGTTGTGTGTGTGTTCTTCAAAGTTTCTAGGCCCAGATCCTCAAAAGGTATTTAGGCTCCTAATTTACACTGATTTTAATCAGGTAGACATAGGACTCCAGGTTAAATATTTCTAGAACTGCTAGATGTGCTTCCTGAGGTAGCAAGCTCATCAGATCTCAAGTGACTTAAGGTCCAATCTGGTCAGTACTTAGATGTGGAGTTATACAAGAAAACCCAGGACGCTCAAGGAAGGAATGTTTGCAATTCAATATGTAGTACTCTTCCCCCTCCAATCCACAAATGGAATCTATGCTTCAGCATTGTTCTAGGAGGCACTGAGCAACCGTATGTGCTTTCCTTCAGGAGAAAGGTAAAGCTGATGTCCTGAAGACATGTGGCTATTAAAGATCCCATCCCACCTATTGTATTAATGTGGACATCATGACTGAATTCCAGCTTGAGTAGTTACATGCTGCTACTTAGAATTTTACAGGCAATTTCATCTGGATATGAAGTTTTGCTCCCCCACCTGAAGTCTTTTGTGTTGGTTTCGCTGACAGAGACTCTCATTTGCACTCTGGGAGGTGTGAGAGAAGTGAGCTTGACCCCAATACTTCCAACCAAGAGAGTTTTCTTAGTATTGGTCGGCAAGGATAATAACTTGTCTTAGAGGACAGTCAGATGGTATCCATAGCAAAGGAGGAAGGATATTTTGTTGATTAAGTCACTGGACAGAGACTTAGGAGAGCTGACTGAGCACCTACATAGCTGCCTGTCTCAAAGATACAGCCACAGTTGTGATCAGTGGAGGCATTTGAACTAGAGTCCTCTTGGTTTAAGTGGAAGGTGGCTATTGGCAGGAGACCCCTCCACCTCTGAGACTTACTTGATCCTAGTCTACTAAAGTCCCGGCATGTTAACCTCCTGGTCACTCTTTTCATATATATCCTATAAAGTGTGTGGGTGACAAGGTATAGTTTGTGTGAGAGGAGTACATCCACACAAGTAGTTTTTAATGGAATTGTAATTGCTATGTGGAAAGGCATTATTATGATTTTTCTTTTTAACAGTTTGGGCTCAGAGCATCAGGCATGTGAAGGGGGTCATAAATCCAAAGGGAAAGAATCAAATCTTGGGGTAGGTGGGGTTTTTTTTTTTTGGTGGTTTTTGTTTTGGGTGTTTTTGCACAACGGTTCACCAAAAAAAAAAAAGCTCTCGAACATTATAAAGCAAATAGAGGATATTACCCTCAAACAAATACTCCTGGTTTTTCATACCTAGCCTAACTTTCCAAAAAAAACACAAGTTAGTCCACATGAAATCATGTGGTCTATTATATAAAACTGAGACAGATAGGGTTGAAACACCCAAGAAAGCATGTCTCACGCATCCCTTTTGGGCAAGGCCCTGTGTTTTTCTTTTTAGTTTTGTTGATGTTTGTGTGTGGAATTAGGTTTTTGATCACACAGAGTAATAGACCAGAAGCCTTTGCTTTATTCTAATTTAGTTTTGAATTAGTCAAGGTGCTTAAAAGCCACCTGGTGGAGGCATCTATACATTGTAATTGATCTATATAATAATCAGTTGTAATTGCAGCTGCTATAAAAATTCTCACAACCACCACCTGTTGGCAGTAGAGATATTTCAACCTCAAAAGATGCTTGCAAAGTTGCCAGATCTATAAACCAAGCTGAGAACGTGATTTAAATAAAAAACAACCCCAACAACGTTAGTTGTTATACATGATACCATGTTCCAATGAAGCAAAACTTTTCATTGGTGAAAGTGGCATCCAGGGAAAACACAGGTCAAAATGAGTGACAACTGGAAGAGAATGGTTGAGTGGTGATTTAATACTAAAGGCTGTGATTTTCAAAGGAACCAAAGGAAATTTTAAATTCATTGTGGTGTGGGGCACTTAATTCCCTTATTGTTCTTTGAAAGTTCTGCCATAATATCATATTTCCATCCTGAATCCATGCATGGAACGCTTCCTGACTGAGTTAATGCTAGTCTACAGCGAGTGACTAATTGTGCACTGAAAATCTATACTTTTTACTTTTCAGTAAATCTGTTAAAAAAAAAAAAAAAAATCAAACTAGAGATGGAGGAACCAATTCGGAAAGGTTTAAGAACCCTCTTTGTTGCACCTATTTTACCATGTTCATTTGAAAACAATACTAACTCCTTAATTCTTTTTGTGTGCGCATATATTCTCCCATTTTAAACCAATGTCCCCTAGATCTGGCTCGTCCAATGCCCTCAAACAGATAATCATTCCTAAGTTTATAGTAATCCTTAGCTAATTTAAATACTTCAGTCATGTCACCTCTGAATCGCCTTCTCTCAAGACAGAGTCCCAGTTTTGTCAATCACGCCGCATATGTAAGACTCTCCATCCCATTAATCTCTCCTTGCCTTAAACTGTATTCTGCCCATTGTAACCACACTTTTCTTCAAAAAAGGACCCCACTACTTCATAAAGTATCAGCACAGTATGCTTAGACTTATATAATATGCCCTCCTTCCACAAGCCAATATTTTATTAGCCTTCTACACTGGCGCACACTGGACTGAGAATTTAACAGATGGGTCTCGCAAGGTATCTAAATCTTTCTCCTCTTCCATATTAACTAATTCAGTGCCACGTAGATGGTACTTCGCTTGGTCATCCCTTCTACCAAAATTCATCCCTTTGCTCTTAGACACATTAGATTTCATAGTTCCGCTCTCACCCTATACAGCCAAATCAATATCAGTCTATAGAACAGATACATCCTTCTGAGTCTTAACCGTTCCCCCTCTTTCACCAACATGTGATGGTCCCAAGTGGGGCAGCTTCTTCCTAATGCACATCAGACAGTGGTTAGCAGGCGAGATTATACTTTAAGTCCCCCTCCCAAGCAGTCCAAGCTAACATGTCCACTGCTTGGCACCTACCCACATGTTACAGGGTCCAAGTCCTGGAGTTATACCTGCACAAGCCCATTAGGGCTGCAGCTACATCCTCAGTCTGCTCAGTGGGAAAGGCGTAAAGGCCCTCAGAGGGTAAAGGCCATTTTTGTTCATCATCTCCTGCCCAGATTTCACAGGTTGGCATCAATAGCAAATCTGTGAATGGTCTCGTCTCATACTTTAAATGCTTTTCTTCTGTCTGTATTGTGGCAGCAGTTTCTCCATGGAGTGTGCAATGCGGGGCCTGCTGCTGACTTGTTGCTAATAGCCCCTGCTGTCTAGTGAACACCTGGTTGCCTCTGGCATCTCCTTGGCCTGGTGCTCAAGTAACTGGTTGTTCCTTTTTCTGGACTGGATGGCAGGCTGTGGTTGGAAGACTTATTTACCTTGGCCTGGGAAGGGCTCCCTTCTTGCTGCTCCCAAGCCCTTGGCTGCAGTTTCCTGGTTACTCTGGTCCCTGGCCCTTACGGCCACCGACAGGTGGCAACAGCAGCTCTCTAGCCACAGGTCTGAGTCTATAGCCATGGGTAGGGTGAGGGATCTTATTCTAAGATGCTTCTCTATGGTTAGAGTCCTCCCGACTGCATGTCTATAGATAGAGAGGCAGGCTTGTGAGCTCTTACAAGTTGGAAAGCTGCAAAAGTGAAGCACCTAGTGATGAATAGTGCAAAAAGTGGCCAAAAAGAGGAGTCACCTGGCCAATCTGAGCTTTAACAGATCTGAATTATGCCAAGAAGCAATTTAGTTTTCCCACATTTCTAAGGACTGCTCCCATAATGAAGGATTTGCAGGATGGTACTTGAATAGGAACTCTTCCACCATTTTAATATTAAATGGTTAAATTTGAATAACCGTATACATGCTGTCTAGCTAAAATACTTCTACAAGGCAGCAGTGGGAAAAATAGGGGTGAAACATCACATCACTTTTGAACCAGTCCAAAAGCGGAATGCAAATTCCAACCAAAGCCACCAAATTTGCCTCATCTGGAGACAAAACCATGCACAATTGTTAAAGATCATGGGCAGACCAGAAAAATGAAGATGCAAGTCCTGATTCTCATGAAGTTTGTCCCAGGCTCTTAGGAAACTCAGTGAAACTTTTGGTGAGCAAGGGTCAAATTTTCCGGTTGTAATAAAATAGGACACCAAATGGGTTTTATAGAGTTGAAGACTCTGAACATTGATCTGAGAAAACTTCCACTTACTCTTCAAGGTATAGATAGCCATTCTCTTGAGCCAGTCTCCTGGCGTGCACCTGGGAATCCTTGGCTGTAGTGCCATAGGAGATAACCAGGGCACCATACTCGCGGCATATTTTCACTCTGGCTGGCGATGTGCTGATAGACATGATGACAAAAACAGGAATGTGTAGTTCTGAGGCATGGTATGCTACAGCCATGGAAAAGTTACTGTCAGACGCCACTATCACTCCCTTTCTCTGCTGATCCTGCAAAAAAACACATTTGTTTATTCTAGATCACACAGTATCTCAGAAAATGGCAGCTTGGCCACACAAGCTTGCAAACATTAATGGTGGACGATTTCAGTCTTCAAACTGTCCTGTGCTGGCCTTTTTTCATCTTCTTCCCCAGTGTTACATTATCAAGGTATGACACAGATATACAGCATATGCATCTCTGTGGGATCTAATGGCTTAAAACACAGGACTAGGAGTCAGGAAATTTTGAATTTGAAGCCCAGCTCCAGCACTCCCTAGTCTCAATCCTTCTCCCACTGAAATCACAAGAATCCTTCCACTGATTTTAATAGATACAAGATTTGGTCCCCGTCTTTGCCCTTCAGAAAAATCACTTGGGATTTCTGCCTCACTTTCCCCCTCAGTAACATAATGATGCAGAGGAGCTGTAAAAATTAATGCTTCTGAAGTGCCCTTTATAAGTTAAATATTATTATTTCTTCTACACAAAGTTAACACACCTTATACAACAGGGGAGATAAAATCAGTAATCAGATACTGCCGGAATTCATTCCAAACCATTCACAATCCAGGTTCTTCTCTCAGAATCCACAACTCAATCTGATTTCATCATCACTCATAATTGGGGATTTCAATTTTTTTTTTTGGTTAGTACAATAGCATATGATATGCATCAAGACCAACTCATTCAAACACCATGGATAAGCTCTGAAATCTACACACGACAAAACTTTTCCTTCAATTATTCCCATAAGAGTTCATGAAAAAATCCTGTTGATTTGTCAAATGCAAAGATATAAGTAAAATGTTTTAATTTATTTACAGGCATGTCTATATTGCTCAACACAGCAGTATCTGAATACCTAAATGAAGAAATATAGCAAGCCTGTGAAGGTTTACAGAAAATACAGTTATCTTTAATTTTTGCAGCTTGAAGTTGCACTTTAGATTATAAAGAACAAAACAATTAAACTTGCTTAGAGTTGGATAATTTGTCATACCTGCTGTAGAGATGTTAGTAGGTAAAGCACCCCTCGCTCCTTTACAGATCCTGTGTACTGAAGGAACTCTTTCTTTAGATAGATGTCCATTCCATATTGCTTTGAAAGTCTAGAGTACTAAAACATAAGAAAATTATTATGTTGCTGTGGTATTTTACATGCCTGCATCCCAAGTCAGTCTTTTGCTTGCTTTATCAGAGCACAATCATTAAGAGAATAAAAGAGAAGTATTACATATTTCCATTAAGGAAGCATATATGATCATGTGATGTACTTTACAAGATTCTTGTGATTTATGTAGATCATCCCAAACAAACTGTCCATAAAACCTTTACACTGCACCATTATGTAGTCTGTACATGCCACATATTTTACAGCAAAAGCTAATTCAGGTATTTTTAAAGTAATTCTTAAAAGACGGTTATAAGTTTTATATTTCACTTTCTTTCATGGAGCCAATTTACCTTAAAGTTTTTTATTGAGTGAATGTTTAAAAAAAAAACAACAAACAGGTAACCCATAAAGTTAAAGGGACAAAGTTATAAAACATCCAGGGACAATATGCAGGTTATCGGGGGGCACAGGGTGTGATTGGAAGTCAGGGGAGAACAACAAGGGATAAGCTGCGGGATCCTGGATGGGGGGGGGCGGTGATGGTGTGGGCGCTAAGAGAAACAAGGGGATATATGGGAATGGGGGAACGTTACTAAGTATGTGGGTTACGTTGGGGGTGTTTAACAAAGAGAGCAAAGAAGTCCATACAAAGTGGTGCATCCCTCATTATGTCCAATGCTTTATCACTCGCCGCGTCCGTTGGTGTGTCCCCCACCGCGTCCGTCATGGTGGTGGTGGGTTGGGTCTGTAGGTCCGGAAGAAGGGTCCTGTGGTGGCGCTCCATCCCTCTCCTCGTGGTATGGCCGGTGGCCAGTGATGTGCTCGATGTAGATGTCCCGAGACCACCGGATGGAGTCCGACGCATGAGGCGACGCATGAGCTTGGCGTAGCGCCGACTCACACCGCAGGCCCAGAGCACGGGCTCGTTGCGGGGGTCCCAGGCGCCCAGGGCCCCGACGATCAAGGTGTGGATCTGGACCTCGTAGCCCTGAGTCCTCAGGGTGTCGGCAAGGGGGAGTATTTCTTCTCCTTGCGGGCTCGGGCAGCATGGAAGGCCGGGCTGCGGTTCTCAAAGGGGACCGTGACGTCCACCATGACGATCTTCTTGTGGTCCTCGTCGGTGATGATGATGTCGGGTCTCTACTACACATGCATCATTTCTCACATGGATATGGACACCACGTGCAAATTTGCATGTATTTTATATCAACTTTATTGTATAAATAGTACACGAACAAAACCACTGCACTTGCCACTGAAATGCCGTCCCCTGGGATGAATGTGGCTGTTATATAAACAGCACACAGCAACTTCACAAAACATGATCTGATTTTCACTGACTTAAGACGGGGAGTAAAGACTATGGGTTTGCAGGAACAGGTCCTATTTTAGAATAGGGAGTGAACAGGGGTTTTGTTATTTTAAATATACAGCATGACAATATATATTAAATCCGTGTGTGTGTGTGTATGTTGCAATGTATCATACTATATTAATCATGACAACTAAACAGTTTGGCAAGATATTTTGTGGATTGTTGGACTTTTAAAGTGCAATGTAATTTATGGAAGTCAGAAATAGAACTATTTCTTCTTAGAAATTAATTCAGTTAAGCTGTTTTCAGATGCTTCTATAACTCAGGCCACATCTACATGACATGTGAGGGTTGTGATTCCCTACTCAGGCACCCATACTTGCACTAGCTCTCACAGTTAGCTCTTTGTGAGGTTGCACACTACACATAGTAGTGCAGCCATAGCAGCAGCACCATACACTAGCTGCCCTGAATACAAACCCGCCCATCTGCATTATGTGGTAGGGATGTGATTCCCAGCTCGCGTAGGTTTATTCACACAAGCTCAATGAGAGCTAGCATGAGTAAGTCTGTGAGAGTGGGGAACCACACCCATAGCTCATAGTATAGACATAGCCTCAGTCTAATTGATATTTCCAAGATCTTTGGGTGGATTAGAAAATCAGCATCCATATCTGGGGCCAGATTTTCAAATGCATTTTTGAAAATTTTGCCGTATGGGTCACAATGGGAGCTTTTGGTTGCTGAGTTGGAAATCTGGCCCATAGCCTCCAGCTTTTAAAGCACCTAGCATATGAATAAAAATATGTGGCCCCTTACCCCAAACAATTAAACAAACCAGAAATAAAAGGAAAAGGGGGCAAGGGTTTCAAGTACAAAATCATGTGTTTGCTTTAGGGATTCTTGTTGGATTTGTCCATTCACTTTTTTAAGGCATCATCAGAACCCAAGCTGAGGAGAAAACAGCTTTGAACACACAAGTTATGTTGCTTGGGAAAGTGGCCTACACACTTTTCATTAGGTCATTCTTTACCATGTGCACAATGTAGATGGGCAGCATGGCTTTAAAAAACCTGTTTCTAATTGTTGGCGCACAAACATTTTAACTATTAGGCCGCCCCCTACTTCAAAATTTCTCCTTCAGCTTTTCTGTGAGGCATCCACATATACACACAATATATGTGCTACATATTCCTCATAACAACAATAACTCTCTGTTCCTAAATCTGCCCCTGACCTGTTTTGTGCCTAAGGTTACCAACTCTCCAGATTTGTTCTGGAGTCTTATGAATTAAAGATTAATCTTTAATTAAAGATGTCATGTGATGAAACCTCCAGAAATATGTCCAACCAAAATTGTTAACCCTGCAGTGTGCTTCTGTTTCCTTTCTTATCTTTGTCCTGTCTGTTCAGGACTGTAACCTGTATGGGATAGGGACTATCTCTTAGCATTTGTATATGCAGCACCTAGCTGTATATAACGCTTTCCATTTACTTGCACACCCTCTTTGAAAAATCAGGATCTTTATGGAAGATTTTGCTGCTCCCTGGAGAGATGTTAAAGCATGTTACTTTCTACCCTTCACATCATGTTACGCTTAAAAGGCCGTAATTTCCCTCAGGGGCTAAGGTAGAATATATGGCTCTAATGACAAGTGGTGCTTTGGAGAAGACATTCATTGGCGTGGAACATGATGGGTTTGCCTTTTTCCAGTTTGGCTCAAAGAGAAAACATGTTTAAAACAAATGGCAGGCAATTAGATGGCCCAGGGGACTGGTAATGAGATGGAGAACCTTTCACTTCTGTGTTGCTGGCTTCAATCTGTCCAACACCAGCTGTGATCAAGTCATTGCCACCTGGAGGCTAGCAGAGGAGTTGTACTGAGACCACCACCCATGCTCCCAAGTTTGTGCCCCAGTACACCTCCTTTGGCACAGGTTTCCACATCATGAGAAACACTGACACAACTGGCAGTGTCTGTAGGGAGGCAAAGGACTGAGGGAAGACTCAGATTTACAGGTGGTACCACGTGGTAAGGGCAGAGTCTTGATAGCAGAGCGAAGCTCTCACTACAGTCACTTTCGCTGAGTCTGTCGGGTTCCTTGTGGCTTTATGTCTTTTTTGGAATCTGAGCAGTAGCATTTTACACCGAGGTAAATGATTGTGCCAGGTGCATGGAAGTCGGGGCCCACACTATCAGTGGGCAAGGAGTGAGTGCAGCATCTCTGCTCCCGAAATTCAAAGAGAACTTGGCCTTTAACATCTTCTTAAACAGTTTTACTTCACTTGACAGGTGCCTTTTTCCATTCTTTTTTTTTGTCCTAATCCCCATCAGTTACGCTCATGTCTACTTTATAAAGAACGGCACTTACATAAAACCAATAGCTTGCCAGACCTTGTAGAGCATATGTGTTCCGTGAACTCCTGTGGCTTAAGATGCATTTTGGAGAGATTATATTAAGCAAAACAACTATTCAAAGCTGCAGAGATTTTTAGGCGGATAGCCAAAATCAGGGAGGAAACAGTAAATTATTTACATATTATGTACCCTGCACCAAAAATTTAAACTCAGCTCTGGCTTTCTTTCCTTAATGCAGTATTAAATCTGACTATAAATACTAACTTAAGTTCCTGAGCATAATGAAACATGCAGAATCCGTACACCCAGCTCACTGGCTCCAATGCAGATGTTTATCTACTCTTCCTGGAATGGTCTCTGCATATAAGCAAAATCTTGACATTTCTGTATCAGTGTTTAGTTAGGCACCGAAACTAAATGGCAGAGTCAGAGAAAATGGAATAGAGTTCTCAGCAGAACAAACAGGGAATACCATGCAAATTAACCAGTCCGCCTTTACCTTCCACCATTCCCACTAATGCCTGATTTACCCAGTTGTTTGCACTTCTGCAGAGATGAGGTCTCAGTCACTTCCATCAGACCTACTCCACTGAACACTTGCATAGAAAGTGTTAGGAAACCTTAGCTATGGGGCATCCTGCCACTGCTCTGGCTAAAACAGACTGACAAGACAGGACATGATGGGAGACTCAGGGGAAAAGGGTGGCTTAAAATAATTTTTCTCTTTTAAAAAAATAATCTACTTTTCCTATTATCTTTTTGTCTCCCTTGAGGCAGTGTGGAATGGTTAGGGAGAAAAATAAGGGAGTAAATATTGTGTTCCCTCATGTTATTTCAATCCTTGGACAGTGGAAATAGTGAAGAAATACCTGACCCTTGCTTCGTTGTGGCTCCTTAAATGTCTGAGGCAAAAATCCCACCAAAAACACATGAGAGAGAGAGAGATAGCGATCCTGACCTATGCGTGCTTATTCAAGTTTACCTAGATAGCAAGATATTTGGGATCCTAAGAACCTCAGATATACAACCCTATAGAAAAGGCAATATGCATCTTGCGCTCCGTACTCCCCCTACTTGCTGCATTCTACCTGACAGCATTTAACCCTGTATATATAGAGCCACTTTTGCTTTCTGGATCCCATGATGTTCAGTCCCCATTTGCACTGGCTCCAGCTTCACTGTAACAGCCCAGCATGCTGGAAACACCACATCAACCCCAGAATATTGACTTTATGATCAAGCAGTATAATGAGTCAGATAAGTGCTTTATAAAGGATGCAGCAAAGTTTTACATAATTTCCATTGGCATATTGGTTCCTAATAGTTTTATTTTTTAAGTGGATTACACAGTCATGTGTCACCAAATTTAAGTCTGAGGCCCTGCTGAAAAATGCCTGCCTGTTGTGAAGTGGAGGATTTATATGCTGAAAGCGCTGACACAACCTTCAGTATAACTTTGCTGAAAGGGACACAACAGCATGCAGTTTACTGCTACATAAGTGAAAGGATACTTATGGCAAGTGTTTTTCAACTGGGTGCATAATGCAATAGTAGCTTCATTCTACAGGTCACTGTAACCATTTGAGAATTTAGGACGGTGAGAACACAGAAGACTAAATTAAATAGTAGCTGATGTCAGCTACCTTGCTGGAAGGATCATAGTTTTAGAGAGACACATCTGCTGCTACTACTGAGTGTTCCCCGGTCATTTCTGACCAACTCCCATAAGACGAGAGAGATTCATAGAATGTAAAGCATTGTGAACACCATACCATGCAGGGGGTTTTCTGGACACCGCTCTGGATTTTGAAAGCTGCAGCACTAATATCTTCAAATCGAATCAGTTTCTTATAGGTTGGCTGGCCGGTTCTTCTGTTTGATTGAATGACTGGGTCAAGGGCGTCTCTGACCAATTCCTCATTACGGCTCACGATCTTCATTTCCCAGGTCTTCACGTCCCCATTCAGGTAGTCCTCCTCCCCAAAATCTTTCAACCTCTCTGGGTTGATGGATGGCAGCTGCTCCCCAACATGGCCATTTCTATTCGGCCCATCTTTACAGCAGTGAAGTTCACAATGTGTTGGGGCATCTTGTTTCTTCACTTTACGGTCACCCCTAAGAAAGCATGAAATAATCTTGTTACAAAGCAATGGAAGTCTGGATGATTAAAAGTTTGACATCTACTGTTTAAGGAGGACACCACCCCTTAGCGTCTCTTTCACTTGCATGCCTCAGACAGAGAAATTATGTTATTCATGAACTACCACATTGCATGTGTATAGAGAGCTCATGCAGCTAGCCAGCTAGCACAGCAGCAGCAGCAAACTGGGCATATTAACAAACCAAGCAATTATCATTCCCTTGCTAAGGAGTATGTACCTGTGCACAATATTGAGCTAGATTTTCAAGAGTGCTCAGCACCAATAGCTCTCATTTGTTCAATGGGTGCTGAAAAATCTGACCCTGTATTTGCTGCAGTACTGAAGTCTGGAAATAGGCAAAACGGCTGTGACACAGCATTCCCTTAAAGCAAATAACAGCAGTAATGAATTTGATCTTATCACATGCATCAGGTTGCTGCTCCTCTGTTCTTAGATACTTGCAAAGAATGCTATTTGCAGCCATTATCTAGCACAGAGTGGGCTGACTGCAACAAGGGCGAACAACGATTATGTCTGAACATGAAGCTAAAGGACGACAGCTCTAAGCCCCAATTTAACATTCTGTACTGGATAATACACTTGAAAAGTGGGGAGAAATAAAGGGAATTCATCCTTTGGGACCCATGAAGGAAGAAAAAAAAAAAAAAAAAAAGATGACAACTGCAAAAATGCTAAGACACAGGTTGTGCCAGTGGATCTATAGTCTCTTATTGGTTTCTCTAAGAGATGTGCACATAATGCATAAATGTAGCTACATAAATTCATTCATTCCTAAATATATATAAAAAAAAAGTAAATTAGCAAGTCACCAAATCAGCCTGACAAGCCATTAACCGAGCCATCTGTAGAGCCAAATTCAGCATTCATTTTCCTTAGTAACACCCCCCTGATTTCAAAGGGCTTCATGAGCAAAATATGACTTAAGTCCCAGGAAAAAAGTATACATTTTAAAATATTAACAATTAGTTGCCTAGGTAACAGTGATCGTGATATGGTTACATTTATTTTGTGCAAACAAAATATGGCATCCATCAGTAATAGGGCCAGTTTTTGAAAGCTTAAACTGACTGAACATAAATTTAAAGTTTGAAGTTTTAACAAAAATTAGGAATTGTTCAAGGACATCCTATTGGATGTTCAAAAACACCCAATTCCACAGACATCAAAAAAAGTTAGACTGGGCAAAAAGCTATCCTGGTTAAAAGGAGAGGCAGAAATAGCAATAAAAACAAATAATCATATATAAAGAGGGGAGTAAAATGGAATAAGTTAAAAAAAATGTAGGCAACTGATAAGGGATGCTAAAAGAATAAGTGAATACCAGTGGCCATTAGGGTTTAAAATAATAAGGCAGCATGTTTTAAACATTAGAGAAAAAACCACCAAGACCTAGGTCAGTCATAGATTGCTAGATGCTGTGAAATAAGACTCAGTGTCCTACCAGTGAGGGTTATTAAACATTGAAACAGCTCACCCAAGGTGAGTCCTGCATTTTGGTTGTGGTGGTTTCCTCTGGCCTTGGAATCTGTAAATGTATGAATCCTGCTGTTCATTCTCTGCCTTCATGGGCCATAGAGAGCAGGAAGATCTGCATTGCTTTTGTCATGCTCATAATACTTGGAGCTCTAAATTATGACAATGATGATAATCAAATTTCACGCCTGAAGACTTCAGCTGGTTGCCAGCAGGAGTCAGGAAGGAATTTTTTCCCCCTGCTGCACAAGTGACCAGATGTATTATGGGTTCCCCCCCTTCCTCTGAAGTATCAAGGACAGGCCACAACTGGTGACCTGACGCCAGATGGAGTAGACCAGTGCTCTGACTTAGGAAAGAGGAGTCTCTGTACCAACAGCGTGGCTAGTTTGTCTTGCTCAAGGTCTAATCCCATTGCCAGATTTGGAGTCAGGAAGAAGATTCCCCCAGGTTGATTGGCAGGGACCTTGGGTTTTTTTTTTTTTAATTTTGCTTTGCCTTCTTCAGAGCCTGTGGTGTGGTTCATCTTCTGGGATCATCTAGGCATCTCTCATACCATCAACTCCCTGTCACTGAAGGGGCCTTGGGCACAGGCAGCACCTTGGTCTGTCCTGTTCTCTGCCTGTGACACACAGCTCTTCAGTCTCCTGAGGATTGGAATGCTTTAATCTAACTCAGGAGGTCGGGCCCAGTACAGGGGTATCTCATCCGGGTGAAATTTAATGGATTCTGATATACAGGAGGTCAGACTAGAGGATCTAACGCTCCTGCCTGGCCATACACTCTTCCAGTTTATAGTTTTATGAAGTACTCAGAGATACTATGGTCTAGTAGATCGAGCTCTGAACTGGGAGTGAGGAAGAGATCTAGATTCTGCTAGTATCCTGCTGTGTGAATTCAAACAAGTCACAGCACTTGTGTATATGTATATCTTTCCCTTCTCTCGTGCTTTGTCTTTCTAGTCTATTTAGATTGTCAACTCACCAGGGAAGATACTGCCTCTTCTTAGGAATTTTTCAGTGCCTGATACAATGGGGCCCCAAGATTGGTAGATACATCAGGGTACTACTATAATGCAAATCAATGCAGAAATAATGAATCTGTGGAGCATATCCAACCATTGCCTGGACTAGCTGCATTCTCAAAATTACATCTTAATTTCACTCAAGACAAATTTTCCATGGGAACTGCTAAGTCATATTAGCAAGGCTAGTTTTAGGCTCTCTCTTTTCTGGATGGTTTTTTTTAGTGGAACGAAACTAGAATTCCAAAATGTTATCTTTACAAGTTATTCACTGTAGATAATAATGTGCATGAATTTTCATGTGCATCAGTCCCTCTTACCAAATAAAAGCCAAACTTCCAGAAACCCTTGGAATTTAGGAAGTGACTTATGGAGGGAAAGAGACATTAAACAGAACAACAGCAATTAGAAAGATAGAGAATAGCTCCCTTGTTCATATTCTGTGGCTAAAAGAGATCTAATAAAAGCCGAACTCTGTAGTTCAATAGCTCAGCCTCACTAATATGAAACAGCATTTGCCAGGTTTTTAAAAAATATATTTTCAGTATCCGATTTCACCATCCTTACCAATAAAACCTAAAGGCTGTGGTTATTTTCTATGGTCCTGGAAGATTCCCATGTAATTCAGGTGGCCATTGATCCCTGAACATGGTGACCGGTACGGCCCCCTAACTTTATGTTCCCAAATTGGTGCTGTACATTCCAATCACTTTCAACCAGACCTTGGCATACTTAGAAGCAGTTGCTCCCTGGGTAAATCCCCCCAACCCCTTTCCTGAGCTGCAAAGCCCTGTGCTTCCCCCAATACATTCTTGTTTGTTCTACTATGTGTCTTGGAGGAGGAACGTTTAGGGCAGTTAAGAAAAAGAGTTTTGTTATTTTGGATGCAGTACTGTATTAGCACAATCAATTGTGTGGCAAAAAGATCCTTAAAAGGGCATTTTTGTCTGAGAGAGAGAGAGAGAGACGACTACTTCCTACAAAAACTCTTTCATCTCTTCAAAAATCCTCATTAGAAAAGAGCAACTTTAATCATCATTTTTCTAGGCAAGACTGGATAAAACAAGTGTGTCTTGAACAAAGTCTGTATTGACATGCTTCTAATTTTGCTGTGTTGAAGTTTGTGTTTTAAAGAGTCTTCTCACGAACATCTTACAATTGCCACATTCTCAGAGCACAGATTGTGTTTTTAAACGAAATGCTCTCCTCCCATGAGCTTATAGCTAATGGATTTCTACAGTTAAGTTATTTGAGGGCTGGGAGTGGGGGTGAGCACACACGAGCATTCCATAAATGACTTTAAGCACGTGGAGTTAGTCCTCATGCACGACGGCTAGCTCAACACAGCAGACCAAAATGGCTCCGACAGGAGTTGCTGCAATAAGTTGCAAAGTCCCACAAACGAAATAGCCGGTTGCACTCCTGATGTAACAGACTAACATCTCAGTCCTATTCTTCTATTGCTATTAAAGAAACCACACCACAAAATCTCTATCTATTAGCTAACTCATGTAGAACTAAGGCTATGATGGGACACCTCCCATCATGCATTCATGCCATCAAATGATTTTTCCTCTACACAAGAAACTGCTTAATTGGCAGAATGTGGGGTTTGGTTTGGTTTTGTTTTTTTAACCTTATTCCTGGATTTCCTTGTTTTAGCCGAGGAGAGATGGAAGGGGAATATATCAGACTCTCAGACTTTATCTAGTCTATGGTTTCAATGGCTACAGGAACATTGGGCCAGATTGCTTCCTGGCATGATTCCATTGACTTCAGCAGTTACTCCAGTTTACTTTGTCCACACAAATGTCACTATGTTACTACTACCAGTGGGAAATTCTTGCTAAAGAGGTCAGCAGCTTCATCGCCAAGGATGCAGCTTCAGGTTATTGTATGTTCTGATGGTCTTATATGCATTTTTCTTATCCATATATGCACTTTTTTGGTCTCACCAGTTAATACATTTTTTCCCTATAGAACCCATCTGGATGTGCTACATACCTATTGAGAGCTCATAACAGTTAATGCGTGTATAAAAACATATGAACAACAGTCTGGGCAATGAAAAGTAGAAGCATGTCTTGTCATGCACAGTAACAACAAGGGGTATATGATTTAGTCATCAGATCTAGAATTGAGCAAATCATTGATTTTTCACTTTGGTGGCCCAGCCAGAAAACCAAAAAAATATTGACCTATTTTGAACTGAAATTGATTGGTTTTGTTTTTTCCTCAACAAAAACACAAAAAAATGGAAAAACAAAAAAATCTGTTCCGGTCAAATGAAGTATTTTAAATGTCAATTAAAAATTATTTCAAAATCAACTGTCAATTTGAAACAGAATTTCAAAACAAAATATCAATTCAAAATCAACATTTAGTTTAAAAAATGTCATTTTGAATTAACATTTCATTATGAAAATATTTAGACAAAAATGTCGTCAACATTTTCATAATGAACTTTTGAAATTTCCAAAGTTTTTGTTTTCATGGGTTTTTTGGCCAAACTATTCCCAGGTGAGGTCAAATTCTCAAATAGTTTCAGTGTTGTGGAAAAATATATTTCTCAGTGAATTTGTTATTCATGGGTAAAAAAAATTTGCTCAGCTCATGAATATATTCCTCACATAATAGAAAACAGGCTGTTCTTTTCAATAGATTCTCCTAGAAAAGCTCAGTGAATGAGTTTCTTTATTTCCATGTGACTCTCCAGCACACACATTAAACAAATATCCAGCTGTCAAGTTTTATTACATGCCTATAATTCATGCCATTTCACCTTCAGCGTGGTTAGTAAAAACAACCATGCAAACATGGTTTATAAACCTACTTTTTTGTGAACAGCTGTTCAGCATAGCTGGGAGGGGGGGAAAAAAAAGATCCATATGGAGACATACCAAAGATAACGAAGGAACTAAGAAATTATTTACTTGAGTGTCAATGCAGCTGCATGATCAATGTTTTGAAATATGCTTTTAAAATGATAAAAAGCAACTGCTTGGAGTGAGTTGTGTCTTTTTGTTTGTCTGCTTTCAAATATCTCAGTGTTTTACGAGTAGTATTTGAGGAAAAGAAAATTGTGCACACTTGGTTCAAACCACAACATTGCCTTTTTTGTTTCAAGGAGGAAAGAAAAACCCACTTATAGCTATCTTGCAGTAACAGGTCAACTGGCTAACCTCTGCACTCAGATGCAGCATATATGCATAACTGCTAAATGAAACCAATGGGCATTGAATGCATAACAGAGGGCAGATTCTGACCCATTTGGCAGGCTTTCCTTCTACTGCAAGGGGAGCTAACAGAGTATTTATGGGCAGAGGTGACAGAAGTATGGACATCTATACAAGAAGTCATTGTGCTGCTTATCTTAGCCCTGTGATGATACAGAAATGTAGCTATGGCTAGATGTTCTGTCAGTTTATCCTGTCAGTATGTTAAAATACCTCCCTGCAAAAAAATCCTCGCTTTTAAAGATAAAATGTTTAGGATAGCTTAAGAACATTCTAACTGGAAATTTATAATGTCAACCCATAGTGATATATCTTATTTCACTAACTTTTTACAATGGGCTTTAAATAGGTTGCATTTACCAAGGTAAATACTCCTGAAAGCACCCATCAAGTAAAGAACTGATATATTAAGAATAGGTATACTGTCCTGACACCACATTGATAGGTCAAAGTCAAGACCGTAATGCAAATCTAAGGAAATTATTTTATAGTGATATTATATAGCGAACCTCCCACTCCTAGAAGAAATATTTTATATCCCACTGTTCAAACTAGCAAATCTTGTGGATTCTGACATCTGGTACTAAGAAGTGAATAATTGCACTAGATTTTTGTGCTGCAGGGGCCAGTCAAAGCTTTAAGTACAGCTTACTAAAAAATAAAAGTGTACCTGTTGTTCTTGTACGTACATTGACGGTTACATTTTAGTTACTTGTAGAAATACTGTTTAAAAAAAGATGGTTATAACGTTTTCCAAAGAGCTTTTCTCAAATCAACATGCCCAATAAATCCCCATGACATCAGAAGCTGGAAAGGTTTAGATGATTTGGAGAGCCTGTCCCTTTGAACATTTAATATTCTGACACTCTAGCTGAAAGTGATGAAAATGACTGGCTGTTTCAGCCATTTATAATACTAGGGTGCATTAATTCTCCCTATGAATTTTTGTGAAATACTGTATTTCATTAACAACTTTCATTTAAGAAATTATGGACTCTATTATTGTTGAAGGAAAATTTGTTTATCCATATCCAAGATCATATTTCATTCATCTGTTCTTATGAGATCATTAGACTACTGGAAAACATGCTGGCTTATTTAGAGATTACTACTGCCCATAGTTCAGCATAGTTTTTGCTCTCATTGTATGATAAATTACAAATAGTCGCAGTATCTATCACATAACTGTGAGCACATTAACAAGCCTTTACTGATACAGGTTGTCACAGAACATTTCCTGCCTAAATATACTGAATTATCAACAGTATGGAAACAATATTGGAAAGTTGATATTTTTTATTTTGGTTATAAGACAATGGGTCAAATTCTGCCCTTAGTTACACTAACATCACCTGTCTGGTTTTAATGTGTTTTACCAGTATAATTAAAGAAAGGAATTGATTCAATGGACTGAATTCAGCCCTAGTATAAGAGGGTGAAACTCTGTTGACGTTAATAGAATTGCACCTGGTTGTCAGGGCCAAATTAGAGTCACTGGACAAAGCTTTCCTAACTTAGTCACCTAACTTCAGACACTTGAGTCCACTAAAGTCAATGGGAGTTGAGGTGCTTACTTTAGGCACCCAACTTATGAATGTTTTTGGCAGTGAATCTAACGTGGCCCCCAAGAGAAACAGGTGCAATTCCATTGGTAAGAACTATTCCAGCATGCTAGACACAAGGAGGCCATTTTCCCCCCATAAGGGCAATGGCTGAATATTCAGTCTCCTTAGGTGTGTAAAAGATGGTGTTGTGCAGGTGTTATTTGTAACCTACAAGAGATACCTCCATCCAGCTTTCCATGTTATTGTAGTGTGGCACCTTCTTCACTAACTACTGCTCAGCCACGAAGAAACGCCTGAACATGTTGGAGGACAAAGCCACCCCAGCCCTGCTGGATTTCTGACCACCAAGCCAGACAAACAAACACTGTAGAATATGGTCAACTGACAGGATCCAAGAACTATGAATTACGCTGTCTCCAGAGAGGGAGTTCCTTTCATGGAGGAGACTCTTTCATATTAGCTTGTGTAGTGCTCTTGAATATTTACAAGGGGTCAGCAAGGAATCAGAATGTTCATTTTCTTAAATGTGCCACAGACAGGAGAGCCAAGATTGCATTTCTCTCCTGAGGCACTGGAATTGCTAATACCTCTCTCCATTTCCAGAGGAAGTCTGGGCATGTCTTGGAAGCTGTCCAGGGATTTAGGCACCCAATTCCCACAATTCTCCTAAATCCCTCCGGCACTCTGGAAAGCCTCCCCCCTGAACAGACAAGACAGACCAAGGAAGAATTAGAATCATTGTACAGATGCGGAACTAGGGCAAAGAGATTTAAGTGACTTGCCTAGCATCACGCAGGAAGCCTGTTTCAGAGGTGGGAACTGAACCCAGATCACCCAAGTCCCACTCCTGTGCCTTAATCATTCATAACCATGCCTTAATGATAAGTTTACCTCTCTGCAGATTACATGATCTGGGAGATGGAGCTAAATACATCATGACCAGGTGGTTTAGCTAGAGTTTGTTTCAGTTAAAATAAACTAATGGAATCACCAAGCAGGGTAATCGTTTGGATACCACACATACAGCCGGCACATTTGCCTCACAGTTCATCATGCACAACGTTCTACAATTAATGGATGTAAAAGCTCAGGCCTGATGATGTTTACTGCCCAGCAGTCAAGCTGCAATATCAATTTCTATCTCTGTGTGCACGTAGCATTAGTGTCACTAGTTCAGCATTATCTCAGGCAGAGCCAAGTCAAACCCTTTATTTAGCTTCAACCTGACCAGCAGTCCTTTCTAACAGTCACTGTCTCCTCAGTCCATTAAAAAAAAAAAGCCACTGCATAAAGCCAGCTGTATTATCCCCTTAACAATTTGACACCTCCTTCATATGAGAATTAAAAATGTAGGGCCATGAAGAGTTGAAGTAGCTATGCTTTTTGTGTGGTTTGTTCCCTGTGAGGTTAAGGCCACAGTAATCCCCCAAAATCCCTTGAACGGATGGAGGCTTCTTCATTAAGAAAAGTCAAATGAGCAACATTTATTTCACTTTTCCAACAAACGCAGCCAGCCCTGAAGGATCAAAGTTCAATAGCTGTAAACATTTTTATAATTAAAAAATAAAAAATAAAATAAAATAAAATAAAATAAAATAAAAAACCTAAAATGCAGAGTTTGAAAACTTCTCATTTGGTTACCAATTTCCCATTAGCTCACGTGTAAGAAATGACAAAAACACCCATGAGAAGGAAGGGTGGTCTTGTGTTCGAGGCACTGGACTCAACTCTGGAGATCTAGGTTCTATTCCTGGCCCACTGAAAACTTCTTATGTAACGTTGGAGAAGTCTCTCTCTCTCTCTCTCCTTCCCCCCTTCCCTTGCTTAGATCCTCATTTGTAAAACTGGATCATGCTTTTGTCCATCTTGTCTGTATTGGTGTCAATCCTGCAAATGCTTAAACACATGCTTAACTTTGAGGAGATTGCAATCAGTGGGACTACTTAATATTAAGCATGTAATATTAAGCATTTTCAGGATCAGGGCCTTGGGTTGTAAGATCTTTTGGGCAGGGAACGCTTATAGCTGTCTGTTATGCAGCACCTAGCACAATAGGCCACTGATCTCAACTGAGGACTTCACACACTATTGTAATACAATAATTAATAGTAGACCATAATCAGCAGCACAAACATATCTTTAACATGCCATTAACACCAGATTCAACATATGCATATATAAATACGCATAAAATAAATACATCCCACAAGACTTTCATTTTTCAGTATTTCATTGATCACTTCAGGCCTTTTCCCCATCAGGATATTTACAGAGTTGTAAAATATTTGAACCCCATAGATAAGACAATTCAGTTCTCAGATGTACCAGCAGGACAAGTTCATTCCCAGTGCAGCTCCACTAATTGCAGTGCAGTGACTTCAGGGATAACTTTAGCCCACTAAGAGCTTTAGAAACTATTGGATAACGACGAGCACTGTTTATCTAGGGAACCGAGAATGAGGGGGGAGGGGGAAGCATTACCTACAAAGCAGAGCAAAAAAATACACGAAGAGGTGAAGCACAACTCCGACTACAGCATCATAAGGAGGCAGAAGGGATCCAGGTAGAGCCACAGCCTCAGGTAGAGCCCTGGGACTGTCCATCACTCCGAAGGGGGAGAAAGGAGCAATCTAGTTCTAAGTCACAGAGCAATATTCTCCAACCTTTGCCAGAAAGGATCATAGTCTTCCTCTTCCCTGGAGCATTCTCGGGGAGTTCTGTTCTTTAAAACCTTGGAGTAGAGAAACTGTGCCACAAAATTCATAGCAATTCCCGGCGTTTGCCAAAGCAGCTAGACCCTCCGGCAACTGACTCACTTGCCTTTGGAAAGTGCCACCCCTGTCAAGCCTGGAGCAATGTGTGCTCTGTAGGTGTCTTGCTGTAAGCAGCTCTTCAACTCCGGACAGGGCAAAAGAAATGACTTTGAGCACTGGCTGCCGCTATTTAAAGAGATTATTTCCCAGGCCAACCTGTCTCTGTCAATTTGAGTCAGCGGCTGGATTATACTCAGGTGACATTCAGTTAGCAACACACTTAAAGCTTTAGATACTTACTGCTTAGCTACAGAGCATGATCTTAGTTAGCAACATTGATTTCTGCAGAAAGAAGGAAGCAAGGAAAGGCTGCCACTTTCCTGAGGGATTTATAATGGTTTGTGAATTCACATTTTATTGAGACCTGGGCTTTATGTTACTTAACCCACAAGCCTAGGAAGCAGAGTTTAGCAAACAGGATCCTTGGAAGTCTGGAATCTGGGCTCTGAATTCAGCCATGAATCAGGAGCAGAGTTGCTGAGAGAGATGGGCTGCTTTGCTCTGAATTCCCTCTGCTCAGTGTCTTTATAGGAGAGAAAACACGACACAGCTCATTCAGGGAGAGCAGGAGGAAGAGCCCATTGGGGGGTAGAGGCAGAAGAGTGTGGTGAGATGCAGAGAGAATGCCTGAGCTCAGTTCTCATCCCTGCTCCAGAAGTATATAGGTGCTGTAAAGGAGCATTACCAAAAATCAGTGGCAGAGATCCAGGACTGCAAAGCTTGTGTGTTATTGGTGAGGACAGCTATATTAGGGACAGGGACTCTCACTTCTTTCCCCATGGACAGAGCATAAGATTTAGACTGTTTGGGAACCCCTACCTTACTGCAAACTTGTCAATTGTACCACCTCATCCTCAGCCATTTTTTCTCCCTTCTCTCCACAACAGACTGGCAGATATTCACCCCTCAGCCGTACTCCGCAAGTGGTGACACAATTGCAGCTCTCTCCTGCAACCCTCTGTACTTTTTCCCTTTCCCATTCTCCACTCATCAGCTGCTTCTGGTGGAGAGGAGGCCTCCACTAGGAAACATGGGAGGCCAGCCTACGGATGGTCTCACCTCAGCAGACTGCAAGGGCGCAGACACACAACATTTAGGTCAGTGGCTACTGCCAGAGCCTTCAGCCTTGTACATGTGGGCTAAGCCCAAGGCCTGTTTTATTAAGGCACAAGGAGAGAAGGTGAGTGGACTTTCAAGGAGTCATCAGCTGCTTTACCCAGAGAACATTTGAAGTGTGAGGGTGGAGTAGGTAAAGGATCACACTGCTCCTATTGATATAAACCAGAGCTCTTCATTTCAAGGTTCTGAGAAGGATCCTATTATTATTACAAGCGTTTATGAGGCACTCAGAACTAATTGCTAAGTACACTTCACATGGTTTCAATTAAAGACAAAAACATTTCCCAAGGCATAAGGAGCCCTGCAGCATTACTGCTCTAAGAGCAGAGATGAGGAAAACCTACACTAAATGCTAGGGGGAAGGGAGAGAGAAACTAGGACCGTACATTTCAGGTGTAACAGACCGACAGTCTCAGTGCTCCAGGATGGGATGGCACCACCAAGTTGAAAAACATTGTTGTAGATGCTGAAGACTGCTGTCCCCATTAAAAAAAAAATGCTACAAGCCAAAAAGTAATACTAATTCTCCGTTATATCACCTCTCACAGACAAGTTTCTCGGGAACGTATTTTTCTCTTTTAATACATGGGAAAGCAGAAGCAGAGAGGGTGACTGACCCAGAGTCACACAGTGAGTCAATGACAGAGCTGGGAACACAATCCATGAAGCCAACTTCTGGCAATGACCACATATCTTTAAGTTTGTACAGTGCCTAGCACAATGGGATCTATCTTTGGGACTGTAAGGTGCTACCATAATACAAATAGTAATAGAAAATCCTTAGAACTACAGCATTTTGCCTGGCAGCTCCAAGCCAGTTTAGCAAGTTGAGGCTATTCTGGGGAGAAACGCATTAAAAACTAAAACTACCATCCTGCAGAGACACTCTCCAACAACCACTTTGCTGCTAGAAGTCACTTCCACAGAGAGGTTCAAGTCCATGTCACGCGTCCAGACTGAAAGACTTGCCAATTAAATTTAGGCTGGAAACGCTGACTGAGCTGTATCTCAGAAGGCAGCTCTGCAGTACCATAATTGCTCCAAGATAACAATGGCCATGTTTTGAGCTGCTATTTCCTTAATGAAAGATAAACAGTTAAACACACCCTATTATTAGATGTCTTTTCCTCTTGTTCTTGCCTGTCAAACTTCATTGTCACTGAAAGCTTCTTATGCTCTGCCGTCTTTGCCTTGCACTGCCAAGACACACATTGGCCCTGCTTACACACACCACACCACACCCATGCATGCTCACCTGCCTTGCTTTCTCCTCTTTTGAAGCAACCAGGATTTTATAACCCTTGGTGGACACCAATTGTATTTTGAATGCCTATGTTATCTCCCTGTCCTTGACCTCTCTCTATTATCTCACTTAAATCCTCCCCACAGCTAGGCAGCCTTCATCTAGGAAGTTAATCTGGTCTTTCCCTCTCCCTAACATCCCTCTCCAGGAACTTCTGTTTCCTTCCTTTTTGTTACTACTATTATTGGAATGAGTCAGATTATCGTGGTGCACGCACTTCCCATTGCTATCCAAAAACCCCAAGCCTGTCTCCAGTGCTGAGTAGTAACTCTTGGGTTTAATAAGGAGGTACATGATTCCCTTTTTTTTTTTAAATTGAGACCGAGACCTGTCTCAGATGCTATGCACCTTTGACATAACATTAAAAGGTCAGAAATACCCATACAAAGATACCCCAGATAATTCACCTAATGCACATCAAGGTTTAGCAGAGCTGGTCAATTTTTGATTAATATTTTTAAAATCAGAAATTGGAATTGCATAAAAATGAATTTTTTCCACAAGAAAATTTTATTTGATGGTTTTTCCCAATTTCTCTTAACAGCTAAAACAATTTCCAAAAAAGAGATTTGTTTCAAAATCGTGGGTTTTCTTCACTGCAAACTCAAGCACAGGTACTTTCTTACTCTTCCCCATTATTAGAGAATGGTAAGAAAGCGTGAGAACAGCAGTGAAGATTTGAAAGTGTTTCAGTCTGAAAGTGTTACTAACAGACAGAAAGTAAGTAATATTTTCACCATTCAAAGTAATGCTTTGAAACACACAGATCACGGTATTGCTCACACAATAAGAAAGTGTGTGTGGACACTTTCCCACCTTTTCAAGATTTCCTACGGGAAAAGCAGAGTTAGTTTACGGAAAAAAGCAGAATTAGTTTAAGGAATTTGAATTCAGCTTAGTACAGAGATAGAATGAGCTTCAGCCTTTTATCCAAATGCAGATCTAGGTGGTGTGTGGCATCTTTAACTACAAAATTTATGTATAATCTGCAACCATGACGTATTGAGAGCAGAAGGGTTTGAAAAGGACTATTCAGAATGGAAAATGAAATTAGTTCATGCTCTTAGATCAACACTTTGCTATAAATATCCCTGGCCCTGAATAAGCAAAGCATTTAAGCATATGTTAACTTTAAGCAAATGCTTTGCTTCATAGGGAGGGTCTGGACTTCAGCACATACTTGATGCTTTGCTAAAGCAGGGCCTGAATCCAGTATAAACTATAGTATTTGAACTGTATTAATCCATATCTCCATAAGCGTGGACGACATGATAGTGAGGAATAAGACTGCTAAAACTATTTCATTGTCTTTTCAGGCTCTTCCTTCCCAGCCGCACCACAGCAAAGCCCTGTAACTGCTAGAGATGCTTTATGCTCACCTAAATGATCAAGTCAACATAGCAACAAAGCCCTGAGATTTGCCCCACAGCTGACAGAGTGGACACTGATGGTAGAAGTCATCATGGTGGGGTCACAACCCTAGCTTTCTTACACTGCCACCCAATGCAACTATTGTCAGTTGTTGTGAGGACATCTGTCCACTAGGTGCTACAATGACAAACATTTCATACAGTTCACTAAACAGTCTTTTGGTCACTACAGACCCGCAATGGATTTGAACTAATGACCTAGATGTGGAAGACTTTATATCCCATTAGCAATCCCCCCAATGAGCCATGCAGTTTCCTTTTTCAATATTAGTCCCAGTAAGTCAATTGTTTGCAAGCTTTAATAACTACCACAGTTCACTGAGTGACCTGCAAGGTGCTTTGTTCCCTGCTTGGTTCTGCAGTTCAGCAGCAAGCGGCACACTTACACTTCTACAGTACTATTTTAAGCTTGATCCAGATAACCCTTTACATGTAACCTCACAGTCTCTCTCTTGGATATGAATAACCAGATGACCCACAATTAGCTATTGTGTAGCACTGGTAAAGTAAATGGTGTTGGGGTCAATTATTTTGAACAGGTTCAGAAACTGGAGAAGAGCATGTCCTTTGGGATATGCCATCTCCCTAACCTCTTACCAGCAGAGTGGAAAGGGAAGTAGGCTATATAGAGAAAAAAAAAATCAGCAAATCGCCTAACTGTTCGGGGCGTGGTCTGTGTATGTATCTAAAGAACAGTAATATAACTTCCAAATCCACTTGCTACAATGATTTTGGATGAGTTCAAGATTCTAGCCAAATGCTTTAAAAAAAAATTAGTCGGCAATTACAAGGGCTATTAGGACTATTTAAAGGAATTACTAGACTGTTAGCCTCAGTAATATCCTATCCTATTGTATCCTGCAGTGAGTTGCACAGGATACATATTATCCCTTTCAATCTCTCCCTAATTCATTAACTCCTCCCATTGTGTGTAAGTAGTGCAGGGCTTTGGAGTCACACTTTTCTCAGACTCCTTGAATAGCTGAGGAAACATGCAAGCCCTAATTTTCAGTCTCCTTCAGTGAAACAGTTGAACTCAGAAACAGTTTTTTGATCATTTTTCAAATTTATTACCACTACATTTTGCTGATCCTGCATGGAATTTTTGTACCGTGACTTGTCTTTAAAGGCCAAGTATTACAATTCCCATTTCAGAATACATTTCACATGAATGCAATTAGTATTGTGATTGTATGGGAAGCAACAACAATTTTGAATCAAAACAATTTGAATAGGGCTGCCCAGTTAGGGCCTCATCCTACAGAGAGTCGCTGTTCTTCACACTGTTCAGAGTCCATGCACAGTAAGAACTGCAGAGCCCATTTCACTCAAAAGACTCTTAAGTACATTATACAAATCAAGTGACATACAAGGTCCATTTAGTCACCACTGAAATGTGGCCATCTGCAGGCCAGAATGCTGTTGAAGAACAACCAACAAATGAAGGAAAAAGCCACCTTTCACCATTGAAATTGTAATGGGAATTTAAATAGGCAAGATGTAATGAACCTGATGGCCTGGCCTAAATTCCAGCCTGAACACCACCCCTATCAAATACAAAACAATTGCCACAAGACCTTTAAAGGCCATAAGGGATCAAGATGTTACTTTTCAAATCTCAAAGCATGGTACTTCCAAAAACAGTGTTCCCTACCACACTGTAGCTCAGTACTGACATAATGGGAAGACAGCCATCACTTTCACCCTATGCAGCATTCTAAAAGCCTCCTATACATCTATACACTCCACACTTCATTTTATGTAGGGAGATCACAAATCAAGGTAGCATAACTATAGGTACATCTAGCAAATAGGCCCCAAGTAAAGCCAGCCTTCCATCAGAGATCCTTTACCAAATTAAAGAGGCAATCTTTTCCAATTACTTTAAACAATATACCACACCACTATATCATATGGTTAACATGTTTGGGAAATTTTATTCTGAGTCTTTAATTCACTACCAGTGTGACAAGTTTTACCTACTTTAGCATTTTTTGCCAATATCTGAGATGAACTCATCTTCAGGGTGGATGTCACATGAAAATTCTTAATCTTTTGCACGGCACATGAACCCTTACCTTCAGTGGAACTCAAATCAGGTGAAAAGATATAGACAGTAATAACCGATCACAGGACAGAACCCTTAGTCTTTTTATACAGATATTTGTGTTAATTCTTATGCACCTCAGCGTTATACTTCCTGACACACATCCAGTCATCAAATTCAAGTCTCTACATGCTGTATTGGACTCATTGAGCTACATCTTATTCCCAGAACAGCCTGCCCTTGGCAGTGACCACTCCATCCCTCCTTCTCATGAAAGGCATCCTAAGGCTGCATAATGCTTTCCACATGTGAAATAACAGCTTGCTTGTTTCACTGTAGCCCTTGTTTAGAAGGTTCTGTGCCGTCCTTTTTCCAAACAACACAAAAACAAACTCATCAAGTTGGCTTTTAAAATGAAAGGGGGAAAATTCACTTGCATGAAACCAAAGTGAACTCATTTTGGCAGCACAAGAGGTTGTTCTCCTAATAAATAAAGGACTATATAATTCAAGTTAACTACATTATGACATAAATCAAGGAAAGCTTTATTTATTAGGATGTGGTCAAGTTTTCCATTACTAAGATGGTGAGTAATATTGCCAACATAAGTGTAAAATTGCATGGGTGGGAACTGGAGATCTCTCCAAGGTGGAGGGATCTTTGGGGAATTTGATTAGCTAAAAATGGAGGGAAAATGGAGTCTATGGTAAAGCCAACACTAAAAGTTGTAAAGCACGCCACCACAGGAAACCAAAATGATCGCTTAGAATTATGTTGTGCAGTGATGTAACAGACATTTTACAGAATGTTATCTAAAAACTAAATGTGGATACAAAAATTGAGAGAGAAGAGAAACCATGCAAAGCATAGAATAAATACAAACCGATCTCAAATTTCTCTTGATTAGTTGAAAGTTCTGTTCCACCTAATGATCTGTTCAATGTTACACTCGCCTAACTCAGATTTTAGCGGTGAGTAAGTTCAGAATGTGCCCCATGTGTTCAAATTTGTAAAACAGCAGCTGAGATATGTGGATGTGATTTCATCTGATCATTCATTAACTCCTGGGAGCAACTGAATAACCCCTAAAACGATGCAGACGACTGAAATGAGTGGGAACAGCTACAGCTTTCCTACACTACATAAGGTGGGGAGAGGGAGGAAAACCAATTCAAAGAAAATGAATAGTATAAAACTCTGGAATGACATCTGACACGTCTCAGTGAGAGTTACTGGGGGGATACAGATACAGACCATAGTCCTATTATTAAGACAAGGTACCAAAGATAGCTTCCAAGGCTCATATTTAGACACCCATGTACGTGGCCTGATTGTCACAGAGACGGAGTACCCTCACATGGGAACATTTTGACAACTGTGCCTAGGCCAGTATGCTCCAGTCCAGTGATACTCAGACCTCGGTTCAGGAGTCAAATTAGTGATCAACATTCTACAAAAGAGCCACAGTTGTGTGAATTCATGGTTTTATAGCACTATTCATGTTTAAACAAAGGGGAATATTTAGTTTTTATATATTATTCTTACAGCAGAACCACTGACCAAGTATTATTTTATCAACTACAATTGGTTAGCATAGTAAAAGCATCCTGACTGCTTAATAATATTAAAACACTGTGATTTAATACTATGTGTGTCAAAGAGCTGCAGGAGACACATTAAAGAGCCACTTGCAGCTTGCAAGCATCTGCCTGAGCATCACTGCCTTAGTCCTTCCCACAATTCAGAAACAAAAAGGGGTGTTGGTGCTCTTTACACAACAAACGTAATGTGAAGGAACCACACCGGCACAGTGGGGTCCAAATGACTGTTTACTCACTACATACAGCACACAAGGCTTTGAGATGTACTACACAGCTGCTCTGGCCAGGATCTACTGGACTCTTGACAGTGATGGCTACTAGAGGGCTCACACAGACTATTTCAAGGGACAGCACCCAACTGCTATACCCTACAGTTGTGCGCTAAAGCATCTCTCTCAAACTGCCAAGAGTGACACGTCCAGCACAACACGTGGGACAAAGAAATTACTTCTGGAGGCAATTGAATGACTTCCACAGCAATCCTTTCACATAAGCAACTTTTTATTGTCTGTTTCATGATTCCGATGACTGAGATTATCCCCTTTTGTAATTCACTTACAGAATTTTTGTCTCCCAATACCAAAGAGTGATCTGCCATTACAGATGAGGTAAAGAGAACGTCAACCTCCCCACCCTACCAGTCTGGTCATGGCCTGAAGGAGCCGCACACACAATCCCAAGAGTACCAAGATGCGATATCGATTCAGTCCGGACTCACACACCTATCTAGAAACACTTATGCACTGCGAGTAGTCAAACTGATTTCAATGGGACTACTCACAGCTTCTAAATGTAAGCACCTGCTGAACTCTTTGCAAAATTGGGGCCTAAGCCCTCACACACACATTACATCCATCCAGAAGGAACCCTGTGCCCATGCAGAGTCCCTGAGATCAGCGAAGACCTACATTGGAGGAGATGTTGTTCAGTGCAGATTGAATTGCAGGAATGCCAGGCTACTTCTTGAAGCAGGAAAGGGGATCCTCCTGCCCTCTCTTCCTGTTCTTTTTTCTCGAACAGCCATGAATGGAATGGACGCATTTCGATAACTCATAAGACTCAAGAAACACAGTATTACAATCATTTTCTACTTACTGCCCTTTTATTTTTTTCCCTATCTGTGAAATGAGGCTAATGATACTGACCTCCTTTGCAAAGCACTTTAAGATCTCTAGATCTCAAACTGCTATATAAGAGCTAAATATTATTTTTAAAAACCCAATACTTTAATTATATTTTTAAAATCATTCATTTTATGTAGAACGTAAGTACATCTACAAAGAGTTAAAATCCTAATACAAACTGAGAGCAGACACACATGTAGGTTATTCCAGAATTGTGCAGCCCTAGCTAGCATTCATTATGGTCTTTAGTTATGTGCTGTGTTGTGCTAAGAGCTCAAAAAGCCTTCATTTATGATGCATCGCTGCTTAGATGTGTAACAACAAAACCCACTTTGCTGAAAGCAAATAAATGTTTCAGCTCAGTGTAAGACAATATATCAGGGCTGATTTGAAAATGGAAGACAACTCTTTGCTTCCCAGTCAGCACTAGTTGTCTCAAGGTTAAGTACTCAACAGTTCAAAGTCTCTTACCCTGTTCTAGACTCTCATCGATCTAAATCCTCTTTCCTAGCCTCCTGCTGAGTCTGATTAACACACTTAGCTTTGGATCACAGTTCAAGCAGTGCTCAAAATCAACTAGGGTGGCCCAGTGCCAGGCAGGCCTCATTTTCTGTTGATACAATTGTGGCAATACTGATTTAATAAACAGTGTCTGAATGTTATGAAAAAAAGAAACCGCTGTGCAAAATGTATGCATATTTTGCATATAGGCCAACAATGATAATGAAGGGATCCTAACAAACATGTAAGCATAAATAGGAAAGAAACCTAAGGGTTAGGTAATCTATAAGTGCCAGAATCAGACTAAGAAATGAGGAAGATCCGGTAAGTGGACTACCTGTGTAAGTTTGCTGATCATAGCTCTTTGAGCCCACCCAAAAAAAAAAAAAGCGTACCTGGGTCCTTCAATTTCAGTGCTACCCACTACCCATGTTGCTTTTCGGTTGATCTACTCCCTGCAATCATTCCCACTTATTGTTAACTAGTCTAGGATCAGATCCCCCATGCAGTCAGATCTCCTACTAACTTAAGACTAAAGGATCAGGCCCCCCATACTGAAGTTTTCCACCCCCAACCCAGTCTATTTACAATACCCAGTTATGTACAGGGGGCAGAACATTTCCTACTGCCTAGTCTAAGACATTTTCTTTTTTATCTTTGGACCATTGCTTCTTGTCTTATCATCTTTTTTTGTGGCAAAGAGCTCCCTTTCTTAGTTTAGAGAGAGAAAATATTTCCTCCTTGAAGTTATTTATAGACTTATTATGATTGGTATCGCCCCTCCATTCCCAGCTTGACTCTTCATTTCTTGAGCGTATTCAATTAGCTCTCTGGTTCTCTTCTGCGTGTTTTATTTTTCAACCTCAATAATATTTCATGCTCTGTGAATTCTCTGTATCAGCCTTCTTCAATGGTAATGTTAGTAAGTGACCTCAGACATGCATTAGCTTTCTAGGTAAGCAGCATTTAAACATTTTTGAAGGGGTCAAAATAAAGTTATGCCCTTGAATTACTATTTGGGGCACAGCAGTGTCCAAGAAGCCTCCAAAGATATTAACTCAAATAGCTACTGATAAAGCCACAGCAAATAGGTCTGTGTGTGTACCTTCCACTGAACTCCACTGTGGGTTCTGCATTTAAGAACCAACAAATTAACCAGGAAGGACCATTTGAGATACACCTGTATATAGAACTTTGTTTTGGCAAAATGTTGCCGCACAAATATTTTATCACCGTACGTACGAAACTAGTGTTATCTTAAAACTATAACTGATGTTCCAAAACCTGACATGATAAGCAGCATCTAGCATTCTAAATAATGCCGTGCTTCACATGCAAGTCCTCAGTTTATTTCACTTCCTGAATCTTGGGCATTGTTCAATCGTTTCAGTTTCAGCACTCACTGGAATCACCACTGTGTCCTTGGTGTAACCATCTATACCTGAAATTGTACTGAACCACCTTCTGATGCAGACTTGTGCAATGATTAGTGCATCTTAATAAATACATCGTCTCCTTTAGAAAGAAACTCAAGAGAAGAGGATGAAGGGAGGATCATAATCCAGATTATGCTTCTGTCTTCTGACAATATGAACCAAAGCTTTGGCTCTTGCTAATCTAGTTTTTATTAGGTAGTTTAACATTTCTCAAGTTTTTTCATGCTGTGGACCACATTTTAATAGAGATTGTTTCATGGCTGTCTGCATTCCTACTCATGATCACAAAACATCCCTGTGGCAAATGCAGTTATGGTTTCCAAGAAATAAAGCCTTTAGGAAAATATTTAAGATGCCTTTTCATGCAGTTTTGTAGCTGTAATAAGGAGGAGAAGCCAGTATTATGTGACCAACTAGCTCTCCTCTTTGACAATCTTAGGTTTACTCTACACTCCAGTGATGATCAGGATCCCTTATTCGATTAATTACATGACGAAGAAAATATCAACCACTCACATTCTCTGCTCAGAAGCACACGTCAGACATGTGTTTAAAAAACTGCTGATAAAATACCATGAGACGCAGAATACTAATTACAATTAGCCTCCTGGCACCTTCATTAGCCAAGTCAGTACAAACTAAGAGTTCATATAAACAAAGCCTTGTTTATACTGCTCTATATACCATACACTGAAATGTGAGCACAATATTTATATTCCAGTTGATTTATTTTATAATTATATGATAAAAAGAGAAAATGAGCAGGCTTTCTGTAATAGTGTGCTGTGAGAGTTTTGTATTCTTAGGTCTGACTTCGTAAGCAAGTAGTTTTTAAGTGAGGTGAAACATGGGGATATGCAAGACAAATCAGACTCCTGAAAGGGGCACAGTAGTCTGAAAAGGTTGAGAGCCACTGATCATCACATGTGAACTCCTATACCTAACCATCTAGTCTATTTTACATTAAGCTTGGACATTCTGGTTATCTTCCCCAGATTTGAAGAAGAGCTCTGTGAAGCTCAAAAGCTGGTCTCTCTCACCAACAGCAGTTGGTCCAATAAAAGATGTTACCTCACCCACCGGGTCTCTCCCCCTCATCCTGCAATCAACACAGCTACAACAACACAGGAAATATTCCTCCTCCAACACATTTATTTTAAAGGATTCATGGCTTGCTTCTGCTATATGCCACCTGAAACATGCGGTGTGCGCTGTATGTTATCAGAAAATGGGTAAAGATTAACCCATTTTCTGCTGGCTCTTGCCTCTCTCTCAAAAAAAGAAAAAGCCACTGGAATGTCACAGGTACCCTATCAGGAACATGGGGGAGCACTGGATGTGTCTTTTGCTCACTATTCACGCTTGCATTAAATGGTTAGTATGGAACCTCCCTTTGGAATGTCTTGTCAAATCAGTCTGTGGCCTCCTGAAAGCTAAAGAAAAGGGAGCACAGGCCAGTGGTTAGAGGCCAATGAACTAGAAGTCAGATTTGGGTTCTATTCCCACCTCCACACTCACTGAATAGCCTTGGACAAGCTGCCTGATCTCTCTCTGCAACTCAGTTTCCCCACCTGTTAAACGTTACCTAGGTTGTGATGCTTTAATACACTCAGACGCCAAGTTACTCATGACAACTGCTACAACAATTCAAAGTTACACAGTGCTCAGCCTCACCGCTATTTAATATGACTTACATGCAGCAAGTTAAGGTTCTCCAGCTGTGGATGAATGGAAGTCCTACACCACCTAATCCTCTCTCAGCCATCAAATTCTCATTCTGATGAAGAAAGAGGGTTCTCCAATTTTGTTTGTTTTGCACTTTAATAAATGCAATCACCTGCCAAAGATTCTAGCAATCTAATCCTAATCTTTGGGTTACTCAAATGATTCCCTGATCGAGTTTTTCTGCAATAGGATATGCCATGGATCTGTTTTACCATTTGGTAGCCCAGGTAATACTGCACATTAGCTATGGGTTGCACTGTGGTGATATCTAAAGCTGTATTGTAGAATATTGTATAATACAGCTTTACAGCAGAAATGTTTTGGTTTCCATGAAGTGTATAACAATGGATGAAGCCTGTTTGAACAGAAAATATTCTGTGTATTTTGGAAGCAGTATACTTAGAGCAGGGAACTGGGACTCTCAAATTCTATTCAGCTTCAGTCATTTATGTACTGTGGGACATTAGCTAAGTCAGTTTCTCCAGATCTAAGTTTACCCTTCTCTAAAATGGATATAACTAATATGCACTGGTACATATAATATTTCAAAGGGGTGTTTTCCATCCATAGAAGCTTCATAAAAAGCTGAGATCCTCAGTTTGAAGCTTGGTTAAAAATGTAAAGTGAAGATCTTACTCACTTGTTTTCCACTTGAACCCCCTAACTTTCCTCTGTTTCCTGGCCCATCTCGTTGATTACTCACAAAACTCTGAAGCAACTGCTGCATACAGCTTGGAGTCGTCATTACATTCTTATCCAGTTCTGGCAAATACAATCCAGCTTAGTGTATTAGCAATGGCACCAAGACGACATGGGAGTGACTCTTCCAATCACTGACTCACCGCTGGCTTTTAACACAGTACAAACTGTTTTGTTTTGAGGAGGGTGGGATCAGAAGAGCTCTGCTCCATTCTCCTAACAGGTTTGTCTCTTTTTCCCTGTGACACACATACAGTATTTGCGTGTACCATTATGCATACAGCTATTCTTCGCAATATAGCATGCAACCACCCGATTTTTGTTTGTTTCCACTATGTAGCATCAGCTGTTTGCAGTGTTATTGTAGCTACATTGGTCCCAGGCTATTGGAGACCAAGTGAGTGAGGTAATATCTTTTATTGGACCAATTTCTGTTGGCGAGAGAGACAAGCTGTCAACCTTACACAGAGCTCTGCTTCAGGTCTGAAGAGCTCTGTGTAAGCACTAAGGCTTGTCTCCTTCAGAACAGAAGTTGGTCCAATAAAAGATATTGCCGCAGCCGCCTTGTCCCTCTACTGCAATCTGCGTGGTTGTACTTCAGGGTCAGAAAACAGAGCTCTTTACTGAAGTGATGTGAAGACTCCATGCACAAAGTACAGATTTTAGACAACACCACTAGTTCAGTCAGACTGCTATATTGCTGATCATGATAAGGATGTAATGTGAAGGCATCCACAATGCAGGCTGTAGCCCAGAATCATGCAATGTTGATAAAAGCTGCCCTCATGTACAATATAGAAGTGTGTCCTCACTGGAGACTGCAGGTCTTAGGATGCCGTATGCCACATTGTTTTCTAAGTATCAGTACGGCTGCCGACATGACCCTTGATTAGGCAAATTCTGAGTCCCCCTTTTGTAACCCGTGATTTGTAGTCGGTTTAGTCTGTCTTTTTATTCACGCTTTTTCTTTGCAATTCAACTTGAAATTCTTTTATCTTTTTAAATGATCTGAAGTGGTTTTCCCATTCATGTTCATCTCTTAAAGTAAGGACTGAAAAATAAAGCACTTCTGTTCTTTGTGCCTGGGGGTTTCCCTCCCTCTCTCATTGGCCTATTATATGTGTGTTCATACAAAACTTAGATAAGAGGAGCTATTACGTGACGTTCTGAATGTTGAGGTGAGTTTAGCACTAACTGTTTAGTGCTGGTGAAGTCTCTGATCCCCAGGCCTTGATTCATTTCCAGAACCGGTTACAGCAGCCACAATGCAAACTTTCCACACAAAGCTCAGCTCATGGTCTGCAATGCTGCCCTGGAGCGTCCCACCTCCTCAGGCAAAAGGTCACTTGAATTTTCATGTCTGTTCAATCCTCACTCTCCTGCCAACACAGAGGGATAGGTGTCCAATGGGAACTAACCTCTGGGCACTGGAATAAATCCAAAGCAAAAACTCATTTTACAAACAAACAAACAGCCTTCAAACAGTGATAACTTCTGGTTACTCTCAGCCACCAGCATGAGCTAAGTTTGGATGGGGGTGGTGAGACAGTTCTCAGAGTACCTGTAGGCATGTCTTCTCAACCCTAGGTAAAGCTCAGATTACACTGGTTTGATCAGCAACACGATTGTCTAGTGATTAAATGTCTTTTATCCATATCAACTCAGGAGACAGCTCATTGTACTTCACCCTCTTCTCTCTAGTGAAGGATGCACTTCTTTCCCTAGACATTGCCACTATATTTCTGTTCCCGGGGTGATTTCCCTTTGAAGCCAATTGCTGCATCTCCCTCCCTGATCTTGCACATCAGTGCAAGACAAAATCCTTGCCAAGGGCAGACCTTAGCTGCTGGCAGCCCTTGATACAAGAGATCAGACTCAGGAATGCTACTAGCAGAACAAAATCTGCCTATAGATATCCTCTGCACTTCATTCCTCCTCCCCACAACAGCACTGAGCATTTATTTACTTCTTTTATCACATATTGGATGAGTTCAAGTGAGAGAGAGGTGGTTTGTGCAAACATCCACTCTTCAGACAGATTCGATCCCTTTGTATGCTCTGCCCTTCACCAGTCTGCTTGCTGGCAAAAATTCACATTCTAACTCACTGGTATGTTTTCATTGGCCACTGGTATGTTGGGAACATCTCAACAGCTGGATTTTGTACAAACCCATATTCATGTGATCTAATTAGTTTCTCATGTTAGGCCATTGCCAAAATGAATACACTGGAGAATGCTTTCTCCAGTAGTAATTAGTAACTTGCTTTCCAGAGAACTGCATCTGTAACATTCTCTTTCCTCTGTCCCCAAGCCTTCCTTCCACTCTTATATTGAACAATTCACTTAGCAGTTTAATCAGCTCAGTCATGCAGCTACTGTGCTATTTTATCTAGCAAGTCAGTAATTGTGTTGCTAGTTGTGTGCTCTTGGATTGTGTTTTTGTTCTAAGGTCCAGATCCATAAAGAGATTTAGATGGCTAACCAGTTTTAGGCACAACTGCAATCCACAAAATCCCTGCTTAACGGCCACCTAAACCCATAGACACAAACTCACTCGCTGCCTAAATTTCCACTCTAGACGTTCCCCAGGTGCCTAAATGTTCTGCCTCTGGGCATGCACACGGCTGCCTCATTCCTAGCTCTCAGGTGCCTCTCTCATATCTAAGACCCAGTATGATTCCCAAGCCAGGTGAAGATAAGTGTTCCTCCACCTCTCTCACCAGTGGGGCTCAATCCAAAGCATGCCGAACTCCTCACATAATGGCCAGGAAGGAGGTGATGGCAGTAGCCTCCCTTATAAACCATTAGCCCCATTGTTAGGGTACTCAGCCTGAATGTAGGAGATGTTAGTTCAATTCCCTCCCACTTGATTAGCAGAATGGATTTGAACAGGGGTTTCCCATCTCAGGTGAATGCCCTAACCACGGGGCAATGAAGTCATGATACAAAGTGGAACAGCTTCAACAAAAGACATCGAGAGAGAGACCACCTATGAATATTGGATAAGTCCAGCTACTTTGCCCCAAGAATTGACATCAAATACAGCAAATAAGGGAGAGACCAAACTCTCTGCTGTCTGTGACAGCGTCTCTCAAAGGACACCTACATCAACTACAAAACAAGGTTACTTACCGGTAACTGATGTTCTTCGAGATGTGTTGCTCGTGTCCATTCCACTACAGGTGTGTGCACGCCTCTGTGCACGGCTACCGGAACTTTTTTCCCCTTAGCAGATCCAGTAGGGCTGGCTCTGGTGCCCCCTGGAGTCCCGCGCACATGCCATGGTATGAGAGGCGCTGCCGGCCCTACGCCCACTCAGTCCCTTCTTTCTGACAACTCCGATGGGGACTAGGGGTGGGTTGTGGAATGGACATGAGCAACACATCTCGAAGAACATCAGCTACTGGTAAGTAACCTTGTTTTCTTCTTCGAGTGATTGCTCATGTCCATTCCACTATAGGTGACTAACAAGCAGTACCTTGGAGGTGGGCCAGAGTTAGCGATGAGCTGCCTGCAGCCCAGCTCTGCTGAAGCCCACTACTTCCTGCGCCTTGGACAGAGGCGTGGTGGGATGTGAAGATATGTACCGCCAGCCTGCAGCTGCTTTGCAGATGCCTTGCTCTGGCACTTCCGCTAGGAAGACTGTAGAGGGGCAGTATCCACGCTCCGTCTTCGCAGTGCTGAGTAGGGTCGGTGCCGCCGGTGCCCTCTGCACCGGTGGCTCACCGCGGCGAAGTGGGGTGGCTCAGAGCCAGCTCGAGGGCTCCATGAGCAAGGCTTCCAGGCAGATTTTCCGGAGGTCTGAAAGCCTTATCGATCCATTTCTCTTCTCACGAAGGGCTTCACCCCCACGCTTCAGGCAGTGGGGGTCAGTTAGTGGGAAAGTCTTCCCGCTGAAAGCGCGCAGCTTGAAGCCATGACACCAGAGCATACCTGCCCCTGGTAATTTCTGAGCTAGACTATCTCAAAGTCTCTAACTACCACTACAACAGTTATTTAATCTAACTAACTAATTAACACAAAAAAAACCTTTTTTAAAGTTTAAAACACGGGGAATTAAGCACTTGAAATGTAAGCGCAGGCAGTTCCAGTAATCATCACGGGCGGAAAAAAGGAACTGAGGGGGCATAGGGCTGGCAGTGCCTCATATACCACAGCATGTGCGCAGGACTCCAGGGGGCACCAGAACTGTCTCTACAGGATCTGTTAAGGGGGGAAAAGTTCCAGTAGCCATGCACAGAGGCGTGCACACACCTATAGTGGAATGGACATGAGCAATCACTTGAAGAAGAAGTGGCATTTCTTCGCAAAGTGAAAAATGGCACGCTTGCTAGAAAGGGCACTTGTAAAACCGCGTGCAACAGCACTACCTGGAGGAACATCGAAGTGGGGTAGATTAAAGTGTGCTAGGGAATTTAATGGCAGCAGAATCCACAGAGATTTTTCTTGTGCACTGCAGGTGAGCATGGAGTAGATTTACACCTCATCTTACTCCGAACCAAATGCTCATGAAGACAAGCCGTTTGTGTCCATAAAATAGATCTGACCCTAACAAGCATTTACTATCACCCTAAACAGGTCGATACAGCCACAGAATGAAGCAGCTGGATTCTGCTCTGCCTCATTCAATACAGGAAAACCTAACTGAATTCCAACTGCAGAATCTTTATCAGTGGGGATGATTTAAGAGGCAGTAGGGAGACACATAGATTTTACCAATCCCAGTGGAGCTGGTAGGGGTTTTTTAAATACTTTTGGACTGTAAACTGACCAAGGCTGATATGGAGGCTGAATAAAGATTGAATTCCGTGATGTCATTTATAAAAGTTGACTCTAAGTAGTTTTATTTTCAAATAGCTTGATTTTAACTTTACTAGGAATAAGTTAATTAGAACATAAGGAAACCTGTTTAACTTAGCAGCTGTTTTCATTAAATGGGGCACCATTGGTCCTGGAAAGTGGCCTTTAAGAAAAGAAAAAGTTCATTCGCTCACCACTATGTTGTATCTGGCCCTTTAGATTGGATGGTTTGAGAAAAGGTAAATCCCGCTCAGCTATCACATTTAGAAAATCTATCTGGAGACATCTTAGTTGGGCCTCTTGATCTCAGTCTCATGAGTGTCTGTTTTGGGTAGGATCTAGTTCCCCGCATTGGGCATCATCCATTCTGTCTCACAAGTGAGAGGAAAAAAATTATAATAGGACCAAATTATAGGATTGACCAACAGTTTTTCCAGCTCAGGGGTACTTAAACATTTCCATAGTGCAGACCGGATCTTCCTCAATAGGTTGTATTGTGTATCATCCCCCTTCATTACTCATTGCATGGATCCTCCCCATCTACCATGACTGTGTGAACTAACTGCTATGTTGCAGTCACCTAACACCTTGGCAGTGCAGCTACCAGTCTCCCATCAATGCTTTCCTACTTCTCTAGTGTTTTTCTAGTCCATCTGATGACCATCTGATGACCCCCTTCTTTAGTCGGCTGGTCACAACTGCAGAGAGATTTGCAGTGAAAATGGACACCAGGGTTTATTTACCATTTTACCACCTGTGGCTTTTTAGTTCTGCAAAATTGATTGCTCCCACATGTAGAAAAGCTTGTGAAATCCACTTTATAAAACTGTGAGCATAACTATCATTAAGCACAGAACTATCATGCCAGTCGTTCCATTGTGAAGCCGCCTGAGGCATGCTCTCCTGCCCCAGGGTAACTTATTTATTAGACAATGGAATTAAATTCATTGGTGAAGCACATTTAAAAAAAATCAGTCACTATCACATTACTGTCAGAGCAACCATCTATGTAACGTTCTCACCATCACAAGCACTTCCCAAACAAAAGTTGGACACAGTCAAGAGAAACACCAAGCATCTGTGAACAGAGGAAAGTATTTATTAGAGCTGAGTGGGAACTGGAGTTTCCATTCTGTGGAAAATGTCACAATTTTGAGGAAAAAAAGTTTCCAAATGGGAACGAAGAATCCAAATTGTGACATTTTGTGAATTGGAATTCCATTTCAAGAGAATCAGAATGGAATTGAAAACAAAATTCAGGGCAGCTGAGGAACCAGCCAGCCAGAAAAGCTGCCCATCCACAAGGTGGACAGCTGGGCAGTCTGGTTTCTTGCTCACTTATCTACCAGCTGGCTGACTAGCAGGAAGTAGCAGGCAGACAAGCTGACCAGTCACAATCAGCCTACCTAGTTTCCAAAAAGAGTTTCAATGGGGTCCACACATTCCTGTGGGAGATTTCAATTCCATCAAATCAGTATTTCCTGACAGGAAATATTTTTTTCCTGGAATTTTTTTGACCAGCTCTGGTGTTTAGGAATAACCTTAGAGCAAGTATATTCCAAGCAAAACTGTTCTTAACTTTATGTCTTTGTACTGAGAAGATGTGACTATCATGCACGAAGTTCAGGCACTACTTGGTGATCTCCCGGGAAGGACACAAGACAAAGAGACAGTAAAGACACTAAGTGTTTCAGGGAAATGCACGGTCATGAAACCTGCATTGTGCAGAGTATGCCTGACAGAGAAGCTGAAATAATCTTTTGGTCCACTTAGTAAAAGCCAGACTTTTCTGACTGTGGAAGACCTGATGCTGCTTTTGTTCCCATATGTTTCAAAGGAGGCACTAGGGACACGGATCCATGTTAGGCCTCTTTGTTAATACTTCTGCTTAGGTCAAAGATTCACAAAGGTCATCCTCAAAAGCATCCAAGAAAAATAGTAACTCTGCAGACTCAGTCAGACAACAGGATTTCTGGTAGGCCCCACCTATAAACAGATGTTATGTTAGAACAGCCACTCTTTGCTGAAGCGACGTTTGTAATTTTTTTCCATGTGTTAGTTTTCCTTCAAAGAACAATGCTTTGCTTGTGTATATCCCCTTTAACCAAGAACCTCGGTGCACTTGACAAACATTAAGCAAGCCTCACACTCCTGTGAGGTGAAGAAGTGTATAGTTTCCACTTTGCAGTTGCAATCTGAGGGACAGAGGGTTTAAAGTGATGTGCTCAAGGTCACACAGGAACTCTGTGGCGGAGTCCCTGTTAGAGCCCACTTGAACCCAAACCCTAGTCCCATACACTAATCACTGGCCCAACTGATACAGGCTAGCCCCATTAGACAAAAATATCTGATTGGTAACAGTTACTTGTGATCCTGTTAAAAGTTACGCAAGTCTTCGAGAGGAGCCTTCCTTGACTCTGGAATTTTCATGCATGATGGTATCAGAAAAAAATATCACGATCTAGGTTAGGGTTTAAGATGGCTGCAGAATTGAAAATTCAATGTGAAAATTCAATGACCAGGTTAGGCCCACCAGTACTTTTAAGACATCAGGCAGAAAGAACAACTACTAGTAGAGAGTGTTGCCCAGAGCACTGCACTGGACTGGGACTCAGAAAGCCCGGGATCTATTCCTGGTTTTGCCACCAGCCTACGGGGTGACTTTGGGCAGTCATCTCACCTCTGTGCCTCAGTTTCTCTGTCTGTAAGATGGGGGTAATGATACCGACCTCCTTTGTAAAGTCCTTTGAGATCTATGGATGAAAAGCCCTATACAAAAGTTAGATATTATTATTGACACCTGAAGTCCAATAATATTTCATCCAGTACAATTTTCAGCTGCCTAAAAGAGCCTTAACCACTAGCCAATATCTTTTTTTTAAATTAAGAGAATTTGTACTGCCAGGATGATTTGTGGATTTAAAAACAACCTCCCACCCCATCTCTCCCCCCTCAACCTCACACCAAACCTAATAGACCAGCGGTTCTCAACCTTTTTTTCCCCCCCAAGTACCACTGGGGAAAAAAAGGGGTGGGGGGGACTTTCGGCGGCGGGGCAGTTTCGCGGCAGCAGCGCGGGGGGGAGGGGGGGACGACTTCCGGCAGCGGCGGGGTTTCGTGGCGGCGGGGGACTTTGCCCCTTTTCGGCGGCAGGGTTTCGCGACGGTGGGTGGGAGGGCACTTCCGGCGGCGCGGTACGGCTCACGTACCACCCAGCCTTCTTCCGCATACCACCAGTGGCACGCGCACCACCGGTTGAGAACCGCTGTAATAGACCATATGACAAAGGCCATTATGTTCTTAAATGTTCACTCTCCATATCCTCACCCTAGACAAACTCCTAAAGGAGGAACAAACATCCACACAACCCATTTCCATTTCATGCTCCCAGGCAGAAGCCATTTATAAATCCAAGGCAGCCCCCACCTTTTCTTGCCCCATGTGCCTATCTTTGGGATTCAAAGCTCTTCAGCACATTCCACTCGTGCTCAGCATAAATAAATACAGAGTAAAAAGTTTGGGAAGTTTGGACCGCAGCCAGCTTGCCTGGGTAATTGGACTCTTTGTGGAGTTTGAAGGGCGTTTTTAAAAAGAGGACGGAAAGAGATCAGTTTAAGAATCTTGGCTCAGTCTTGGAGTATTTCCTCCCAGCTCTCTGGCTAAACCTCAGCACAAAAGCCTGGACTAGGGAGTCAGTGTAAGCCGAGGAGGGACTCCTCTCTGCCTGCACTAGGAGAGACATCCCCAGACAGAGCTTGGAGGCTTTGAAACCATGCTTTTCCTTTGGGCTCTGGCTTTTATTTTAGTGCTGCAGGAGCAAGATTTTTCAGGTAAGTGATTCCAAGCTCGCAAGGCACAAACTGGAGGATAATTAACTTCTTGGGTTTGCATGGGAAAAAGGAGATGCTTTCTTTTTATAGGTGCTGAAAGCAAGTCAACAGGGATTTTGTGTGACCATGACACAGGTAGCGTTTGTTCATAAAACACTATGTAAGTATTTTTTTTTAAATAGGAGAGGTTCATATTTTGTGCTATTAAAATACATGTGAGTAGAACGTCTCTAGTTTGAAACATTACAGAATAGGAGATTTTTCATCACTCATGAAGCATACCATCATTGAGCTTTTGCAGAAGTTTAGAACCACATCCACATGCTGCTTCTAATGTCCTGCATGTTTATAATACAGTTGTGGCAGCTTTAAATAATAATGTCGTGAACTGACTCCACATGGGCACTGTGAGATCAATATTCCCAGGAGATCAGAGTGGTTTCCTCAATAGAAAGACACATTTTTAAGTTGAGTTTTCCATTCAATAATAATAAATTTAGTTTCTGGTGCTTTTGCAATTATTGTCTTATACTTATTCCTGAGCTGTATAAGCACATAACTCTAAGCATGCAGATACCACAGTGATGATGACCCCAGAACAAACACATAAACAGCACGCTGAAATCTATGTTTTATTTTATTAGTAGTACATCCAGCTTTGGTCTACCCCCTAATGAAATTGCAGCCGCTTTTATGGTGAGCACTGAAATCTATTTTCAATCAAAATTTCCATTTGGCTGGTTCAAGGGTGCATAGTCCTTACGTAATCACAAACCTCACATTGCTGAATGTTTGCATTATGTATTTTCTAATAACTTGAGCCGATCGTTATTTTACCTCTCCTGTTACTTCTTGACAGCACTCAACATCTGGATTTTATGACAAGGTATCAGGCTTGCTTCACAACCAAAACAGTTCCTGAGAAATGAGTGATACCCTCTCTCTCACAAACGCAGGCCAACCTTCTCTGTTATTAGACCAGCCTAATGAGACTAGCTGTAAAACATCTTTCAGGGTTATGCTAGCTTTCAGTCTAGATGGGGCACTGTAACTTTCCTTTCACACTATATGAGCTCATTACCCTTTACTGCATTTTCTGGCTTGCAAGTAGGGCTGGCTGAAAAACATCTTTTGTGTTTCAAGAAAAATTTCAAGATTTTAGAATATGTTTTCATTCTGACCCAAACAAACATGAGCAGGACCCGTCCTAGTATAGCCAATAAATCAGGGTACTGATACGGAAGAGGAGCTTGAACCTGGGTCTTCTCTATCCCATGCCAGTGCCCTAATCATCAGACTATAGGTATTCTGGGGGCTTTTCTGCTCTCCTGCATCCCAACCTGAGAAAGTTTTGTCTGAACTAATCACAAAATTGGCATTTTCCACCGAAAACATGTCTGAAAAATTCTCAACCAGCTCTACTTACAAGTAGCTTGAGGAAGACTAGTGGTGGCACGGACTACTTTAGGGAATTGGTTCTCAACCTTTCCAGACCATTGTACCCCTTTCAGGAGTCTGATTTGTCTTGTGTATCCCCAAGTTTCACCTCACTGAAAAACTACTTGCTTACAAAATCAGACATAAAAATACAAGAGTCACAGCACACTATTACTGAAAAATTGCTTACTGTCTCATTTTTACCATATCATAAAATAAAACGATTGGAATATAAATATTGGACTTGCATTTCAGTGTATAGTATATAGAGATGTATAAATAAGTCATTGTCTGTGTGAAATTTTAGTTTGTGCTGACTTTGCTAGCGCTTTTTATGGAGCCTGTTGTAAAACTACATCTAGATGAGTTGAAGTACCCCTGGTTGAGAACCCCTGCCTTAGGGAAACATGAAGGTGGGTCCCTACTTAAAAGCTGTGCTTCTCTGTGTTTTTGCTATGGTTGGTAGGCTATTCATTGCGGTTCTTGTGCTGCTGAGGTTACCATGCAAGCTGGGGCACTGCAGCAACTGCCCCCACAGAACAACTGTTTCATTCATTACGTTCAAGTACTCCAGTGTGCTACCCAGAGCTGCTCTACAAGGTGCTACACGGGATGTTCTGAATTAAATGATGAACAATCCTTAGATCAACAACTGGACCTGGATGATCAGCATGCCTGGGTGTTTGAGATCTGGCTGCATGCATCTTACAATTGCACAGTGATATGCTTTGCATCCAGAAGTCTAAACACACCACTGAATAGATTACTCAGCCATAGAAGCAAATCCGTAGCTAAGATTTAAGAGCGTTTCTAGTGTAAGCCAGATTTTTGCCCTCTGTTCCTTACATAAATAAATCAGTTTGGAGTTAGCTCACATCCCCAAGTCACGGACATTTAAACACCATCTGCAAGTTCACAGGTACTGTAATCTCTGAGGCAAAGATTACAACATATAGCAGGTTCTGTATTGATAGCCCTGGAGATTGAAGTCTTAGAAATTATCTTAAAACTCTTCACAGTTAATGGGCAAATTCTTTCTCTCCAATCTGCACTGCAGACCTTTGTCTGTAGTTTGGGTCACTTTAGCGCATTCTACACTTGCTTGTTATAAAATTTGCAACATTATTCTGCATGGAGAGTTTGAAGAGACTCAAGCTGTATTTGTGCACAGATATGCAAATCCTTGTGGCTACCTCTGGAGTGGAGCACAGCAGCCTATGGACAATATACCACAAGCTCCAAACAATCTTTGCATGTAATTTATTACTATTACTGCACTGAGCCACATCAATATACAATGCCTAAAATACAACAGCTTAACCCTGGACCTTAAATGGAGGTTGGGTTGTGCTGATAGCAGCAGACCCAGTTAATGATATAAGTTCATCCGTACCTCCAACCCTGCTGGTGTGAGTGTAATTGAGACTTGGAATTCATGGAAGCAGAGAGTGATGTTCCGGGTGAAACCCTAATGAGTACTGAGATACATCATAAAACCACTATATAGAAGTTTACCAAATAAAGCACAGCAAACAGAGGCTCAGGGCAGCACAGTGTCAACTATCTGAAGCTTGCCATGGGCCTCTTTTAAACATTAAACCTACAGTTTGCTAATCACATCAGTCCCTTTTTAAAGTATATAACTTGCCAGGCTCACAAGCTCCAGTTTAAAGTGATATGGTTTTGTTGTTGTTTTTTGGTTTTAAAGTGGAGCACAATACTATTTTTAGATAGGGAATCATTTAAGCAGGGATGCTCAAATCCCTTGGGAGGTCAGGGATGCCACACACTTCTCAAACCATTGTTTTGGTTCACCAAAAGTGCCCAAGTTCATGAACTTTTCCTAAGCCCATTCTAACCTCCCCATAACTCAAAGGAGACCATCATTAAGGGAAGCTTGTGCTAGGAATGTATTAGGAATAGAAGGATCCTTCTGTTCAACTGAGTGCCCGCCCCCCACTCTCTCTCTCTCTCTCACACACACACACACACAAGCTACGCCTTTCCTCTTCCCTGTTATTTTATCCCCTCTTACTCTCCATCTTTTGGATATTTTCAAGCTCTCTCACTTGCGATCTGGTTCCTGTTTTAGTCTCACTGTCTTTCATTTAGCTTGTAGTCAGCTCTTTTTTTAATTTGATTTTTTTCTCCTCACTCTTCTCCCTTTCCCCACCCCTCACCACACTTTCTTGAGCAGAATACAAACCCAATAACATTTCGGTCAAACTTTCAAAGCCACAGTGGTGATGAAACAAAGCACAGCAAGTGTTGTAGATTCATAGATTTGAAGATCAGAACAGACAATTATGCTCATTTCACCTGACCTCTACAGGACACAGAGCACAACCTAGTAATTACTGCATCAAGCCCATAACTTCTGTTGAGCTATAACATATATTTTTAGAAAGTTTTCATTTAAAGGCTATAAGTAACGGAGAACCCACCCCATCCCTCAGTAAGTTGTTCCAATGGTTACTTACTCTCCTGGTTAAAAATGTGCACCTTATTCCTAATCTGAATTTGTCTAGCTTCAGCTTCTAGCCATTGGATCATATTATGCCTTCTTTTAGATTAAAGAGCCAGCTACTATCAGAAATTTCTTCCATGTGTAGCTAATTAGAGCCTGAGTTTGCTTACCCCTAACACTAAATCAAGTGATAATGAAGTCTGGGTTTTTTGTCAAGTAAATGAAGCTTTCCACCTACTGGCAGGTGAGTGATGATAGGACCTGTGTGAATTTTGAATTGAACCTCAAAAATAGAGATCATGTATGTAAACAGGCATACATTTAAAGGAAGGCATGTTTGGAAGATTATCACTACCCTGACCAGAGTGGGCTCTGCATGGAATATGTTTTTATTGGAGTCATTGACATTACTAATCTGAATTGCTTCATCCCCGGTGGGACTTTTCTTATTTGAATAGCTCCACTCCACCCTTGGCTACAGTCCAACAGTAAGACTGCCTGCTATATTTTAAGTGAAACCAGAGAAAATTCTGCTCTGGACATTATATATATATATATATATATACACACACACACACACACACACACACACATATATATTCATTCCTCTGTTTGATTAGGAAAAGATTAGATGTTGATTCAAGTGTGGAATTAGCCACCTTGGCTAGATCTAAACCTGCAGCTGTTGTGCAAACTTCCTTTCTCACTAGTCATCTGCAAACAAATAATCAGTCTTGACCTATAACATTGTCATGGGCCTCTTTGTGCTGCAATTTGTGCTTGATTTAGAATAGAGACAGTTGTTCTCAAGGGTAGACTAATAAGGTCTTTTACTTGTGAATTGAACCAATAATATGACAACCGAATGGAACACTTACCCTGGGAGTAACTCAGGGCTTGTCTTCCTGGCAAACTCAACTCACAATGTATTAAGTGTTGCCTTTACCTGAAGTCCCGTCCACAAACAAAAACCCTTATCTTCTGGGTAGTGGTGCTTTTAACTCAAGCTGGTTGGCCTGTTAGGGGATATAGGCTAACGCTCAAATTAGCGCAGCTTGTCAGCGCTAACATGACCACTCTGCAGTGTGGACACAAGCTAGCTCCACGTCAGCGGCAATAGTCCTCAAATGTCTTCCCACAATTCTCTCCACCTCCCCAGAAAGGACAGACAAGGTCTCCCACGGTTTACTGGAAAAGAATTCATAAAGCAGCTCAATGTACTGCCGTGCAAAGAACCTTGGGACATTCTCCCAGAAGCCTTAGTGCCACACACAAGTGAGTGCAGGGTCAATGGGACAAAGCTGCTCAAGTGTTATTTCAGTGTGGCTGTTCTCTCTGGAGTGAGGCTAGCTCAAAAAGAATAGCTTGAGTGTAGATAACTACAGTTAACTCTGCAGTGAAGACATACCCAGAGAGGTGTGTAAGTTTTTTTAATTTTTACTATATCATACACAGCTTTTCAAACAGTCACATGAAAGTAGGATCACACCAGCTTTGCAAGCTTCCCTACATATCAAGCAAAAAGCTTGAGCTGACAAGCCATGTTTATGTCTAAAATCACTTTGTAACCTAAAATCAAAAGGCCCACATCATTTGCTGGTGCAACATAGAAAACATTCAGCAGGTCTGATTTGGTCTTTCGCGGTGGGTAATCATTTACAGCAGTTCAGTTCTGCCAGCCATGGTAACAATGGACGGGCTAGTGTAGACAAGGCATATGCGGCAGCTGGCATTGTGGTGCTTCATGTTGGCAGCCAAACTGGAGCTCTGTCTATATCACTATTGCAGCCACTGGTAGAAACAAACCAGTGGCAGGCAACAGTGGGGAGGTTTGAGAAAACATAACCTGTTGCGTTGGATCTGGATGCTGATCGTTTTAACAGTGTACGGAAGTTATCTGCAGGCAATGACAGAACAACGGTAACAGGAGGAAGGAGTCCAAGCTGGGGGAGGTATAACACCAGCTGTGACCCTAAGAACCTCACCAAGGCTTGCAATGTTACTTCACGTTAGCCTGTTGGCGAAGAGCAAATGAATTTACAGTTAATTACTGTAACCATCCCCTATTAAAAGGCTATGCCATGTGCTGTGGGATGGACTCTGAGGCACCTCACTACCACCTGCCCTTGGCGTGAGGAAGACTTGTCTGTTCCCACCCCGGGTCAGCTCTTCAACTCCACCAGCCATGGGCAACACAGGAAGTCCCCTTGAGGCTTCACAGGCCCCACTGTACTCTTCCTGTTAGCAACAGGTATACTCCAACCCCTGAGCCCTCAAAGCATCTTCCTGCTATTCCCAGTCCCTGGTCCACTGGACACCAGTTCACCGATCCACTGCTCCCAAAGAAGTTGACCGATTTTGCCTGAGTTTACCGCTCTGCTTCACACAGAGGTCACTATAAAGAGATATAAATATTATCAGTCTATTTAACAAAGCTTAGGTTAGCAGATGTACTGGAAACCAAAGGTTACATATAAAATAAAATCATAACACATTCTATGGGCAAAACTTAATTAACAAGATATGCTCATGTCTAATGAAGTATTGCTCACCCAAAAATCCCTGCAGTGCTTTACATCCAGGCTGGCTGTGACCCTTCTTTCATGAGACAAACACGCTGTCAGTTTGCCTCCTAGACGAAGGATTCTGCCTGTCTCTTTGCATTCCAAAATATGGCAGACCCATCCTTTGTCTGTATTCGTAAACAGGACACCACCCCTGCTGTTTGCTTCTTCCCGTAGATTTCCTCTCTTGCAGATTTTGCATTTTCTTAGATTGCACCTGGCCCAGTATGCAAGTAGGCACACAGTGTGAGGCATCCAATACACAAATGGCCAGGTAGGGAGATAGGTGTCAGTTACCTTCTGCCTGAAAGAACCATATCTGAGGTATATCATCTCCTGATGACCAGTCTTAATGCCAAAACCATAAGAACATAATTTTCTGCATAGATGTAACTCCTGAAGTCATACATACAATTTGCAATGATTATGATGGCCAGTGAACAACTCATATGTCACCCTTTGGTGTATTATTATGTAAATATCCGACCCAAGGGATCCTATGTACCCCGCATACACCTTATCAGGAAAGCGTCACGGTCATACGCCGTCTTAGGTCAAACTTATAAAATACTCGCTCCTTATGTGCACATAAACACCTTGTGCCATGCGGAGCTGAGGAAAGCAAGAATGATTTGGATCCAGGGTCCAATTTTAACCCAACCCTCAAGGTTTAGGACAAGGGACACGTCACACACAGTTGTGACCATCATTCACTAATGGTAGGAGGGGCTTCCCCTAGAGATCCTTAGGCCCCAACCATTGACCACACTCTTTAATTACTGTACTGTTTCCTGCTTCTTAAGTTCTAAAGTCCTGTTTCTTCCTGGGAAAGGCCTTCAGGATTCGTTTAGCCATCACCAGCCACAAGTTGTTGAGTTTTCTAGCACGGTCAAGCAACTGAGAGTGTCTTCCTTGTGAGTGTGCTGCAGCCTCTATTCTTCAGGAACCCAGAGCAGACGAAGGATACAATTGTTTAACACAACTCTCTTTATTAGATAAAAAACAAAATGGGTCTTGCAGACCCTGAGTGATGGAGACCTTTCACAATGGTGAGGAGACACGATTAATTTTAAAGAGACAGGACCACAATACATTACACTAGTTTCTCCTTTCTCAACAAATCCATTACGGTCTAATGAGGCAAAACAACATTGATAGCAAAAATGCATTCCACAAAACAACATCCACTTGAAGTTGGACAACAGACAGAGAGGGAGAATTCTCATCTGTGCTGGTATGGAACACACACACAGGCAGGCTGGGATTTTAATTCCACTGTAGCCACACTGGGAACAAAATTAGAAACCAACTCCACAAAAGACACATATACTAAAAAAGTCTGAGTTTCAGAACCACCTTTAGGTCTAATTCTTACCCAGCTATCTTGAGACAGATGTAAGCAGAAGCGGACACTCTTTGTATTATACTCTTTGACCTCTTACTTGATCTCCCAGTGAAATGTACCTTTCCTACTATGGCCTTACACATCCCAGGATGCCCTGCTTTAGAAAAACTGCTGGGTCATCCTGACCCCACCCAGCGCACACCTGCTTAGCGCGACACTCAGGTCAGGCAGTATCATGTTGAGTTTCCTCCTGTAGAACAGAATCTCACTGTCACTCAGACAGGCCAAGGTACAGTAAAGACAAAAAGCAGATATTCTGGGGAAGGCCTAATTGTACCATCCCTGCTTCTAACATCATTCTGCAATAGTGGTAGGGGTTTATTATAGCAGTGTACTCCATAATTGCTAAGTCAGGGCCAAGATGTAAGGAAACCTAGTGGTACCAGGCACTGCAGACTGTTGGAGGGGTTAGAGAAGCAGAGAGAACCCTAAAGTTACAGTCTGTGTCCAGCAGCACAAATAAAGAGAGTTACCGCTTCATTCATGCCATTAGAGCCCACCGTTTTCTGTAACTGTCAAGAATGTTATAAAGATCATAAAGATAGGAGGCTGAACTGGTCAAACACTAACTTCCTTGTATTCTGTTTCCATAAAGCGAGCAAACTCAAACAATATGGGCTCGGCCCATAAATTAAAGCTGGCAAAGGCTACTTTAATGAATGTACACAATCGGTGCTGGCCTCCCACTCAAACTTTCCCATACCCTCCTGATCCAGCCACCTACAATTAGGTTATCCCAGTACTCGGTCCTAAAGAAAATAATATTCCATTGTGGGATTGTTCCCTGGGTTGTGCTCTTACATTTGCTATACTAAGTTCAGGACAAGAGCTGTCAGTCCTCATCAGAGGTTACGGACTGTAACATGCCTTTCCTTCTGTCTGTACTTTGTGAATACTGCACATTTTACTTCTACAGTATTTACCCATTGTAGTTAACTTAGGCAAGTTCTCAAAAAGCTGAATGAGAAACGGTTTCCTCCACATCTGCCCCACCACTGGGCTCGGTTAATAAATCATCTTTGCTGACGAGAACACTAAAGAGAATCATAAATGTAGGTCTTTTGGGACGAAGACTAGCAGCAGGGAAGGTACACATGCAATTCTCCTTGACCTAGGTCTTCTAGACAGGAAAGGCTGCCACTCAGCATACTGCTGAATCAGATCAGGCTTAAATCTGTAAATACTGAAGGGGGAGATTTTATTAGCCTCCCTTAGTGGAATGGAGCTTACCCCATTGTCATAGCCTTGCATAACTGTCAAGCTCTAATTACATATGACATACAAGTATGTTTCGTAATTGATCTATGCAGTAGATTCTTATAGCCACAGACTTACCTTTTACTTTTAGTGAAGATAGTATAAAAATGTTCCCAGAACATCAGCTGTAGCAACAAAATATCAATGACTGTAGCCTTCTATACCCAGGGCAGAATAGTCAGCAACTAGGTACAAGCCAAATTTCAGTAGTCCTTGCTAAGTGTTAAATTGGCACATTACTTCAGTATGATTCACTCCCAGCAGCACGGCCTATTGGGGAATTCACTGGAAAGAAAAGAAAAAAGAAAAAAAAAAAAATCAAAATCTGCCTGCAAACAGAAGAATGGAAATGGTCTTTATTTAAGCACTGAGTAGCTCATTTTAAAATAAAGATCAAATCACATTCTAGATTAGAAAAAATTAATCTAGCTTCAGAAAATTTCTTCTTTGATCAGTGACACTCTGGCCTAGTGGATGGAGGGAAGCAGTAGATGTGATATTTCTGGATTCTAGTAAGGCTATTTGACACAGACCCACAGGACATTCTCATAAGCAAACTAGGGAAATGGGGTCAAGATTAAATGACTATAGAGTGGGTGCACAGCTGGTTGAAAGACAGAGTAGTTATCAATGGTTCGCTGTCAAACTGGGAAGGAGTATCTAGTTGGGTGATAGTCAGTCAGTCAGTCCTGGGACCGGTATTATTCAATATTATCATTAATGACTTGGATAATGGAGTGGCGAGTATGCTTAGAAAATTTGCAGACAACACCAAGCTGGGAGAGGTTACTAGCACTTCAGAGGACAAAATTAGAATAAAAAATGGCCTTGACAAATTGGAGAATTGGTCGGAAATCAACAAGATGAAATTCAGTAAAGACAAGTGCAAGGTCTTCACTTAGGAAGTTAAAAACAAAACAAAACAAAAATCAAACGTACTGCTATGAAATGAGGAATAACTGGTTAGGCAGTAGTACTTCTGGAGAAGGACTGGGGGTTATAGTTGATCACACTTTGAATAAACAATGTGAAACATCTGCCCCCCTCCAAAAAAGGCTATTGTCATTCTGCCGTGCATTAACAGGAGGGGTGGAGGGTTCATATGTAACAAATGAGAGGCAAGTGTCCCACTCTACTCAACACTGGTGAAGCCTCAGCTGGAGTACTGTGTCCAATTCTGGGCACCACACTTTAGGAAAGATGTGGACAAATTGAGTAGAGTCAAGAGGAGAGAGACAAAAAAAGATTTACAACACCTGACCTATGAGGAAAGGTTACAATAACTGGGATCACTGAGTCATGAGAAAAGACAACTAAGGACTGATAACAGTCTTGAAACATGATAAGGGAGGTATGCTTAAAAAAAAGATGATGTTCAATGTTCTCCAGGTCCAGTACATGTAGGACAAGTAATGGGCTTAAAATGCATCAAAGGCGATTTAGGTTAGAAATTAGGAAATACTTTCTAACTATGAAGGTTATTAAGCTCTGGCATAGGCTTCCAAGGGAGGATCCCCATCACTGGTGGTTTTTTAAAAATGGATTGAACAAACACCTGTCAGGAACAATCTAGGTTTATATGGTCCTGCCACATCACAGGGGGCTTAAGATCTCTGCCAGCCCTACATTTCTAGGATTTAGTTCAGGTGACAACTTTTAGTGTAACTTGTTCTATCGTGGCTCTTATCCACTTTATAACTGTACTTAAGAAATTGAGTAGAACATTCAGGCGCCAATATATATTCTGTACCCATTTTCTCTCCCTTCTCCACAACTTGCGGTAGAGCAAAAGAGGGGAAAATGGAGAAGGTGGTAAGCAAAGAATTACTTCTGAGACTAGCTTATTTAATTTAAAAGTTGTTTACTGTATGTTAACAATGTAAACTAGGTCCAAGTTAGATGGTGAATGAGATTACTAACAGTTTGACTAGAGCTCTGAGCTGGAAGAAGTGTATATTTGAAATGTAATATTTCAATTTCCCTCTCTCAGTGAGCAGTACTCTACATTGCAGAGCAAGACAGGCAGCGTGGTTTAGTGATTAGGTAACTAGATTAGGGTCAGGAATCAGTTCTTCCCATGATCTTTGGTGAGTCATTTCACCTCTCAAGTTCCTCTATTTCCCCTCCCATCCTTTTCCTGACTTGTCTCTTTGGATTGCAGGCTCTCTACGTGGGCCTGTACGCTCAACGGGCATATAAATAATAAAATCTCTTGCACGGAATAACTTTCCTGTAGTTCACTAGGCTTTGGCAAACTTTTCTTCTAATGATGCTACTATACACATGGTTTCTATGAAAGCCTATTCCAAAGAGAAGGTAAATGATATTGGCTGGGCAGGGCAGGAAAAAGGCATAATCAGAGATTTTAAAAGTTGTGGGGAAATAGAGGTTGCATATGTAGAAGAGGAGAACTTAAACATAAGCTCTGATGCCCGTTGATCAGGACATGCAGGAAAAAGGAGACACAGACACACGAATGGATTGAAGCAGCAGGCTGCAACTTTATTAACTTAGCATTGAAGAAGGACACTCTGCCCCATCTCTTTCATACCAGGCATTTAAATGAGTCCAGGTTTTACAGGAATCTTACCATATAATCCTGGGGTAGTCAGTCAATAGGTGGAGCACGGGCTAAATCTGAACCACCAGATACTTCTGAACAGACCCCGACATCTTTTTATTTATTTTATTTTTTTAAAATTATTTTCTCTGGAGTCTAGACCTTGACTGTCCCTTGACCAAAAAATTTGGACCTTGATCAAAAATCATGGACTACCTCTGATATAACCCATAACTCCCTCTCCCTTGTGAGGGGGACAAAGGGTGCCAAAAGAAATACCTCAGTCAGCAAGCCTTCAGGACTTGCATTTTCTCATAGGCCTAGGGTCCCGCCCAATGGGATCCCAGGTATTTTACTTCTGGGACAGCTAGGACAGGGAGAGATTGCTGTTTACCAGAGGCTGGGAACAGTCAAAGGGATGGATTACTCCATGATTACCTGTTCTATTCATTCCCTCTGAAGCACATTGGCCACTGTTGGAAGACAGGATACTGGGTTAGATGGACCATTGGTCTGACCCAGAGTGGCCATTCTTATGAGCTAGTCTTTTGACCTTTTATTTGCACTGCACACAGGCCACCAGTTGTGACAGACGAACATTCATTCCAGTGTAACCCCCCTTCTATGTCTGGGTTACTTGGGAGCCGGCAACACTCACTGGTGTGCAAGGGCGCTAAGGTTGTTAACAACAAAGGAGATCCTGAGTATCCCAGCGGTGATGTAGAATAGGTGGGAATCCTCTATCCACCCCCTGCTGCAGTCCCTTTACTTTTAAAGGAATTTAAACTTGGCGGTGCCTCCACCTGGCTGGCCCCTGCACACGCTTAATAGCGGGCCTTGGGAGCTTCCAGGACTAAACCTAGTCTGATAATAATAATAATAATGATAATAATCTGAGACAGGTATAACAACAATTGCACTTATGCAAACTAAACATCCAATATACTCAAATTAGAGTTAACACAACTTTACTTAACAAATTAAAGACATATAGCATAACAGACTGAAATTAAACATCACTATTATATTAAATCCACAGGGCAGTTGAATAAATCAATTAATAAAAATAGTATGAAAACAAATGAAACTTGTCGAAACTTCCATTTACACTGCCACTGTGTACCCCACCTGCAGAGTGTACACTCCCCAAGAGTTCAGAGCCCTAACCCCTTGCTTGCGTGGGCGCGCTTGAAGATCTGAAGCAGACAGCACTCTGTGGGTTCGGTGTTCAGTTCAGCTCAGTTGTCCCGTTGGAGGTTTGGAGCTGGCCCAACCAAAGGTCTGCAGTCCTGGCCCTGCTTGAAAGGATTCTCCCTCTGCCTCTTCTCAGGCCCAGTGAAAGTTTCTGTGCAGTGCCCCTTCCCTTACACGCCCTGCCCCAAACAACAGGGGGGGTGGCACTCACACTACCTCCACTGCAGGCCCACCTCAGGCAGCTCTAGGCTCAGTCCCTGCCCTGGCTTGGGCAATGCCAGCAACCTCCGAAGCTCCCTGCTCGAACAGGCTCCAGCAGGCTCTCAGCCGCAGCTTTGGGACCCTAGCAGCAGTCAGCAGGCAGCAGCAGCTTTGGGACTCCAGCAGCAGGCAGTAGCCAGCAGCAGGCAGCCAGCAGCTTCCAGCCTCAGCTGGACTCCACCCTAGCACCAAAATGGAGTCCCCCACATGCTATTCCCTGTCTCTCTGGAAGGGGAAGAGTCTCTCCCCTCTTCCCCAAGGCATCATGGGAGTTGTAGTTTCCCAGGCTCTTCCCAACTGTAAACTCCCAATCAAGTTCCAAGGCCCCTGAAGTTCAGGGTGCCTACATTAGCTACTGCTGTTAATTACATCCTATGCTTGCTTAACTTTTGCCTTCCTTACAGAATCAGGTAGGTAAAACAAAACTCTGTGCAAGGGTTTAAATCCAGGAGGGAGAGGAGCCGATCAGTTTCCCTCTCCCACTGGCTGACTGATAGGAGGCAGAAAGCCCATGGAGGAGGAGGGACCATCACTGTATGCCTCAGGTTTCCTCTGCCCCTCTTTTCATCCAAGTCCATAGCCCAGTCTGCCAGTCCTATTGAATTTCCCACGAGTTCATTTGAAAGGGTAAGATTCACACACTCATTGGCTATTTAGGCCTGTGTATGCTTGAAGCTGATATCTGCCCAGAAAAAGCATTTCATTTGTAGCCTTACTGATGGATGAATATATCGATTACAGATGACTCTCTTAGAGTGCACTGATTAAAGATTCGATCTCCTGAGAGCTACAGGACACCCTAGCTAATACGACACCCTAGGAGCACATGAGAAACAATTCCCGTTTATTGCCACTTCCTTTATTAACAAACTCACTAAGCAGATAAACCATCTCACAAATACTACAACACAACAGCCCTATCTCTCTATTTGCTAAACACTTTTCTCTATGACAGACATCACTCACAGTTCACATCTCCTGCTGGGGGACCCTGAAGTGTCAGTCATTACTCTCATCACCACCTCCAGTGGTTGGAATCCTGACATCTCCCCATGCAGTCTTCCCCCCAGCACACAGGCAGGACAACACCTTTTCTCTTGAGGTAAGCTTAGTCCTAGTAAGGCTCAGACATTTGCATAAGGATGTTGACTCTTCTTCCTTATTTGCATTTCCACATCCCAGGAACTTTGAGTGCTCCACTTTTCATAGGTTATCTTATCTCCTTATTCTTATTAGCATCTACGTAGACAAGTCCTCCGTAACCTGTGGTTAATGTAGAATCTCCCATCAGGTGTTTTGTGGTCTAGGTGGGTACATTGTGGTGCATTTTCACAACCATCACCCACTAGCACATTCTTTACAGTAATTTTGTGGTTTTACTGGTACAGTTTTATTCCTGAGTCACCTTCTTACATCAGCCTCCTTAGGACTAATGCCTAGTAGGCTTTGCATGACAGGACTCAGCGTGTAGACTTTTCATGACTGCAGTACTTTGCTTATATACCTAATACACACTCACTCATAAATGCTTGTCAACCTTGCCCTTCCATGATCCTATCCTGCTTAAACCTATCCATCAGACTATTTAATTATGCTTCACCACGGCAATAAATCCTGTATTAAATGAAATAATTTACTACACATTCACACTCTGCTATGTATTTATCACCTAAGAAAGGGTAGGGTGTTTGAATGATTATAGAACCAAAACATTCTATAAGCAACGAACAGGGGATATGGAGGAGGAGAAGGAAACATCTCTGTCCTCTCTGGAATCACAAGCAAGAGTATGTCACATCACTGACAGGTTTTGGCTCGAGGGAAAAAAAAAAAAAAAAAAGGTACCACCACTCCTCTTCAGTTTCAAGATCTCCTGTTTGCCCAACATCCAGGCTGTTGCGCACTCAAAATGCAGCAATTTGCATCCTTATTAGCACCTGGCAGCTGTCAAAGTTCAGGGCAACCGCATCTATAGTCCCTTTCTGTGATCCCTCAAGGGTTTTCACTCTAGGCACCTGACTCCTCCACCATCACCTCTCTCTTGGATAGAGACCTGCATCACTCTACCTCCTGATCAGGGTTTTTCCAGGCTGCCCATGCCCCTGCCTACACTGTAATATCCCCAGTAAACCAGCCTGCCTATATAGGCCAACATCAGCATTTAGCTTTCAAAGAGAAAGCAATGAGCAATCTAATTGCCAGCAGATATAAGTCACCACCCAGGTCTTTCTAAGTAAAGACATTTATTCTTAAGGTGAAAGCATTACAGAGAAAACACATTAAAAATAAAGAAATATACATGCATGCCAATAAGCTAACCAGAGATCAACTCCAACTCCCACAACAGCTCTGGTAGGAGTCAGTCCTTCAGACCTGACGAAAGGATTTTTATGTGGTTACAAGTTCATAACAATCTTAGCTCAGAGCCAGAACAATCCTGAATAGTTCTGCCTTTCCTTTATACAGCTGGGGCCTTTGATCTCCAGCTTGCAGAAACAGGTAATCAGCAGACAGCAGTTCTCTCCTCAGGGCATAGTTTCAAAAGGCTGGGTTGTTTTGGTGGTTTTTTTTGCATCACTAGAGGTGGGAGCAGGGCCCCCACAAGGGAGGTGGGGAGGGGGGCGGCAGAAGGTATGCTTTACCAGGGCCCATTACCATGAGGAAAAAATGTTCATGGCTCATGAGATTGTATGTATGGGATAAGGGATTGTGGTATGTGTGTGGGACGGGGTCAGTGTTACAAGTTTGTACTGGGTCTGAAAAAATTATGTTTGGGCTCTGGGTGGGAGATTTGCATTTACCCCTCCCCAGAGATTCCCCAGGCAAACCATTTGACCCTGTTTGTCCCAAAAAGTTCAGTACAGACTTTTGAGATTCATACTACTTCCCAAGGTTCACATAACATCTCCCCCTAGAGAAATACTACAATCCCAGCCCACAACAACAAGAACTAATGGATAAATGGGCCTCAAACATACTTCACCTTAATTCAATGAGGTCACCCAAGGATATCGCAGAAAATTGCCATATTTGTCCCTGCTCCTTCACCTAATAGCTCCATTTGAAAACCTTGGTATTAGCTTCCTGCCAATTCTTGCACCAATTCTGAAGTGCGACATAGACACAAATGGCTGTGGTTTAGCTCAGGGAGTCCATGGCTTCTCTCTCTATCTGTTCCTCATTGTAATTGGGGCAAACTGAGAAGCCTGCCAATTCTCATCCTAATGAGCAATCAGATGTCAGTGGGAGTCAAGGAATTTTATTACTTATTATTTGTACAACGGTTGCACCTGGAGGCCCCAACCAAGGTCAGGCCCTGCTGTACAAACACAGCGTGAGAGACAGTCTCAGTCCCAAATCCAAACAGAGAAGATAAAGTGTGAGAGAAAGACTGTATATTTACAGATGTGGAGGTGAAGCAAAAAGAGACTAAGTGACTTGCCCAAGGTCAAAGAGTCGGTGGCAGAGCCAGGATTGGACCCCCATTTCCTGAGTCCCAGTCTAGTGTCCTTATCCATTCTTCCTCTCTATATTATAACTATGCACTTCAGCTATGGAATTCCTTTCCTGCTAGAAACCAAGATGCCTGTCTGCCTCTTTATTTAAGGCATAGCTGAGGAATTTAAAGTATGGCAAACATTATTGGGCTCAGATTTATACAGACCTGTGACATTGCTATGAAAAGGTGTTCTGTAAATATTAAATGACTATTATTATACTTCACCCCTCATCTCCCTCTGTGGCTTCTGTTTAGCAATGCAGATAGTCTTCTTCTGCTCACCCTCTACATTTGCCTCAGCCCTGTGGGCTGGTGCCAGGAGTAGCCACCAACTCTAAAGGCTGAGCCAGCTATCATAGGTCTTGACAGAAGAACTCCCGTTAACTTCCGGGAATGTTAGATCAGGCCCTTATTGAATAGCTGAATGTATTACTGTTACAAGATGTCTCTCCACCATTTCTTTAGTGTCTGTCAGTCATCTTCTTAATAGTAGCTTTTTAAAACTAACTCATTATTTCTTTAGAGTCAGAGTTTGAGGCCAGATGGGACCACTAGGTCATCTAGTCTGACCTTCTGCAAACCACAAACCACCAGTGCTACCCAGCACCCTCACACCAAACCCAACATCAGAAACAAGACCCAAGTAAATGAGACCCACGTTGCTCTGGGTCCTGGACAAACACAGAGACCATCCCATCTCAAAGACCTTACAATCTCAATAGACCAGATGAGGGGCGGGGGAGGAATTAATTTGCTCAAGGTCTCAGAACAGATCAGTGGCAGAATTGGGAAGAGAACCCCCATTTCCCAGCTCACAGCCTTCTCCACAGGACTGTCCTGCCTCCTGTCCCTTTCATGTTCAGCATTCCCAGCTGAAATGCTTGTGTATTTGGAAGTACCATTAGTTATGAATTTTTAAGAACGCTGATAGAATTTGACACAAATGCTTACAAAACCCTAAAGCAGCAGAGCACAGATATGAAAGAATTATTAAAGGGAATTCTTTCATGAGACGGCTACATTAATGAATGAATGCTGACAGGCTCCTAACTCACACCCACCCTCTCAGAGGCTACAGACAAGAAAACAAAAAGTACGCTAATATGAAGTGAAAGAAGCTCATTAGTGCCCTCAATCAAGTCCCTGAATAAATTAGGAGGAAGAGCAATGCAAACAATCAACAGCACTAAGCAGATAAACAGACAAAGATTAACCACACTGTAAACAGTCCCACAGACACACGATTTGTCAACAAAACACATCATTTGTACATGTCTAGATTTTTCCTCCCCGCTGTGAAACTAGAGCAACAGACACTTGTTCGATGGCAACATAGCATGGCATCACCATGTACAAGTAAATACGCATGCTTGCCCTTCCAGGCCTGAGTGCACCACTTGCCTTTAGAGGAAGGCTGGTACAGAGTCACGTTGAAGTACAGCTGCACCTCCTTGACCATCAGGATATATCTTAGTATAGATACAGCAAGATCCTGGAAAGCACAGAATATGCATATAACGGGGCTTGGTGTCAAGAAGTGTACGGCTTGATCCAAACAGCCCCAAGCAGTGTGTGTACCACCATGTGAGGCCCGAGGGCATGGCTTAGGGGCTTAGATATTAGAAGCACAGGTTCAAAATGGTGTTTGTGTTTCATTGCATGTTCTTTAACATTCCAAGAGCCCTTCAGTCGCTACAGTTCCGAGCTGGGCTGGCTGATGAAAGGTTATCAATGGTTAGAAGGGCAAAGCCCCTGGCAAATCACTGTGATTGTTTCTGCAGCTGCTGCAGATCCTGTCAGCGTACCACCTGGAAGTTCAGAGAGAAGCGACTGGTGCAATCAACACACCACCATCCATAAGCGCTTAGATGCGATTGAAGAGGTAAGAACTGCTGCAACCGGGCCCTAAGCGGAGCTGTGTCCCAACAGGCTGACCAAAAAGGTGGGACAAGAGGTCATGCTTTCAGACACTTCTCCTTCCCTGATTCAATTTAGCTAGACTGTCCTGATAGGGCAGGAACTGTTGCACTACCTGCAGCGGAACTAAAGGCTTAGAGACAGGAGTCCATGGGCATTTTGCCACTGACTTCAGAGGAGGCAGGATTTCACCCAGAGAACATCTTTAAGTAGCTGAACTAGAGCTTCCATGAACACCAATGGGAATCTGGTGATTAGGCTGGACCGAAAAGAAAAGGGAAGGAATACATCATTCCATGCAGTTATTTAGCGGTTTTGGTCATCATATGCTATATCAAAGGTACATTTATAATACTTAATTCTTCACTAAGCACTACAAGCAAGTTACACGCTGGCATTGTATGTGTCATAGATGGTTATGTGCACCTCAGGAGAAGGTGGCGCAGATAAGTCCTTGTAACTAGGGAACCAGCTCCAGAGAACCCCTCATGGCATGCAGTAGCCCTATCCCAGGGTTTTACAGCTCTCCTGGGGATTCACAGAGCTTGACCTTCCAAGGGCATCTCCTCAGAGTTCAATACCCTTTGGAGTATTCCCAATGCACAACAAACACCACCTTTGCCCATAGTCCTGCATTACGTTAACACACACAAAATCCTTCCGCCCCTTCTGGGGTCAAACTCACAGTTCTTCTCACTCTTCGCTAGAGAGCTGATTCCCTGGGCTACTCCCTACTGGAAGCCCAAACACCACAGAAACCAAAATGGGTTTCCATCCTGCTAGGCCTGCCTGCTATTTTAAACCAAGTCTCTCTCACGCCTTACCAGAGCACAGACAGTCAGGGCTTTCCCTCACAGAGATAGAGCCTCCCTTCCTCAAGGGTCAAACTCCATCTCCTGTGTTTCCTTGAAGAGAAGTCACTCACCCCTTCCTCTGCTCGCTCAGCTCCCTGATCCTCTTGAGAAATGCAGGTCCTGGGGCTGCCCTCCTGGAGCCTGGCCTTTGTCCCACAGCTCACTACAGGAATTAGCTACGTCCCTACAGCTCTTTCTAGTAGGCCTAGCTCTGCTGGTTTCCTCCCTTTATAAAGATCCTACCACCAGCACAGCTGTGGCATGGCAGGGGAAGGCTAATTGAACAGGGCTGGTCCCAGGCCTCCTAGCCTGTAATGGACAGGCTAGGCCACTCTATTACATCCATCATTAAGGATCATATTGACTTGCTGCACTCAACCCTTCATTAACCATTTATTAAGACTTCTTTGAGTAACCCTTTATAAACTGTTTATAAAATGTACCTTCAATATACCAAACCCAGGTTGTCAGTGCTTCATATTATAGGATATAAACAGAAGTTCTTTGATTATTGCCTTGTCTCATGACAGGATTAACCCCCCACCACCACCACTAAAAAGCGACTTCAAACCCAGAGACTTTCCGTTCTCCATCCCTACTCTTCCCAAACAGCCTGCAGTAAAGAAGATTGCTTGTGTAGCATGGCCGGAAGGTTAACAAACCAATTACTTATTTCCAGGTGCTAGACTGGAGAGAAGGCTGCTGAGAAAAGGTGCATGTGTACATCAGTGGGGGGGAAGGATGAGGCCTCAAACTTATGACTGGGTTTATGGTGTAGCTCACAGCACTGATATTTAATTAGCCATTATGCCCACCCAGCGCTATCACATCCAATCATTATTAGTGGCATGCATACATTAAGTTCCTTGCAGACTTCATGGTTGGAGGAGAAGGCTGTGCTACTGGAGATGCTTAAGACCCAAATAAAGGCAGTGAATAAACTAGTGAAGTCTGGCCCGTTAGTGTCTTGCCATTGTGTAGGAAGCACCTGCAATACAGGATTTATGTTCAGCCCAAGTGTTTTCAATGAGCACATGGGCAGGCATCTAGGATCTGACTTTTTTCAGTTCTTAAGAGGCAGTCACTCCACCCAGCACCTCTGACCTAGCTTCTCCGGTGGCTTTGTTTTCCTTGGTGCTCTGCTGGCTCAAACATAAAAGCGGGAGAGGTAAACAAACATCCTCCCTCCAAAAGCCAATATTACAAACAGCTCAGTTTACTTAGCTGCTACATTTTAAAAACATTTTTTTCAACTAAGTGTAAAGATTTCATCCCATGGCCACCAGAGGTCAGTGTAATACAAAAATATTAAGTAACAGGTAGTTCTACTGAATAGATAACAAGTATAGGACTTAAACTTAGGCGTAGCTAATGTCTTGGCCCTCAGTTTGCAGTTTGACCAGCAGGCTTGGTACTCTTTCTCCTCCATCCTACCCTCACTTTCCCTCCTGTGTTTTTATTAGCAGGTAGAAAAAACAGTTGAGTATCTAGAGTCAGAAATGAAGACATTACTGAAGGACATCAGTGAGACAGCATGGAGTGCCCCAAGTGCTCCAGGACCCCCCCTCACGGACATTTTTGATGGTCTGTATCTCATAGGGATAGCATGTAGTAAGGTCAGCAATGGTTTCTCTTACACTACACCAGGTATCTGATTCTTTTCCCCAGTTGTGGCCCCACGTGCGGTCCTTTTAAAATAACTGGAAAGATTACACTTGTGGAAGGCGGAGTTCGCTTTTGAAATGCAGAGCTCAAACGCAAAATGCAGGCCTGAATGAAGAGCATCTGCAAACAGAGCCCAGAGACTTCCACATCTATTCTATAGAAAATCTTTTACTGCACTCATCACCTTCCAATCATGCATTAAGTGAAGGGACTCTATCTGTCGCATGTGGCTTGTTCTGTCTCCCATTCACGCTCCCAAAGAGAAACCGTGTGTGTGGAATGTAGTGTTTTGTTCTGGTGGATAGTTTGTTTTTTTAAATGTACACGTGGCTGGGTGTTTTGAAAAGGCAGGTTGCAGACGTGTGCCTTGTATGGGCACTTGAAGCACAAGGTTTATGGTGAGCGCGGTTCCGGGGGTAGTTCATTCAGTCTCGGCCTCTCTGAGAAACCTCTCTCAAGGTCAGCAGCAAGAACTGGAATTAGAATCCAGGACTATCTGCATCTCAGCCCAATGCCCTATTCATTAGACCTGCTGCCTCTCCATTAACCACAATTACGAGTCAGCAATTAGTGCTCTCCCCTACATTAACTACAATTTTTTCCAAAAAGGAAAAGTTAGAGGGACTGTAAAATGGAAGTCAGATGTAACCTGATTTGTTGAATTAGGAAAGATGACAGTGTTATTTACATTATACCAATATATTATGTTGTGGGAGGAAAGAAGAAATGGTTGAATGGTCCAAGAATGGAGACTGCAGAGGTCTCCCTTTTGTTACTTCCTTATACTTAGCAGAACCAGCCTCTTACTTTAAAAAACAAATGTCAAAAAACCCACACACAAGAAGTATTTATTGGGTCTTCATATCACCAAAAAAAAATATCAAATCTTCTCTCCACAGATGCCAGCTGAGCACCAGGACAATGGAAGAGGATAGAATTTAAAAATATTCCACAGTATGGTTGTCTTAGACAGTTGCACTTTGTTGCTTTAATAAGCCTTGTAGGATTTCTAGAGATTGAACTGGGATGAAGAACACTGAGAAGTATATTGCGTTGTGTTTCTGTGCTTCTTAATAAAAAGAATTGCTTTTCAGCCATCATTTTAAAGCTTTATATTACAAGAAATCCAGACCCCAAACGTGACCAAATCCGCACTAGGAGGGTGAGATTTTTAAAGATGCCTTGACATCAGCAGTTTTGAAAATCAAAGCCTGATCTTTTCTCATTATCTGGGCCAGATCACATCTGACTAACTCAATCCAACCACCACAAGCTCCAAGTCTAGGAAGAGGCTGTTGCTCCTTTCTATCGAAGACTTCAGCTCTTGTCATCAGTGTGCACTCATGAAGACATGGCTTCAATTATGGTTTCCTTTCAGAATGTTATTAACACACTGCTAGGCTGTCTGACCAACCAGACAGAATTAAGGGTGCTCTGGCTTCGGATACCAGCACATCCCTACCACTGCCTGAAATGTGAGTGACACATCCATATACGAAGCCAGAATCTGAAAGAAATAGTTTTACCTCCTAAACTGGAAGTGCAGTCACATTATAAGAACAGCCTTGCCTTGGCCTTTTCGTGGTGAGAACCAAATCTGAAGCTGAACTGACTCCAAGGCTGAAATATTGCAGCAAATAATAATCAAAAAGGAGGAAGGCCCAGGAGCTTATCTGATGAAAGTTTTATTCAGAAAAGGTTAAGACAAATTGAGCTGTAAAATCACAGCAAGGCAGGATTTTTAAAAAGTTTGATGTCACTTCCCTCCCATCTCTGGGGCTCAGCCAGGCTCCCCTCCCTGGAATAATACCAATAGGTATTTGCTTACATGTTGCTTCAAACCTGAATTTGGGAGGCCTGGGATTCTCCCAGTGTAAACAATGTGATTTATCCTTGGAACAGGAGCCTGGCTGAGTTTTAGTAGATAAGAGTGGAAGGAATGAAATCAGTAGAAGCCTTGCATTTTTTCTAAATCTTTCCCTTTGATGTCTCCATCTCACCTCCTACTCTTTTATAAATGTTGGCATTTTCCTTCTTTGGGAGTGACAAGGAGAGAGGTATTAATGTTGTGGCAAAAAGTTTGAACATTTAGAGGGAGTTACAGGAGACAATCATAGAAGAGGTAACAGCCAGGGCAGAGGGATTTGCATATTTGATACAGAGCAGTGATTAAACAAGTCAAACACTCACATCTAATCAACAGGCAGGAAATTGCCTAAGTAAAGAAAAACAGAATAGCTATGCACAAATAGCAAGGCACTCTGACAGGCCAAGAGAGTTCTGTTTGTGGATAATCCTTAATCAGCTTCAGCAGAGTTTTCCATCAAAGCCCCAAGTACAGTGGTTTAACTAGGGCTGGTCTACACTACAGTTCAGTCGACATAAAGCAGCTTACGGCGACCTAATGTTACAGCCTTCCTCCCACTGATGTAAGTGCCCTCCTACACCAACATAATAATTCCACCTCCACAAGAGGCGTAAGGTTTATGTCGGTGTAGTTAGGGCCATGCAGTGTCTGTGTAGACACTGAATTTATTACATTGGCTGTGTTGTCAATTTCACCGTGGAAGCTGTGAAATTGATGAGAAAGTTGGGCAGCTAGAGCCCAGCTGCCCCCCACTCTCCTGGAGAGCTGGGCAGCTTCAGACCCTGCTCCAAGCCCAGGTCCCCCCCCAGGAGCCGGGCAGCCTTGTCAATTTCACGGCTAGGTGAGTGGTGAGGTTGACCAGGCTGCCCAGCTGGGAGCTGGTAGGAGGGGTAGAGAAGCCCTGGGCAGCTTCCCTCCCGCAACTCCCAGCAGGGAACGGGGAGCAAGGAGGTTGAGGGCAACCCTGCAGGAGCCTGTTTAAACAATTTAATGAGGCTCCCCACAGGGAGCTGCCAACAGAGCTAAGAGACTGGGCTCTCGGCTCCCACACCACCCTGGTGAGGGGACGCACACCACCGACCCAAAGAAGGCAGTGTGGACATGAACCACCGCAGACATACAACTCTGGGTAACCCAGGAAAATGGAGGATGATATTAACAACAAACAGAAGCTGTTCTGAGTGGTTTAAAAGATATATGCCTTTAATTTGACGATCTGCTTTTAGATATATGTTGATTTTAAGGCACAATCAAAAACATTAAATGGAGAGGCTGAGTTGGTATCCATGCCACATTCTTGGATATTTGCAGTGAAGCACAAAGAGCAGAGCAGGTCTTCCTGACAAGAAGGTATTTAGTAAAACATAAAAACAATGTAATGAGATGCAAAACAAACTGAGGGCTGTTCCATTCACACACGAAACCATTGCTGTGCGCAAATACAAGAAAATTTGCATATAACAAAAAAGAGAGAGACTCACCCAATGTCCATACAAAAAGCATAACCCCCCCCCCCCCCCTCCACCAAAAACAAACCCACACACACCAAACAACAACAAGACTGATTTTTGAACCAGGAATCAAAGTTATTCTTGCTAAGGATGCAGGCAGAAATAATACGCTGGTATTCATGAACTAGGGAGTAATTTTAAAAAATCCTGAGTCGTTTCTACAATAGCTAGATTTTCTTGTGTGTATTCTACTGTTTTGTATGGAAGGGAAATGGTGTAGAGTTCATTTTACATACATAAGAAGCTTTAGGAAACCAATTCATTGCATGTTTGGTTTTTGAAAAGAAAAAACAGCAAACATTGATATTTTGAAGCGATAACAGAAAAGCAGCTGCTTTTTAAAAGCTGAAAGCTCCACTTAGTCATTTCCACCACACAACTTGAGCAGGATTTTCCGGTAGTCTCCTGAAGTATCACCCTAGCAACAAATCCAAAGGGAAAAAGTTAGGGAAAGAAAGCCATCCCACTGATAAACTTCTTTTTTTTGTTTGTTTGTTTGTTTTTCGTGAGGGGGATTAGAGAAGATGCACTGTCTGGATCCCAAGATTTAGAACTGCTGTAGGCAGCCACAAGGACTGTAGCAATGGATAAAAATGTACCAAGGGTCGCCTTTAATGAAGAGGAGCCTTCATTATTCTAGACTCCACATTTGAATTCCCAGGGCTAATAGAGAACTGACCTTAAGCACAGTACAAGTCCATGGAAGGATATGATTAAGGATAAGACACTGTCATGGAGGTCACAGATTCCTTGACTTCCAGAGACCTCCATGAAATTATCCTTTTCAGCTTCTGCCCCGTGACCTGGGGTGGTGGGACAGACGCTGTTGTCTTATGCGGGCTGCAGAGCTGTCAGGCAGTCCCGGAGCTCTCAGGGGGGCGGCAGCTCTCATTGGATGTGGGACCCCCAGCTCCAAGCTGCTGCAGGCAGCGGAGGGAGCTCGGAGTTCTTAGCCTCCGTGTGGGGAGCCGAGAGCTGAGACCTCGCAGCTCCCAGATCGATCAATCATGCTCTCTCACTCACTCACCTTGGGGACAGTAGTCCTCTCCCTATCACCCATGGCCAGGCTGTGGATTGCTGTGCAGTCAGTCTTTGGCCGTCATTACAGCCCATTAAACTCCAATAGAGGCTGGGGACCCAGCACATCTCATCGGCATTCACGGAGTGCCAATGAATCTGTGGAGATGCTGATCCTTTGGCCTATTTCCAAACCCACATTCCACTGTTGCCATCAGAGAAGCCACCAGTATGGCCTCTTCCTAATCTCCTCCTCACCCAGCCCCAAGCACAGCTGTTCCACCCCTTTGGCCCTTTATGCATGAAGACAGAAGCAGGGAGCATACCATGATTCAGTATCCGAGGTGGGGTTCTACGGTACATAAAGGAATCAATGGTGGGGGAAAATTTAAAATAAAAAAAAAAAGGCTTACCGTGATGTCCGCGTAGAGGGATTTGCCATACATCCGCTTGTATTCAGCACGTATATCCAGCAAGTCAACCTCACTGCGCGACACCATGATTCGAATCAGAGTCCTATCTTTTGTCCCCGCTCCCTGTCAACAAACCCGCACAGTGCATTAATACAACCAGCTTGCAAATGCTAAACAATTCAACGCCAACTAGAGAGTCCTAGGGCCAATCCTTCCCTCCATGTTATGCCAGGGCAATCCCGATGAAGTCAATAGGATTGAAACAGTGTTCCCCAGAACAGAATTTGGCCTATAGTGCTTTAGTGAATGACAGGACATTGCCACGTTCAGTTCAGTTGCACAAGCGCAGTCAAAGAGGGTGATGAATTTCAACTCCGTTCCACACATTCCCATCACCACCAACCCTTCCTTGTCCTGGTCGTTTGCATAAATAAATACACTAGGTTGCATTTCTGAGAGAATCCCTGTTTTAGACACATGCTCCGGCTCCAAGAACAATAAATAGAAGCAAAATACATTTGTAGGAAGGGGAAAAGGCCAGGAGTTTGCATTACAACTGTTATTAGTTTAATTGTAATGTCTTGCCTTGAATGGGGCTTAAGCACACACTTAAGTGCTTTGCTGAATTAAGGCTTTCATAAATAGATAGCAGGTTAGGAGCATGTGCATTTCTTTAACAAATCCCTCACTGAAGGTCAGATTCCATCAGCCTCACTCCTGGTGAGCAATACCTCAATTCCTGGAGTAATTCCATGAAATCATATGTAAGCGCTTATCAAAAAAGGTGCTATTCAACATGAACATGGTGGCAAGATACGCCCATGAGCAAGTACGGTAATGCATATCCTAACACAGACAGCACACCCAAAGCTCTCCGCACCATTTACTCCCTAACTGGCATGGTTTTCAGCCTCGCTGCCAAATTAGTTGTATTCCATGCTAGCACATTAAATTGACCAAATCCTGAACTCTTGATCAGTCAAAAAAATCTCAACACATTTGGTCCATTACTAATGATAATAATGAAATTATGTTTTATTAGTGCCAAGGCACTTGTGCAATTATATAAAAATACAATGATGCATGGAGACAGTATACACAGTCACAGAGGAGCTCTACCTTCATGGCTTTATGAAGTCTTTCTGCAAAGAAAGCTGGTGTATTTTTCAGGCACTTAACTGCAAAAGAAATTGTATTAACAGGTTAGTTACTCACAGCTAAATAAAAATCATTGCACTTTATTGGACTTCGGTATATACTTCTATTTCACACACACACACACACGTTCCTGCCCATTTAAATTAGTCACTAAAATGAGCTTTTGATTTGCAAGACAAAGTTGACAGCAGACTGGTGGTAGTCGTAGTGTTAGAGAAACCTCAATACTTCCTCGCTAAAAGTAAGTCTTTGGGTCAATGGACCAAGTCTAGTTATGGGACTAAAGCAGGGGAAGTTATAGTCCAATTTTCTGCAAGGTTGGAGTCTGAATTCAATTTCTTGTCCTAAAAGTTCCAAAGAGTGCTTGAGCTGGTCAGATGTGTCCTGTTCTCTCTACTTTCCAGCCGCGTGCTGTGTCATCAAGAATACTTGTAATTTCCTTCAAATTCTTGACAGCTGGTTTCCCTCTAGCTTCCAAGTCAGGGATTTTTAGACAGAGAAAAACCAACAACAGGGATTTAGTACATTGCCTGGCGCCATATTAGTCCCAGGTAATTTAGACAACTTAATAGTCATTATGGTACATGCAAAAATGGGTGGCACCTTCTGCAGCTACGCAGCCATAAAATATTTCTATTTTAACAGTTCTGAAAGATGGAAGACAGCGTAAAATTTGATAAGCTACCAAACTATCCTAGCAGTTCAACTTACAGTTGTTGACTATGGGGAAGATTTTCAAGGGTAGGAGCATTAAATTCAACTCCTAAATCCACTGAGGAGTCTACATCAGGGGGCTGATTTTCTAAAGTGCTGAGACCCACAGCACCTTCCATTGACTTCAATTTATTTAGGAGCCTAAATCAGGATTGAATCCAGCAGCTGCCTTCACTGGGAGCCTCACCCTTCACAGCCAGGCAAGTTATTTGTTCTGTTTAACTAACTGCACACAGGTTCACGTGGACTTCTGAAAATCTTAGCATGCCCATTTAAGCGATGATCGAAATCGGGCTTGAACTGGCTTTGCATAAATCACCAGAAACGTAAAAGATACTGTTGGGCTAATCAGGCTGACGAAAATCCCACCCAGCGTTTCCACAGAATGAAAATCTACAACTTGATCCCATGTGTGATATGAATGAACAGTCAATCAGTCACACAGTGGAAGACAAACTATGCAGTAACCATATCACACATCCGCCTCATAAGGACAGTTCATAGGGAATTATAAAGTATGAAAAGCAACCAAGGTCAGGGTAAAAAGTAAGGAGCAAATCTGAAAAAGGGTAAGTGTTTCATTTCATAGCAAGGCACACTGTATATTAAAAAACAAAAACGTAGGTTTCTTTGTTTTTAATTGAAAATGTAGATGAAGGATAGCAGTCCACATACACACACAATTGCAAGATGTGCACAATTCACTTCAAAACAGAGGATGACAAAACATGAAATGTATGTTTTCCGATTACCATAATCGGCTAAAACAATTCACTTGCACTGCAAGGTGTTTTTGAGTCTATTATTGTAAATTACCATCTGTACAGTCCAGAAAGCTTTAAAGAGAGCAAAACCAAAAGAAACAAATATTTACAATTAGACTTTCACAGACTAGGTGCAAAGAACAGATCATACCAGGGAAAAGGCTGATTTATGCAATAAAAATCTAGGTAAAATCCAGGATGATTTAAAGCGAGTAACTTAATGATCAAACATTAATATGTTACGAAGGTCACGCTACAATGGGTTATTGTTTTGCTTTCAAACTAGGGTCCCAGTCCTATAATTGGATCCACAGAGCCAGCCCTTGCACTCCTGCAAAGCCCTACTCAAGTCCGCGGGACTCCATATGGGGAAAGAGCATTCCCAGTGGGATCAGACTGTAGGATCAATGCTGTGACAATAAAGTTTATTTGCTGTGGCAAATGGTAGCCTTGTCAAATACATTATCCTCCGTATGAAATAGGATGCCAAAAGGGTACCGGTTTTACTGTGGTAACATGTATTTAATTTGCTATTATGTCTGTTCCGTAGATCAGGCTTTCTGATGTTAGTATTTGATTAATCTGGTATGAATTTAATCAATCATGGCAAAAGCAAAAGAAATAAATCCCACTGAGGGCGTCAGAAAGCCATCGGAACGACAATTTGGCCAAGCAAAGAAATATAAGCAGAATTAACCAAGAGAGCAATCAGTCCGGAAACTGCATTTCAAAAACATTAATTATTAGGAAAGGAGAGCAAGATGGTTACACAGCCTCTGTGCACATGGGCAAAGGAGCAAAAAATAAAGGACAGTTACATAAAATTCAATATGTTGCAAAGTTGTGTTTGAAACTTTCACAAAAAAAACCCAAACAAACAAAACAAAAACAAAAAAAAAACCCCGGCAACTTTATCCTAATGCAGCCAAATGGCCTGTTCTTCCCACTCTTGACATGAGCTGGAGATTTGCAATTGATTTCAGCGACAACAGAATCAGGATCCAAATTTTTATTGTAATGTCCCTGTTCTGGTCACTATTAAACCATGTTAATCTGTTACTTGTTAATGTAAGAAGGCGGCAGCACCAAAGTGTCATAACAAGGCAGTTATTTAGAAGAGGTAATTTCCAACAGATGTGTAAGCAAATTAGAGGATGCATAGCAATTCCCAACTGGGAAAGTTTGACCCAGGTGAGCTGCTGTTTAAGGAATTGGGGCCTCATCCAAAGCCCACTGAAGTTAATGGCCCAATTTTCCAAAGGCACTAAACATGCACCACTCCTGCTGACTTCACTGGAAGGTACAAGTGCCCAGTACTTCTGAAAATGAGGCCAAGTAGGCTTAATACTTACCTCTCCTCTGCCTAACAAATTCTAATTTGAAGTTCAGAGGCTGCCTTCAGTGGAAGCCTCACCCTTCCTTTCCAGGTAAGTGATTTGTCATGTTTTATTAACTGTGGGCAGGTTCACTGGGAAGCCCAACAAAAAAGGCAAAAAAAACTGGAGTTACAGGTCAGGTTACCTCTTGGGGGGGGAAAAGCAATTCCGGCTAGAACTGCAGCTATTCCTGCTTGCTGCAATAGCTTCTATACAGTGAAACAAAAAAGAGACGCACCTACTGCCACCATGCCGCTTTCGAGGTCCCCAGACATCTCACGAGATATGCTCTTCTCAATATCACGGTTACACATCCGCTGGTACTCACTGAAAACTAGGGAGGAGAGGGTTGGGGGGGGGGAAAAAAAAGGAGAGAGCTTTCAGCAGCCAGCCTTGTAAGACTGGCATTGATACATGCCTATACTTGTCAAGCTTCCTCTGAAGTTATATTATGCTTACAGAGCTTTTACAATAGCATTTGGTGACTGTGGTTCAAATGCTTTTCAGGCCTAATTTGCTAGTTTTCAAACTACAACATGAAGTTCATCCTAAATCATACCCTGCAAGATTCCCCACACTCAGTACTGCATTTAGAGGCCACGTATTTACAATCTACCACCCTTCACAATGAACAATGAAGAGATGGGGATGTGGATAAATAGGAAATGCCTTCCCCATATATCATTGTCTTGATTTCTTCAAGGAGATAGAGGTCATAGTCCTGCTACTGGCAACACCCTTTTATGACCTAGCAGCATGAATAGAAAAGGTGTCTGTGATAAAGAGAGGCCGCCTTCTTTACACATACAAAAATCAAATAATTCATTTCTTTAAAAAGATCTACAACACACCTCTAATGCCAACTTTAAAAAAAAAAAAACAAACAAAAACTTGAAATTCAAAACACAATTTTAAAAAAACCACATCACTTTAAGTATTTATTTCGCGTGCCAGCCTGACTTCCTGGAAATGCAAGTTGTCTAAGCATAGAAGAGATACAGAATGTGCAAGCTTCTCCAGTCAGGCTAGCTAGTGCATCGAGCGGGTGGCCAAGAGGCTGCGGGTCAGTTCATTCTCCATGCTTCCCCATCTTGGCCTCTTTGAAGCTGTCAATCATACAGCAACAACTTTTTGGTAATGCCAACCTGCGCTGGCTTCGAACCAGCAAGCCAGTGGTTAAGGTTGGGAGCCTAATTCATTTAGGCTCCTTTGAAGAATGACTGCAATAAAGACTTTACATTCTAGCTACGATTCCCTGAAGATAAGCCGTTCGTTTGTAAAACTGATGACAGACTAGAAGGTGACCTCTACGACCCTCATAAAGTAACAGCTACTCTGCTGATCCAGTATTGCAAGGAGGACCAGGGATGGGGAAAAAAACAAAAACATCCTCTTCTACTCTGGTGACCATGTGGCACCACATCTTTTATCCACGCTGAGCACAGTGGATCCAAAGGAAAAATGAAGTCGAGGGTCTATATGCAAACAATCTCTCTCTGTACTATGAACAAGATCTAGAGCTGGGTGACTGCAGCCTGTGACCAAGATGAAATGTCAGTTGTGGAGGAGGAGGAGGAGGAGAAAAATGCCAACCAAAATCTTACACAGCTGCAAACTGACATTCTGAACTATTATGGCTGTGTCTGCATTAGACATTTTCCCTAAAATTTTACTCCTGTGCAGCTCCGCCACTGGCGGTAACGGTGGGAGCACTAGAGCAGAGCAGCTTTTAACCACAGTGTTGTCTAGCCCTGCTTAGAGATGGTGGTTCAAAAGCACCTTGTCTACACTACCGCTCCCTGCCCCATTGCGAACACGTGGAGCTGCACTGAGAATAGCAATGGTGGGAATGATTAGGGAGGATAAAAGACCCCTGTCGAGATCAGAGGACCAGTGCAGGATATAGAGGGAACTAACTGGGCATGGCACTAGACTTAAAGGAGGAGATTCAGACCTCCTTTTCCATTTCTTCTTAAGACACACATTCAGACAAAGATGAGCCTCTATAATAGTTTTATCTTTAGGAGAGCTGTATGCCTACATTTTTCACTGTTACACACACACGGCAGGATAAGTTAAAAACTGTGTGTGTGAGTGTGAGAGAGAGATCTAAGCTCCTTAGGAGACATTTATGTAGCAAGTCAAGATGACATTACCTGCCAGGAGGTGAGCTCTGCTTCTGGCACACAGAACAGCATTGAACTTTGACTCATCGGTCCCTAGACGGCTCTCTCCAGCAGCATAGAGTTCCTAAACACAAAAAAAGAATCCACACTTCATTGATTAGTTTCCCAGTCTGATGGTTTTTAGACCTGCTTTCTAAGCACTTATACACGTCCCCTCTTCTAACACTAACGTTGGTCTGAACATCGTTGGAAAATAGGAACAAGCAACAAGTGACCTGAGTGGCACTAGCTCCAGCCTTTATGCACATTATGAACCTTATTTGCGTCCATAATTGCCAGTGAAAAATGCATAGATGCTGAACCACAAGACCCCCTGAATACCAATGTCAAGGGGGAAACTGCTGGGGGTGGGAGGGGTGGGGGGGAAGATGTGTCACAAGGGGTGAGTAATTTTTGCCAGTGATAAGGTTCAGTTCTAGTTTTCATCCTAATATATTCTCCAACACTCTCGAAGTTCCTCAGAATTCTTCTTCTTCTTTTAGGATGAAATTCATCTTGCAGAAAGCTAATTTTATTACTATTTACATCGTACTAAGGCATTAAATATGCCAGGCACGGTACAGATACAGAGAAAGGCACAGTCTTGGCACAAAGATATTACTCTCCCCTTCCCTCAGATGGTAAGTGGCTACATACTATGAAAGGGAGAAACATTTCATTAGGATCCAAGTGTCTCTCTGAGTTAATGGGCTTTAGTCCAATGAGAGAGTCTTTGACTTCCCCTGAGAGACGGGAGGGGGGTCCTAGAGACTGGGCTCCAGCCGAGCCTGAATGTCTACACCGCAATTACATAGCCCCATAGCCCGAGCCAGCTGGCTTGGGCCGACCTCGAGTAGACATGTGTCTACCAGTGTAGACATAACCTCAGGGTTTTCTGTGGCTCCTTTCTTGGGCTGAAACATTGGCCCCGGGCTACTAGAACACACTTTGTAATCAGACTAAAAAATAGACCAGGGCATGTATTGCAAGGAGGTGAGGCCAGACCTTGCACCAATGTTCCCATGTCATTCTACAATAATAATAAAAAGTCATACTTTATTTCAATCAACTGATCCAAGGAGGAGAGGGCACACAGAGCTGGATCCCACAAAGGTATGCAGAAAACACACATCAACTCAACCTTTTTCCGTGTTGTTAGCACAACGGAGCACCCAGCAGTAAACTCACCAGATAAACATGAACATGACCATTCCCTGCTTGCCAGCATCAGTAAGAATAACCATGTCTGGAGGTACCCACATTCTCGTGGGAATCTCCAAAACAATTTCTATCTCAGACACAGACACCATTTGATATTGTTTTGTAGAAAGGGGGAGGGAGGATGAGGGAAAGAAGCAAGCCACTGAAGATATTAAAAACAAAACCTACATGAATTATCAACCAATCTTTGAATAGGTATTTTTAAAAAGTAATTTTTGAAAAGGCTCAAAAGAAAATATTTGTACAAATCAACTAAACAAAAGTAGTAACAACATTTTGAAATAGAAAAACTACAGATCAATATCTCAACTCAACATGCCCAGTTTGAGTAGAACAAATCCTATTGGATTTCATGGGCACTGTGTAACTAAACTTCCACATACTGAGGTGAGATGTACCTTCAATGATGAAGCATTTCTTACTAACCTGAACATCCCTTTGGACAAGTGACATGTCTACATTTGTACTTTCATCTCGGTTTCCCTGAAAAAATTGCAAATAGTGAAGATTAATACACACTTCTCTGTTAACAAAACAGCCCTTTCCACTCAACCTCCGACATGCGCGCGCACACACGCGCACACACACACACACACACAAAAGCGTGCCACTAAGCCTTTATGTTTAAATATTTATAACCTAAGGACAAACAAAACAATTTTTGCTTTCCTACTATGGGGATTTTGGTTTTGAAGGTACAGGAAAATGGAGACCCTTTCACGTTGGGGCAAACAACACTCCTATTCATTGAAACAACAGATAAAAATATAGGATTCACTTGTAATCAAGTGAAGAAAAAAAGTTGTGTGCAAGTAATAGTGTTCACCTGAATTCAGGAGAGCGTTTGCCTTAATGTTGCAATAAACTGGTGCAAGCATAAGGACAATAGAAAGAATGACATTGTTACTATCTTCATTTACTCCAAAACCCACCAGAAAACGTTATGAACAAATTTGTACTTAAATGGATGCCAGTCAAAACATTACAGCAACACAATTTATTGTTTTACCTAAATCTGAAGTAAAAGCAAACACTGTCTTCTGTCATAATCCTATATGCTAAATACAACCCTGGACTGTTCATTTATATCATCAAGAGGAAAGCCTAAACTCTAGACTGAAAGATACGGTATCTACTCTTATTCCACTTAATAGACAGACATTACGTTATAAAATGTTTTTCAAAATAATTACTGGATAGAATATCAAGCGCTTTCCTTCTAATCCTTGTACAGGGATGGAGGAATTAAAATAAATCCATAGAGTAGGGAACACGAGGATTTACGTATGGCTCTGGTGACCATATTCAAGAGTTCCTTACAAAAACACCAGACTTGAATTTTAGAGGCTAAAACACAGGAAAGCAGATCCTAAGCAGCTACTGTAAATTGGTGCAGTTCCACTGACAAACTGGTATCACTCGTTGACATCAGATGAAGATCTGGACATGTATCTCTCTCTCACCCAACTGTGTCCACTAATTTTCAGGAAGGATTTTTTTTTTTTTTTTTTTTTTTTTTAAAGTATTACTTGAGCGCTAAAGTACCTGAGCAAGTGAGATTAAAAGCCTCTGGAAGTGTCCAGATGTGTCACACCTTACAGCTTCCTCCAGGGTTTTCTTAAATTCTGCAAGACCAAAAAGTCATTGTGCGTATCTGCTCACTAAGTGCTTGCCCACAATTTTAGTACAAATCAATGATTAAAGCCACCAATGCCTGGTGGAGGCCTCAGATTTTTTTTTCAATACTGTTAAGAAAACGCACTCTGAGGTGAGATCAAAAAGGTTCAGTTATTTAGACTGTGTCAAGCCTAACCTGTTTTGTATGTCCTGCTGATTTCTCGAATGTGCTCATTACTGCGAGAAGAGAGAATTTCAATGAGACATGCTTCATCTGTGCCAGCACCCTACAGACAAAACAGAGGGGAGAAAAAAAATATATACATACGCGTACCTTGGACACTCAGCTCACTGCTGTAATGTACTATCATACCAAGAAACTGTGTCTCTATCTCCAGGTCAGATTTAAAACTAGGCAATTCAGAAGTCATTATTTTGAGTCAAATACTCCATCTGAATAGCTCACATGTTCATAATACAAACTTCCAGAACACAACTACAACAACAGGCTCTTTTTCCCGAGAAAATATAAGAGCCACGTTAAGGGCATTAATTAAGTACTTACAAAGTATTTCGAGTAATTTTATCAGGTGTATCAGATTTTATAAAACAAATTTTTTACAGTTAATATTTCTTATGATGAACAATACTCGAGAAAAACTGAATTGGATCAAATCAGTCTGAGGGCAACTAATGTTACTAACTGTTGTTCAACCCCTTGACTACTTGGCCTACACCTTGCAACTGAGAACTTCTATGTAAACCTTAGTGTTGTGATTCAGGGATTTACATTTATTTCTTGAGAATAAAGTTCGCAAAACAGTCTTGTTAGTTTCAATAATAATAATAAATACCCAGCATTTCCATAAAGCACTGAATAGTTTAAGGCATTCTATGTAAAGCCCTAGGTGAGATATGAAAATACCCCCCCCCCAATTTTACTGATGAGGGAAATCATGGCCAAGGTTACAGCCAAAGTTTTAGGCCAGTAATTTCTGGTGCCCAAGTAATGTATCTAGGGACCCCAACCCAAAGGAAGCCAATGGGAATTGTGGGAGTTCAACACCTCTGGTAATCAGACCCATTGTGCCTCAATCTGGGCATCCAAGACTGGAAACACCTCAAATTAGCAGCCCATCTGGAAAATTTTGGCCTAAATAACTTGCCTCCAGCCACACTGTGTGTTAATGGCAGAATCAGGATTAGAACTCAATTCCTGAGTCTCACCAAGACAGATCCTCTTCACAGTGGTTTTTTTTGTTTTTTTCAAAAAGCCTCAAATATATTCCTCAGTTGCACTTTGTCATTATCTACTTGAGAGCTGGGGCATAAACAATCTATCATTTAAGAGACATAATCCAGAGGCAAATTTATGGGGGAATTTGAGTACGCGACACCCAATAGATTTAGTACACACTACATCATCTTAAAGGCTAACATTTCCCTAAACAAACCTTTATCGCCTCCTTTATTTCATAAACATCAAACATGACGGGCGTCTTCATCATTGCCAAGATGGTCTTCTCAAAGTTGCCAGACAGCTCAGATTTAAGATCTTTGATCAAATCCTGATTGGAAATAATAATTTTTAAAAAGGCTCAGAATCAGAGATATTGACAAATACTAGCACCAGATTCTTGCAGCTTAATGGGACTTTTTCACATTCAAGAATAAGTAGCACACAATAAGAAAAACTGTTTCACTTAACACTAATGGCAGCAACTGGCAAGAACTTTCCTTCAAATGTAGCATACTGAACGAAGGGTCAAAATGAACAGTTACCAGGGAGGATTGGCTCCTTTCAGCCAAACTGGATTACAGGCTGGAGGTCGGGAGGGTGGAGCCAGAGCTGCATGGGCCATGGTGGCTACCAAGCAATCGCAGCAATCCTTTGTGAGTGATGTCATCATTGGTTAATTCTCAGGGGTTTTTCCCCCCAAGCACTGGGACTAGTTGGCCCTTTGATGAAAGGAATGGCAGCTGGCGGTGGGTGGCTCTTTATGGTCTGCTGTGAAATACTTGCCTTTCCATAAGCTGTTTTGAAGGACAAGATGATCTGCTGCCTTTGCTTGTTTGAGCGGCTTCCAAGACAATCTATAATCGCCTGCTCATCAGTTCCTGTGAACACAAAGGGTGCATAATGTCCGACATTTTAACACTATCACATTCTATTATCACACTCCCATTTATGTCAGTGGCTAAATTCCCACTGACTTCATTAGGAGCTGAATTGTGCCCTTAGTGCACAGGTACCCAACATATCAGATGGGACATTACATCAAATATTCTAGTTCTATGCTATGATCGTCAAATTAATTCCAGCACCAAATGTAATGAAAAGGAACATACCAGACTCTCATCACTGGTTACTCTTGTGGTCTATCCCAACTAATTACCTCAGATAAAGGGTTTGTTTCTTACAGGAAGGATAATAGTCCTGGAGCTATCCCACTCTTTGCAAGTGTAACGATGAAGAAGGGCAGTGATGGAGCAACGCTGCAATACCGCTTTCAATAGAAACTAAGCCCATGGACCACTCACCAAATCCTTTCATAGCTTTTCTCAAGACTTCTGCATCCCGCAGGGGGTCAAATCCTGGTGCATCAGTGATTGTGCCTCGTTTTCCAGGCTAAGTCATGCCAATAAAAAGGATAAACTGTTAGATACTGGATAGCTAGAAAACTGGGTTTCACATCATTACTCATTTGCCCCAGTCACAGCTCGCCAGAGAAGAAATTTACAATGGAATTTAAACTGTTTATTCGTTTTTATATTCAAATTATGGGGAAATTTGGAAGAGAAAAAAAGCCTCACAGGTCCTAAACACAGTATCTCGCTAATTAATTACGTTAATTGAAGGGATATAAGCAAATGGAAATATTCTGTTAGAAAAGGCAAATTTAATAAAAGGGGTTTAAAGCTCGCCTTAAGAATTTAATTTTGGATCTTTTGGTAAAAAATGAGATTTGATGTCACTTCATCTGTATTTATATTGTTGCTATCTGAGTAAGACCCATCTCTCTGGCCAAACCTCCTCCTTTGTCCATGATTTTAGTGGGCTTACTTTGCTTCTGGGTCAGGCAAAGGAAAGATGCAGCAATTAGAGATAAACACACCGAAATGCCTCTTACCTTGCCAGGTGTGACTGTGGGCATGGCAGATCCTGGATAAGAAGGCATAGAGGGATTCACAGCTGGGCCTGGTGGATAACTTGGCACTGGCTGCTGCCCAGGGTAGGTCATTGGCTGCTGCCCGGGGTAGGTCGTTGGCTGCTGCCCGGGGTAGGTCGTTGGCTGCTGCCCGGGGTAGGTCGTTGGCTGCTGCCCGGGGTAGGTCGTTGGCTGCTGCCCGGGAGGGGGCATGGGGCTGCCTGGGTATCCTGGATAAGCTGGCATTCCTGCTGGTGGGTTTCCTCCCGGTTGGGGGTACATTCCGTAAGGGGCTTGCTGTCCTGAGGGAGGTTGCCCGAAGCCCCCAGGAGGGACGGGGGGATAGCCTCCAGGTGCAGGAGGATATATTCCTTGTGGTACATTGGCACCGCCAAAAGTTCCTGACAAATTAGAAGCCTGCAATGACAGACAATTTAAGCAATACAGGTTAAGACGGATCAGGTGTTGACTTTCAATTGCATATTTGGCACTGTTTAAAAAAAAATAAATGCATGTACAAAGCCCTCCCTCACCCCCAAAACACACTGTCGGAGGTTCGGGAAGTGTGTATCCATGAGTGAAAATCCCCTAGGGTATCTTCCCAAAGGAAACAGACTGACCAGCAACCATGGAGAAAATGACCTGTACATCACGAATGCTTGCTACAGTCTCTTCTAAAGTTTCTCTACCTCAGTCAGCAGAACTTACAGTCACATAGCCACAGCCTCCAGCATTATAGTCCACATGCTCATACAACAAGGACCAGTAACCACGCAATCCTTACAGCTAAAAATGTTATCCGATTAACCCAAAACCCAAAAATCCAAACGAAGTACAGGTCAATTCCTTCTCTGATCATGGTGGTTTTACTGTACCAGCAGGAATCTACTCTCAGATGCTGTGAGTAACATGCATTTGCCCCCCATCCTGGGGTATTTTATGTGGCAGGAAGATGTGCTAGTAGCTCATAATTCAATGCACCTGGACAGCTGGGTAGAAGTTTCAGAAACTGGTATTTAGTTTCCATGAGGAATCTTATATTATTTGCATTCTTACATTTTGGCCCTCCAGCCAAGAGGAAGAATCCCACACAACCATCCTTCAGTGATCGCACTAGGCTCTTGCAAAGCGCTCCTCTTTCAGTAGCAAAATTAGACTAGAACCCAGTTTCACGCTGCTGATGCTGCCACTTACATTACTGAGAACATGCTGCTTATTTCAACCTGTAGCTATCAAATATCTCCACATCATAAACTCAGGAGTGCACTTTGTGATGCAAATGTCCATAATATACATTATGCCAGACTTGGGCAAAAACAGAGAGACAAGGTGAGTGAAGGGAGATCTTCTGTTGGGGAAAGGGACAAGATTTCGAGCCACACAAAGCTCTTCTTCAGGTCTTGGAAAGGTACTCTCAGCGCACCAGCAAAGGGCAAGGTGGAACAGATTGTTTAGCATAAGTAGGGGCCATTCAAAGTAGAGCGGGTCCTTAACACTTCTGCAGTCTTAGGACAAAAAGAGGGGGTCGGTGAGTTACCGATTTTTGTAATAAGCCATAAATCCCGTGGTTCTGTTCAGTTCATGATTTTTTAGTGTCTAGCAAATGAATGAATTTAAACTCCCAGCCTGGTCTTTTGAAAGAGTTGTGCAGGTTTCCTTTGAAGATGAGGATTCATAGGTCAAATATACCATGATCACTATATGTATAAACCGCACACAGTGCAAGGAGATTTATCAACAGTTTCAACCTCCCAGCAGCTTCTACTTTGAGCACAAGAATAAAATAAAAATCAAGAGATAAAATCACTTCTGCATTTCCCTAGGTCTACAAAAATGATTTTCACCTTTATCTGTTACAAGGGTAACTACAAGGGTAATTAGAGAAAGGGTGTGGGAGACAAGAGATGAGCCACTGCCTCACTGCGTAACCTCAGCTAAGTCACTTGCTCGCTGCCTTGCTCATTCAAACCGGCTGAAGAGTTAGATAAAGATATAAAGCAGAACTTGGACTGAGTTTTCCAGTGCGAACCAATTAGCCCTATACACACATATTATTCATTCTTCCCCTTTCTCTGTGCATTGCAAAAGCCACAATAGCAAGCCAAGATTTAAAAACAAGCTGCCTAAAGTTAGGCTCCTAAATCCATGTTTATGTGACTAAATTAGAAGTCTGATTTTCTTCAATGCCTGAGCACCCAGTAGCACGTTAGCCTCAAGGGAAATTATTGTATGCTCATTACTTTTAAAAATCAGGCCATGGATTCAGCCACTACATTCTTCCCATTCTCCCGCCCCTCCCCTTTTTTCACCCCCCCACCCCCTTTTCTTTTTTTGAAATCTTGCCCCCAGAACGTATGGTGCTTCAGGCTACTCCTGTACATTCCTAGACAAAAACACAGAAACGAAAAACCTACCCAACACTCTCACTGCTATGGTAGAACTACAGTTTGACAATGAAGTAGGATCATGTTTAAAGTATGTTAAATGGAAATATACTCACCATCCCTGACATATAGTCTGGATTAAACTGATTGGCATAGTTGGCAACATTTTCTAATCCAATTGCAGGCGGATAGGCAGAGCCAGCCCACGGATTACTACCTGAAAAACCAAACCAACTAACGGTCACCTTGAACCACAAAACCTAAACATTTTTCTACCTATGCATTATTACTTGCATTTTTTTACTGTAATATCTATTAAACACAGGCAGTTTGGACAAGAGAAAAAAGAAACAAAAAGGTCTGCAAGATCCAAATGAGCTGATCTGACCACTAACCAAGATAACATGACAGTAACAGGAAAAGAAGCCTCACCAGATACGTGCAATAATGTGTTAAGTATCCTTGGACCATGATGATCTCTGTTGTGTAAAGCAAACTTGAATACAGTTGGAGCCTCAATCCTTAGGTGTAAGGACAATCTATTTTGGGATGGCGGCAGTTGACACTGGATATTCTGCAGACTGAGTGTTCCAATAGGATGGACATTCTTAGGCATTTCATAGTTCTGGTAACATAGCGGTCTCTTTTTATCCCTTCACTATCAAATAGTGCCAAAGTTCAAACACTGTTCTAAAACAGCAGCTAGAGGTTTTAGTAGCAGCACTGTCAGGAGCCCTGTATGTTTGATATGCATTTGGCTGCATCCACTGCTTCATCACATTACGTATTAAGTGGTGTATCAGGGATAATGTTATGATCAAGGCCCATGTTCCATGTGGCTTATTGGCCTCAAATTATGCAATAGTTCCTCACTAAGTATGCAGTAAGGCCCTCTAGCTCTTCCCCCAATCCATCAGTGCATTTTTCCTGTTTTTTCCAGTGCTATTTATTTACTCTGGCCAAGATTTTCAGAAGTGACTAGTGATATTGAGGGCATAGGTTTATGGGTGCTCAACTGGGGCCAGATTTGCAGAAAGTGCTTAGTACCTTTCATCTGGAAATAAAGGTGCCTTTAAGACAGCACAAGTTGGGTACCCAGAATCGCTCATCACATTATCAAAATCAATTTATTTTATACTGACCCCAAATTTTCAGTTTTCACTGTGCTGCTGTTTTTTGTACTTAAAATGTGTAACTGCCCCAGAGGAGTTGCCTAAGGGAAGCTGGAAGTTTTTGGCAGTTGAGTAGGGGGCAGTTGAGTCAGCATAGGAAACAGCAGTCGAAATTCTTGGCACTAGGGAGAAGATGCATCTCTTCCCTTTCTCCTTTTGGACATGAGCAGAAGGGACTTCAAATGTGAAGGAGCTTGGATTCCACAAGTCCCGATTCAGCAACCCTGTTTTACCAGCACTCATTTGGGAAGACCTGTATAAGCCACTTGTGGCTTCAACCCCTGTAAGGTGTGTGATCATCCCCAACTCACACCAGCAACATTTTTAACTCCAGTATGTATTACATGCAAACATGATTTGTGCGCGCAAGAGAACTTAGTGCTGGTGAAAGATACCAGCCTGACAGCCTCAGAATCTTGCGTAGTTGAGTCTCCAGGGACAGCCCAACGAAATACTAATCTTTCTGCTGAGACTGTCAATCAGGACATTGAATGGTGCCAGCTGTAGTGTTGAGTGTGATGCAAGCGCCTGTCATTAGGAACCAGGTCGAAAGTAACCAATTCATTTCATTAGAGGGCAGGTAACCACCAGAGATACCAACTTGCATTCACTACTGTCCTGAATTTTAACTGATGACCAGAAAGCGAAAGGCTGTGTTCTAATCCCCAATTCCTGAAGCCATTCAGATGCCACTTTTTTGTGCTCTATCCAAAAAACCGAACCCAATGACAAGTTACCTGGAGCTGCTGGGGGGTACCCGCCTGCTGGAGGATAGCCTGGGTAACTCATTGTTCAGATCTGAAATGAAAAGAGAAAAGCATTTATGAAGCTGTTTTTAAAAAACATTCTGTGTTTTATATACCACCCCCATTGAACAGGAGAAGTACAGACAGTGGGCTAATATTGAACTTCAGATCTCTCTGGGCTACCCTCATTGTGTAAATCACACAGATTCTGATATAAAAGACATTAACAAAGGTCCCCTGTTCCCATCTCCGAGTGCTGGATCAAGGGACAGCATGTGTGTGACAGAGTGGGAACACTTGACGTTAAGAATAAAAAGTAACAGTATGACTGTGCGCACTCAAGGGACACAAAGGACAACAGTGTAGGCCAGACAACGGATAAGACAAATGTTACATAGTTAACACTTATCCCTATAAACTCTGCAGTATATGTTAATCATACTTGCCTCTCCATCTAGTAACTAGCCTGCCTGACCCCTAGTTAATCATTAACAGGGTGTGGGCTAGTCAGTCATCACAATGGATTACCTCCCTCCCCCTCTAATCATGTAAGCCTTGATTCAGTAAGGTGAGCTGGTATCCGGAAGAGTCTAGTCCATAATTAGCTAGCCAACCTTTCCCCTTCTTTCTGTACAGATTTTTGACTAGCCACTTTTCAATCATATCGTTACATAGGCTTTGCCCCAACCCACTTGTAAACCTTACTGTACTATTTAACCATCAGCCAGGTTACTATCGGAAAGGATTCATTTGTCTTATTAGCCAAAAGCATGCATGTTCGTTCACTCCTGGCCCAAGCCTCATGCAGCTCTTCTCTGAAAGGCCATTCATGGTGACTGTATGCAGGGGCTTAGAATGGTCACTGAGGTGGGTAATGCTTCGGTCTAATTTTGCTTGTTGGGTTTGGTGTCGTGGCCTGTGACATACAGGAGGTCAGACTAAGTGATCTAGTCCCTTCTGGCCTTAACGTCTATTACACTCAGCTGCGCTGCTGTAGCGTTTTAAGCGTAGACACTCAAACAAGTGACAGGAGAGGTTCTCTCATCGGCAGAGGTAATCTATCTCCCCAAGAGGCTGTAGCTAGGCTGACAGAGGAATTCTTTTGTCAGTGTAGCACGGTTGACACCGGGGGTTAGGTCACTTATTGCCAGTATCTCTTATAAGGACTCGGAGATTAGGGAGAAAAGTATTGCTCTATTTTTTAGTTTGTACACATTGGGCATATGACAACATTTTGCATATAGTCAGCCTGAAACACACACACACTCTCTCTCTCTCTATTTTGATGAGAGCAAGAATGTTTCGCCATTTCTTGTGCACAGTCGGACTCATTTTCCCTCTTCACTTTGCATGGATCTTTTTCACACAGTGGATTTTTCACACTCCTGAGCAACATAGCTGGGTCGACCTAACTTTTTACTTTAGGCCAGGCCTAGGAGGGTGAGACAATGGAAGAGCAGGAGGACATATGAGATACTCACAATATAACAGATCAAATTTTGGCTATACCAATCTTGACAGTGTCCCTTTAAGTACTAAAGTGTATGAAATAATCAGCTACCCAAAATAACTGCAGAGAGAACAGAGATCCAAATGGGAAAGACAGCTGCACAATCCCAACAATGGTTTCCCAAGCTACAAATAAAGAGGTTGTGGGGTTTTTTTTAAATTACTTAAAGAAAAAAAATGGCCTGACCCAGAAATTGATAGGAAGCATTTTTAAATGTGTGAGGATTTAGTCATGTGGTTACCCAGATACCACTTGGTAGATTTATTTCTCAGGGCATACACAGATTCAAAAAGGCTCCTGATAATGACAAACTAACACTTTGCTAGTGATCCTGCTGAAACATCAGTTCTGGATTTGAGCATCCTAGCAAGTGATAAGGAAAACCTTTGAGAAGCTAACACATATGCAATGAGAGTCATGCCCTTACCCTTTGTTGCATATTTATCCTTCCACATTTTGCAAACTATTTTAAAGTGTGTATTTCAGACAGTTTGTTCTTTAACCTTCCTGGTTGCAGAAGCAGGACCTCCAGGTACTACATAGCAGTGTAATTAAAGCAAATGTATGAATCGGAGGAATCCTGACTCCTAGCTATTCTAAGTTATTTTTAGTGAAAAGAAAATACCACAGTCTATTTTTAAAATATACTGTGCAAAGAGAAGCCCTTCGCTCATGAAACTTAGCATACATTTGGATATGCAGAGCATTGACTGGAACACATAATCTCTTCTCATTACAGCTTACTGAACCATACGTTACACGTTAGCCTCACTTATCAGAACTTGAAATGCTCAGCAAAGGTACAGCTTTACTTACGGATTAATGAACCAGAAGCTTTTTAAGAAAAACTGTGTCACTATTTCATGGAAATTGTTTTAGGGGGTTAAATTTACCAGGGAATGAAAAAGGTTCAAGACTTAAACATGCAGTTAGTTTCATAAATTCTTGTGGTTGCACCACCACCAAACTTTCACCTTTTCCTTCTTGCTCATCATCAGCAGAAATAAAAGGAAGGGACATCAAGGACTTGAATAAAAATTTTTTTAAAAAATCATACCTCTGTCTCAGAACTGTACCTCCTCTTATTGCCAGTATCTCCTATAATTAGCCAGAAAAGTATTGCTCCATTTTTTTAGTTTGTTCACATTGGGCATGTGACAGCATTTTGTGTCTAGTCAGTGTCGCTATTTCCCTCTTCAGTCTGCATGGATCTTCCACACAGCAAATACAGAAAAATATTTTTAAAAGATGACAGTGTGATCAGGGAAGGCCACAGAAAATGGCAGCTGTTTGTTGTACCTGAAATGCCTATAACCTCATTCTAAAAGACTGACTAGGTTTCGAATTGCTGGTGCTCATTTCACTTTAAAAAAAAAAAAAAAAAAAAAAAGTGAAGAATTTCAGTACAGACTAAAATAAGAAGGGCAGACTAACCAAAATCTGTGGAAATAGGTTAGAACCGTCTTGTTGCTGACACCAAGAAAAATATGTTAAGCAGAGTGGGTACATGAGCATGTACTTTCCTGGTGTGGAGTTCAGTGTTAGAAAGGCAGAGTATGTCTCACTTCCAGTATATTCAGAACGGAATGCCTGCTCATATACCTGTTCCCTAAAATAAGGATTTCCCTCCACACTAATTTAGAGGCTGGAAAAAAAGCCTGTCTATTTATCAATCGCTCATCCCCTGGAGCTACTGCAAGAAAGGCTCCAAGTGCTGCCACTAGGAAGAAGTGGCTCCTTCAATTAACCGTTCCGGGGTCTGGCAGGGAGCATTGGGGAACAATAAGGTCTGCACCACTCCAGTTGCAAAAGTTATCTGTGAATGCTGCAATATTCATCCAAGAGTTGGCGATAACCAGGGTTAATTTAACCAACTCCACAGATCAGGAGAGTGAGCAGAAGGAATCTCAGCTGAAGGTGACAATATTTGTGCAGATTTAGGTCCCAATCTTGCAAACTGATTCTCACAAGCAGAAGCTTACATCTGTACAAAGCCCCACTGTAGTTAATAAGGCTGCCTTCCGGTGCTGAGATCCACCCACACAGATCTGCTTGCAAGACCACAGCCATCATTGGGCTTCTAACAAACAGTGCACGGCAAACCGACACTTAAAAGAAAGGGGCACTTAAAGGGAAAATCCTGTACACTGTATGAGGTGCCCCCTCAATAATCTAGAGGAAGAAGTAAACATTTTCTACATTTCCTCCAATCATTTTCAACGGGCCCTGGTTTCTTACATAAAAGCATTTACTAACATGGTGATATCTAGCAATTAGTTTGCCACCCACACCCAGAGAAAATAATTAGCTGCAGGGCCACACTAAGAAAAAAAGCATCTGATTAATCAGATGCATCTTGCACGCATGCTAAGAGCTGCTGAATTAGTACCTGGCAACTGTATGATCCACTAGAATCAGCAACAGGCCAGGCAAAATACTAAGATCTGGTTTCCCCAAATTTTGCAAGCATGTTTCTGAACTGAAACCAAAACTTTACAACTCACCCTGATCGCCACAATGTCTCAGGCCAAAGCCCCAGATCCAAACACACCTAGACTTTGAGGAAGGATTGGATCAAGAGCCAAAGGTTATGGCTAAGGCCTATTTCTATTTTGAATAGATTTTTTTCACTTGGAATTATGGAAGACAGAGTAGCCAAAAGAACCTAACTCCAGTTCTCTAAGATATCCAGACGGCTGTCAAAATCCTATTGCTTACTTCTCTCATCACCACATTCTCACAGTTTCCCTCTCCTCCCATCAGGATCTTGCAGGTTAGAAGACGGCTGTGTAAAGGCCATGTGGGGACACAGTAGGACTAGTGGCTAGAGCACTGGACTAGGATTCAGGAGACCTGGGCTCTATTCCTGCCACTGCTGGATGACTTTGGGCAAGTTATTTTCCCTTCTGCTCTTCAGTTTCCCCATTTGAAAAATGGATGTAAGGGGACTGACCTCCTCTGTAAAGTGCTTTGAAATCTATAGATGGAAAGTGCTATATAAAGGAGCTAGGTATTATTAAGAAAAAAAGCCTAGAGCAGCTTTCTCAAACTTTTTTGCTGCCCCCCTTTTGGAAAATATTTCAGGCTGCGAAGACCCCTGCCCCCCTTTGGTACCGGACACAGATTTCACAGAATCAGTGCAGATCCCTACAGAGCTAAGTAACCACGCTATGCTGCTCTTACTTCTTCTGCACAGCTGCTGATAGCAGCAGTCACCACTCTCCGGCCACCGAGCACTGTGATTGAAGGCAAGGGTGGGAAAAGAAAAAAAAAAAAAAAAAAGATTTCACGACACCCCCCCACCCCACAATAGCCTTGTGACCTCCTTTTGGGTTGGGACCCACCCTTTGATAAATGCTCAAGTGTGCTAATGCACATGCCTTAAACAATAGCCTGAACATTATTCAGCTAATGACAATCCTTGAATCAGCGTGAATAATGCAATCACTGCAGCAGGTCTGCATGGTGCCCTTTCTTCCATATTCTTAAATCCTTAACTCTTTAAGAGGCAGGCATGGAAAACTTTTAAAGCTTCTCTAGCTCCCACAGAGGACAGAGGGTATGTGATTTATACTATAGTATTTACAATCCAGGAATAAAGATACTTTCAGCCCACAGGAACCATCTTCAGAGGACAAATACCACACATTTAAGACCTCTATTCCCTTGCAAACATGGGGGATTGAAACCGGTGACATGGCAGCAAAAAGTTCAATCTAGCACAGATTTAGCCGTGACCGAAAATCAGTGTGACTGGTCAGAGGCCTATGTGAAGTCAGCTAGTAGTTTCACTAGCAGGCTAGCATCAACTTTGGTAGTGTGTCTTTGCTAGCTGCAGGAACATGCAAACGCAATAGGCAAACAGAGGAGGCAGTGCACTGCCCCACTCCTGAAAGACTTGTCTCCAAAAATACACTCATCCTTCCCTCTGGGCACCCTGCTTACCAGCTTTGCCATGGCTGGATTTCCCACTACAGCCTCCATAATGCTAGAGCCCCAGTAGCTTCCTCCTATATTTAGGAGACGGACATATGGACCATCAACCCTCTTCCCCTGCCTTCTTGCAGCACACCCATTTGTCCTTCTGCTCCTATACGCCACCCCATTGGTCAAGAAACCCGTAAACAGCTCTTACAAGGCCCAAGTCTAAACGGGGATTCCTTTATGAGACCGAAACAGAATGTATTGGCTCTGAAATGCCTTGTGTGACTCACTGGTTCCCAGTCTCATGGAGACATGATTGAGCAATTCAGACAAACCCTGAGATTGCCATCTCCAAGAGTCTTTATTCATGGTCTGGAGATAAGAGTATCAGTGCACAGAGCTTCAGAGATTTTTTAGGATTCATCCAGATGAAGATGTGAAATCCTCCCCCTTTAGCTAAGTGAGTATCATGCACTCATCCAAATCTTCCCCTTGGATATGCACATGCAATTCTCCGACTTCACTCGCAACTGTCTGTTGATCAAATGCACCCCAGGGTTTGCACAGTCTACCTAAATTCAGGTGATAATCTACAGTACTCCCCCCACCCCCATATAGGACACAAAGTGCTAGAAAACACCCTCAGCTCCCACTGTAATCAGCGGTACTTCAGCATGCTAAGCGCCTTGCAGGATTTGGCTCTTTAGAGAAGAGCTGTTCCATAGGAACAGTTACTGCTGCGTGAGTGGTTTTTTTTTTGTTTTGTTTTTTTTTTTTAAGTATTCCACTTTAAGAAACAAAAAAAAATCAGAAAAGAAAGAACCAAGACAAGGATAGAGAAGAAGAATTTGCTTACATCTTTTTTTTTTTTTTAAACTAAAAGTGGATCAGGAACAAAGCACCAAATGAATGTTGAGTTTTCACCTTTTTAAAAACCAACCAAACAAAAAACTACACACTCTAAGTAAAATAGACTGAGCAAGTTTTATGCAACTCTGCCACACTCATCACATCTGCCACATGAACATTACAAAACACACCACTCTGTCAAGCTGTACTTGGAACCTCACGTTCTTCCAAATTGTAATTTGGGGATTTAAAAAAAATTACAAATTATCATGTGACTATTAATATCTAGCAGACCTATGGGGTCATTGAATTAAGTGGCTTTAAAGAACGTAAGCGATCTAAAGTATTTTAGAGTCAGTGGCAGAAATTCAACTTTATTGTCTTGTGTCGTTCTACAAGCCAGGTAAGCTGCAGTCATCCTTCATGTAAAAACTTCCCAACCCTTGCTTAGATCCTGTAACTTTGTTATCATTTTATGGACAGATTTTGATCTTGCTTACACCTGCATAAATCTGGAATGACTCTACTGAGGTTATAAACAGGACTGTTTGAAAATTCTGACAAAAAGGGGGTTTTCAACTAAATCAAGTTTGTTGTGGAAAAGTATCAACTTTCCATGAAAGTTTTGATTGAAAAAGTGAAAGCTTTTGATGTTCAGATGAAAGTTGTCTAGGTTTTTTTTTTTGTTTGTTTGTTTTTAAAATGTAAACTCAATTTTCTGTGGAACATTTTTTGGATTTTTTTCCCTTCATTTTCATCAACATTTTTACAGTAGAAAAAACAAAAAAATAAATTTTCTTAACCAGTTCTTGTTAGAAACTGCTGGAAGGGGAATCAGAATTAGGCTCACAAAGCATATCTAGTGCTGTGCCGCATGGGAGCACAAACACACACTGGCTGATGAACCTGGGAGGCAAGAATAGCAAGAGCTGACAGAGCCAGGTCACCCAGGGGATACATTCAAAGAGAAGATGAAAACTGCAAAGGTGACTGTGTTCATGAAGGAACGGAGATGTGTGAAAACAGAGACATTCCTTCTCCTTGAGACTGAGGGAATCGCCCTCCATAAGTCAGCAGCTCTGTGGTCTGTCTCCACAGCATCGCCTCCCTCAGAACTCAGATATTTTCCTGCACACAAGAATCCCTCTCTGCACGCTGAAAATGATAGGGAAGGGAAGATGTTTCATTCAGCCAAATGATTCACTGATGTCCCTGATCCAAAGCCTAATGAGTGTCCTTCCATTGGCTCCAGCAGACTTCAGGTTGAGCTTCAGGTGCTCGTCTCCCACCTCCCCGCTAGCATCAGTTGGTTTCCAGATATCGTGGCTGTGAGTCTCACTATACTAACAATGGTCTTTTGAGCCCCATTTCTATCCCTATTGCAGGTGGGAGGTAGCGAGGGCTGAAGGGACAGAGAAACCAGCCCCCACTAACAGGATGCTGCAGTGGAATTTTGTACCTGAGGGAATTTCCATTCCCACTGAAGGGATGAGTCCCACCCTGACCAACTGGGACGATGAGTCAAAATTGCCATGTTTCCTTCCCTCTGTGCTGGTTTTTCCAGTGTAAAGGACCACCTAGTCACCTGTTCAGTGTTTTGGGATAATCCAGAGAAGTGCTAGAGCAGTGTGAAATATTTAATAGTAAAGGACACAGTCAAGAGCCCCCTGCCCTCCTATTTCCTATCATTCTCCCACTGCTATTGCTCAAAATCAGATCTTCAGGACATGGAATTGAGATTACTCTGCTTAATAGTGTTTCCCACCTCCAAGTATCCAGGAGTGGGGCTGTTAATTTATTTTAGGGGGAAAAGATACAGGCATTGAAGCGTTTGTTTTGAGACTAAATATAAAACATTAATACACGTGACAGCCTTGTTTTTTTCTCATTTTTCACTTATCGGTCTCAATAATGTCCTTTTCACACTGCTAAACAGATTTCAATGCTGATCCCCAAAGGTTCAGAACAACAGAGACAGGATGGGTAAGGTAATATATTTTACTCGATCAACTTCTGTTGGTAAAAAGAGACAAGCTTTCGAGCTACACAGAAGTCTTCTTCAGGCCTGAAGAGACCTTTTTCCACCAACAGATTTTTTTATTTGTATTGGTCCAATAAAAGATATTGCCTCACCCACCTTGTCTCTCTAATATCCTGGGACCAACATGGCCACAACAATAGTGGAAACAAAATTTTAAAAAAAAGTAAATCACAAATGCATCACTGTCCATTTTTCATGTCACCAGCAATTGCGTTATATAAAACTACCAAAGCAGGACTAAAAGCAAGAGTGACTGTGTAACATGCACCCATGCACCCCAAAATAGCAATCGGAACCAAATTCCATGCTTTCATGTGAACACAAAGATCCCATTGACTTTACTAGGAGTGCCATGAGTGCATTGAAGGACAGAATTTGGCTCCACTGATGTGCTCATTTCCCATACTAACGTTAACGGAGCATACAAGCTCGAACTTGGTAAGAGGCCTCTGATGCTCAGAATATATCACTACTGTCCAGTAAATCACTGATTATTTTTTCCCCATTTTTACTGATAAGAAATGCCAAGATAAATACTCTAATGTTATGGGGGAAACTGTGTCCCCCCCTTTTGGAGGATATAAAGAGGCAACAATTCAGCCTGAAGGTTATTCACTGTGACTTGTTTGTTTGTCTTGGAAAGCCACCGTAACGCTGCACAATTTAACGGAACATAAGAAATCTGATCTCTATTAAAAAGGGGCTCAAATGCACATCATACTGAAGTGAACATCCAAGTGCCTCTCTCAAAATCGTCTTATCCCAAAGGATAGTTAATGACTGGAGGCAGTTCCAGACTGAAAGACCCTGTAAGAGTTTCCCATATAAACAACTGTGGGATTCCCAGCAAAAAGGGAACCACCAACGAAGCAAAGTATTATTTAAGACTTTTGACCAAGGCTGAAGGCAGAACTGTTTTTTCCTGTTTCTGGAGAAGGTACAAAGGACCTCTTCCTTCTTGCCCATCTTGTGTGTTCATACAGGAAGACAGAGAGGCCAACAACCGGGGATGCTCCCTCCACAGTATAAATGTTTAACTACTTTGGAGATGTAGCCAGGTCCCTGCCCCAGCATGTGCTTGGTAACATCTCCCGGCCGGCACAGAAAACTGCATGCCCCTCCTCCTCAAGGGAGAGGCAGTGAACACCTTCTACAGCTCCTCCTTCCTACCAGCTGTACTGCAGGGGCAGAATGCCTTCAGAAACCTGTTTGGTCATTACAACTGGGAAGGGCACCACAGCTATTTGTGCCTGAAAGGACAGTTTAGCTTATGTATGTGGGGTGAGGAAAGAGAGTCAAAGAAATTATGTAACAAGTAAAAAGAAAAATGTTTGGCAGCTTAGGTCTTTCTTACATATTAACTTGCTCATTGCAAAAAAATCTGACCTTTTCCACTGCCTTTATAGAAAGGGATACCATATGTTTTTTGTTTTGCTCTCTTTTTCTTCCTGCCTCTCCCCGCCACCCCCTCTTCGGAAAATGGAACAGGTCCACTAACATACATACTAGTTTTCTGGCAGTAAAGTACACCCTGCTCTTTGAAACACATGAACCTGAGAAAAAAACGTCTTTTTTAAACCCTGTATTATTTCCTCATTAAGCAAGTACTATTTATGAGTACTGTTTAGTACAGTAGAGCACAGATTCTTACAAAGCACTGCAAAGAGAAACTCTTGCTAATAAAAACTGGGTATTTATACTTGGTGGATTAAGAGCGAGACCAGAATGATGGTGCTTCTTTTTAAGTTTAAAAAACAAAAAAGCAGCCAAAACGCTGGCCCTCCTCCATAAATCTTATTGGGCCAGATACCTATTCTTGGTGTAATGCCTCTGCATGCTGTTTCACCCACAGTTTATATTTTTCACAGCCAAAGTATTTTCGCATCCAAATAAACCTAGAGGCAGTGAGGTTGTAAAATAAATGTAGAGCCGATAGGACATTCTGAAACTCTCAAGATTATTTTAATCACAGAACTCTAGAAATAAAATCGGGGAGGAGGGAGGAGAGACAACAGATCAGACCTTAATATCAGATTACAGAAGCAACACCACAAATTTCATATAGGTTAGTCACTCACAACTTGCCCTTCCATTCTATCTTCCAGCTGTACCCTTTAAATACTAAGATATAAGTTTAAAAAATATTTTTAAAAAAACCCACCAATGCAAAAAGCATGTTCTCCGGGTCTAGATAAATTAAGAAACATCCTTAGGAGACTCAAAAAGCAAGACTACAACTGATGCCAAGGTATTTTCCAACTAGAAAGGCCAGGATTCCTCAATATGCAAAATCTATTATATAAAATCCTCTAATCCTTTTGGATAAACACATTATTCATGTGTTTTATAATAGATTTTTTTCATCATCACCTTGGTTTCAGTCAACTCCCATCCACCAACACCCAAACTTCCCCCTTTCAGCAGCTGATTTGTCCACAGCTTCTCTCCTGCTCGGTCATTGTTTCTTTTGAGCCACTTTTCCACCTCACTGGATTACTTTCCCCAAACACTCTCAAAACCCTCTGTCCCACTCTTCCCACCCTTTCTCTGACGGAGTGACACATGTCTGTGAGGAGAAAGTGCTCAGGTATGTCATCTTAATACTGAGTGTGCCAGAACCAGCTATTTCAACATTTTAAAGCTCAGCAATTGAAACAGGATGTAGAATACACCCCATTGTGTAAATAGAGTGGGCATCTGTGCGCATGAGTTACAATGTTTACATTTGCCTAGGCCATAGAAGAAATAGCAGGGAAATGCCCAATATTCCTTCCAAACCCCACATAAACAGAAAGAGGGAGTGTCCTGAAAAAAAAAAAAAAATGTTAGAACACCTACTGTCACCATTCTCTCTTCTTGACGTCAATCCCACATCCCTTCACAGTGCTCGCCCTGTGACACAGCCTGAAACTCTGAACAGCTGTACATGGGTCCACCACAGCAATGCAAGCTACCTGACCTGACTGAAAATTCAAACAAACAGATGGACTCCTTAGGCACTTGGATAGCCAAGACCAAACAAACAGAGCTATCTGTAAGAGACATAGCTGATGGTAACAAGTTTTTTGAGACGTTTATTAGGTGGGAGGGTTACTCTTCGGTTAACCTATCCAAAAGTAAACCCCCCTATAAACCAATGTGGTTGAAAAGGATCATAGGAGACAGCATTTGTTTTAAATATGCATGAGACCAAAATGCAAGAGGGTAAATAAAATTATGCAGAAAAGGCACAACTAGAGAATAGGTTGGTGATGCTGGCAGAAAGCTTGTTACAAAAGGGCAGCAAGAAAAAGCTTCACAAAAATTATAAAAGATGCCCAACTTAGAACTCACTAGGCATAGGTGCCATGCTCAAGAACATGACAGAAGGAACATCATGGGTCTATTTTTGTTGTAAGACCCCTTTTAATCTAATTAGCATTATATGCATCATGGCAGTGCTTAGGGACCCCAACCAAGATCAGGGGCCCCTTTATGTCCTGTACAAAAAACATACAGTAAAAGGCAGTCACTGCCCCCAAGACTTTGCAGTTTAAATAAGACAAGACAAAAAGGTGGGAGGGGAAAACCACCATACAGGTGCAGTGGCCATAGTCTCACAGTAGATCAGTGGCAGAAGTGGGAATAGAATCCAGGTCTCTTGATTCCAGACAAGTACCGTAATTCTCAAGACTCTGCTGCTCCCTCTCCCCTTTGGAAAGTCTATCCAAGTATGGTGTCAATTCTGTCACGCTTGACCAATGGCTTTCTTTAAAGTCACCTCAGTTTGGGATCCACCCTTTGCATATCACCTACACAGGGACAGTGGTCATTTAACTGAGGTAAGTTTCTTAGCACCCACACCACCTTTTCGGAGATATTTCACAATAGGCTCTAGAGCGGAGACTATTAAAGATTTGTTCTGAAGGCCATAGCACCCCAGCCCCATCCTCTCCTCTCTGTACTGCATTCTCATAGATTAAAGTCAAGTTCAAAGTCTCAGTGCTTATCTTCAAGGCGCTTCATGGCCCTGCATATTTATAAGATTGTCTAAAGCTGCAGGATGTGGAACATGGCTGAAAACTCCATTCCTCAGGCACAGTGGAACTTTGTTCCATAAGGTAAAACTCATCAGTGTGGGAGACAGCTTCCTTGGGGGCATAAGGTCTGAGGCCTTGTTTTTTAGGCTAAGCAGTAGCAGCCATGTTAGGAGAGACAGCAGCCATAAACTAAGAAGCATAGAGTCAGATCTTCACATTCCTGAAATTACATCAAGTCAATATAATATCATCCTGTCAAGAAGGTGCTACTGTCCTAATAGTACCTGCCACCATCAGATAAAGAAACAGATCTTAAAATGTTCAAAGAAAACTTTGTTTGATAAGTGATTCCTTGCCAGACGGAATGTTATCAACAGTTGTGGTTGTAAAATCTACACTTCTTATTGTTTTGGTACCCATTTTCTATTGTTTATCTGAATGATTTCTGTCTGTTTCTTTGATTGTTTGTCTGTTGCATAATTAAGTGTGCAATATTTAAATCAACAAAGATGGTAGGATATGATTGGTTACAGAACTGTTTCATAATGAGCTAGGATTGGTGTTTTGCAGTATTTTAGTCTAAAAATGACAGGTTAAGGTATAGCTAAGCAGGACCCAAGTTTTAACTATACAAACTGAGGTCCAAAAGGAAGTTCTTTGGAACGTAACTCCAAGACACAGCCCAAGAATCAGAGCTGCCAAACCTCCACTGCCACCAACCATATCATTCAGCTGGAGTCCCCAGATGATCTAATCCACCAGGAGAAGTCTGTCTGCCTCATTGGGAGTGGTGAACACTGTTTGCTTAGCGTGTGCATTCTATTATGGTAATTGTTAGTAAGAAGAGACTAAGGATATTATTATGTAAAGGCTCCTTCATTAGTAAAAGACCCCGCAAGCCCACAGAAGGTTATGCCCAGAGCCCTACTAATTGAGAAAGGGCGGGTACTTAAATTAACCAGGATACACCTGGAGCCCTATGGCCTGGGAACGGGTGGCCCTGAGCCCTAGTGTGTGAATTGGATAAGGGTAGGTGCCTTTCCCCTGGGGCCCTATGGATTGGGGTAAAGGTGAGGTGCCCTAGTGTGCAGGTACAGCGGCTGGTCCAAGACCATGGAATGAATTCATACAGCAACTAAGGGCCATAACAAAACTTCACAACCTTCTGCTCCAATTGCAAGGCCCGATATTATCGGGACAGTCTCGATATTCAGGGTTTTGTCTTCTATAAGCACTTACTACTCCCCACCCCAATGCCAATTATTCACCCTTGCTATCTGGTCACCCTACAAAGAATGCAAGTCACACTTATGATCAGAAGCAAAGCTAGTCAATAACCACAAGTTTCACATTATTCAGAAAGCACGCTGGTGTCAGCACATTTCCCAGAACGTTTGATTCTTGTATTTAGAGACTGTTTACTTTCACTCATGTTAATTATTTAAGCCACTTTGTTTCACTTCAGCCTGTATGCAATAACGCAGTTCAGCTGCAATCAGACAAGATAAACTAGTAGCATGATTCCCTGCAATAGAGACTGTACTGACCATCACTGCCTGGAAAACTGAAAGCAATCCACTGATTTCCCCCCACCTCCCTCCATAGTTTTCAGGAATTTCACAGCTGTCATGAGTACTGTTAAAGAGACCTCAAACTATTTAAAAAAAAAAAAAAAAAACTTAGTCATTAACACTACATAATTAAGGATACAACAAACAGTATCAAGCATAAAATTTAGTGCCAGGAAGTCCTGCACTGTATATGCAATAAAACAATTATTTGAAGCAAAAACATTCAAACAGGAAAACAAACTAAACTCAATTATGCAGACGTTTTCCTGGGCCTGCCGTCTAACAGGAACACTAGCCCACAAGTTACATGAATGTAGTGCTACTCTGTTATTTGGGTATGTGAGAGGGATGTCATAGGGACAAGGTAACTAGAAGAGCATTGCTGCCATGAAAGAAGAGAGCCATATGTGAGGGTGAGAAGGAGGCTAGACTGGTGGTCTGGTTTAGGAAGGTAAGGAGGTAAAACAATCTTGATGTCACTGGACAAATAAATAAACTTCATGTGAAATACTAATCCTCCTCCCTCCCCATGAATATGGAGATCTTTTCCTCACACACCTGAATATGGCGGTTCAGCAGGGGAAAAGAACGACAACCTAAGCACATGCTTAACTTTACACCAAGTGAGCAGTTCCACTCAAGTCAACAGAACTGCTCAGTGTGTAAATGTAAGCATGTGCTTAAATCTTTGTAGGATCAGGTATTCACAGGTTAATGTGGGAGCCAAATGGAGGAGGTGGGGAAAAATAACGATGTAAGGTTTGGGAACCAGGAGAAAGGTGCCACATGGTCAAGCAGAGGACAATCCAGGGAGAATACATTAATTCATTCCTACATAACTTGGACACTGCATCAGAAGCCTTCAGATTACAAACTCTACTGGGACTCCAATTACTTACACACCCCTTCGTCTAAAGTGAAGGTATTTTCCTCATCAGGGAATGCTTGCTAACCTGGAGTCAAGAGTGTATCCATTTACAGAGCGTTTCCCACACAGCACATGTAGTATCTGAGCACCCTTTATCTGCACAGAAAAATAACACTTCCTCTGTCCTTTTAAGTCAATTGCTACATTGACTGGTTGCCAATGATGGTTTGCCTCAGCCAAATGTTTTCTGACATCCTTATTTGGGGAAATACAGGCTTAAATGTGTATCCCAAGGCACGCTCAAAGACTGTACATAAGAATAAGGGGGTAAAAAAATCCTTAAGGAACTACTGCATTTTTCTCAAGAAAGACAAATATAAAAAAACCTGGAAATTCAAAGTTAACTTAAAAAAAAAGTCAACATACATTGTAAATCATAGATAACATTACCCAAACAGCTGCAACTCTGCTTCTGCTCTGCTTTCAGTCTGCAGGATTACCAGGAAAAAACAAACGAAAGCAAAAACAGAAAACAATCTTCAGCACACCAGCAATTCTAAAAATTGAGAGAGGATCCATCTGAACTACCTCAGACTAGATTTTAGACTGTCTTCTACAGCACTTCAACCAAAGTCTACCCATCATCAGGACTCTACAATAAACTACTCCTGCCTTCTTTAGAGTCACCAGAAGACGACTGGTTTTTCAATATCTTGCTAAAAAATGACCACATTTCAGACAACTTCTAACATACAATACTTGAAACCCTGAGTCAAACTGTGAGACTCAGTATGGATAGGAAGCAATCTCTTAAAGGTCATACCAAAATTTACAGTTTGCTCACCAAGAAGTAGGGTGACAGCGAAGTTGTTTTGAATATTACACTATTATATGCTGGGTGATATCTTGTTATGGATGTGATGCTCTCTCGGGAGTCAGGGCTGCGAGTCACATCACCACCACCTGCCTTTAGCGTTAAACTCTTGTTTGTGAGCTGCCTGAGACCAACAGCCTCTGGCCACACAAGCACTGCCTTCCAGGTCTCCGCAGGCCCTGCTCTCTCTGTGCAGGTTAGTGACAGGCACACACCAAAATCCACTCCAACCTCCCTGACACATCCCTGACACTGGACACACTCAGAAATGAACAGGTTTGCAGGCCCCAAAAGGCTAGTATGCACACAGCTAGACTGATACAACTCAGGATCGGGTCCTTGATAATCTCACAGCACTGAGATAAACTTATGATTGTTTTCACTATAAATACATCATTAAAGATTAAGCTCTAAGACACAGCAAGCAAGGATAACAAGAGGGAACAGAAATGGTTACATATAAAACAAGAAGGCGTAACATGCTTCTTAGAGTCTCAGCTTACCTTTAACAGGCAAACCATCTGCCTAAAAGCAGTCTTGTCTCACCCAAAGCTTTCTTGCAACGTTTCCAACCAGAACAAGTTGGGATCCCGTTTTCATGAATATAATTGCACTGATCAATTACTCCCAAGGAGCAGGATAGCTGAGTGTTGTCTTTGCCTCACCCTTACAATACAGTAATCCTTTGACATGTATCCCAGACACACCAATTTTTTGCTCTCCAGGGTGCTCTTTCCTGTTGGTATCACATTCCCAGTTGGTTTCATATGCAAGATGGGCTTCCATTGTGTTGGCTTAAAATGCCTGATTTAGACATAAACATAGGCAGACCGGAGAATCTACATCCCTTTGTCTGGCAAAAGTTGTTTAACAAATCTGCCTGGGACATGGACTCTAAGACACATTTTTGCTCATACACAGAACTCCTTAAAACCATCATACATATATCTCACAATGATTATGAGGATCAGTGGGACACAAGCTTTTATTAGACCTCACGCAAAACCTTTTAGATAAATACTAGGAAAAGCATCATGTTAAGTGTAACGAGCTTGTCAGGCCTGACAGGTGTTGCTGTTACCGAAGAGGGAATCCTTTGCCAATTGGGGTTCTTAGGATCACAACAGGTTCAGAAAGAATGCAGGATTTCCATCTGGTTATTCTGTATTAATGTTTCCCGAAAGCGTCTGAGATAAAATACACCAAACGAGTCATGAGGTTAACAGACAACCACAATCAAAGCAAGACATAATTTTGATCTCTGCAAATACAGGGTCCCTGCAACCCATACTCCCATAAGTAGTCCCAGCAGGCCTGTGCAGTGGGTGACTAATCACACTTTAAGAATACCCACATAATAAAAGGCAGGCATTCCAGGGCATGTTTGGGGTCATTACTGAAAAACATGATGCACTTAAGCCCCATTCTTGCAAATTTTAATGCACATGTGGAACTTCATTCACTTGATGAATTTATGTATATATTTCACAGGCTGCCGCCTCTTCCCGTCTCTCATGGGTGGGCAGCGGGTAATGGAGGCACGGCGGGATGGTCTGGCCAGGACTGCTCAAGGCACCAGCGGGCCGGCCTGGGCTCAGTGGGGAGGAGGGGGCTGCTCTGCTCCGGCTGGGCACCAGCCAGGGCTCAGGATGGGGGAGGAGAGGGCTGCTCTCGGCCGGGAGAGGCTGGCCAGTGGAAGTGGTGGGCGGGGCCTTGGGAGGAAGGGGGCGGGGCTAGTCTCCCTGAAGGTGGAGTGCACACACTGCCCATGGTTATCACGTCTAATCTAAGTGACATGACAAGAAAAGGAGATAGTGCGTTGCAAAGTAAGTTGACAGCTATGGGAACAACTACTTTCACTGTCAGAGCAAAGCCAGCATAAGACAGGACAGTGCTTTCCCATTGATTTAGAAAGAAAAAACAAAAACATTCTACCCCAAACAACTCTTATCTAATTAGCAGGAGGCAATTCAGGCCTGCAACAGCCAAAGATTTGACTTGTGCAATAGTAGTATAATGTGACGTAACAAGTTATTGGCGTTTTTTTCTAATATTGGTTCAGGCTGTTCTAAAGCCCTCCCTATTAAAGAAAAAAAGAAAAGAAAAAAAAACCCACACACACACACCAGACTCAGTGAAGACAAATACCTTCTCAAGCAGGAAATGATCCCCATTAAACCACCTCACCAGTTCCATGATGAATACAGACCAAAGAAGAGCAGGGTCCACAACCCAAAAGAAACCTGTGGTGGAACAGGCATGCAGCTTGGGAGGGGATCCCATAAGGAAGGCAGAAATGTATGCAAAATGTGCTCCTCCCTCCTCCTCCTGAACATACAAGTAGTGGTAAATGGTAGAGAAACGTGGCTGCCCCTAGGTCTAGTTTCCAGAGCTGTTTGCCAGCCTGCGTCTCTGGCGGAGGCCTACTGACACTTCTGTCAGGGGAAGCATGGTCAGAGTTCCCTCCAGCAGTCTTACTTGCTAGCTGCACTACCCTAGAGTGTGGCCTGGAAGTTGCTTCTGCCTCAGAGCAGAGTTGCATCAGATCCCCCATTAACTGCTGCCTCTAACCAGAGTGATTTCAAACCCTTTCTTCCATCCAGCAACTGCATGAGGACTCCAGCTGGGCTGCTTCAGGATCCTCTCCAGCACCACAGCTACAGCCACTACCCCCAACAAAGCTTACTTAAGGTCTCCTTAGACTTTGCCACCGTCAGTGTAGACATACCCTAGGAATGTCAATACAGCACCATTCACCAGCTCTAAGTCATCATAGAAAACCACAGGCAAAGGAAAGAAAATGTCTGTATGCTTATATTTTAGGGGAACTTTGCATTAAAGATTCCAGGCAAGCGGATTGTAGGAGAAGGGATAATATGTTAAATAGCATAACATGGAGCAGCCAATCATCATCAGCTCTTGATTGTGACACCCATAGAAAGGTCCAGCTTTCAACTCCAAAGATCCTGTGCTGTTTGTATCATGGTTATTATGCAGCTCAACATTTGGTTCCCAATCATTCTGTTCTGTGCTCCTTCGAATGGATCAGCACCTGTGGGTTTGGGGGACAACATTAATGCCCACAAGGGAACTTTCAGTGAATGCCAGCAATATCCAGGAGGTCCAGTTGTCATGCAACACACTCGAGTGCCCTAGAATGCAGACTCCTCTAGTTCGAACCAAAGCTCCATGTAGACAAGCTCTTGGTTTATTAAAAAGTCTCTAGTTACATACTGGGGACAACATATACCAAAGCCTTTAACTGTGTCTTTACAAGCTTCTAAATTCCTCATCCAGTGATATGTCAACTAATTCTCTCTCTCCGTTTACAGGTAGGCCAACTTCTTTTTGATCTCTTCAGCAGCCCTAATTGAGCCTCTCTCTTTTGTGGCACCACGTTGGTACATTCGTTGGAAATGCTTCTTGTACTTTCAGACAAAAAACATTTTTGACAACACACATGCCATGACACTTGCTTTGAGAGGCACTGTGAGAACAAGATGTTTGAATAAGGAAAACATCTTCCACTGACATCAAAGTAAGTCAACGAGCTCTTGGAATATATGATTGAATTATAACTATTAAATTGAATCATAATATGTTCTTTAAAGTCATTTGGAACATAGCTGAACAGCCCCCATCAAAATATCATGGATATTTTTCAGAGTTCAATTACTTCTCAGGAGGTTTATCTCTTCTATTTTAAAAGGGCATACATCCAACACAACCTAAACCTTGCAAAATGTCAGCCTTCAAAATTTAGCCTTTTTGTCTTAATTACTCTGAGTAGGTTTTTTTTTCCAAAGAGTCAAACAGTACTAAAATAACCTTGACTCCCTTTTTGTATGAATACACACACACAAGAAAAAGCAGGGGCGTATTTAAGTTCCCTTACAAAGAAAAAACAAACATTCCTCACCATGATGGCAATTTGTATTACAAACCACTGCCTTGTTTATTGTTTGTTGTGTAACAGACTTCATAAGGTGGGGCAGCAGCCACCCTCTAAGGCCAGAGGGTTCAGGCATTCTCTCCACCTAGCTTGGGGAAATAAAGAAAAAAAAAGGAAAAAAAAAAAAAGAAATACAGATGCCTTTCAAAAGCTCCGTTGCAAATACTTGTATTTCTGTTCCAGAGATTGCAAAAGAAGAGGGGAAAAATACAACAACATCTAGCTCGAAAGGAGACAACCATATATTGGAACTGGAAGAGATCTTTGTAGAAACTGTATTTGTGAAACCTATGCAGAATAAACATAGGAATGTGTTCTCTAAGATGCTAGTTAGATTTGACAAGAGCAAGCTCAAAGCACAGTTAAATATCAGTCTGCAGATACACGAGTCTCCATTAAAAACTGTTGACTGGTTAACATTCACTACATACTTAACTCCTTCAGGTGCTGGACTATCCTGAAGGTCAATATGCAAAGTACCATATTCAGTAGTTGGAGTCAGCCTACCTGCTTTGTTAATGATTGCAAAGAGTTACTGCTCTGCCTCAACTAACGCCTCACAGGCACCATGTTGACTGTATTTAAATCAGAAGTCCGTTTGTTCCACAGTGATTAAACATTTACTAAAATAGTCAAAGGGTAGTTAAAAGAAAGTAACGCTTGGTCTACACTAGAAAATTAAATCAGCTTAACTATGTCACTCACGGGTGTGAAAAAAATCCACACTCTTGAACAGTGCAGTTAAAATGACCTAAATCCCATTATAGACAGCACTACATTGTCTTCTTCTGTCAACCTAGCTACAGGCTCTCTGATGGGGGGTGGGAAGATGGATTGCCTATGCCAACAGAACTCCTACCGTTGCTGTAGCTTGTCTCTACACTGAAGGAAGCACCACAGCGCTTACAAGATGTGACCCATCTATCACCTCACACCCAGCACGTGTTGAAACAACAAAACAATTCTGAAAGGATATGGCCAATTTGCATCTTTAATATAAAAACTGGTTAAAAAATTGTCAGACTTCAATTTTTTAATTTTTTTTTTTTAAATAATTTTGACAAATACTTATGTTTATTTTATCACAACAGTTGTGTGAAATTATGGGGGGGGGGGGGGGAAGACAACCATTTAATGATGGACATTACGATTCAAAAAGTTTTATAAACTGTTAAAACACAAATTGTCAACATCACATCTCAGAATATACAGAGTATATATATCCTTAAGTCAAAAACCATACCTGTTTTCACTATTCATTTGCTAGTCTCTTTATAAAAAGGGTAATTCAAAAGTCTAAATTATTGGATTTTGACTCTACCAAGCTCCCAAGCAGGATGTTTCTTCCTTTGCTACCTGTAAATGTCCTCAGTTTGTGCGTATACGGTGAAATCAACATTTACTGACATTTACCAATAAAATCTAATCCTTCCAGGCCTAAACACAGCTTCGGAGACAATCACCTTTCTATCAGATCTCTGGATTTTTATCATTATTATTAAAACAACGTTCTGTCAATGTTAACGAGTCTTTTCAGCAATGGAGAAACGGGCTAACTTTTACAGGGTTCAGCCTGATTACGTCCAAAGTTCTGTCAAATGTGGCAGGTAATTTGATGCTTGTAACTATAGTCGGTAGAATATTTTCAGACAAAATGATTTTCAAGCTGGAAGTGTCCCTTGATAAATAACATTGTGCATGCTACCTGAACAGTATTACTAAAGATCAGCCCAAACCAAACCCCAAAGTGGGAGTTTCACACGTGGATGTAAACTTTATATTTGGCTTTTAATTCTCTAATGGAACAAACTAAAATTGTGCCTCAAAGCTCCCTTGAACGTCAAGGAAGCTTTGTAGCTGAGGACCGTCTTCCACTGTTCCCACATGATGGCTTTTCAGTGGCTGGCTTAAGTACCAGAAGGTGGTATCACAATGCAATGCCTAGCTGAGAAGTATCCACAATCAAAAACCTAATCAGCACAAGAGGCACTGACTGGTACTTCTTCACAGTCTCAGTGGAAGCCATGCATTAAAGAGTTAGAGACTGAATTACATTCACACATCTAAAAAAGGTAGGCACTCAGGGTCATTCTGGTGCTGCTACCATACCTGTTTTGTGGATAAAGAGGAATTCAGTCTCCAGAACTGAAATAGACCAGCACCCTTATTCCTCTTTTTTCATTCCTTGTCCCCGCGTAATCTGCTTATGCCTGGGCTCAATGGCCCCATTCATCTTGAGGGGGCGGGGAGGAGAGCCTTTGCTGATTTGCTGGGCTCCACCTACCATCCCACGTATCAAATGGACAGGCACTTTTCTTTCACACACAAATCATTTGCACCGACACCACTGAGTGTACCTTAAAAAAATTGCACCTCAAGTCCATCCCCCAAAGTTATTTGTAATCACTAACCCGGATTTTTCTTCTCTTTTAAAGAATAAAATAGTACCAAGCCTGCCCTTGGAACTCATTTTCTAAAACGGCCTTTTAATAGTGTCAGTGACGTGTTGCAAACACAGACATTCTACTTCTGCAAAACCAAGTAAGAAATATCCCAGCTTCCCTCTCAAACAAGGACCAACACCACACCCTCATGTCCTCTGTGCTTTAAATTTGCCTGGATACTTCCTTAGTCAGTCTTCTGACACAACAGCAAGGAAAATGGAGCACAACCACCACATGCAGTTGAATAGACCTAGGAGAGACAGATCAAAGGGATACACACCTCAGGCCCTCCTCAAAACTTGTTCAAGGTCTACATTAAGCGAAAAATATGCATTTAACACAAACGGGCTTGGTCAAGTCTGGGATGGGCAGGTACGGCAGCAAAGCCCCATCTATGCTAGAAAGGATATGCATTATGGCTACCACCACCTGTCATGCAAGGGTGCTGGTGGTGTAGGCACAGAGCTGGGCGAATAACTGATTTTTTCAGTTCAAAGTGGCAGTTCCCCCCCCCCCAAAATTAAATTAAATTAAAAATAAAACAAAAAAATAGTTCAACCCAGACAATCTGAATTTTTTTTTTTTTTTTTTTTAATTCACCAAAACAGAGTCTGTTTTGGGCCTGTTCCACAGTGCGAGATTCAAGCAGATCCCAAATGAGCACATCCAATTGCTGGGCTAACACCAAGACACCATCACTCAATCCCTGTCATATTGTGAATGGCCAAAATCGTTTTAATCAAATCAACGCCGTTTCAGATCCACTGGAGCTGCATTTTTCAGTCAAATAAACTATTCATCTGAAAAATTTTGCCCAGCTCTAGACAGGCATTGGTGTAGACAGCGCTTCGGTATTCTTACCACCACATAACAAAAGCCTGTTCAGACCAAGTTCCCATGACATAATATCTGAGCCGCATCTACACCAATTGCTTAGCAGTAGTGCAGCTACCACACGGCTGGCTTCTGCTATTACATGAACAGAAATTCCCTTAGGGTAGATGCACCATAGACCAGCTCCCCAGCTCGTAGCAAATACCTGCTGCCTGGACACCCCTCTTCACATGTGATTCCTCCCTTTAAAAAGCCAGATCAATTGTTGACAGAACTAGCACCATCAATGGTCTAATTTCAGAGGACGCTTTAGATAATAAAATCAGAGGGCAGGATCTCGCATTAAGACTGGGATGGAGCAACCGTGGAAGCAAGACATTGTAAATATTCACTGCTGCCCTTTTCCCTAGCTATATACCTGCAGCAAAGCAGGATATTTCACCCTGGCAGCTGCCTGACGGTCAATATAATATTTGCATAATAGGAGAAGCTGAAAAATACAATAGGGTCTCTGTTGTTCAGGTCAACCGCAAACCATTTAACTGAGATGTTAAAGGGCCCAACAGTGGTGTTTTACCAAAACTAAAAGGACTACCTATATCCACACTATTCATTATAAAAGACGTGTTAAGGCAATCATCTATGCATCTACCTGTGCATTCTATTCCTATATAATTTCTGGATATGTAGAAAATTAGCAGGCTCCGGTTTGGGACCCCTGGCATTTAGTATCAAACTTCAGATATTTGCCAGTACATTTTGAATCATCACTGTTATGTGGAATATCTGGAAAAGAAAACATTGGAGCTCAGTGTCTCCTCTGTGCTACTGCGTCTTACCCAGGTCCAGAGCCAGATGTCAGATCATTTTCTTCAGCCGAGCACTAGCAACGCTGTTTATTGCAGGTGGCCTCCCGGCATATTTGTGGTGCCATTGCTTCTAGGTAGAGCCCCACGCGCTAAGTGACTCTTTGCCAACCAGATTTGCCACAGAATTACGCTCTACCACATACATCTTAATTTTTTTTTAAACGACGCTTTCAGTGCTTATGGTACTGCTGAAAACTCTTCCAAGTATATTCTGTCCACAAACAGCATAGAGCAATAAAACTGAAAGGGGGCAAAGTAACTTACTTTTATGCTTGTTTTACAAGTCCAAGTTGCCTTTTGAAGTGCCCAAAGCTATAGGTGTCCCCTACCCAGTTGTCAAGACCTACATCTTTTCCCCACATAGCTCATATAATACAGTTAAAGCCTACAATACATAGCACTGCATTGGGTGTATGAAGTGGCACCTTGAGAAATGAAGGTTTAGGAGTTGTGCAAAACAAATGTAATTTGATACGAAAACAAACAACAGAAGGGCACTGGTTGTATTACGCACTTTCAGAGTTAATTCAGGATAAACCTCCATTTATGAGTTTAAGTGAAGTTGACACAGGATTCCTACATGCAGCACCAGGGGAGCCATACTAAAGAGTACATGGAGCCTTGCCCTTAGAATTGACAGCAGCCCTGTTAATACACAGCTACTGTCACATCTGGCCAACATCTTTGGTCATATCTGTACTCTAACCAGAGCATCCCTTTTGCCATCTCTGGATCGTAATGCAGAGATAGTAAATGGTCCTCCAGAGCCTGCATTTACAGTAACTTGCTGATTTATGAACTAGTAAATACAATATTCTATAGGCTTGAGTTCAGGCAAAGAATTGCTGACTGGATTCTTACGCTAACTATTTTTCTAACAACACTGGCTTCCCCTTAAATATCATCAAAGCAATTCGACATGCAATATGACTTCAAACCCTCTCCACAGCTGTGATGTCAACAAATCATTTAGTTACTTCTGACACTGATGCTGGCAGACCAGGTATCTCCCACCCAAGCCCCTTCGGTCTCAAATAAACACTGACAAGCACATAGCTGGAACCAATCTAGCTCGCCTGTGTGTTAGCATCGTTAAAACAGGTATTAGAATTCTAAGTATGTGGTTAGACTTGATGAAATGTTTGTAAATTGCTGCATGGATTTATCTCACTTCTTATATCTATCTATAAGGAAGTGATTCCAACTCTAAGTCACCAGACAGAAGAGAAAGCATTAATGAGTGTGAAATATTAGTTTCCAGCAGGAGGTGTTATCCCTTGGTCACCAAAAAGCCCATCAACACCAGACGAACCATCATGGAACATCAGAGGACAAACAACTTCCTTGATTGCTCCTCTCCTCAACCCCATGAAGAGGAGCTGTGCAAGTGAATTCCTCCGAACAGCTGAATCTGCAACTCAAGCAAAAGGCGGGAAGGAATAAAAAGCCCTAACAAGGAGAAACTGTATCTTTTATGCTGCTTGAACTCTGAGGGGCAAGGATTACTAAGCATAAGCAAAAGAACCCCTGTGCTTGGCCTAAGTTAGCCCTAAAGGACATAGAGAGCTTGCTTATTATATATAGAAGCTTCTATCACTTTTGGAAACTTAAGTTTTGAACCCATTTGTGTTTATCTGTGTTTACCTGGTTTAACCTTGTAAATAAGGCTCATTTCCTTCTCCTAATTAGCAACTCTTTAGATAGAGTATTACAAGTTTGGCTACAAGCATTGTTTTTTGGTGTGAGATCTAAGGTGCACCTGACCTGGGGTAAATGACTGGTCCTTTGGGACTGGGAATAACCTGAATATTGCTGTGATATTTGGTGTAAGTGACATCTATCACAAAGACAAGAGAGATCGGTGTACCCAAGGGGACCGTCTAGGACTCTGTGTTAGTGCTGGTATAGTGCTTGAAGAGTTTACACTTGATAACTGGCTAGTGAAATCTAAGTATAGAACTCACAACCAATTTGGAGTTTGTGCTCTGGTTCTTAACTGTCTGCCCTGTGATTGGTACCGTTGCTCTTAAGCCACTGCAGGACAGCACGACAGACACCTTGTGCTCTTATGACGCAGGGCTTCTGGTGACTACTAGATACAAGGATTAGCAGGTGGGATTTCCAAAAGTGCCTCAGTGAGACTGAGGCCTAATCTCCATTTAACGGTTATTGAAGCTAGGCATCCCTACTCCTTAGGCACTTTGAAAGTCTCGCCCAATACTTCTAGCCTGGTTTTAGCTGCCGTGCCTTCCGAATCCGGCAACTCTGCAAGGAAAGTAGATAGACATAACGCCAAGTTCTCTGCTGGCATAACTCCATTGCAAACAGACAAAATGGCCTTATGTATTTTAAGGCTTGGTTTATGACATTCATTTCCGATGGCTTACCCAATGGCAGTTTTATTTTTATTTTATTTTTTATGGGTTGAGGGAAAGAACTGACATGCACAATCCCGTGTCTCTTTGCCCCAACACAGTTTTCCCTCACTTCCTGAAGCATCCATCACTTGCCATTCCTCCTCGAGACACTAGGGATACGTCTTCACTGACAGCAGCAGTGGATCTGGATCAATTGAGTGGTCAGTGAAGACCTGCTCAATTGATCCAGAAGTTGACTTGTTAAAACCACTCCCTCAAGTAGCACAGTGCTGCGTGAACAGGAACACAGTTCCCATCGGCGCAGCGCTGTGAAGACACCACGTAGAAGAGGAGTTACGAAGATGACGGGAGTTACACAAGCTACTCTGCGTAGCTTGCGTAACTCCTGTCAACGGCCACTGTATTTGAAGGTAAGTGTAGACCAGGCCTAGATCTACCCTCTCTATGCTCCACCTCATGACAAGGATTCCCATTAATCTGACAGTTTGTTCCTCTGGCTATTTCTACATTTGAGCTGGGATGCGTGTCACACAGAAGTGCCCACGCTAGTGCCTAAGGAGAGCAGTGTGTCCAGATTGGTATGGACGACAGGACAGCTTGGGCTTGCCACCCAATATGCAGCCAGGGGGTCAGGCAGGACTGTACTCCAGCCCAAGTGGCCACCTGTGCCACCACGAACACACTGCATGTTTAGGTGCTAGCTCAAGCAAAGCTAGCACAGGTACGTCTACACGAGCTGCGTGTCACACTTCCCAGCATGAAGAGGTCTGATAAAACAACAAAGGTTTTGTTACTGTACACAGCAGAGCCAAATACTCAAAAGAAAGTGAGGATACATTTGGCCACAACTGCAAGAGACAAAACTATTTTCCTGTGTGAAACCTCTTCATCTATATACACATCCAAGAACACCACAAGTGCTCAACTTGAGAATATTTGCACTGATGTCAACAGAATTACTCACAGGCTTGAAGTTAAGCACTCGTGTAAGCATGTGCAAGCACAGGGCCTAGTTCACCGAGGTCACTACATTTCATTTAGAAGCATACCCTAAAAGTTAAGAGCCTGATTTACATGAGGGTACACATGTACAAGTCCACCTATTTTTCATCTTTGGTTAAGCAGATAAGTAAGTGGTGGTGGTGTTTTGCTACCAAAGGCTCTTAAGCAAAGTAAGCAGTCATGGGATAAGAGGGAAGGTCTTCTCCTGGAGCAGTAACTGGTTAAAAGACAGGAAACAAAGGGTAGGAATAAATGGTCAGTTTGCAGAACGGAGAGAGGTAAATAGTGGTGTCCCCCAGGGGTGTGTACTGGGACTAGTACTGTTCAACATATTCATAAATGATCTGGAAAAAAAGGTAAACAGGGAGGTGGCAAAATTCGCAGATGATACAAAACAACTCTAGATAGTGAAGTCCAAAGCAGACTGTGAAAAGTTACAAAAGGATCTCACAAAACTGGGTGACTGGACAACAAAATAGCAGATGAAATTCAATGCTGATAAATGCAAAGTAATGCGCGTTGGAAAACATAATCCCAACTACACATATGAAATGACAAGATCTAAGTTAGCTGTTACCACTCAAGAAAGAGATCTTGGAGTCATTGTGGATAGTTCTCTGAAAACATTCACTGAACGTGTGGCGACAGTCCAGAAAAAACCTAACAGAATGTTGGGAATCATTGGGAAATGGATAGATAAGAGAGAAAATCATAGTGCCACTTTATAAAATCCATGGTACGCCCATTTCTTAAATACTGCGTGCAGATCTGGTAACCCCATCTCAAAAAAAATATACTGGAATCGGAAAAGATATAGAAAAGTGCAACAAAAACGATTATGGGTATGGAAGCGCTTTCATATGAGGAGAGGTTATTAAGACTGGAACTTCTCGACTAGGAAAAGAGACAACTAAAGGAGGAATATGACAGATCTATAAAATCATGACTGGTATGAAGAAAATAAATAAGGAAGTGTTATTTACTCTTTTTCATAACACAAGAACTAGGGGTCACCAAATGAAATTAATAGGCAAAGGTTTAAAATGAACAAAAAGGCAGTATTTCTTCATGCAATGCACTGTCAACCTGTGGAACTCTTTGCCAGAGGATGGTTTGTGAAGGCCAAGACTATAACAGGATTAAAAAAAGAACTAGATAAATTCATGGAGGTTAGATCCATCAGTGGCTATTATAGCCAGGACGGGCAGGGATGCAAAACCATGTTCTGAAGTGTACTTCGCCTCCCTTTGCCAGAAGCCAGGAATGGACAACGGGATGGGTCACTTGATGGTTTCCTGTTCTGTTCTTCTGAAAATGGTCAGTGCCAGGTGCTTCAGAGGGAATGAAAGGACACTGGGTTAAAGGGACCATTGGTCTGACCCAGTGTGGCCATTCTTCTGTCCTGTGTTCACCCTCCTATATTCATGAGTAGACAAAGTATTAAAAAATACAAGAACACTGCCCAAGAGCAATTCATATAGATTTCAATACGCTGTCCATTCACAAGGATAGAGCTAGGCAGCAGCACAGAAGGATATCAGGATGATCACATTCAATGTAGGCAGGTGTTACGCCCACGCTGAATCCAGGGTCTATTGTTGTCAGGTTTCTCAGAAAATATTTTGAATTTTTAATCTATGTTGCAATCCTGGTTTTGTAGGGACTCAGACTTTCCAGGATATAGAGGGCTTTTTGTTTTGTTTGTTTGTTTTTGAGAGTCTATATACAATTAAAGGTCAATTTGATCATGAATCTGTCAACTTCAGCCATGTCCCATTAAGATTTTACATACAAAATACATATTTCCCTCAATCCAAAAATAAAGTGTGCAGCAACTGCCAGTAAATGGCCAGCTTTTAGTGCTTATGCTTAGCTCAAACTGGATTTCTCTGCAATAAACAACCAAGGCAAACAACAATAAACATGCTACTATTATTATCAACTAAAGGAGACCACATACAGAAAGTTGCTTTTGTAGTTCCACCTTGTGTATTTTGGAAACATACCACACACCCAAGAACAACAAATGATGTAGCAACATTCTGGAAGGAATTTTGCTGAAAAGGAAAACACCTTCAGCAGATGAAATGCACATGTATGAGCTACTGAACAACACAGTTCAACCAAGTTTTGTTATGAGCCACTCTCCTGGAGAAATGCTGCCCGGAAGCAACCACGTCATGGTATCACACTGTTAGCTATTGCCCAAAAGAATAGTAGGAAAGTGTGCGCCCATGGAGAGGGATGTAAACATGAGAGTTTACACCTCCCCTCCCAATACACACACCCCTCCTCTCTCCTTTCAGCAGTAGTCCCTGAGCAGTGAAATTGACACTTGCATAGCAGCACTGGGGGAGCGGGGGGCCTTAGTCATGTGCCCCCACTGTGCTCGGTGCTGCACAAACCAGAAACACACAGAGCCCTGCCCAAAAGTCTCAACCTCAGCAAACCACCCCCAACAAACCAGCCCAGACACCCGTGCACGCAAACCCCAAGGCCTGACTCTACCCTGGGGGGCAACGTCAGGGCTTCAGGGAGATCAGCCTCGGGCAGGGGAATTGCTCACCCAGCCCGTCCAGGGGGTGCCACCACCGGCGCCCGGCAGCACGACCCAGCCACCCCCCGCCGGGGCTCAGGGTCCCAGCGCCGGGCTTCCCCCTACCTGCGGAGCGGCCAGGAAACGAAGGGGAGGCGGCTGCTTCTCCGCTCAGCTGCGGGCGCGCCAGGGGAGGAGGACGGAACTGGCGTGCACCGCTGCAGCTCCTCGGCTGGTGAGAGCTCGTCGCTTCTCTTCCTCCCTCTGCTCTGCGCTGGGCGCGGCGGGGCGGAGCGGGGCGGGGTTACAGAGCTTTGCCCGCCCCCCCCGGAGCGATGGAAAACCTGACACGGCCGCTCGCCCTGCCTGCAGCCCGGGGGACAGGCACCGCCCTCTGTCCCAGGCGGGCCCGGCTAGGGCGCACGGGAAAGCAGAGCGCGCCGCTGTGCCCAAAGCGCCTAGCCAGCTCCAGCAGCAGTGCCAAGCTCCTCCCCCGCTCCTGGCCCTGCTCCTGCCTCGGCTATCCAGCAGGCAGGTGTGCTGGGGCCGGCCCTCTGTGGGGCAGTGGTAGAGGGGGGGAATCACCGAAAATGGGGTCCCTCAGCCCGCCCTTCCGCGCTGTGACTGCAGGGGCGGGCAGTGCGCCTGGCCCAGCCCCGGGGGTGGTCACTTTCCACTGACTAAACCGAAAAGGAAACGGGATGGATAATTTTAAGCAATTTTTTTGTTGCCCCATCCTTGTGACTAATCGTCAGGTGTTTGAATTCTCTTCTCTCCCCCCCCCCCCAGGAAATCACCCTGCTTCCGCAGACTCTACGTCAGAACAGCAGTTGTGTCACTCTTCTTAAACAGCCCTTTAGAAATGGAGAAGTCATCCGCTCCCTCCCCTAGGCCACTTTCACACTCCCGTGAGTAATTATTCTTTATAGAATACAGTACCACAGTGCGTAGGGGGCCAAGACATGGATCAAGATCCCATTGCACAAAGCGCTGTACAAACACAGAACAAAAGACTGCCCTTGCTCCAAAAAGCTTGTTACATAGAAGTAATGGGGTGGTAGCCTCACATTTTTCATTTTGTTTAGAAAATATTGCACTGAACAGTGAAAACACATCTTCCATTTACACCAGCCCATTCATCCAAGAAATAGGGACTTTCTACACTACAGTCCTGATTATCCCTTCTGCTGCAATTCAGATGATCAAGGAGAGAAAATGTAAATGACGGGCATGAAAAGAGATGCTAGAACCAAGATTTTAAGGCTAGATGGAATGGTGAGGATCATCTGCTCTGATCTCTTGCACTAGACACTTAAGAAAACCTCACCCCGTAAACTCTGCAGCAAACCCAATCCCACTTGTTTAGCTACAGCATATTTTGGATTTCATTATGCCTTTTTTTCTTTCTCATTTAAAGAGCTTTTATTAGTTGTAGATCGTGATCCAGCCATCTCTTAACCTTATCTTGGATAAACTAAATAGATTGAGCTAGGGGACCCAGAAGGTACACACCCAAAGAGTTCTGAAGGAATTTAAGAAGGACGTAGCTGAACTGCTATAAAAAAATCTGCAAAGTGTCCTTAATATCAGCTACTGTATTGGAGAGTAGGGAATGATGTGCTAAGGACGATCCTGGATGCTATAAGCCCATCAACTTTACTTCACTACCAGGAAAACTGCTTGCCAGGATAGTTTAAAATAGAATTATTAGATAGCTGGGTGAAAATGATATGATAAAGGCAAAGCAGCACATCTTCTGCTAAGGAAAATCACAGCTCTACCTCCAATCAATAGGAATTCTTTGAGACCATCAACAAATCAGTGGATGACGGTAAACCGGTTGACAATTTATTTGTCAAATGATTTTTGCAAGTCCAAAGTCCTTCACAAAAGGCTACTCATGAAACAAAATAGTAATGGAGTAAGAGTTAAAGTCATGGATTAGAAACAAGCCAAGAGAGAAAACTACACATAAATGTTCAATTTTTCACAGGCCAAACTGGGTAGCCTAAACTTCTATAAACCATCTAGAAGAAGGAAAGAACTGCAAGGCATCCAGATTTGCAGATGAGATCACATTATTTAAGTTAACTTCAGAGAGCCTAACAAAGTTAGGTGAATGTGCAGCATGAGGGAAGACTACATTCAATGTTGACAAATGCAAAGTGAGGCACATGGGAAGGAATAATTTAAACTACACATTCATGTTGCTGGGATCTACATTAACTGTACCACTCAGGCAAGTATCGATCAAGGGGAATGTGGAAGCACCAAGGGGTAGGAGCTGTATGGTTAGGAGGTAAAAAGACAGCCTTGAACACCATTGTCCCCCACTTCCAACCCCATAGAAATTGTACAGAGTTTATGTTTACTCATTTGGCTAGTTTTCCCTCTGAAGAAAGGATCCCCTCCCCCACAGTATTCAGGACTAGGGATGGTACAGCATATGGCAGCCCAGACTGCAGGTGTAGTAACAGGAACCTTTCCCTGTATGAATCCTAACTGGGCTGGAGCATCACCATCACTGCTCCAAAGATCAGGAAGTAGCTGGCAGAGTGAAAAGGAGGGATGTATTTGAACAATGAGAGAGAGCAAAGAAAAGCAAAGGTCAGGGACCTTTGGGGAAACAAGGATCCCAAAACCCAAAAGGCACAGACTGTAGGGAGAATAAGTAAATTTGAGGACAGGCTGTTATGAACACGGAGAGCAAGGAAGCTACGCTCAGAGGCAGTTCTAGGGGTTAAATCTTCAGTGTAACATCTGGCTTTACACATAAAATAATACTACTTGGCTCTTATACGTTACTTTTCATCAGTAAATCTCAAAGCACTTTAAAGAAAGGGTAGATATCATGACAGTATTTGACACTTGCACTGAAGTTCATGATTTATTCTGGTGCATAGCTCACCTGTCCTTTGTTTCTCAAATTTAACCATTTTTAAAAGCAACCAGTTTCGAAAGGACTGTCATAATTTCCAAACTGGAAACAATTAATGTAAAAGGCATACTATGAAGGAGGTCAGTTAGAACTCACTAGTTATTCTGATGCTCTAATATTTACCCACTAGAAAAATGTCTATGCAGCACTCCAACCACGAGCAGATTTTTAAGTCTCTTAAAGTATCTGAAAACATAGAGGGTTCAGAAAGGAGAACTATTTATTTTTCCTGGAGTCTGTGGTCTGGAAACCTTCCTGCATCCCTTTACCTCATTGACTCTCCAATTTGACAATCTATCTGAAAACACATTCTAGAACTATTCTACTTGGCCTATAAATCTTAATTCCTTTCTCCCGCTCTGTAACTGCAGGCTAGACTGTGGAGCCTTTACTCATCCCAGTACGCACTTACTCCCACTTACTTAGTTCCACTGACTTTCGTCTCAATATCCAAAATCTGGCTCTGTATTATATAACACCATAAAGCATGCTGAGATACATTTTCTATGGAAAGCGCTATAGAGAATGCATTTGTATTGTACATGCTTTACAGTTTCATGAGTAAAATTCTACTGGGATTTGAAAGAATGGAAAATTTCATATTGGCCTTTTCCATTGGAAGCAGTTATTTCTAACTAAGGGTCTCAGTAGAAATCTTTTCTGTATGCATACATGCATTCTTGAAAGATGAATAAGACTGATCACATGGAAATATTTAGAAAAGTCAAAGCAAAAAATAAATAAAGCAGAGAATTCTCCTGTTAAAATTTCTTTCGTCAGGGCCACACTTTAAGTAACATTGCTGACTAGATGTAGGACAGGGGCCTTGGACTCTGGGTGAAATTCAACCTTTACTGGCAAAAAAAACAAAACAAAACAAAAAAACCACCAGAAGACACCAACTCAACTTTACAATTGAGACTTTGAAGTCTCACCCTTCAGAGTTAGGTTTCCAAATCAACCTTAACTCTCCCCTTGTACATAGGAGCAACAATGGGTTATTACACTGAGGGTGACATTCATCTTCATGCAGTGGGCTCATCCATGCCACTTACGCTACATGCGTGGGCTGTACAGGTTGGAGCTGTGGGAAGAGTTTGTGCACAGCAGAGCCTTTGCCTGTGACAAAGTTTCTTCTGCTGGCCCAAATGCAGAATAAGGCAGATCAGAAGGGCCAGAGTATCCACAACTGTGTGAAATGTTATCACTGACGAGTAAGGGGTGTGGTAGTCCTATGACCACTAGTCCAGCCTCTGAACTAGAACTGCAGCCATGGAGGTGCTACACTGCAGGGCTGTGCTGGGGGCCATGTTTGGCCATCCATCCACTCTCCACAATGTGGCTCACATGCATTTCAGCCCATACGGCGTGCACCCATGCTGAGTGCGTGTAATTCCACACACGATAGCTCTGATGAAGTGAACGAAACTGATATGGCTGAAATTTAAACTGTGTTAACAAAACACATTTTAAACTCTCTCTGTCCTGCTGGAGCAGCAGTATCAAACTTCAATATTGTAGAGTGATATAAACTATGCTGTATGTGCATTTATCTTTTCTACACAGAGTACAGTTTCTTTGGAGAGTATTATGCTGATACTACAGCCTATCCTGCTGATCAATATTGTCCATTGTTTCCTTGTACACCCCCCCATCTGCCTGTCTGTATCCATCAGTTGTCTCTTGTTTTATACTTAGATTGTAAACTCTTTTGGACTAGGGCTGTCTTTTTATTTTCTTTGTATAGCACCTAGCACAATGGGGTTCTAGTCCATGACCAGAGCTCCTAGGTATGGTGATAGCTATAGCAATGTCCTGCAGTATATCTGGGAGGTCTCACTGTATTACATTTATGTATCATTGTGGGGCTAGGGACTGCTGGCATTTCCACAAAGAAGGGTGACTACAACTCCTCCAGGAACTAAAAACAACGGGAGCGGACTGATTAGCCACATTCACTCAAGTTGTAACACCTCCAGAGAGGTATCACTAGCTGGAGAGGCTCACATATACTGCCTCAAATTGGATTCTCCAGGAGCCTAAGAGACAAACAAAGGACTTTGGATAAATAGCCTCAGTTTAAACTGACTCAGGGCCTGCTTTCCAATCCAATAAAATAACAGGACCTTCTGTCCATAGGGGTCCCCATTCTTCCTGGAAAGGGTTGGAAGGATTTTGGGCTGTGGAGGCCTCATAAGACTGCTGGGGGAGCGGTGTTAAGCTTTCAGCACACGTATAGGAACTTTTATTGGGGGTTTTTTTACATAGAATTTCTCTAATGCTTTCACCTTAAGAATAAAGAGCTTGCTTATAAAGAACTGTGGGGTAACTTGCGACTGCTGGTAATTACAGCTGTTCATAGCTTTCCAAGAGAAAGCAAAGCACAGAGACTGGCAGTCTGGCTTGCTGGAGATACCACAGTGTATGCAAGGAACTGTGCAGCCTGAAAAAAAACCCATGAGGAGGAAGAGAGATGGAGCCAGGAGCTAGAGTAGGGGGCCGTGCTAGACCATAGAAGGGGAAATACAAGTGCAGGTGCCCTGAACTGTGACAGGTAATATGGTAACACATAGTAATAAGCGTCATTGCATAGTAGGCTGAATGGTACCTAGGCCACGATGTCCAGCTAACGTGGAAGGTCCTATTATAATATACACAGAAGGGATGAGTTAAGGCTGCTGCGAGAAAGTCTCATTTGACTTGATCCTCTTTTTCCCCGCAGAAGACGACAGTGAATAGGGAACACTTCTTACATCTGATTCTCACTTCTCTTCCTTTTCCATTAGAAAAAAGAAAAGGGAGGTGACTAAGTCCAGTCCTGGTCTTAGTCCCGTTCCTACGTCACCGTGTCCAAATATCAAACCAGCACCTTCTGCCAAGGACTGAATGTGCATGGAGACTGAGGCTTTGTCCACATGAGAAAGTTTAACTTAAATTGGTTTATAAACCAATGCAACCCCCGGTGAACACTCTTATTCCATTTTAAAAGTGACTTATTTTGGTTTAGCTTAACCTATTCCCAACTGTCTTAAACTGACCCACTATAAACCAATCTTAAACCACAGTAAGCGTTTCCAATCACAGGTGTGCACTGGTTTAAAAAAATCACACTTGGGCCATGTATATACTACCACTTTTGTCGGTATAACTTATGTCATGCAGGAGTGGGAAAAAAGAGCCCCTGAGCAACAAAAGTTACACTCACAAGAAGCGCTGGTACGAACAGTGCCCTTGCTACACCCAGACTGTCAAGCTTCGGATACATTGGCTGGGAGTAGGGGGAAGCTTGCAGTGTTGCAATATGCACTGTACCTGATCCAGGCCCAGTCCTGCTTGCCTTGAAATCAATGGCAAATTTCCAACAACTTAATTAGAAGTACAGTTTGGCAGTCCTCAGTGGATAAAGAGAGGGATTCAGTCTCTAGGTTTATCCATCAGTCACCTACCTCTCACTAGCACAATATTCACAAACAGAAACTGGGGCAGCTATGGAATAATTCTGGACAAGGAAAGCATTGTAGGACAAGCTCACTGACTATCCTTTTCATACAAGCAGAGAGTGAGGCATTTGGTTACTGTGTTTTATTTCTGGACGCCTCCTCACAGGAATGCTACCCTCTACCTTAGGTAGCTTTGGCCACATCCCGCAAAGATTGCTGTAGGCAGCAAATAAACTACCTGGAAAAAGAAAACAAACACTGTAGTGTAGTGCAGCTGCTCCAAATGGCAACACGTTGTTAAATCAGCGCAGACCCAGTGAGTTACAGTTACACAAACACACCATAAGAGACAATTTTACATCACAGCGGTTTATAATCCATTGACCCACATAAGAGTTGTATGGTGAGTTCAAAACAATGTGTAAACTGTTACAAGGAGCGTCTCTCCTTGTGCTGGAGCTATGGGAAACAAACACTCTGTTACTAGAGCCTGATGAGATTCAGCACATTTAAGGTCAGAACCAGAGTCCAGTGAAGTTAATAGGAATCTCTCAATTGAAGTTGCAGGAATGTTTGTGATTTCTCCCACACACACACACTTTGGTTTGACATGAATAGAGTTTTAAAGTCAGACTGTAGCCACAAAACAGAAAGAGCTGAGTTAAAAGCCTGGTCAGATTAAGTTAAAGGCCATATTGGCCTGTGGCTCAGGCTCCAGGTCCCAGAGTCCTGTGACTCAAAATTTCAGCTTAAATTTTAAAATGTAAGTTTCTAGCCCTCATGGTTGCTAAGAAAAGCTTGAAAAAGTGAACCAAGCGTTACTGATGTGGTAAGGTCTGTCTGAGTCTGCAGGGTGCCTAGAACAATAACTCAGGCCATGTCTACATTATGCATGCTACAGTGGCACACCTCTGGCACCATAACTATGCCACTGTAGTCCAATCGTGTAGCTGCTTTCTACAGTGATAGGAAGGCTTTATCTGGTGCTGTAGGAATCCACTTCCCCGAGCAGTAGTAGAAGGATTCTTCCATCAACCTATCCATTTCTACAATGGGGGTTAGCAGAGGCTGGCATAGCTCCAAGACTCCAGGATGTGAATTTTTCACACCCTCGAGCACCATAGCTATGTTGATCTAACTTTTAAGGGTAGGCCAGGCCTTAAAGAGGCGCTAACTGACCTAGGCCCCTTAATGGAGTGTTAACTCCAAGATCCACTGCTGGGGGAGAACCCTGCCATTGCCAAGACCATTCCAGCAAAGGAGTCTGTAGTGCAGCAGGTCCAGTCTACTCCCTCAACCACCTACACTTTGGCTGCTGGGGTCAGTATTTGGGGGGGTGGGGGGCGTTGCCTCCCTGGCCTCTTCAGGGTGGAGAGGGGACCCTTGATGCTCATAAGAAGAGAAAGGCACTTGATGCCATTCTTGGGGAGAAGAGGCTACAGCTGCCCCTGGCTTTCTGGGAGCATCAGTGGCTAATGGACTCCAAGGGTGGGGTAAGGCTGGAGCCAGGTCATGATGTGCCTAGAGCTCTGGATGCCATAATTTGGTAAATCTCATTGAGACCACAGTTTTATCCGATTTTAAGACAAATTTAAAAAGAAAAAAAGTGGTTTTTCTGTGGTGGTTTTCTTGCTGTGGATTGAACTTCTGGTGCACACGTGCTCCATATGCATGAGCATCAGAAGTGAGATCCACATCAACACATATTAGAAGGAGAACTACTAGTTTTTCATGGTTTTCACCTAAAATCATCAATCTCCACACTCAGGCCCTGGCTACCTTGAACCTTTCAGTGAAGCTGGGCCATCTTTGAGGATTGCACAGCTGAAACCAGTTTCCATTACAGCAATGAAAATAAGTAGCATCGAAGGAGCAGCTCTTTACTGATTTGGGACCTTGTGTGGACCCTCTACATGCTGCACTCCAGTTGCTTTTAATAGCAGCCCAAGGTTGGCATGATCAGGGCCTTTATTTCTTAAACATAGAATTTAAGAGTGATCTTAATGCTCTCATCTAGCACTCCTGCTTATTGTTATTTATGTATGTGCAACCCCGTTTTAAGTGAATTAGGAAACTCATTAATACAATTTTAGAGCTTCCTTGCTTTTAAAATACTAGTGATCACCTAAATGCCTTGTATTGTTTATATTTTTCAGATGCACATACAGTTGTGCAGAGGAATTTCATGGCATAGGCATGACGCTGCATGTGGGATATTATGCATTGATGTAGATGTAGTGGAATAAATATGAGGTGAGATATTTCATGTCGTATTAAGAAACAGGAAGGTCGCCATGCCACTGTACATACATAGATAAATACACAGGCAGAGGTTTGGTACATCAGAGGTACTTAACCCTTTATATGGGGTAAATAAAGGCCTACAGTATTGTCATATGATATACAAGGTGACATTCTGGGTATAATGCTACAGCTACAGTTGTTAAAGCTCAAAAATCAGTGTGTTACTTTCTTGTTGCGTTGTATGTAGTTCAGGGTAGTGGAGCTCTGGCTTTTCATTCTGTGGGTCACTTAGTGAGGAATGGCTCCTCCATTTTACTGCAATGGATACTACTAAACACCTTGCTGCGTAGTCCTTAAAATACTTCACTCAGCAGACTACCAAGCTAGACTTCTACAGCCGCTAGCAAAGCCAATGAGCTGTTTGTACATGTGTTTCCCCCCTTGCTCCTTTTTCCTAGCTCGCAGATCCAAGGTCACATCCATAAAAAGCCCTTGAGCAGTAACCGCCTATGAACAGCCCTTGATTTTCTCCTGATCTAGAAAAAACCCCAAAATACTAAAGAAGAAGGCTGAATCTCTAAATTCAGATCAATTAACATCACAGTCTAGCATCACTATCAGTGGAGTGGCATTCTATCAAACACAATATTGAGATAACGTAAGTGTTCTGATGAAGAATAGAATGATTGTCCCAAATTCTGTTCCCACACTGGGGTCCTGCCATTGACTTCAGTGGGATCCAGAGCTGACACCAATGTCATATTTTCCTCTCCATTTAATACTTCTGAGTTGGTCTGTTTAGTCTAGGAAGGGACAACATTAGCTCAACCACACATAAAAAAAATTAAATTACATATGGAATGGAAACATTTTCCAAAAGGAAAATATGTAAATGACTAGGCTCTGGAGCCAGAATTAACGCCTACATCAAGGTATGTGACTGCTTATGTTAGAGTTCCTTTAAATGAAAAAACAAGGTGGTTACCAGGACTCCTTCTGAAGGCCTTCTTTATTCACTCTTGGCTGCATTAACTTTACAACTCAAAGGTGAGATTTCCCAGTGGAAACCTCTTTTATATTTGTGGAACTCCTTTCATCCCAAAAGGATCCTCAGGTATCCCATCACCACTCACCTTCAGCTAGAATCTGACTGACAACCATACTACATAGTCGTTTAGGCCTTGTCTACACTAGCATGTATGCTGGCAAAAGATTTCTTGCTCAGGGGTGTGAAAAGAACACCCCACCCCCCGAATGACATACGTTTTCCTGGCATAAGCGCTAGTGTGGACAGCGCTATGTCGGCAGGAGACACTCTCCCACCAACACAGCTGCCCCCACTCATTTAGGTGGTTTTATTATGTCGGCGGGAGAGCTCTTACAGCGGCACAGCTGTATCGACACGCCTGCATTTCCCATGCTAAGGGACAAGGAAGATTTTATGTTGGCAAATGTATGCAATTTTAATCAGGAATCTCATGATAGTTGGTGTTTTTCTCAAAGCCCCAGCTTCTGGAGTCTCCTGATTACACGAAAATTTCAGCTTCCATTTTAAAATAAAAAGTTACTAGTTTCAGAGGCAACCTTGTTTAAAGGTTAAAAAGCCAGAAGATTAATACAATGAACCCCAAATTTATTATTTTTTAAAAATCTCCTGCTTTTGGGGGCCTGACTTGTGATTTTTGCGTGCTTGGGGTTGGCAGAACTGGATACTGAAGTCATTAGAGGACTGTCAACTCATGTCTGTCAACTGATCTCAATGGCATGTTAACACTGGAGCCTAATAATAGTCAACGATATTGACATGTAGACTATGTTATTGCCATAATTTTAACCAGAACGCTACCCCAGGTTGGAGGGTGGGGATGGGTTTATGGGTGGAATTTAACTAGATCACTATACCCTTCCCCCGTCTCCCATCTTAGATATGAATAGTGAACTGATCCTCAAGCACTTCTTGCCATCCTGCCGTACAATAAGGATTTTAAGGCTTAGCTCAAGAGCTGAGCACAGGATTTCCTTTTCTTCAGGGAACTGCTCCCCCCCTGCACGGAATGTGGGAGTGTGGTTGTGCTTTGCTCAAACTGTAGCATTGGCGTTTCAACAGTCTGTTTCAAAACAGGAGCCCTGTATGTTCAGTAGCAGGACGTTTCACTGGCAGCAGCTTTCCAAAAAGGAATGTGCTGAGCAACAAAGAAGATGCTTTTCTCCAGCACCTTTCCTATCTCAGTATGAGTCTCTGCTGAAGCTGCTCTAGGCTGATAGCAGGTAGCTCTGGCACCTATGATAGATTTCCCCTCCTATCAAATAAAAATTTCTCCACAAGTTCATGCGGTTTACTATTGGCATGTCAGGCAATGGAGACAATGTAACCAGCCTGCCCATTTTCATTTCCTATTACATACACAGTTGCCTTTCCTGTTTCTCAGGCACTAGCACAGAGCTGTTGTTTTGTTTGGAGCTTGTAGCACTGCTGAGAAATCTTTAAGCATTTTTTAAAATTACCCATGAAACTAAAATAGTCATTGATTTTTTTAAATGCATCATAACAGCATTTCTCTTCAGCTTGGGGTGTGTGAAGCCACATTATCTCTAACCAACCCTTAACGTGTGGCCTAAAACACTCAGCATCAGTCTTGACAGTTTACATACTACATCACATTCTCTCTCTCTCTCTAAAGATGGAGAAGTGTGACTCTGCATTCCATACAAAAACTGTAAATGAAGTGCGTGGATTCTGTATTCTCTATGACACTGGTCTCTCCCAGAGTTAGGGTAACAGCTCAATCAATAAGTGTCTCACCTGCTGTCAACCCCCATGCTTCTCACCTGGCCCATCTATAGTCTGCCCAGAGCAATGCTGTTAAGATTATCTTCTCCCTTTTCTCTGATCACATCACCTCCTCTAGTAGCGGCCTCTCTTACTGCTTCAAATCTAAGCTCCTAGCCCTTACTTACAAGGTTCTGCATAGTCTTGTCCCCATATAGACTTCTGCCCCCTTACCTTCTCCACTCTACTAGATAACAGTCTGTCCTCCTATTGTGGCAGAGGACAATCACTGAATGACAACCATCACTGGGAGAAAAAGATGCAGTGGAAATTTCTAACTGCTTTGTCTATATACAGAAGTTATGGTACATGAATTTATAGTTAAGGCAGTGCAACTTTTATTCAGGTATACAAGTATGAAAGTGCTTATACCAGTACAGCTTATTCCCATAAGGAAAGGAGAATAAGTTATATCAGTTTAAGGCACCTTTAGACGGGTCTAACTGCATCCACACTAGTGGTTTTACCGATATAATGATTTTGGTAAAAAGATGAATCACACCCCTAACCAACATTGTCAGACTGGTAAAACTTAAGTGTTGACTTAAACCTTTAAAGTGGAAATAGCTAAATTCACAGATTGTATCATATGTCCATTGGGCCATACAGTTGTCACTTTATGTACTTCAATACTTAAAAGGCACTTTGGCTTTTTCTGCATTAGCACTTATGCCGGCAAACCTTTTGTTGTTCAGGGGTGTGAAAAAACACTCCCTGAGCAACATAAGTTTTGTTGGCATAGCGCTTGTCAAGCCACGTTATGTCGATGGGACCACCTAAATGAGCAGCCGTAGCTATGTCTCTCGGCTCTCTCCCGCCGACATAGCACTGTCCACGTAAGTGTTTATGGCAGCAACACTTATGTCACTCAGGGAGATGTTTTTTTCACACCTCTGAGCAACAAAAATTTTGCCAGCATAAGTACTAGTGTTGACAAGGCCTTTAAGAATCTGTTCCTTTTCTCTAGTCTGCATGAGTATAACAGCGTGTCTTTGTCAGACTTCTGTTTACCTCTTGTTAAAAAACCTAGATCCAACATGTAGGGAGCGTCCATGTTAACCTATACACACATGTGAAGTACTTCATGTTACTGGCAATCAATTGAGTCCAGTGTAGTTATACTCTAAGGTCAGTGTTAACAGGCTGAGTGATGATCTAGCTACAGCTGTTCCACATATCTTCCAGTCTCTGTTCTAGACCTGGTAAAACACAGCATAAATAGTTTCTGTGCCCCGGGGTAGATTGCTAGAAAGTTAGGTAGCATTGCAACACAACCTTCATCAGTCCAGTTAATTCACCAGCTGGTCAGCATAACTTCACAGTCAAAAGAGACACTGAACATACCTGTCAGTTGGTTGTGATTAAACTTATGATTCCAACAGGGTTGAGGAGCATACATGATATTAACGAGACTCTAAATGGTGTTTGCACAAGAGCTGATTTTCCTTAGTAAAGAAACTCTGGATGAGCATCCAAGCATATTATGTTGTTGGGAACCTGCATGCGCCATCTACAGGTCAGAAGCTGGATTGTATTCCACAAGATCTTCATATTAGTAATAATAGTAAAGCGATAAAAGCATTGGGGTCAATCAGCAGAAGGAGCTTGTGCTCAGATAACAGAAGATGTAATGGGTGTCAGAAAGCCAAGACTTGTGAAAGAGGAAAACAAATCATTTTGCTGTTGGTCTTGGTTGCTGCTTCTTAGTAGTGGAGGAGTGAAGCAACATTTTTTAAAAGGTACAGTTAAGATCAGGAAAGTTACACTAAAAATAGCACCTTCTTACTGAGCAGATTTTCTCCCTGTGTCTATTTGAAATCATACATGCTTATTTTCCTGACAAAAATTAGTTTCAGTACTTTAACTCCTGTTAGCACAACAGACCCCAGACAGCTGTGGCAGAGGGAGCAGCACCCCCTCAGAATTGCTAACTATGGTCTGATCACAGAATTTGTGCTCTTGGCAATGTTGTTTGAACTGGAAAGAGCCCTAGTTGACTTTCAGGTACCAGAGTGGGGTTTGTAGAGCTGGCCAAAATAAATAAATAAATAAATAAATAAAAAGTAAGTCACTACCACTTGTAAACTGAGCAAACTCATTATAGAATTACTGAAACACAACAAATATGGTACCTCAATGTCTTTTGTTTGTTTGTTTTTGTTGTTGTTGTTGTTGTTAACCAAGAATAACTTAAAAAACTTCCTCACCGTCAGAGGAATTGTGGTGGGTGATTCAGTTATAAAAGTTACCCCCTCAAATGCTGAAAACTCTCTTGAGGCATAGATGGAAAGGCAGTCATGCCTTACAATATGTCTTTGGTGTTAGTGATAAAAGTGAGTTTGCTGGTAGCTGGAAACCAAGACGATAGCATGCAACGTGGCACGAAGGGAAATGCTAAGCCACAGCCTATCATTCTACCTATCCTAGTTTTAAAGACCAGTTAGTGACTGTTCTTTAACACCATTCTCTTCACTCACTGAGGCAGCAGATTAGAGAGAGGCAGAAATATACCTTAGTGTATCCTAAAGGAATTTCTTTCAATTTTGTTCTAGTACAAAAAGGAGTCACTTTCATCCTTTTGTTTCTTGTCCAAAAAGTGTTTGCTGCTAGATTAGGTAAAAGAGGACAAAACAGATGATGTGTTATCCTCTTCTTGAATCTATCTATCTATCTATTTAATATACTGTGATTAAGAACCTATGTTCTATTCCCACCACTGACATCAACCTCCTATGTGACTTTAGGCACGTTTCTTAATCTGTGCCTCAGATTAGGGATAATGCTTCCTTTCTTCCAGCCTTCTTCTGCCTTGTCTATTAACTCTTCAGGACAGCGGCTGTGTCTACACACTGCAGCTGGAAGCATGCTCCCCAGCTTGGGCAGACAGACGCACGCTTGCTCTGCTCAAACTAGCGCATCAGAAGTAGCGGCTTGGACTAGCAGAGGCAACAACTAGGGCTAGCCACCTGAGTACAAACCTATTCAGATGGCTAGTCCAAGCCACTACCCAAGCTACTCCTGGCTCCACAGCTAATTTTAGCACAGTAGTTCAAGCAGAACTAGCATCTGTCTGCCTATCCACACTAGGAAGCCCGCTTCCAGCTGCAGTGTTAAACATACCTTACGTGTACACCACAGCACATGCAGCACCTGGCATAATGAGTCCCCAGTCACTGTTGGGCCATCTGGTTACTACTGAAATGCAAATAAATATAGTTCATCTTTGGCATTACTGAAAATAACTAATATAACACGTATCTGAAACCCACTTTTACTTCTCTTTATATGTAACCCTCTTTTTACCTATATCTTTATATTCTGCCAGAACTCAAATATGGGACAAAGTCCCCAAAACTAAACATAAAAACATAAGAACAGCCATATTGGGTCAGACCAATGGTCCATCTAGCCTAGTATCCTGTCTTCTGACAGTGGCCAATGCCAGGTGCTTCAGAGGGAATGAACAGAACTGGTAATCATCAAGTGACCCATCCCATCACCCATTCCCAGCTTCTGGCAAACAGAGGGTAGGGACACTTCAGAGCATGGTTTTGCATCCCTGCCCATCCTGGCTAATAGCCATTGATGGATCTATCCTCCATGAACTTATATAGCCCTTTTTTAAATCCTGTTATAGTCTTGGCCTTCACAACATCCTCTGGCAAAGAGTTCCACAGGCTGACAGTGCATCGTGTGAAGAAATACTGCCTTCTGTTTGTTTTAAACCTGCTGCTTATTAATTTTATTTGGTGACTCTTAGTTCTTGTGTTATGAAAAAGTAAATAACACTTCCTTATTTACTTCCTCCATACAAGTCATGATTTTATAGATCTCGGTCATATCCCTCCTTACTTGTCTCTTTTCCTAGCCAAAGAAGTTCCAGTCTTAATAATCTTTCCTCATATGAAAGCTGTTCCAGACCCCTTATCATTTTTGTTGCCCTTTTCTATACCTTTTCCAATTCCAACGTATCTTTTTTGAGATGTGGTTACCAGATCTGCACGCACAATTCAAGATGTGAGTGTACCATGGATTTATAAAGAGGCAATATGATATTTTCTGTCTTATCTATCCATTTCCTAATGATTCCCAACATTCTGTTAGGTTGTTTTTTTTTGTTGGTTTTTTTTTTTTGGACTGTCGCTACACATTCAGTGGATGTTTTCAGAGAACTATCCACAATGACTCCAAGATCTCTTTCTTGAGTGGTAACAACTAAATTAGACCCTGTCATTTTATATGTGTAGTTGGGATTATGTTTTCCGATGCGCATTACTTTGCATTTATCAACATTGAATTTCATCTGCCATTTTGTTGTCCAGTCACCCAGTTTTGTGAGTTCCCTTTGTAACTCTTCACAGTCTGCTTTGGACTTCACTATCTAAAGTTGTTTTGTATCATTTGCAAATTTTGCCACCTCCCTGTTTACCTTTTTTTCCAGATCATTTATGAATATGTTGAACAGTACTGGTCCCAGTACAGACCTCTGGGGGACACCACTATTTACCTCTTTCCATTCTGCAAACTGACTATTTATTCTTACCCTTTGTTTCCTATCTTTTAACCAGTCCCTGATCCAGGAGAGGACCTTCCCTCTTATCCCATGACTGCTTACTTTGATTAAGAGCCTTTGGTGAGGGACCTTGTCAAAGGCTTTCTGAAAATCTAAATACACTATATCCAATAGATCATTCTTGTCCACATGCTTGCTGATCACCTCAAACAATTCTAGTAGATTGATGAGGCATGATTTCCCTTTACAAAAACCATGCTGACTGTTCCAACAAATTGTGTTCATCTATATATCTGATAATTCTGTTCTTCACTATACTTCCAACCAATTTGCCCGGTACTGAAGTTAGGCTTATTGGCCTGTAATTGCCAGGATTGCCTCTGGAGCCTTTTTAAAAAATTGGAGTCACATTAGCTATCCTCCAGTCATCTGGAACAGAAGCAGATTTAAAGGATGGGTTGCATACCACAGTTAGTAGTTCTGCAATTTCACATTTGACTTCCTTCAGAACCCTTGGGTGAATACCATCTGATCCTAGTGACTTATTACTGTTTAATTTATTAGTTTGTTCCAAAACCTCCTGTAATGACACCTCAATGTGGGACAGTTCCTCAGATTCTCTTATGTTCATAAAACTCCTAAGAAACATCAGAGGGCAGAAAGCTTGAAATTATACAGAATCAATTTCTGTGATAAATGTCTTCAACCTCAATTTAATAAGTCAGCATTTCTGCTGTCAGTGTTGATAGTAATGAGAGGAAGAGACAGCAGCAGTTATCTATGGGAAGGAGGTAAATCTGGATATAAAATAAAGGAATTTCCCTAACAGTTGAGCTGGCTAGTACATTACAATAGTAAATAAACTTACTACAAACTTTGAAGATGTAGGGAGCCTCCTTGTGGTGAGAGGTATTGGAGTGCATAATCTCCAAATTTATGGCAAAATTCTGCCCTCCTGTGTGCACTGCAGATTGCAGCTTGGATTTCTCTTGTCCATCCTACACTCATGACCCGTACATAGTTTCCTTTGACATTAAGGAGTTTAGCACAGAGTATCTGCAATACACAGAGATGCAATGAGAATTTACCTTTACCTAAAAATTCATCTCTCCTTCCTTCCCAATCATAGTCAGCCAATTCTGGAATGTTATAAATGACATCAGACAACAAATAACATCGAACACAACTGTTCTATATTTAAGTTTTCAGTCCAGCTCAAAAGCCTGCAAATGTACCTGAGAAGGGCTCTTGGGCAGATTTCTACAGGTCACTTTCTGATGATAGAAATCCCCTTACTCCTTCTGCATTGGATCTTAGGATTCCTGACAAAGGCCTAGGTTGTACAGAAGCTGTATGGCCTTGATAGAGCACAGGACTGGAACTCAGGAGACCTGGGTTCCACTCCAAGCTCTTCCATTGGCCTGCTGGGTGTCCTTTGGGCAGGCAAGCCACTTCACCTCTCTGTATCTCAGTATCCCCATCTATAAAATGGGGTAATGATACTGACCTCCTTTGTAAAGTGCTTTGAGATCTACCGATGGAAATCGTATACATAAGAGTTAGTATAACATTAAACATATATCTCTATAGTAGGGCCTCTGTGAAATGAGTTTTGTGGATCTCAGCATATTCCCAATGGCCACAAAAACTAAGACTCAGAAGACTTCCTTGGCAGATGCAGCAGAATGTCTCCAGCTGAGGTTTAGTTTGTATTGGTATGGCACTGAGGGGGAAGCTTATGCTGCTATTGCCTGGGCTATATCTGCACCTGTTATAAATAAATGCTTCTAACTTTGCAATCCTGTTAGTCAAACAGTTTTAATAAGCACTAGGCCCCTGATGTTTTCCAAACTTTTAAAGGAATGATTGCTTCGGAGGATGAGACACACACAAACCACACATTTTAGATCCTACAGATCTAAATGTATATAAGGGTGACAATTTTTGAAAAGCACAGCTCTAGTTAAAACTGTTACATAGACACTGCTAGAAAAAGATTTAGAAGTTTCAGTTTAAATAAGAAACAGCTAGGGACCCTGCTTGCAGATTGATAGTTTTCCTCTAAACAAGACAAAGCAAAGTGTCTGCTCCAAAAACAGGAGCAAGAGGGGATAGGGAACAAGAGCTGAAGGATCAAGTAAAGGAAAACCTGTGTCCCTCGGCCATCTTGTCTGGAGAAACAAAAAGCTTTTGAAAAACCCACCAGACGGTGAAATTCCTTTTCCCTTCGATATCTTTATTGCTTTTTAAAACCAGGATAGTTCAATACCCAAGCATATGACCCCTCAGCCCTGTCAGGAGATGGCACAGGGTTGACAACTCTCTTCATCCCTATGCACAGAGCATGGAACAAAGAAAAAAAGTACTTGGATAAAAAGTTAATGGTAAAACATTTGTGATTGAGGTAAATATATCAGGTTATTGGGTTAAGGAGTTTGCAGCTTTAGAATTGGTTAATTGCAGACTGCAGTTGGTTGTTTTAGGTCTCAGTAGTGTTAACTAAACTACTATACTATATTGAGATTATAAAAATCAAAATATAAGCATGAAGACGACACACAAATGGGATTTATTCATTTTACAGTTATGCATGGATATTCCAACAGAGGGAGTTCTTGAACTATCTAGCATAGTTCTATACACATGATTATTAGTAGAGGATTAAAACACCACCAGTGGTGTCCTTGCTATTGCAGTAATAGCAAGAATGAAAAAAGTTTGTGAACTGATGTCACTACATGGTATTTAATGGAGTAAAACATAGGGTAATATCAGCCATCCACTCATTTCAAGGGGCCCGCAGAATTCAGTTGGTCATTCGTCAGTATAATAATTATGACTAGGGGCACAACTTTTAAATATGTGAGAGAATAATCACTATTATATCCATTTTAGACAATTGTGCCATATAGCTAAAGGGCTTTTCTGGCCACCACATACCTAAGAGTCATTTGTGTTCTTTCTGGCTGCTATCATTTGATCGTGTCCAACAGCTACAATTCAGTTAACCTACCTCACAGGCAGCTGTAAGGCTTAGTTCATCAATGTTTGCAAAGCACATTGTGATCCTAATATGGGAGGTGTTCTCTGTACCTAAAGACATATTACTCTATGATTCTCCAGTGATGACACAGGCAAAAACTCACATTGACTTCATTGGGAATTGTCCTTATACAGAGATTCTGGGACCATGCTCTAAATGATTTATTGTGTTTCTGTATTAACATCACTGTAGAAATGGACAGAACAATTTTGATCAAGAGTCAACTCTAAACTGAAACCAAGCTCGAACCAAATATTTGAGCTTATTCAGCTTATTCCCCTTCAACAACAGCAGCTATTCCCTTCCTGGTCTGTATCAGGACTGCAAACTGAAGTTACAAAACGTACTATGAGCTTCAATGGAAACAAGTACACAAGATTCCATGCGCGCGCACACGCGCACACACACACACACACACACACACACCTTCCAGCCCAGTTTTTGCAAGCCTAGCTACTTTGGGTGAGCGTTCAAACTCTTAGGTGCTGTTTAATGGAAGGGCTGCCAGCAATATTGTTCCCACAGGTAGATATGGAAAGAAACCCCGGCACAAATCCAAGTCTATCAAAAGAATGTGAGTGTACTAGGCTCTCTTTGAATATTTAGCACACTGCTGTCTTAGCTAGTAGGATTTATAGTTGGGCTGCATGGGATTTCCAAGGTTTAAAAGGGTTCTCTCTATATTTCCAGCCCTTTGAAGAAGAATGACTAATGATTGAACTCAGATGATGACTAAAGCTTAGCTATGGAGTTCCAAACTACAGATTTTCCCTCAAATTCCAATACAATAAAAATCAAGAATTGGACAGAATTCTTACAATATTTTAGTGGCCCTTCCTGCCGGGTTGTGGTTCTCATCCATTCCTCACTCTTTGCACTCTGTTGCTCAGCATTTTGTTCAGTCTAGATTTAAACAACACAGCTGATGGACTACCACCACTTTATAACACAAAGTCTGATTTTCCTCGTACCTTGTGATGACAACTAGGGTCTGATCCAGAAGTCAGTGTATTCAGTGGAAACACTTGCATGCACTTCAACTGGCTTTGGCTCGTCCCTTCACACCTGTGCAGGTAGAATGTAAAATGTATTTTGATGTGATAGCTTTTATACATTCATTGTGTACTCGTATAAGTCACACAGACCTAAGGCAGTAGAGACTCAGGCCCAATGGTTGGATATTAGGAAAATTTTTCTAACCATCCAGATAGTTAAGTTCTGAAATAGGCTTCCAACAAAGGATGTAGAATCCCTGTTAAAAACAATAAGAACAGGTTGGCCAAACACTTGTCAGAGATGGTCTAGGTATACTTGGTCCTGGCTCGGCACAAGAGGATGGACTAAATGACCTCTAAAGGTCCTTTCCAGCTCTATGTTTTTCTGATTCCATGTGTGCATCGTCTAGAAGAATGCAGTGCTGAGAAACTTCTGGTATTGAGTATCCATGTTCCTTTGTTCAGTTTCTTCTCTTTGCTCCTAACTCATACCTCTTTGAATTGCTCAGAACCCTTCGCTCTTTGGTGTTGGTCACTCAGATCCTTTTGGGACAGTTATCTTATTTGCCAGCATATAGACAAGTGAAAATTAAAAGTAAAAAGACACGGATGGACTGAACCTAATTCACAATTCACTGAAAAAAGCCAGTTTCTTTGCAGAATAGTATTTGGTCTATGATGTTATCTGTCTTTTTTGCTTTTATCTGTTTGTTTACTTTTTAAATACCTCCCGGTACTAGTCTGCTTGCACAGTTATTTGTTGCTCTGCTTTTATATAGAAACATTCCTTTTTAAACCAATATGATACAGGCAAGGGAAAGTTTGAACTTCCAGAGGCAACTTGTACGTTTTGATTCCATTGAGGAGTTTCAGATGGATGTGCTTTCCAAGAGTTCATGATATTTAGCTCTAGAGCTTCCTCTGGGGCTCACACCATTGCACGTTTCCTGTTCTGCACACAACACAGTGAGCTTTTTCAAAGAAACAAGTTGTATGGAGTTAGGAATTCATGCTGGCACCTGAGCTGAGTAGATGACAAGAAAACACAGTCTGATTCACTACTCCTATAGAGTTACTCAGTGTAAAACTGGAGCCTGATTAATCAAATGTACTGATCTCTAATGAGACTAAGAACTGGCTTTGAGTTTGGGGACATTTGAAATGATTCCAGATGATAATGTTTTTAGCAATATCAGTAGCCAGATATCATAAAAAGCTATTTTAAAAAGAAACATCACAGTGAGAAGGAAATTACTTAAATTTCCTTAGCTGTATGCTTTCATTTGTTTAGGAAGCTCATGTATGTCAATTTTCTGAAGGTTCTTGGTACTATAATTTAGAGCTTAAACATGCCCATGATTTTACATCAGTCTGATCTCTCAGTTGTTTTGCTAACGTATAACCAGCATTTTCCACAAATTGATTTCTTCAAAACAGTTTACTTAATAAACTGTTCTTTAATGTGACCTTTTTTAGAGGGAGTACAATGTAGTTCACAAGTCTGGAAAGGCAAGGCCATTTGTGTGAAATGTGCTATTAGTCCGTGGATCCCTGAAGAAGGGGTAAAAAAAATAGCAATGAGAAACAGAAGTATTTAATATCTATTCCTATCAGAATGTGGGTTTAAAAAAAAAAAAAAAAAAAGGCCATATGGCCAGCTGAGATATCTGGCAGCAGTGCAGTGAACCACTGTAGATCTGAGGTCCAGTTTCTCATATAAATCCATTGAAGTCAGTGGAGCTAGGTGGAATTACACCAGTTTATGATCTGGTCCAGATTTCACATCTGTTGGGATAACAGGGGCTGGAATCACTGTTGAAGGGGAAACATTTGGGCTCTGGGAGCACCTTAGCACTGCTCCCTCTGAGCCCGTTTGGGAGCATCCGAGAGTTGAGAAAGAACAACCTGAAATTTGTGGAATAAGCCAAACCTCACACATATTTCAATGCTCCATGATGGGACGCTGGTTCACCATGCAGCCCCAGGATCGGCTTAGCCAAAATTCCCAGTAAAGTCAGTGGAACAGGAGTGCACCAGACAGGCAGGATCATGCCCAAAGTGAAAAACCTTATTAACGGAAGCTAACTTGTAGGCCCTTTGTGAAGGCAAATACCTGCAGTACCGACAAAAGAACACCAGGTGGAGATAAAGACCCCCTTCATTGATAGGCAGCTGAAGACCTGGTTATTTGGCAAGCAGTGAATTCCAGCTTCTCAGTGAATTAGGTCAAAGGGTGTTCTCTCATAGGGGGTTCTTTACTGCATTACAAACTAGGAGCACAGTCTATTCTGCAAGGGAATGAGAAACTGAAAGGCACACAATTGATGGGCGTTCTACAGCCAGGAAGGCTGAGCTGAGGCAAAGCTGCATGGAACTCGCAAGGCATCGTTCTGAAATACTCTGTGCTCCAAGCCCATCATGTGGGAGCTTAATTCAAAAAAAAAAAAAAAAGGAAAACAAATAGGAATTCCAACAATTCTTTCTGACATGGGATTGGACTGGCCATGGGATATGGAAGCCTTCATCTCTAGGCCACCAGTCCGAATCCAGATTTGGCATGGACCACACACTCATCTTTCACACACCACCCAACAGCTGTCAGGATCTCAGCTCTGATCCTGCAGTGGGCAGGCAGGCCCTGAATGAGACTTCGCGAAGGTGCAGAGTTCACCTGCATGGTGCTCGATATAGCATTTTACATCAGTTTTCGCCCGACTGCAGTTCGGTGGCGTGAGAGAGACAAGCTAGTAGACTCAAACCAGTCCCCAGCAGACGTATGTCTGACTCTTAAAACAGTACACACTACTGGCAAAAGTTAGCAGTCTCAGCAGAGAAGCTGCAGACCAGTGTGCCGGGGAGACTTAATTACCATCATACCCCAAAAGAGCATCCTTTCATGTATTAGTGACGTGAGGAAGCTCGTACTGCTTTTGCTTATGCATTACATGTTCAGGGCACAGATCTTCATTCACCAAGGTTTGTGCAGTATTGTATGCTTACTTTCTGTCCTTGCTATGGAATAAGAAAATATACCATAACAGTGGAATTCTCTCTCTCTCTCTCTTTCTCCTATCAAAGGATTTTCACAAGGAGAGACAACACAATTATAGAAGTTAGAGATGGGGAAAGACATTCTACCTACTCCTACTTCTTGCCAGTGCAAGATTGTTCCCTGTTGTACATTTTTATGTGCTACAGCCAATCAGATGATGCATCCAAGAAGGAGATTCTACCACTTTCATATTCCACAACCTAATGCCAACCTCGCTGTCAGTGTAGCTTGATATTTAGTCTAAAATCTTTCCCTTTCTTAATTACTTCCCATTACTCTTCATTATGCTGCCCTAAATAATGCCCTCTCTCATTGATGTTTACGCTCTTCAAATATTTGCAGACTGTTACCATGAACCCTCTGCACTTTAGTTATTTCTTAGTCAAGATATATATATTTATTTAGTTGTTTCAGGGCTTGAACCCGCTGGTATTCTATACGAGATTCTCCCAGTGACTTCAGGGGGAATTGTGCACACAGAACAGCTGCACTATTGGGCCCTTAATCTTTCCTCAGAAAACAAATCCCTCTAGTTTTCTACTCATTTTTCATGCTCTTCTCTGGACACCCCTCAGCTTTCTCTCTATTTTTCTGGCAATTAGGTGCCCAGAACTGAATATAATATTCCACTTGTGGCCATATTAGAGTCATGTAAAATCCGTGCTTCCTTAGAATAACACCTCTACACACACAGCCCAAAATTGTATTGGTCTTTTTTGAAACCATAATGGCTCAGCAAATTAAAAACTAATCTTCTGTCCGATATTACCCACAGTGTCTTTTCGGATCCTTCCCATAGGATACTTGCATTTCAAATTGTTTTCCCCAGCTGCATTAGTTGCAATTATCCATATCAAATATCGTTTTGTTATTCCCAGCTCATACTACACTCATTGCAGCAGATCTCTTATTTTCTCAGCCTTCCTGGTATTTGCAACTTCCTCCACATTTAGTATGATCTGTAAACTTTATTAATATGCTTCTTACTCCTCCTCCTATAGTGGGTCAATAATGTTATTTATTTCCATTCTACATTTGCCAAGTCAGAAGTTGATCTACATTCTAAGGATTTTAAAAAAACAGAAAAATGTTTGCTATGAGTTAGCTATCGCTGTTCCTTGCATGTTAAATCTATTATTTAAATCCCGAGCTTAACTCCCTTATTATTGTATTCTGTTTTATTTTACAGCTGTTTGAAGCTTATCTCTGAACCTCTGCAATCAGAGTAGTAGCAGCTTTAAAAGCATTTAGTTCCTATCTGTGTCACATTCGATTCTCACTTCTAATTAAACTATCAGAAATGGAAGAATCTGTTTTTAATCTTTTTAATCTGGCAAGTTGGGGAAAAGATACACAGAGAGCAGCACAAACCAGTCTTTTGATATGCGATACCAATGGGAGTTAGCTGTATAAGAGATCCATAAGGAATATTGTATTAAAAAACACTAGCTTTTATATGGCCTAATCGTGCATGCAAACGAAGCAAGACTTCCACTGATTTAACTGGGTCAAAGGAGCAGCTCAAGGCTGCAGGATCGGGTTCATAGTATTTAGAAATGCAATTCCAGATTGTTTCAAATAAAGTTTTATCTTGTGAAATCTGCTTATAGCTCCAGTCAGAAGAAGCCTAGTGAAATAGTAGATCTTCCCTCGAGACAACCCTTTTACAGTCCTCATTTGGAAATAGGATATGCAGAGAAGGGAAAAATTAAGCACCATCAGGGAATGCATGTTAAAAAGTCTTAGTAGAACAAAATGAGAGAAAATAGCAGCCAATACCACAATGGAATTTATTTCTATTCATGGGAGTCTGACCTGGAATCACAAAAAGCAGAGGTTAAAAATGATCTTTTGTAACTTTCTTTGCAAATACAAAGCATTTGTCTATTTATAATTTTAAGTATTACTGAATGACAGAGTGGGACACTGATGGCAACAAGTCATAGGAAAGCCATAGGAACTTGGGGGTGGGATTTTGAGCATTGGCCCAACCCTCCTCTCCCTGAAGTCAACATAGACTTTAATCCTTAATGAGCGAGCCTTTAAGTTCTCAGTGAGGCCCCAATCCACCAGACAGGTACGCTCGAGTCGAGAATAACTTTACACGCTGAGCGTTCCGTTCAATGGGACTACTCGTGCATGTGTTTGCTTTTAGAACTGGGGCTTCATAGTGTCTGCTAGAAAAATCTCAACAGTCCCTTCACACCAGAATAATTTTAGGGTCTTGCAGTCTATGAGGGTATTATAGGTAATGAAATAAGAAAAAAACCTGCCCCTCAGTTCTAAGGTAGCTGCAGGAAGACTCCTGAACAGATGGGTAAGAGAGGGTTCTGCGCCCCTAGATCCCACAGATTTTAAGGGACTAGCGCTTGAAGAGATCATGGATTTCTATAAGGCTGTGTTATACAAGACAAAAGTTATTCTGCTTCTCCCATGAGATGCACCCGATAAGCAAGGAGAACACTATCTTCTAGGCAGCTGGGACAAAAAACCAAAGCTTCCAGGAACAGGGAAAGCTGCCAAGAAAAGAGAAGAATTAAGCAAAGAGGAAAGTGGAACCATTTTGTCAACAAAGTCCTTAGGGTAGGGAAAGGAAAACCTGTGTGTGCTTCCAATCTCAGTACACAAAACAGTTCAGAGATAGGAGCGGGTCAGGGATTTCAGCAAAGGCACAGCATAAGGTTTTGAACAGGAAGTGAAGGGAAGAGATCACATTACCATCCTTTAGAAACGCATGGTTTTCATTTAGAGCTCAGCTAGACAGTAAAACCACGAGAAACAATCCTCTAATTTTCTTTACACTGTCAAGAAGGATTAAAACTGCAATACATAAATAGGGATCAGCTAATGTGATTATTATTGTCCCATCCAAACAAGCCTCTCGTGTATTCTATTGGCCCTCCTCCTTGCTGTTCTCTCACATAGGATCCTATCTCATTGTGAAAGTAACCTGTGGAGGAGTTTGAGTTCTTTACTCACTACGTAAAGTGCCATGCACCCCCAGAGGTAACATACAAACATTAAACAACAGAATCCCTCAGACAAATGTAAGGTTTTGGTTTTTTGATAAACATGGGGATAGAAACATCAGATTACTGAAGCTTGCATATGAAACTAAAACACTCAGTTTGAACAACATAACTTAGAATTTTTTGTCCCTCTTTTCTAAATTCCAGAGGGGTAGAAAAAAAACACAAAATGCATCACAGACTCTCAAATAGCAGAGACTCTTCTGACTTTAGAAAGAGTGGCGTTGGGTTGGAAGGAATTTCCCTCCAGATCAGATTGGCTGAAACCAGGGCTTTTTTTGCCTTCCTCCTCAGCAGGGGCACAGGTCTCTTGCTGATATAAACTAGAGTAAATGGTGGAGTCTCTGTAACTTGAAGTCTTGAAATCATGATTTGAGAACTTCAGTAACTCAGCCAGAGATTATAGGTTTATTACCGCGGTGAGTGGGTGAGGTTCTGTGGCCTGCAATGTACAGGAGATCAGACTAGATGATCACAATGGTCTCTTCTGGGCTTAAGGTCTATGAGTGCAAATATTAATCTCTTTAACCCCTGCCACAAAACACACTTTTTCTTTAATATTTTCATGATTTGTACATGTGTTTTTAAACAGAGCACAGGGGAGGGGCGGTGTATGAAGAATAATCTTGTGGAAATTTCTTTAGATCGTTTCTACTCTCTGCTTGTGTAATCAGGACTGACTTCACCAAGAAGCTACACCTGTAATTCCCAATAATATATTCAAGTAATCTCACTCCCCCCCACACACTCTTCTTTAAAATACCCTGGAAGCCCACCTGTTCTGTGAAGCATTTCAACTGTAATGACCACATGACACTCAGTGTTCTAGTCTCTGTTCACACTGTATTTTACCCACTGCTCTCTTTCCTTTCCAAAGCTCTTCAGGGCAAGGATTGAGCCCTGAAGCAACCCACCTCCTGCCCCACCAACCCTACTGTCCTATATAAATAAAAGTACACGGTCTGCTTTAGGATCCAGAAGCTGTACAGAGCAAGCCCTCTGGAATTAACATTGACTGCTAGAGTGATGCCATTGAATTCTATGATGTGGACACAATCCTCCCACTTGTCGTAAAGGGATGCTGAATTTCAGAATGATCCCAAGTGAACATAGCTGTTTATGGTGAAGGGATCAACCCTACCTGGGTTTTATTTCTGTTAGGATATTTAGAAGACATAGCTAAATGCTGGCAACTGGGATATTTAGTATTGCTGAGTTTTACACAGGTTCTTTACCCACTGCTAAAGATTCTTTTTTTTTTTGTTCATACACAGATTCAGGTTTTTTTGTTTGTTTGTTTTGTCAAGTGCACACACTTCCTTGGATTTGCAACACACCAGAAGAGTGTCTCCACACAGCAGAGGGCCTCACACATGCACAGGCACACAGAGCATACTTTAATATACCGGTTATAAATGTACTAGGGGCTTTAGAAATAAGCCACTCCAGCCAAAATAAGAGCAGGTATGTAAAAGAGTGGACTTACCAAAGCTGCACCCCCTCATGGCTGGGCATGGCATAGAAGGCTCAACTTGGCTAGCACCGCCCATCCACACCTCTCTGCCCCTTCCCGTGAGCAGCCCTCCGGCCAGGTCACACTTCAGTCTCGCCCCCTTCTGGGGAACTCCAGTCCCAAGTTTACATAAAACAATCAAGTTCCAGTCTGTTCAGTAATCCACAGGAAGAATGGCTTCGACCCACCGTATTTTCAATGTAGACCACTCAAAGAAATCTCCATTCACGAACTTCTAGGCCTACTCAGCTCCCAATCCTTTTCTGAACCCTGTCTCAGGGTGGCCATGGCAAGAACCCCTCGTCTCTCACCATCTTGGTACTTTCTCAGTCTCAGCTCCACCCTGAGCCCTCTTTCAGGGCCCCCGTAGTGAGAATCACCATCTCCTGTAGCCATTGCCTTTTTACCTGTCCCTTCCTAAGGTTTTTCCTTCCCTTCCCTACCTTCCCCAAGCTTCAGCCTACTTTCCTCAGCTTCACAGGTTTCCTTTTCAGGCCCCCCTCTGCTTCCTCCGGGCTTCTTTCCAGAGCTCGGCCTAATATCTGCCAAGTTCTTTCCTGCTCTCATCTCAGAGCACTGCCTCCTAGGATTTCCCCTCCCTGGGATCTCCTTTCCTCAGGGGCTGCAACAGGACCCCATTCCTGCCTGCCTTTCCCTAGTCCTGAAGACTTCAGTCCAAACACCCTTAGACTTTACCCTCACTGCTGTTTGGGGTTTACAGCCTTCAGTTTCCTCCTGGCTCAGGACAGCACGCCTTTTAACAAAGGTGTCACTTTTCCTAGCTGCTCAGGCTTCTTCCTGGCTCCCTACTCTAGTTCTGGCTCCAAGCCTCCCAGGCTTCTGTCAGTCTTTAGCCCAGAAAAGGAAACTCCCAGCTACTTTTTACCTGAACCTCCTCGCTGGCCTTTCCCATTGCCCTGTGCTCCTTCCTTGATGAAGGCCCAGCTCCTCCCCAGCTGGGTTTAATCACCAGTTATGCCTCACAGGTGCTACAAAGAAAACTAATTGGACCTAGGCTTAACCAGGGCCATATTTATACACACCATCACAAGTTGTTTGCACTGTTTAAACTCAATCAATTTAAAAACTGGTTTAAGTTAAACCAGGCACATTTTTAATGTAGACAAAGCCACAACTGGGGGTCTGTAGACACTACTATAATTCAGAACATAGGTCCATATACCTTTCCTAGCCTCACAGATAGAAACTACAGGTATGATTGCAATCGGAGCGTTTTAAGCGGGTAATGTAGTGTATTTACAATAAAGTATGTGCATACGTGTGTAGATTGTATTTAATGTAAACATGATAGCTCTCATACACAACCTGCTACTGAACTTGGGGTTTCTCTGATTCAGAGGAGAAGCACATTCCCCTAACAGTCTGATCCTGTTATCAGACAGAGGATATGGTGTGTAAATGAAGGAAGGAAGTGGAAATGATATTGGTGCTTTTCCACATTCAGTTTGACAGGGCCTCAAGTAAGTAGCTCCCACTTGCCACGTGTTCTATGGAAGAATATAAAATCATGCAGTAGCTGGCATTGAACTCTATGTGGCAGTAATGTACCAGTTCAGTTTGCCCAGCAAAGGCCCAGAATTGGAGGCAGGGAATACACACCATTCACATGTAAGGGAATGATATGGTACAGGGCCAGATGGTAACGTATTAAGACTAAGCCCCATCAACTCTTTGAAAGCAAGAACCCAGTGAACCACAGTTTGCCATCCTTTCTGGGAAATTGTAACGCTTCTCTTCTGCATTCAGTCTGGCAGTAACCGTCCTTCACTTTTTCTGACTCTGTATTCATGCTGGGAAACAATAGTACAGTCTTAAAATCTGCTTATATTCTAAAGTCATCTTGCCTGGCTTTGTAGGCACTCTTGGAATGGAGCTCTACAATTTTCCATCCCAAGACACCCAATAGCTACATTAAAAATAGCCATGGACCAGTTCCCCTGTTTGGGACCTGCCTCCTAGTACGTGTCACACTGATCATAGTTTAGTATCCACTTGGGCCTTCAAGCAGGGCACCCTAGATTATCAATGACCACTCACACCCTCAGACTACGACAGTGTTGTTCTCAGTGTGCACTTTAAAACTGTAGTGACTAACGCAGTGCTCCTAGCCAAAGATGTGTCTGTTCCTCTGCCTCAAGTCTGTGTGATTTACAACATTCTCCGACCAAATGGAGGGGGATGTAACTCAAGCAGAGAGGGAAGGAGGGAATGCGAGGAACATCTTAGTATCGTTTGCACAGCTGTAATGTCATTCCTCTTCCTCCTCCATCCGTATTACAGCTTCCAGCATATGCGTCCCAACCAGTGAAATACACAAGGAGATTTACAAATGTCCTCCTGTGATTTTTTACGTGCTGGCGGTTAGAACAGTCAGACAAAAAACTGTTCTGTAAATATCCATGCAATTTATGGAGCTTTTGAGGACTAGTCTTCCACTGATGCTTGGGGGGCTTACACGGATAACCCCCAGTAAGGCTATAGGGTGGTACAGATAACAATTCCCTCATGAGTACATCCGTGGGAGAAAAGACCCCTTTGTATTCACTCTGTGGGTGTTAGTAGCAACAATTCCTGCTTGTGACATAGGAACATTTCTAGACAAGTCTCATTTTATATTTTCATTTAATCTGTACCAATTACTTGAATTCTGAGTGTAAGTGGAATTAAAGATTACACCAAGAGAGAATGAAAACGCATGCAAGAGGTAAAACACAGTTTTACTGCTTATCTTGATCTCACTCCAATGGAGGCTTTACCATATACTTGTAACCCTTCCGCCAGGTGGAGTCAGCAGCAGCAAGGGTCAGGTTCAATCTCTAGGGGTTTCTATTAACATTACAAAACAGAATGGTCTCGAGCCCTACCCAGGAATCTGGGAAAATTCACCACCACCCGAGTGCCTCCCTCACAAACACTGCTGAGGAAAACGCAGTATTAATTTAGGAAACCACCACAACGATACAAAAGTATTCAGACAATAAACAAACGCCCTCCTATCGCTGGCAGTAGTTCTTTGCTTCAGCTTCCCACCTTGCAGTGGGAAAGCACAATGGACAAATGACCTTTTAACACCCCCCTGCTTTTTCCTTCTGCTGCACACAACTCATGGATTTGCAGGCCTAGGTCAACTAAGCCAGGGAGTCCAGGGTGTTTTCACGTGAGTTCTTCTCCCACCCCTTGGAGGGAGTGGTCAACGGATGTCTCAATTTGCTGTTGTCACTACTGACCATCTGTTCACCGCTGCCTTTAGCTACAATGCCACGTTCTGAGATTTCACTACTCAACCCAGTCCTTAGTGATTTCCGCTCTTCAAGCCTCACTGCTGTCTTTTTCCACAACACTGTCCCCAGCCCAATCCTAAGCCCCCTAGACCAGCCGATCAGTGATTTCAGCTCTTGTGATCACTAAGAACCTGGCCTGAGGAAGAACTCTTTGTAACCTCAAAAGCTTGTCTGACTCACCAACAGAAGCTAGTCCAATAAACAATATTACCTCCTCTACCTTGTGTCTAATATACTGGGACCGACACAGCTACACCATCACTGCATACAAGAAGAAATAAGGATTCTCAATTGATTCTGAAGAGCTCTATCTTTAAAAAAAAAAAAAAAATGGAGTGGGAGGACCACATGGCATCTGGGGGCCTTTAAATAGAATCCACAAAGAGATAGGCACATCCCTTCCCTCTCTCTCTCTCTGGTTTGGCACCACTACCCACGCTTAGCGAGTGAGGTTATACTTAGGATGCTCCCTTCAGTTAGGGCATATTAAGTACAGTTCTGCTGCCCTTTAGTCAGACAACAAGGATCACAAAATTTCACCACCATTCCACTCAAGACAAGTGAATTTTAACTCCAAACCACCAAAATTGATCATTTTGGCAAAAATAGGTACATCTGCTGATCAAGGAAGCAAAGTAGGTGTGTCTACACAAATATGGTCTGCTTCTGGGGTCTTTTCCCTCAGTTCATCAACAGATGGCAGGAGGGAGCTCATCAAGACCTCGGGCTTACATAACGTATGCCATTCTGATATAAAGGTTTCTCTCCCTCTGAAAAACTGAAGACAGGAACTTATTGGGCACAAAACTTGGATATTGTTCATCTAACATCTTCTGCCTTATCTGATTGTGCCCCACCGTGGCTACAAACATTTTTTTTCTCCCTTCCAGTTTATAACATGAAATAACTGGAGCAAACTTATCCTAGTTTTTTAAAATGTTTCTTCATTACTTTATGACCTCCATATGGCTATAACGCAAATGGTTGCAGGCTAGGGTCCAAATTAGTTTCCTGGTATTTCCAATTTAGACTCTTATTCAGGTAGTACTGGAGAGATAAGATTGAACCATGAGATTACAGGGATGGAATAGGTTTTTGTGAAAGGATGAATGAGGAAAGACAACTGAATTAAAAGGCTTTCACCTAGCTAATGGACTCCCACTAGATGGTCTTTTATTTGAGCCAAGAAGTGACACTGAAAGGGGTTAATATGGAATATGGAGGATTAGGAAAAGGCAAATAAATGACACATGCTCATATCTAGCCAACCAGACAGACTGAACCAAATTCAGAGCTGATTTACAGCTGTTCTCTGTCTGAAAGCAGAAGACAATGCTCCTGCTGGAAGGAACAGCTATTTTCCAGTCCATGATCCTTTGCCTGCTGTAGGAGAGGCTGGATGAGAGGATATCCTATGGTGTACTGTGATGAGGGACAGTTTCAATACTGCTCTAAGATGGGGGGATAATGGGACATTACCCTGGGCTGAAATACGCACTTCTCTCCCCCAGGAATGTATTTGGCTCTCTTCCTACTAGAGGACTATCCATGGCATATAACTTCCAGAAAATCAGAGTGATATTGGGAAGGCAGGAAAGGAAGACAGAAATCCCCTGCCAAGCAGCCTAGCTATGCCACAGTTTTCCATGTATTTCAAGCCTCAGGAATCATGGGGGTTACATTGTACCGTTCTCTCTGTGGTTGAGTAGGGCGTAAGCCAGGGCTAAATTTGGCCCGCTGCTTGTTTGACTATCAGAACTCTGTGGTAACCTGGCACCAGAAAGCTAAGGCTCCACAGGGACAGTACAGTCTAAGCTGAGCGTCTCTCATTCCAATCAAATACTTGGTGGAACTCCCAGAGACGGCACAGTCATTGCAGAAGAGAATTTCTTGCTTGGGGCCCACCGAGAACAGTGCAGTGAGAGCCACAGGACTGAGTCCTGGAAGACTTGGATGCCTCTGGCCTATCTTCTTTTCTCAGACACAGAGCAACTGTAGGCAACTTCTTGTCAAGATTGGGGGGCGTGGAGCCATAAAAACAAGATCATAAAGGAGAAAAGAGAATCAATTTACTGGTCAGATGAAATCATTATTCATAATATCGTTATGAAATGTAATATGCACCCAAGTATGGAGAGAGGAAGAGGATGGGCAGTGCATGCCTGGAGCATGTTGGAAAGTCAGAATGGGTCATTAATAAACAGAATCATAGATGTCAGCATCTTCCTTCAAGGTGTAGAGTGTCACTTCTACAAACCGTGATCCTCACTTTACTCCTTTCCAACAACTGGCTTCAAACCAGAGGTGGGGGAAGTTCACCCATGTATATATTTATCTGATTTATTTTCCTTTAAGAGTTGCCTTGATTCTGTATAAACATGACGAGCACAACGTTAACAGTTACATGTATTTAAATACCATTAGTCTTTTGGTTTTTCCATAGGACTCTGGCAAATAGCCTGCGGTGTTAGATAATGTTTGACTTTGAGTTGACATCTTTTAGTAGTTCTGTCTCTGGAGTTGGGATTGAGGGGGAAGGGGTAGAGATATAGAGAATGAAGGTACCTGGAAGAGGATAAAGGGTAAAATTAAGTTTATTTTGCCTTTCTTTATTTCAGTTCAAAGTTTAGGGGGGTGGGGGGAGGGAAGGGGAGAGATGTCAGGTAGGAGGGAGCATTCTTGATGGCGCTTTCCTACTATAGCAATTTCCAATCTCTCTCTCTCTCTCCCCCACTGCAACCTCTGCAAACTCTTATAAGAAAGGAACTAAGACGCTCAAAGTTTATGCAAAGTTACACACGAGGGAGAAGTAGTGCAGGCCATACCTACAAAATGGAGGATTGTATCCTGGACAGCAGTAGCTCCAGAGAGAATCTTCAGGTCAGAGTAGACAAGATCCTCAACATAAGCTCCCCGTGCAACACTGTGGCAAAAAATGGCTAATGTTATCCTTGGATGTATAAGCAAGGAAATACTGAGGAAGAACATGGAGGTTATTTTACCACTGCACACAGGATCGGTGGACCCATACCAGAATACTGCATTACATTCTAGTATTAGGGTAGTTTTAAAAAGGAAAAATTGATGATTTTCAAAAAAATATTGTTGAAAAATAGGAGACGGTGCAGAAAAGAGCCACAAAAATTATTTGAAGGCTGGAGCCAATGCCTTACAGTGAAAGACTTAAAGAGCTCAGTCTGTTTAAATCAAAAAGGTTGAGAGGTGACTTGATTATGGTGTGTGGTATTTCTTTTTCAGGAAGGTATTTAGATAATCAAGGACTCTTTAATCTAGTGGAGAAAGGCATAACAAGAACCAACAGCTAGAAGCTGAAGATAGACAAATACAAATGAGAAATAAGGGAGAAATTAACAACAGTGAGGTTAATTAGCCACTCGAACAAGCTACCAAGGGAAATGATGGATTATCCCTCTCTTGATGTCTTCACATCAAGACTGGATGCCTCTTGGACAGATACACTTTAGCCAAACACAAGTTGGTCTCCATATTGGGATACTTGGGTGAAACTGAATGGCCTGTGTTATCCAAGAGGTCAGATTACATGATGTAATGGTCCCTTCTGGTCTTAACCTCCATGGAGCATTAGATTCTCAGCATTGGATTCTGGAGTGAAGGTTCTGATTGAAGCTTTTACCACAAATCACCCAATGAGGTGTCCAACAGCACCAATTAGTTGTAGTTTGGCATTTAATACCACCCTAAATGAGGTTTGTGAGGCTACCAAACCAGGTACCAATTCATGCCATGGCCCCCAGGCCTCACTGAACACTGACAGATGCATAGCTGGAAACCAGTGTCTCACCTGTGTGTTTGTATTGTTAAGATAGTTATTGGCCTTACGTCAATGTGTTTAGTCCTTATGCAAAGCGTGCAAGTTGCTGCATGCAATTTCTCATTTTTAACCTCTGTATTTCATGTTATAAAGGTGATACTTAAGTGTTTGTTCTGAAACTATGTAACTCACCAAACAGGGAAAAAAAAAAAACCTTCACCTAATGCAAATTGCTAGATTCCTACGGAGGTTGACTCCTGCTCATCAAAAAGGACTATTGAATCCAAATGGGCCATTGTGGAATAAATATTTTGTTGATTTCTTCCCCCACAGCCCTGAAGAGGATACTGCCCAAGCTCTCATCCCATCACAGCTTGAACACGGAGGGGAAGGGAATAAAAATGCCTGTTGAGAATTTATTATCCCTATGTTGCTTGAATTCTGAGGCGTGATGAGTTTTAAGCATAATCTCTAGTTGTTTGGCTTGGATTAGCCCTAAAGGACACACAAAGTTTGTTTATTATAGAAGTTTGTTACCTTTTGGATCCTAATACTGTAATTAACTCATTTCTTTTTCCTAGTTAATAAATCCACAGCTAGTTTACTAGTAGACTGGCTACAAGCATTGTATTTGGTGTGAAATCTGAGTTGCAAATGGACCTTGGGTAAGCGACTGGCCCTTTGCGACTGGGAGTAACATGAAGATTGTGAGATCTTTGGTGTAAAGTGACCATCTATCACCCAGTCAAGCTTGCCTGGATGGCAAAAGAGGTCAGAATACTCAAGGGGACTGTCCTTGTCCAGGTTACATAGTGCTCGAGGAGGCTATGGTTGTTACTTGGTTGGTGAAATGGAAGTATGGTATAGAACTCAATGAAATTGGGGTTTGTGCCCTGCTTCTTAACAGTCTACCCTGAGATTGGTATTCTCGCTTGTGAACCACTTCAGACAGCATGATAAGGTTTATACTTATCCGAGGCAAAGGAGAAGAAACCTGACTACGTCTGACAAAAATGACTAACACACAGGGCTACAGCACACAAGCATTACCCAGCGAGTGAACTGAAACCTGCGTCAGTCTCATCCACAGTGCTGACAGATCAGATCATTCGCTAACCCTGTTCATGTGTCACTGACACAGTCAAACTGAAAAGGGCTTTTGGACTCCTCCCCAAGAAAAATCTCGAGTGGACGGGAAAGTAAAACAAACCGCATACAGATTAAAAAACAGAAATGGAGAAATAGCCACTGGGTTGAAGATAGTATTTGACCTTGTGTTGGCATGAATGGGTGTGCCACTGCAGAGAAAGGGCAGCGTATAATCTTGAGCCTCAGAATATCTGGGATCTTATCCTGCAATTGCTCTGCACTTCAAAAGGTCTGTGTGCAAACCTCTTAAAGAATCAGATTTGGGGTAGTGGGGCTAGTATACAGGGATCAAGTTCAGCCACGAAAGTATGAATTTGACCAGTTGTTAAAGAGAAACCTCACTTCCTTTTCTAGAGTATAATGTAGTTTTTTTAAAACATCTTTATGTCATCGTATTTTTCCTCTGTTGGTCATTTCTGACCTTGATTCCCCCCACCATTCTGGAAAGGTGAGCAATGGCCGCTTCCTGTGGCCATCTCGCGTGAGACAAAGATTATCAGCACAATTCATACTCAGTGCCCTTTATTCCCTTATGCAAGCAGTAGAAGTAGGAGATGGGAAGGAGAACAGATCATATGAGGATCTTTTTGGAGGATATGTTTTTGCACCACTCCAGGTGACAGGTGCATCTCAAACACCACAGGGCACTGTGCCCCGGAAGGAAGTTTATATGAATGGAAATGCTGTGGCCAGTGGTATTTTACCCCTTCTATTCCTCAGGGGAACAAAATATGCAATGAGAAAAATTGGAGAATCAATTTTTCAATTTAATTTGAACATTTCCATATGAGTGCATTAGTGCTTGTCTCATGTATTGTTTGCTGGGTAGCAACACCCAAGAGGACTCCATATTCCTAAAACTAAACAAGCTTATTAAGAGAACTATTTACAGAAATGCTGCAACTAGTATTCCAGTCACATGCACACAGACTGACTTCCTGGCCTCACCCTCCTGCAACCTGTGTTATGCCCTCAAAGTTCCATGCAGGTGCTACAGTGCTGGCTATAGAGACGGCTATTCTCCAGTTATGTACAGAACAAGTATGGCATAGACAGAGGCCATCCTGCCTCAGCCTAAGCTAGAAGGGCCATCTAGAGGAGAGAGTTCCATACAAAATGTAACCCTTGTCCTCTCTGCTCAGACTGTCATCAAGCTGACCAACTTATGTCAATTATTATGATGGTATCTGGAGCTAGAGTGGGACCACCAATAGCTTTTTGCATACACTGCTGAGCATAGTCTCAAATGACGGTGATGTTTGGTCACCACAGATATGGACTAGATCACAATTTCAAATCTTTCAGTAAAAGGCAATATGCCTCCAGTATGATTCTCTTCCACCACCTAAATCTATTCATCCCTGCCTCCACACCAGGAGAGGTATTTTAAATTACAAGCATAACGGGACAGCTGCTAACCTCATTCTGTGTCAAAAGGATGTAGAGGGTTCTGCAAGAAGAATGAAATAGGTGCAGTGCAAGACTCAGTTCTGAAAAGGTGTGTGGTAAGTCTTGAGAACTAAATACAAGCCCATCTGCATCGTACATATTAACGTACACTTTACATTAGTATCTAGTTTTGTAAACTCATCTGCGAGGCACTCTGATGGCACAGTGATGGGCAAAGTATAAGAATCTATGTAGCTATATACACTATCCAATGTATTGTCAGCTGAGGATGGGGCCCCATCACACTGGGCATAGTATATAAACACGTATCAGAAGGCAGTCCCTGACTCAAAGAGCTTGCAAGAGATGGGAGGAGACAGACAAAGGATGGAAAAAAGGAGCAAAAGCACAGTGGCTGAAATGGGAAAGAACAAGCTCCTCCCAGCTCTCAGCCATTGCCGTAGCCAGGAGGCTATGCTGTATACTAGTAGCTATTCTTCAAGATTATGGCTTTATTCTGTATCTAGAGGCTCACAAACAAAACAATTCAGAAGTGTAGTAAGAGATCAATGGACCATTGTATATTTCTTTTCCAGTATCCATTGTGCTTTATGAGATGCTGTGGTACAAGATTTATGGGACAACTTCAATCAACAATGCAGCCTTCTTTATCAGAGCAGTAACATGCTTTTCAACCTTTAATTTCAATTAAAATACTTTAGCAACTGAAATATTTAAAATTGCTTAGTTTGCTAAGTGCTTTTGAGATAGAAGTAGATTGGCAGGAACAGGGGTGAAAAAGAAATTCTCAGGACTTCGGAAGACATTTGTGTGGGGAATAGTGAACAGAAAGATAGAATGGGAGTTAGGATCAATTGCGCTTCAAAGTGCCTTCTCATCAATGATCTCAAAGCTCTTGATAAATTTTAAGGAATTTAGCTTCCCAATATCCCTGTGAGGTAGGGTGGGTGGGTAAGTATCCTTTTTTAAAGGAAGACTGGGAAACTGAGGGGTACTGTGACCCTTCTGTGCCTAGGGCAGTCATCTGAGAATGCCAAGATCAGGGCAGGCTGTAAAAAAAGACAGCAGATTCTCCCAGCACTGGTGGATGGCACTAAAGCCAGACTTCCCAACCAGCCACAAACTGTGCTTTTGATTTCCTACTCTGGTTATCAAAAAGTCAGTATACAAATACACACAGCCCCCTTTACTGCATTCCAGTCTCTGGCTCCCAATCAGCCACTAGGTCCAGTAAAGAGAGCAGTTATTTAAACTCTATGCTCTTTGGGTCAGAGGGAACCTTTTTTGGTAAAGGGTCAGCCACAGTACCAGATCAATATAAGTTTGGATCTTACCCATAATACCACGCTGCCAGCCAATCCTTTAGTAACTAAAACTAAAGATTTATTATAAAAAGAAAGGAACAAACAATAAGAGAAATGTTGAAGGATTAAAGTCCATATACATCAGGTTTCTAGAAGAATTGTGGAGTTTGCAGGCTTGTATAGTCCCTCTGGAATACATCCAATAATTGGATGGGTCTCAGTCCTTTGTTGCACAGCTTCAGTTGCAGATGGCTTGATCCAGAGGTAGATAGGTGCTGAAAGCTCAACAGGAATGATGACAAAATGGATTCCAGGCTTTGCCTTATATACACTCTGGTCCTTTCCATGCTGCTTGTGGAATTTCACATGAACCCAAATGAGCAAGTCCTGGTGACTCATCAGGTATATCCCTGGCTTCTCCCCCTTGGCCCCTTGCATCTGTGGATGTCTCAATGGGCCATTAAGCAGGCTATTGTCCTGCCACCATCCTGTCTAGGGTGTGTCTCAGATAGCACAATTTGAAATATAGATATATCAAACATATCCATAACTTCCATTACATACATAACATATGAACATAAGTATTATCATCTTCCTTAGCATATCATAGCCTTTCTAACAGTACCTGACATGGCATATCTTACATGAATTATTATGATTTTGACATACTGATGTCACATAATATAATAAATGCCCCCCCCCCCCCCCCAAATCCAGCCAGCGTGACACCCCCAACGCAAGACTGGTGTAGAAGAGAGTAATCAGAGCTCCTGAATACACCTCAAGGGCCCCTCTGCCAGTGTGACAGGCACAGACTTAAATAACTTGCTCAAGTCCACTATCTTAATGTCAACATTATCGGTTATTTCCTTCAGGGCCTGATCCAAAGCCCACTGAAATCACAGATCTTGGATCAGGCCCATAGTGCATCATACATACTGCAGAGCATAAAAACAAAACAATTTACTTGTATTATAGTTGCATATAGACTCAGGACCAACCGTGGATCAGAGTCCCCTGTGCTAAGTACTGTACAAACATGGAACAAAGGATAAATTTCCTGCCCCCAAAAATTTACAGTCAAAGGCTCCTCCCCCCCCCAAAACCCACCCAGTTTGTGTACAAGTTTAACTAAATCAGTTTAGAAGTTGAATTTGTGAAACTAGTACACCCTCCCTGATGTGGACACTCATAAGGGTAAGAGAGCACAGCACAAAGTTACAGTGATTTAACGCAATAAGTTGAAAATCATACCTATGTGGTCAAGCAAGTGCAACGTTGCGTACAGCCAGGCCTAAGCGAAGGATTCACTTATCCATGGAAGTGAGGTTACATCGATGACAATTTATTAGGGATTGGAAAGCCGCCTGGTGTTGTGGGAGTCAGAAAATTCTTAGAATTTGAGTTTGTTTAGTTTTTCGTTTTGAGATTTGTACTATATATTTGATCTTAATTGAAACCACTGATTTCAAGAAAAGTTGAATTTGAAAAATTTATTTCTTGAGACATGGAAGTTGTGGTATGCAAACAAAATTTTCTAGTTTAGATGTAATTTGTTTCCTTTCTCTAGGATCACCAGGATAATTTAATAAAGGAGACCTGAGAGGAAGGAAAGTCCAATAGTTGGCAATCAAGTCCCTGCTGTGCCATAGATGTCTGAGACACCTTGGGCAAGTCAATTAGCCCCTCAGTTCCCCATCTGTAATGTGGGGATAACAGCAGTTTCCCTATGTCACATGGGTTTTGAGAGGATAAAAAATAAAGATCATTTGGCACCCAGACAACAGTAATGGGAGCTTCAAAAATATCTAGGATAGAACAGCCTAGAAGTTGTTTTGACAGAGCCAAACAGATTCAAATCTTTAAGTTTCCAGTTCTAGAACCCTACGTTTTCCAAGTGCTACATTTGTCAGAATGGATTCTCACATTCCTAAGTGAAATCCACAGAGCATTAAAAAAGTTTTCTTGGGATGTTCTTCTCTCCATGACTTGCTTCCACTGTATTGGCTAAAGGAAAAAACAAAAAAAAATGTTCCCTGTGTATATGAAAATATAAGAAGGTGCCCAAAGAGAGAAAATTGAACTGTTTCTTCCATCTGTCTTTGGCCTAAGTAACTTCATTGCTGGTGTGAGGGGAGGCACACATAACTGTTTATTTATGCAGTGTAGTTGTAGCCGCATTGGTCCCAGGATATTAGAAAGACAAGGTGGCTGACGTAATATCTGTTATTGGAGCAACTTCTTCCCAAGACCTGAAGAAGAGCTCCACATGGCTCTAAAGCTGGTCTCTCACCAACAGACATTGGTCCAATAAAAGACATTACCTCACTTGGTCTCTCTAATAGCGGTTTATGGTTATAGCCTGGGAAATCCTCCTAGAAGGAATGAGCCAAACAACATGTTCTTGAAGACTGGGCTCAAAGACATCTGATGAATAACTAAAGATGAAGGATGTCTACATCTGGGATACCTAAAGGGTGGAAAGACTCCTTAGGGTCAGGGGAGATGTGTTTTGAGGGGAATGCATCTGGATGCAGGACTTGAGGAGGAGAGCACTGACTTAATATTTAGGATCCTACCAAATTCACGGCTGTGAAAAAACAAACATCACAGACCATGAAATCTGATCTCCTGTGTGAAATCTGGCTGGGGAGGGGCAGGGCTGGGGGTGCGTACCGTGCACCAGGTTCCAGTTGCTAGCCCCAGCCTGGACTAGGGAGGAATGGGACTTCCTCTTCCCCCACACGGGCCGCTCCCGGAGCATGGTCAGACCTACCTCCAAGAACTTCCCCCAGGCTGCACGAAGCTCTGCAGCTATTGGCTGGGAGCCCAGCTTCGAAGGAACCACAGAAGTGAAACTGTGGCTCCAGCTGTCAGTCCTTGACCCAGGCAAGGAGGCTGCTAATAAAACCCAGACATATGGTCATCCCTCCCCCCATACTCTGGGACACTCATTTCTGTGCTGCTGCTGGCTTTAGAGCTGGGTGCCTAGCCAGCAGCCATTGGTCTCCAGCTGCCTAGTTCTGAAGGCAGTGCCCCTGCCAGCAGCAGTGCAGAAATAAGGGTGGCAATCCCATGATCCCCCTACAATAGCCTTGTGACCCCACCCTTTTTTGGATTAGGACACCCACAGTTACGCCACAGTGAAATTTCAGATGTAATCTGAAACCATTAAATTGACTATTTTTAAAATCCTATGACCATGAAGTTGACAAAAATTGACTGTGAATTTGGTAGAGCCCTATTGATATTCCTACATGTTTGTGGAAGGACCAGAGTCACCTGACAAAGAAGACTGTGAAGTGATGAACATAAAGGGTATATTAAGGAAGACTTTTTTGCTATAGTCTCAATCATTAAATCAATCAGCAGATTCATAAAGATTGAACCCAAAACACCTCAAAAAATTGGGTTCTTTAAAATAGGTACCTGGTTCCAAGTTTTGCAAATAAGTGTCTTTAAATATATAAAAAGGAGCCAAACCAAAACCTCACATTTGAATGCCAGCAATGTTTCATATCTGAATTCAAATTTTGCTGCTTCTGTCTAGTTAAATGACAATATAAGAAATCCACCACTGGGTTTTTTTGAAGTCATGGAGAATGGGGGAGAAGACAAAGAAACCAGGCCAAAAAGAGACTTGTTCTGGATAATTAATCCTTTCATATATTCATACAGCTCACCAAGTCCTCCTTCAGGAAGCCAGCCTATTGGCCACCCAGAAACATGCAACAGAACAACTGGGGCTCAAGAAACCACTGCTCAAAGCAAACAATTCTGAGCTACCATCCTGTCTCTAACCTTCTCTTCCTGAGCAATGGGATAGAGAAGCTGGCAACGAAGTCTCCCCAACAACATCTCAGACCCACTCATGTTCTAAGTTTCTTCTAGTTTATCTTTATACCATATCCTAATTTGAAGGCTGCAGTGGTCATGCTTGGGACCACTATTTAGCCACAGATATAAAGCGAACATCCCTGTTAATCTTTCCACACCATTGGTCCATTGAAAGCACATGTGACTTACCCAATTGACCAGGCAGAATGAACAGAACTGTACTAAGCTGACTCACTCACTCCTCTTAGACCCCAGAGCATTGTGAAATGTAATTGTGGCTGAGAACACTTTTGTGCGGTGTGCAAGGCTCAGTATTGTCCCATCAACTCTATTGCCAGCCTCATGCAGAGGACACACTGCTTCTCTAAATCAAATGTAAATAGGTACTATCACCCAGCTCCTCAGGGAAAACAGCACTTCGATGAAGAGCAGATGATGAGAACTAAACCTAGGCATTTTCCCATTAAGACCTCCATCACCACTGAGGGCATCTGACCTCCCATCAACATGCTATCGAGTCTGAATCCTTTTGGACTCAAACCATGCTCTGGAAACTCAAAACAGTAACTCCCCAGAAATGACTTTCCCCACCTTGGAGCTGGTCACGAGCCACTGCTTCTTCCTCTCATACACTCACCTACATGCAGTGATCCACATATTTATCATATCCAGACTTGACCAGTGCATGAATGACAGCTGAGGTGAAAGAGGAAGCCATGAAGACAGATCAGTTGGTTCCACATATAGTAGCTCATCTACTAAGCAATAAAGGTTGAAGGAAATATGTCCCTTGCTCCATATACCCTTGATCAGGTCACTAAAGTGGGGATATTTACTTACCTCAGAGGGATTCCTGGAGGCTTAATGCCTGTAAAGTGCTTTGAGATCTCTAGGTGACCAGCATTACAGTGCAGGAGTGAAAACTGGTAGATCACCCGTGTTATTCATGCTGAATCTTTGACCCTTTTCAAATACATTCACCACTAGTTACAGTTCCATTTCATAGCATGCTCGGGGTGTGGTCAAAGTGGAAAGCTGTGGCACAGCTGCTGTACAATGGAGTTCCACAGGAAATAGGATCCGGTGCAGATGCCAGGATACCTGCCCACTGGGAGTGGGAATCCCAATACAAAGCACTGGCAATTGCTGGGCATTAAAACTAAATTCCAGCTGTGAAGACTAGCAAATCCACGTGCTGAGAAGGGCAATTCACATCTGATGAATTGGTGCCAGAACAGCAAAGCCAGCCCGCGCAAACCCCATGTGGGGCTACTGCTTTCCCTCCTATATAGGGGGGACCCCTTGTTTAACAAAACAGTCACGAGACTCCCATGCTAGTGAGAGTTTCAGACTGAACAAAATGCCGAGAGGATCCCAGCAGTCTGACAGTGAGGGTGACCCAGTGGTTTCTGGCAACAGAGCTGGCAGCCAGTGGTGAATGAGTTCCAGTCCCAGCTTTGATCGTCACTCTCACAGCGGACATGGGAAAGTCCCTCTCTCTACCTCAGTGTCCCATTGGTAAAATGGCAATCCTCCTCCTTTCTGTGAAGATTAAGTAGATCATCTTTGTGAAGCATTTTGTACATAAATAGCAGTACATACACTGAAAAAAAAAATCCAGTCTTGATTAAAGAGGCAAAGAAAAGGCTGTTTTATGCCTGTGTTGTACAGAGGTTACATTGCTCCCTCCGAATTCTAGGCTTGGCCCAGCCCAAAACAACTCCAAGCATCCTCAGTAGCTGCTCTGAATTATAGCAGCCTTGCCCGGTCCTAGCCTTTGCTCCAGCCATCTCTCCTCCTGCTCCAGGTTCTCTCTGAAACTCTCACTAGAAGACCTGGCTATGCCAGCCTTACAATGCAGGAACACCTGGACCTCATGTGCTGTTCCCGAGGGGACCAATCTTCCTCCTTTATGCTACCAGAGTGGCACACCGGGGCCACAGGGAGAGAGAACTGAGCCCATTCTATATATACACATACCTACATACGGAAAATGCATAATTATTAAAATCCAAAAATCATATGAAAATTTCCAACTCACATACCTCCATTTTTCAGTTAAAAACAGCGGTAGTAACTTTGGCAGCAGGAATCCCCAGAAGGAAGCGAAGGGGTCAACAAGCATGTGGACAAGGTGATCCATTGGATATAGTGTACTAAGCTTTTCAGAAAGACCTTGACAAGGTTCCTCACCAAAAGCTTTTGAGCAAAGTAAGCAGTCATGGTATGAGAGGGAAGGTGCTTCCCTGGAGCAGTAACTGGTTAAAAGATAGGAAACAAAGGGTAGGAATAAATGGACAGTTTGCAGAATGGAGAGAGGTAAATAGTGGCGTCCCCCAGGGTCTGTACTGGGACCAGTACTGCTCAACACATTCATGTGGAAAAAGAGGTAACGAGTGAGGTGGCAAAATTTGCAGATAATACAAAACTACTCAAGATAGTGAAGTCCAAAGCAGACTATGAAGAGATACAAAGGGATCTCACAAAATTGTGTGACTGGACAACAAAATGGCAGATGAAATTCAATGTTGATAAATGCAAAGTAACGAATGTTGGAAAACATAATCCCGACTTTACATATAAAATGACAGGGTCTAAATTAGCTGTTCCCACTCAAGAAAGAGATCTTGGTGTCATTGTGTGGAGAGATCTCTGAAAACATCCACTCAATGTGCAGCAGCAGTCAAAAGCTAACAGAATGTTGGGACTCACTAGGAAATGGATAGATAAGACAGAAAATATCATGTTACCTCTTTATAAATCTATGGTACACTCACATTTTGAATACTAACAAATTTAATTTCAGCAGGCATAAGCTTTCGTGAGCTTCAGCTCACTTCCTCAGATGCAGTTGGTAGAAATGATACAGCAAATAGGTAACATATATGTTGCCTACTATGTATGTTACCTATTTGCTGTATCATTTCTACCAACTGCATCTGAGGAAGTGAGCTGAAGCTCACGAAAGCTTATGCCTGCTGAAATAAAATTTGTTAGTCTTTAAAGTGCTACAGAGCTCTCGTTGTTTTTGCTGCATACAGACTAACACAGCTACCCCTCTGAAATTTTGAATACTGTGTGCAGATCTAGTCCCCCCATCTCAAAAAAGATGTATTGGAATCGGAAGAGGAACAGAAAAGGGCAACAGAAATGTTGAGGGATATGGAACAGCTTTCATAGGAGGAGAGATTAATAAGGCTGGAACTTTTTGGCTAGGAAAAGAGACAACTAAGGGGGGATACGATAAAGATCTCTAAAATCCTGACTGGTATGGAGGAAGGAAATAAGGAAATGTTATTTACTCCTTCTCGTAACACAAGAAATATGAGTTGCCAAATTAAATTAATAGGCAGCAGGTTTAAAATAAACCAAGGGAAGTATTTCTTCACACAACGCACCGTCAACCTGTGGAACTCTTTGCCACAGGATGTTATGAAGGCCAAGACTATAACGGGGTTCCAAAAAAGAACTACATAAGTTCATGGAGGATAGGTCCATCAATGCCTATTAGCCAGGATATGCAGAGATTGCTGTTTGCCAGAAGCTGGGAATGACTGATGGGATGGATCACTGGATGATTACCAGTTCTAGTCATTCCCTCTGAAGCACCTGGCATTGGCCACTGTCAGAAGACAAGATACTGGGCTAGAGGGACCATTGGTCCGACCCAGTATGGCTGTTCTTATGTTCTAACTGATAAGTTTTAACACACTCAGATGGCCATTCAGTTAATCTGTCATTCTACTCCAGGAAGTGATCTGTGGTAAGAGGGCTATTGCCTAAATAATGGATGCGTTTATCTCCTTGCACACAGAGTTTACACAGCCGAGTGCATTCAACTCAGACAAATTCTGTTTAGGGAGAAACAAAGCACAGCTGACCACAGGACGGAACAGAAGGTGGAAGGTAATGATGGAGAGAGGTATGAGAACATCACCTTGGCTGATGCTGAATAAATAAAGCCATTTGCTCAGTCCTTTTGAAAGAGGCCAGTGATGATCACACCTTTCATAATGTGAGGGGAAGAAAACAAAACAACCTTTCCCTCCCCCTGCCAGGCATCAAACTTGGAAGAAAAGATAATGTTACATGGTAAAAGCAAAGCATTTGAGGGGAAATCAGTTCCCAGCTTCACAATACTTTGGCCTTCTAGGACACCTCCCATCCAAAGAGGTCAGAGCAGGCCCTGCAGCCAAACCTACAGATGCCCATCAATCATGCCAGTGCTTACTGGCTCTGCCTCCTACTGGCTCAGCAGAGGGTAGGATGAGTTGCCCCATATAGCAAGAATTTGAACCCCTTGGGAAATCAGAACCTCTCTTTCTCTTGGCCCTCCCTGGGGTCCATTGTAGAAATCCTCTCCCCTTTTAATGTCAAACCTCCATCACTATTCTCCTAGCTCCCTCCCACCCGCCCTGCGGTTCTGGGCCTAGTCCATTTTCACCTCACATTACCTCCTTCTCCCCAGTCAGCAGGGTATAAGAAGTTGGGATACTATGAGATGTAGGAGGTTGCTCACTGAATCACAAATCTTGCAGGCAGTCATGGTTTCACAAGAAAGTAAGATTTACTTGTCCCAACCCTGTGCCAGGGGAGTCAACTATGGTAACATCCCCTTTTGAAGCCAAGAAAATACAGTAACAAAGGCTGGTGAATAATTTTCCATCTACACTCTTCCCCCTCCCCCCATTGAAACAATGGCTTTTTGTCAAAACAAATATCAGTTTCATCAAACAAATGGGGTTTTCATTATAAAACAAAAATTTTAAAAAATATTGAACGAACCCCCAAGAAGTGTGGAAGAAATTTTAAGAAAATGAAAATTCAGTTTGTGGAAACTTTTCGTGGGGAAAATAGTATTTCCTTGACCTGCTCTAACGGTAAGCCCTGTTCCTATCTATCACCCTTACTCAACTTATCATTTTACTTCAGCAAGTGGATGCCATGAGATTACATGACATTTTAATGGGATTTAAGTAAAAATTATATATATTGTGCAACTTCGCCAGAGTTTGGCCATTGTCCGTTCCAAGATTTATTCCATTAAAAAGTTCCCCATTCATCCCCCCACTCCACCTTGCAGTTTATATACAGTGCATAATATATCACTCCTGTGTAGCAACAATAGACATTTTACAGGAAACTAATGGAGACAGTTATTAAGGAGCGTGTAGTACAACACTGGATAAAACTATAAACTATTGGGTCAAGGCAGCGTGGCTTCTTTGAGGGAAAGCTGTGCCCCTCTATACGCTAGAACACACTGAAAAAAGTAATAGAAGAGTTGACAACAGCAAGCCACGGGACATAATTTATGTGAATTTTCAAAAGGCTTTTGAGGAGTTCCCTCATAAAAGATTATTAAGGAAAATAAAAAAAAACCATGGGGTCAGGTGCATTATTCTGTCCTGGTTTAAAATTTGATTAAAGCAGTAAGAAATCAGGGGTACTGTGAATGGCTGCTTCACAGAGTGAAGAGAAATCAACAGTGGAATGGTCCAGGTACTACATTTATTTAATGATTTAGAATGGGAAGAGGACAGTGGGCTCATGAAATGCAGAGTTCTTGGAGGCAAGACTTCAGAGTAAAGCTAAGCAAGTTATTCCAATCCTACCAAATAATTTTGCCTATTTCAGTTTGCTGCTAGCTGTCCAGACAGAGTCGGATTTTCTCAAATATATTCATTGCTCAGATTATTTGCTGAGTAAGTTCCACAAGTGATTTTCAGTCTGTAAGTCACGTAGGAGCAGCACTTGGAAGGTACTGGTTATTCACAGTTACAGCTGTTTCACTGGCAATGCAAACTAAAGCCATTTGGTATTTTTCTAGATACATGAACAAACGGGGTTCCTGTGAATGTCACAAAATATTAACTGAAAGCAAATTTCAATCTGTTTTTTCCCCTCCAAAGAGTCTCAGCAAAACCCTAATTTGAATAGTAACGTTTATCCAGCTGACAGATAACATTTAGCCCACGCTGCCAGTCAAAACAGACATATCCTGCTGCACACTGCAAGATCACGTGCTGGGTCAGAATATACATCATCTATGACTTGCTCACAGCAGGATACCAAGTAGGACAAAGGACCCCCTATACAATCAGTAAAGATATTGATCAAGAATGTAGATCGTGTTGTTTATATAAACAAGAGCTGTTGTGAAAATGAAACAAATCCAATACTTTAGCAACACGCACCAGATCAATTATGACTGATTAGTTGGTTCTGTAGTATTTGGAAATTGCATATTTGGACAAATGCCTCTGAGCTTGCAGGACAGGGTTACTGGTTCAAGTCCAGCCTATGTTCAGTAGCAACCTTAAGTCATGTTCTGTTGGCTATTTGGTGCTTCTTGAGAGACAAGGTCTCAAGTCATTTCCTAGTCCCCCTCTCTCCTAATACTTCCAATAAGGGCATCATATGTAATGTGGACAAGGACTGAAGAGACATGAGAACTAAAGTGCCTATCTACCGCTGGCCCCTTCAGAACAGCAGTGAGACTTTTACTGACAACTGCTACATATTCTCTGTAGATAATCAGAGGAAAGCTGGTATCTCTTGAGACTCCTAACTTCACACATTTAAGTCCCCTGTTACAAATAGGAGTTGAAGCTGGTAATTTTACTCCGATATATACTAATAAAATTTAGCAACTCATAAAACACTTTTCATCTGAGGATTTCAAAGTCAGCATTGTGATCAGAAGAGCACTTGGGTGTAAAAACGTGGGAGCACTTGTACCAAATCTTTCAGCAGCTGAGCATAAAGATTTGTAAAGTGATAGAACTAGCCAATATATTAGGGGACATCAACAGCAGAACCAATGAAAAAATCCTCACTCCACAAACTAATCAACAGTACATGGTGGTTGGAGTCTGTGGATGCAGAGACGTAGGTTCCAGTAGGCAAAAGGACTCAGAATTCCACCAGCATATTTGGGAGAGTAAATCCAGTGTTTTCAGTAGCTAAAAGGTATGAGCTGTGGTTTGCATAGCAAACAGTGGCCTCATTCCTCAAGATGGAAGCTCTCCAGGTAGATACAGGAGGCCAGAAATGATTAGTGGCAGACCTAGAAGCCATCCTCTTTTTAGGAGATGGAAAGGCTTTTTAGCTCTGGGAATCTGTTACAGCCAATTTATGGGGGGAAATGGGGGCTGTAGATATTCCAGGTGGAGATTCAGCAAAACAGTTTGTGAGCAAAACTCACCCCTTAGGCAAAGAAATTTTCAAATCTAACCAATATCCCACAAACATAATACCGACTTGAAGTCTAGCCTATACCTACAATGCAGGTGGTGGTCAAATAGGACAGTAACAGTAGAGGTTTTCATTGAAAAAATGTTGCAAGCTGAAAGTTGATTGTAAATTACTAACTTATGTGTAGAACACCAAGGCCTGGACAGACAGACACTTAAAAAAAACAAACACGCACACGCAAACCCAGTGTATTCTAAACATCCAGAACCACTGTTTCAAAATATGGTTTTCATTACCTTCAGTCACAGATTGAGAATACATCAGCTTTAGATTATGTTTTTAATTAAATCGTTAAAAGAATTTTGCATCCCCAGGAAGGGCAGGAAACGCACTATTGGTGTTTACCACAAATATTCCACGTATAAACAGTCTGAACTTTCAAACATATCCCACCCCAACTGATTGGGTGCCAAATGATAGCAGCAACTAGCTTTAAAGTCCCTGCTTTGCAAAGTTGCTATTTCGCACTCTGAGTGTCACTTTTCAATGAAGTCTAAGCAGTGTGAAAAAGAAAGGAAGAACTTGTGTTGAGGCCTTTACAGTTCCCCAGTAGTGTCTGTCACTCAAATGCAGCCAGGCTTAATCCCAGCTCTGATAAACAAGGAAAACCATTCCTCTGCAGTCCATGATGAGAGGCAGGGCAAGGGGGAGGGTGAAAGAAAAACAACAGACTATGGTGTGTGCACCAGGATCTTTAATCCGGCCAAGGCAGCTAACTAGAAAAAAGAAAGCAAGGGGGGGAAGGAGGGAAGAGGAGGAACTAGCACAAAACTAAAACATTATATGGATTATAAAGGGAATTTTTTAACCATTTGCATTTTAGACGGTCCTCTAAAGAGGAGGAAAAAAAGCCAAAAGGGTAAATACATTTTCCAAAGTGGGTTAATCCCCAAGGATCCTTTACTGAAAATTGTTCTTGCATTTGACCAAAGCACTCTTTTACCCTCAGTGAAAAGCAACATTTGTCTACAGAAGGTATTTCTAGAGCGTCCATCACCCCAGAGCCCATGTCAAATTATCGCTGTGGTTTTAGTGGTTCAAAGTCAGAATTTCTGGGTTCCATTCCAGACTCGACCATGGACTCCCTGAGACCTGGGAGCAAAATATTTAGTTGCTCTGAACATATGCACCTATAAAAATGCTTTCAAAACTATCCACTAAATGCATGCTCTTAGGCTTAATACAAAAGTGCTTTACAGCTATTTCTAAGACATTTCTCCAGAGGATTTTTTTTTTTTTTTAAGTTATTTCCCTCCCCACACATACACAAAATAGAACCTTAATCAGATTCAAATACAGGCAACCAAGTAAGGAGTACATTTCTCCTTTGACCGATTGACCTCCTTTCTCTGCAGTGCCAATCTCTATTATGTGTCCTGCACATGGAACTCCCATTAAATGTTAATGTGGAATCAAGAGTTTGCATTAAACATCCTCACATAGGTTAAAGAAATCTGGAGAGAATAATTCTGACCCTAAATTGAAGGGAAATATAAAGTTAAATGCACCTCCAAGAACACACTATCCTAATTTATGCGGAGCACATCTCTCACAGTGCTATGCTACTGTTCATCCATATGGGGGGAGGGAGGGGGAAGTTTAAGATGTGGATAGGCTGCTGAAATCATTTCCCAAAACAAGTCATGAAAAAAATGACTAACCACAGCATATCTACATATATATGCTAGGAGATTTAGGGCCAAATCCTTGTTGCACTAACACTGACTTCAAATAGGACTGTAATTAGATCTAGGAGAACAGGACTGTGTACTAGGAAATATGTACATTTTCTGTTGAAGTGAGTTTATTTCCTTTAACTTCTACTACATTTCTGAAAAAAGGCAGGTGATTTCTGCGAAGTTTAGCAAGAGTGACAAAATTGACAAAAATTTAACCAAATGATTTTTTAATTTTTGCATATTTATCTTAATTTCTCTGAACTTCACAGCCTTTCTTAGGAGGAGGGTGTTGCAATAATTTACAAGAAAGCTTCAATTTTCCTTAGAAAACACACACTTTCCAAAATTATGCCAGTAACGTGTGAATATCCTTGCACACCTCACGTTTTCATAAAACTGGCTATGCTCAGAGCAACTAAATGAGTTACCCCAGGGAGCCAATGGTACAGTCCACATACAACAGAACCCAGATTTTCAAGTTTCAGTCAAGATGAGTTTGAAAAAAACCCAAAAAACAGGAGCCTTAAATGCCTCAGGCTGTTTCTGAAGTTCTCAAAAGATGAGAGTAATGACTTTTCAGAAGAGGAACTTGGGGATTTAGGGATATTGCAACTTCTCTCTATATATTGCTAGTTTATCTGGCCCGGATAGTAGTGAATGAAAATCAGGACTTGAAGGCTGTTTGGTGGCCTCTGTCATAGGCCTGGTGATGGCAATCCAGTTCCAAGCAAACATGTGTCAACTTTACAAGTAACACAACCCACTACCACTGGCATTTTTCCTTTTTGGAAGCCTCAGAAGAGAAGGAATAAATGAGCATTTATGGATGATCACTGAGGATGAGAGAATGGCAAGGGACAAAAATATGGTGAGGAAGGCCAAAGTATATTTGGTATCTCAAGGAGGAAAAAAGGCAGCCGAGTAAAATGGTCACTCTATTACCCTTCTGAGCAGAGAGGCAGGGAGTAGACAACGCCTTGAATTCACCCTCCACAGCCAGCACAGAGGGAGAAATAACTGGTTCAGTTTACTTCCCCCTTGGGACAAGCGGGAAGCACAGAGTCATGGTGCGTTTCACGTTCTGCTTCAGGGTTGGCACAGCTACGCATTGCCCTATGCTTGGTAGGATTGTTAGTTTACAGTCCAGCCCTGAAAAAAGTAAGCACTCAGCCAAGGCACATGATGAGAGTGCAATACAAGACAAGGGGCATGATGCTTATAGATTATGCCAAGGGAGGAGGGATTGCTTTGAAGAAGTGGGTGGGAAGGTGGAGTGAGGCCTCCCTCTATCCCTGGGAATCACTCCCTGGTAGTCATACAAAGACTGTAAAGGAACCAGGTCAAGATATAAAGTTCTTCAACTTATGACTTGATGTAAAACTAGAACAGTTTCTCAAGCTTTAAAAAAAAAAAAAAAAAAAAAAGACTACGCAGGTACTCTGATAGCCTGATTAAACACCCAGGATAGGTTCTAATGAGCATGAGCTGTATCTAAAGTAGCTGTAGCTAATGCAGTGGAATTTATCACTCATCCCAGATTTGATATCACCGTAGTCAAAAATAAAATTATTCATTTTAAAAAGGGATGACTGCAGACTCCATCAACCTTTGTTAGAAACAGCCCATAGGCTGCTGGTCTGCTGTGTTCAAGCAACTCAGAAAACAGAGCTTTAGAGCCATGTTCTGTTAAATTTCTCTCTCTGCTTTCAAGAGCCATTGTTTGTGAACATTTTACAATCAGATCTACTATGGTGGAACAAACATACGAATCTTTAAAATGCATTTACGCTCCAAGATACAACCCCGTCAAAACAGCACTGCAGTGTTTCTCATTTGCATTTCAAAGATTTCTAGATCCAACTTGCTTATATTCCAAGTAACATACGTTTTGTATACTAAAAGCCAGTCCAGGGATCTAAACCTGGGACTTGAAAGCCATGCTGGGCTCTTTCCTCCTCCATCGTCAGAAATAAATGGCTCTGCAAGCTAAGTTAGTAATATCTGTGCATCCCTACTGTCTTCAGATTATACCCTCCATGATAACAGCACATCCCAGTTTCGGTTTGCACAGGGATAACTAGAGCTCAGTCAACAATTCTGCTGATGCACAGAAAAAGAACACAGTCCAGCAAAAAATCTTTCCAACCTGCATTGGGTCTTCATATCTCACCTCAAAACATGATGATGAGATAAGAAAAGATAGGTCAGTACCATGTCCATTCAAGTCACTGTGGAACTGGAGAGAATCAGACTGAAAAACAAAGGCATGTCTATTGTAATGCCTCAGTCTGGATTCAGAAATCTAACAGCTTAATTTTGTCCTTCAGGGGTACTGGAAATATACATATGCTCAATGCAATGTATGCAAAGAGAATGAAATATGTAATGTTACATAGCAGTCAATGAACGTGGACACCGATTCTTTTTTCCTCAGAAGCCAAATTATTTTAGTTCTCCTCATGCTCCTACCTACAATCCCTCTAAGTTACCCAAAAAAGACAAGGCCTCACATTACAACGTTCTCACCACAGAGCACGGTATTTAGATCTGTTTCTCAGCTTAATTTGCCCTGGGCAGTGTCTGAATGCTCAGAAACACACAGGTTGGGTTTGCAACTAAAAAACTCTATTGATTTCTCTTTGCACTGAACTCATAGAAAGGAAACATGAGTAGAGGTCACCTTAAATGCAGTTCAACCCTCATCCTTCACCATGATTTTGATTACTGGTATCAAGCCAGTCATGTACCAAGGGACTGCTGATATAGGGAAACTATCCAATAATAGCTTCATTCTGAAAGGCTACTTAATTTAACTCTCTAGCCTAAAGAAATAAGAATCTTTTAAAGGATTCATGTACTGTAGAATTCTCATTAAAGCAATGCAGTCAGTTAATTGCCTTAAAAATTCACCTTTTAGCCCAACTGCACACATCCATCAGAACCTTGCTAATTTGCACTAAATGATCACCATTTGCACCATTGCAAATTAGCAGGTAAGTGGCCAAAAAAGGAGATAGTTCAACCTGTCTTATATGTTTTTTCCACTATATATTATTTTGACCATTTCAGATAAGAGTTAATTTATAATACAATAAATATTAGAGCTAGTCAGGAAATGATTTCCCTCCTCCCCCCAAATTTTGTTTTTGACACAGATAATATTTCATTCATTTTTGGTGAAATTTTAGTGAAACTGTTTTGGGGAAGCTGGAAGCCAAGGTTTTGGTTTGAAAATGCTTTTTCAGTGGAAACCTGAACATTTTCAAAGAAAAGTTTTCTTGCAAAAAATTCTATTTGTCTAAAAGAACTTGAACAAAAAAACCCATCGAAACCGAAACCAACTTCAATAGCTCTGCTAGTAAATATACTGCAATAGTACTTTATAGAGATAATTAAATCTTAGTCAAATTGAAACTTCTCTAGCAGCCTGCTATTAAATCTCCACGGCAAGGTAGGAAAGTGTGTGCGTGCGCAAATTGTAATTTGTGCCATTAGTGAATACGGCACATGGCAATGAGTTAGGCATGCAATACCATATAACCATCATCAGCATTGCATTTGCATGCACACACACACGTTCAACTCTTGCTGATGATGTCCTTGTCTATCACATCTGTTTCTTCCCTTTTTTAGGGAAGGTAATTGAGAAAGTGATGACTTTACCACTCCACTTACACCTTAACACTATCCTCATTCTAAGTGTGTTCCAGTAGGTTCAGGCCCTTTTTTGGGCTTGAGATCATGCTGGTCAGAGCCAGGTTATAGACTGGGGTCAGCTGGCAGCTCTCAGCAGTTTTTAAATGACAATGAATTCTAACGGATGTTGCTAGTGAGCTGGAAGTGCCCTCTAAAGAGAAGTCACACCTAGAGGGAAAGAGTCAATTGGTGGGGACAGAAGTCATTACAGAAGGATTCCTCTGGGATCAGTCTTATCTTCTCTGTTTTTCCAGGGCATGCACATAGAAAAGGCTTTGTCACAATCTTGCAATAGAGTAACAGAATTATATAGTTGCCCCTCAGTGGCCCACCCCTATGGACCATGTTAGTTTGTGCAGCTCTCTAAAATCTTAAGTGGGGATGACCGTGAATTTTATACATCAGATGTTCATGTACTGTCGACATTCTGTGGCAGTGACACTGTGCTAGGTATGCACTGGCCGTAGGATGCATTCCATAGGCGATCTGGAAAAAGAGGTAAACAGTGAGGTGGCAAAGTCTGCGGATGATACAAAACTACTCAAGATAGTCAAGGCCAAAGCAGACTGAGAAGAGTTACAAAGGGATCTCACAATACTGGGTGACTGGACAAAATAAATGGCAGATGAAATTCAGTGTTAAATGCAAAGTAATGCATGTTGGAAAACATAATCCCAACTATCCATATAAAATGATGGGGTCTAAATTAGCTGTTACCACTCAAGAAAGATCTTAGCATCATTGTGGATAGTGCTCTGAAAACATCCACTGAATGTGCAGCAGTCGTTAAAGCAAACAGCATGTTAGGAGCCATTAAGAAAGGGGCAGATAACAAGATAGTAAATATCATAATGCCACTATATAAATCCATGCTTTGCTCGCACCTTGAATACTGTGTGCACTTCTGGTTGCCCCATCTCCAAAAACATATTAGAATTGGAAAAGGTACAGAGAAGGGCAACAAAAATGTTTATGGGTATGGAACAGCTTTCATATGAGGAGACACTGAAAAGACTGGGACTATTCAGCTTGAAGAAGAGGCAACTAAGGAGGGATATGACGGAGGTCTATAAAAATCATGAATGGTGGGGATAAATAAAAGGAAGTATTATTTACCCCTCCACATAGCACACATTCCAGGGGTCACCCAATGAAACTAACAGGCAGTAAGTTTAACCAACAAAAGGAAGTGCTTCTTCACGCAACACAGTGTCAACCTGTGGAAGGCCAAAACTGTAACTGGGTTCAAAAAAAGTTCATGGAGGATATGTCCATCAATGGCTATTAACCAAGATGTTCTAAGATGCAACCCCCTGCTCCAGGCATCCCTAAAATTCAGAGGAATCTCGATAAATTGGAGAAATGGGCTGTAGACAACAAAATTAAATTCAAATACAAATGGAAGTTTCTACACTCAGGGAAGAAAAATCAAATCCCCTCTTCCATATTTGTGCATAATTGGCATGTCAGCAGCGTTGTTAAGAAGGATCTGGGAGTTGTGGTGGATCACAACCTCAAGATGAGTCAGCAATGCAATGCTGTTGCAAAAATGCAAACACAATTTTGGGTTGCATTAACAGAGGCATAGCATGTAAGTCACGGGAGGAGAAAGTACTGCTCTACTCAGCGTTGGTTAGACCTCAGCTGGAGTACTGTGTCTAATTTTAGTCACCAATATATAGAAAGGATGTACAGAAACTGGAAAGGATCTAGAGGTGAGCGACAAAGATGATCAAAGGGATAGAATGCAAGCCATACAAGCAAAGGCTGAAGGAACTGGGTAAGTTTAGGAAAAGAAAAAGGGAGATTAAGAGGGGGACATGATAGGAGTCTTCAAATACTTGAAAGGCTACCATAAAAAAAGATGGAAAAATTTTGTTCTTTTGCCACAGAGGGCAGGACAAGAGGCAATGGGTTCAGAACTACTGCATAATAAATTTAGATTAAATCTCAAGAAAAGCCTCCCAACTCTAAGAACAGCAGGACAATTGAACAAACTGCCTAGAGAGGTTGAGGAAGCTCCTTCACTAGAGGTTTTCAAAAAGAGGCTGGACAGCCATGTGTCTTGGATGGACAACATATCCTGCATCTTGGCAAGGGGTTAGATTGGATGACCCATGCAGTCCCTTCTAACCCTATGCTTCTAAATCTCTCATCCACAGATGCTGGGAGTGGACTACAGTGGATGGATCACTCGGTAATTGCCCTATTGTGTTCATTCCCTCTGAAGCATCTGGCATTGGCCACTGTCGGAAGACAGGATACTGGGCTAGATGGACCAATGGCCTGACCCAATGCGGCTATTCTTGCGTTCTTTTTCATCGGCATGCTGAGACATTTAAATAGCTACCTGTCCTGTGGCACACCGTGGTGATGCGTGATTAGGAGATAACCATTCTCTCATAGCAATGGCAAAATTATTATTAAGAAAAGGAAGAAAAATAAGTTGCTTTCCAGTTTGTCAGAAACTCCACATTATAGTCAATAGTCTCAGCATCCCCTGGTAAATAAGGAATACTGTTACATAGAAACATTAGAAAGGTCATTTTGGAGCAATGACGCTCCCTCAGACTTGGTCTCCCTGCATTTTTATTTAGCGATTGAATAGCGTTACTGATACTTTCGCCTACTCTTCCTTCCAGGACCAGGTGATAGATGGAACTCGGGGCTATGTTTAAACTAGAGGCACTATAGAGTTGCCCAGGCCATTACACCGGATGAAGTCACTGGCCTACCCAACTGGGCAAAGAGCGGGCATCTATTGCAAATTAGTGCCAGTCTAAACATGATTGCAAACCCTTGTAATAGTCTTATTAACAGTCTGGACTAACAACAAGGCAAAGTAATGGAGCTGGTTGCTTGGGGACCAAGATTTCCAGAAGAGAAGTCAAGCAAAACATTGAAGTTTTACACAACAGGAGACTCAGATATATTTTCCTTTAAAAGAGAACCATTTATACCACTTTTGGGTCATTTAGTTATAGTAATCTTTCCTTTTAAGGCTCATATGAAAAAAACACAGGAAATCTGCTTTGCTAACAGTTCACTGTTTTGCCTTTGGCAGGATAAAACAGGATCCTCATGCTAATGCAAACACGGATTTCAGCAAACAAGAAATTTGGCACTGGAGGATGCTTTGGAATAGCATCTTCAGAGCCTTTTTCCAGTGCGTGATAGGACGGCAATGTTTTCACAAAGCCGTGTCCACATTTACGGAGATGTGGAGGGTACGTGCAGCTACACACCACAGTGAACAGCAGATTGCGTCTACACTGTCGTGTGTGGCTGCCCATGGCAGTGAGAGGCTCTGGCAGAAGAGAGGCAGCAGGACACTATGCTACTAAGAACAACAGTGTAGAGCTGGGAGGTATTGCTTGGGAGTGTAGAGAGTGATGTAATTAGGTATTTACCCTAAGGTTCTGGCCTGTCTTTATTCTAAGCAGTGCCGCACCATCTACACTGGTATTTATATACTGCACACCCAGCTAGCATGGGTATGTACTCTACATGCTGCCATAAGCACAGACACAGCCAAGGGATATTAACAGAGAAAAGAATTGTGTTTGTCAAGCAAGTTACCTCAACTGAGTTAACTTAGATCAAGTTAACAAAAGCTGTACTGTTTTAGCTATACCAGTACAGTTTAATGGTGTAATATCCCCTAGTGTAGACAGACAGTTATACTACTATAGAAGTGCTTATACTGGAATAGCTTAGTCCACTATGGCAAGGGGACAAAGATATTCAGCTGTAAGGCACTTTTACACCTGCATAACTACATCCATACTAGGGCCTGTACCAGTATAACTATTTTGGTAAAATATATAACTATTTTTAAAAAATAAAAATCACACCCCTAGCAAAAATAGTTATATCAATTTAAAAAAAACAAAACAAAACTACACTCAGGTAGGCCAAGCCTAAGATCATTTTAGATGGTTTCACTGGAGGCGAGGCCATATGTGTTCAGGTGTGTTTTCAACTGAGTTAAGCTAATTCAATTAAAAACAAAAACAAAAAAACCAAAGCACTTCTTTGCCCATGTATACACAGTCTTACTGGCATGGAGAACATGACCTACTTCAGGAATAAGAGGACATAGAGACAGTGCCATGAAGAAACCCATAATGTTTTTTTCATTATTATTTTAAAAGGGAAAATAAAATTAAGTGAGCCAGTAATTCAGAGCACCTCAGCAGTACTGAGGGGGGTGATTGGAACCACCCCTTCTGCCCAACTTCCTGTTCTCTCGGTGCACAGGATTACCTGCTGCCTGACCAGGTTTAGCTTTGATACTTCTGAGCACCTTTTCACAGAGCCTGGACAAGGGCATGCCAATAGACTCCTGCTAGGCCGTTACATGAGAGTGATATTATCCTCATAGGCCTGAGACAGGACGCTCATATGACCGTTTAAAATATGGTCAAATGCACACAGTAAACACTGAAAAATTATCTTCCCCTCTCATCTCTTATTTACAGTAACTTTGGATGTTATTTGTGACAACAACAGGAACAAAAATTTTAAGATGAAAATGTGATTTTCAAGTTAATTTGGTTCCCTTAAGTCACTTTTCCTGAGCAGCTGGAAATTTAGTAGAGATTGTTTTTACCAAAGCTTATGGTTTCTTGGTCCCACTTGTGTGAAACCTGAGACAGTGCTGGACAAAGAGGAGCTGTTGGAAGGTATGCCTGCTACTGGCTGGCCAGAGATGTACAATGGAATGAGTTAGTGGTGCTTGCTGGCCACTGGACCCTCTGTACCAAAGAAGCTAAATGAATTCTTGGCACTGCAGAGGACGTGAGGGAGACTCCCCCATCTGAGCCATTCTTTTTAGGTGAAAAATCTGAGGAATTGTCCCAGATAGAGGTGTCAGTAGAGGTGGTTTTGGAACAAACTGATGAGTTAAACAGTAATATAAGTCACCAGGACCAAATGATATTCACTCAAGAGTTTGAAAGAACTCAGATATGAAATTGCAGAACTACCAACTGAGATATGTAACCTATTGTTTAAATCAGCCTCTGTTGCAGATGACTGGAGGATAGTTACTGTAACACAGCAATTTAAAAAAAAAAACCAACACACAACACACCACCTTCCAGAGGCAATCCTCACAGTTACAGGCCAGTAAGCCTAACTTAAGCACCAAGCAAACCAGTTAAAACTATAGTAAAGAACAGAAATAGCATACATATAAAGGAACACAATATGTTGGAAGAAAGTCAAAATGGTTTCTGTAAAGGGAAATCATACCTCACCAATCTATTAAAATTCTCTGAGGCAGCCAACAAGCACTTGGACAAGAATGATTCAGTGGATATAGGGTACTTGGACTTTAAGAGCCTTTGGCAAGGGACTTAGTCAAAAACTTTCTGAATCAAAGTAAGTAGTCACAGGATAAGAGGGAAGGTCTTCTCATCAGTAACTGATCAAAAGGAAACAAAAGGAACAAAAGGAAACAAAGGACAGGAATAAATGTTCAGTTTCAGAAATGGAAAGAGGTAAATAGCAGGGTCCCCCAAGGATCTGTACTGGGACCTGTGCTGTTCAACATATTCAGAAGTGATCTAGAAAAAGGGGTAAAAACAGTGAGGTAGCAAAGTTTGCAGACTATATTAAATTACTCAATAGTTAAGTCCAAAGCTGACTTCAAAGAGTTACAAAAGGATCTCACAAATTTGGGTGACTGGATCATAAAATGGCACAGGAAGCGCTATGTTGATCAGTGCAAACACACATAGAAACATAGAAACACATAGAAAACATAATCCCAACTACACATACAAAATTAGTGGTCACCACTCCAGAGAATTCATGGATCATTCTCAGAGAAAATCCACTCAGTGTGCAGCTGCAGTCAAAAAAGCTAACAGAATATTAGGAAGCATTAGGGAAGAAAGACATAAGACAGAAAATATAATGTCACTGTATAAATCCATGGTATAGCCACACCTTGAATACTGTGTGCAGTTCTAGTTGCCCCCCCTCCCCCCCCCAAATCTCTAAAAAGAGATTAGAAATTGTAAAAGTACAGCAAAGTGCAACAAAAATTAAGAGTATAGAATGGCTTCTATAAAAGAAAAGTGCAGCAAATTGCCAGCTCTGCTACCGTGGGTCCTGCATTTTTCCTTCTTGTGGAGGGTGAAGGCACCCCCTGTTGCCGCTATTTCTGGACATTGGTCACCCCAGTAGTACCCAGCGGGGCAAAGGGAGAAGAGGAGGAAGGGACCTGGGCCTGCCCTCTACCCTGGGTCCAAGCCTGGGGTGGGAGAAGCTAATAGCAGCTTTGCACTGCTGACCAGCTTCCAGCTGCAATTTTCCCCTGGGCTACTTTCCCCTCTGCCCTTTCAGCTTCTGGGGTTCTCCACCCCATATCTTCTTGGGAAGGGTCTCTTCCAATCCTCCTGCCTAGGGCAGGATCTCAGTTGCACTTCCCCCCTTTTGGCAGGACTCTTTTCCCTCAAGCCTCTGTACCTTTGAGCCAGGGTTTGGCAGGGAAGCTTCCCTCCCAGCATTCCCCTTCACCTGGTTCATTGGTCTTTCCATCACTCACCACATTCCTCCAACACTCTCCTGTCTGGCTGGAATAGGAGTTTTTTAGCAGGTCTCTGGCCGGGCCTTAATTGGCCTCAGGTGCTCCTAACGGATCTGTAGTAACCCCTGTTCAGTCCACAGGGAACAAGGCTCTGACTATTCTGTGGCTTATAGATCTCCCTGGGCGCTCTGCGACCGTGGGGCCTACTTCCGTTCCCTTGTTCATTCACGTCTCCGGGCAGAGTTCTTCTGGGTGGTGTCCGCTGGCTCCCTCGACACCTTCCGGGAGTAGTGGGCGCTGTCTGGGGCTCTCTGCTCTGTGTCCTCTTCTGGCTCCCTTCGTTTAAACCTGTGACCCTCACGTCCTTTCCTGGGTTTTTTTTTTTTTTTTTTTTTTTAAATAGTTGTCCCAAGCAATCAGTTGCATTCCAGGCTCAGTGGCTCCTCCCCTTAGGCTGGGGGAGGAGCCTTTAGCTAGCCCACCCACTTCCTGGTCTGCAAATAGAAAAAAATTACCCTCCTGCTGCCTCCTGGCCCTGCTGTCTCACAAAAGATTAAAACACTGGGGCTGTTCAGCCTGGAAAAGAGACAATTAAGGAGGGACATAACAGAGGTCTATAAAATCATGAATGGTATAGAGAATAAGTGTTATTTACCCCTTCACATAACACAAAGACCAGGGGTCAACCAACAAAATTAATAGGCCATAGGTTTAAAACAAACATAAGGAAGTACTTTTTCACACAACACACAGTCAATCTGTGGAACTTGTTGCCAGGGATGTTGTGAAGGCCAAAAATGCACCTGGGTTCAAAAAAGAATTAGGTAAGCTCATAGAGGATAGATCCATCAATCGCTATTAGACAGGATGGCCAGGGACACAAGCCCGACAGAATACTGGACTAAATGCACCATGGGTCTGACCCAGTATGAGAATTCTTATGAGCTCTAGGGGATGTGTGATTATTCTTTTAGAGTAAATATCTTTCTAAAACCGCTATAAAAACCATCCACATTCTCCATTTCTAATATACATAATTTTCCAACAATAAAGGATCAGATGCATGGGACTGAAATAAGTGATGTCCCTATAAATAAAAGATAACATCTGCTCCAGGGTCACATGAACTTCAAACTCCAGTGAATTTACATAATAAGCACATGCCACCCTCATTTCCTGCCCTCTTCCCCCATTCAGAGGTCACATTAGTCCCCCACAAGCTGTTGTCACCCCTTATTACCCACCACCGTGTTTTCCAATGATTGCTGATACTTCCTTTTCCCTTATGTCTACATTACAGCTGGAGATGCAAGTTCCAGCTCAGATATACATATTCATGCTAGCTCAATCAGAGCTAGCATGCTACTAACAGAAGTGTAGCCATGGCATCAGGAATGGTGGGACAGGCTAGCACCAGAGTACATGCCTAGAGTCTGGGATGGAATCCTAGGCCTGGTCTACACTGGTGGCTTAATTCGAATTAAAGTCCCTTAATTCGAATTAATTACTCCCGTGTCTACATTGTGCATTGTTAATTCGAATTAAGGAGCCTTTAAAATTGAATTAATAAAACCACCTCTGCAAGTGGATTAGCGCCTGAAGCGCATCAGTTAATTCGCATTAGTGTGAGTGTGGACGCAATGGGACTTAATTCGAATTAATTGGACTCCAGACTGTATTCCATGATGCCCCATTTCAGTACCCTCCCCCAAAGCAGCCTCAGGAAGATTTAAGTCTTCATTTCCTGCACTGAATGGGTTTAAAATCCAAGCTGCGATCACCCCCCACACACACACCACAAGCCCTTTGCAGTTTGTCTCTTTAAGGGTTTGAAAGATTTCACCACCCTCTCCGTGGTGGTGAATGCGTTTTAAATGCCAGCAGTCAGAGGAAACTCTTTGCTACATTGTTTGTGTCACCAATCATGGAAATTGATACTTTCTTAAGAGTTTATTCACAGTGCTACATGTGGATACATTATATCATGCTTTCCATCAGTGAAATAGAAACATTTATATCACTGTATTAACATACTAACGGACTCCCTTGTTATTTATCTTACATTCTACAGCCACCTGTAGAATCAAAATCAAAGGCAAGCAATATACAGCGGATGGTGGGGGGGAGCATAAAAGGCAAACAGCATACAGTTCTAAAGTAATCCAGGATAAACTGCGATGTATTTGTCACAGTCAAAATGAGAGCATAGTTCAGCTGGCTCCATGTGCCTGCAACAATGGCGATCCAGGGAGTAAAAAAACAGCATGAAAATCCTTTTCCTGTTTGTTTGGGGGTGGGGTAAGAGGGTGGGGGAAGCAGTGCTGCATCCTGGGATGATGACACTCATCACAACAGCCTCTATCGTTAGTTGCACTGTGGGATAGCTTCCCACATTGCACTGTTTTCTAATTCGAATTAAGGCTGGCCAGTGTGGATGCAAGAAACCAGCACAAACACTGTAGTGTGGATAGTCTGCAGCGCTTTCTATAAATCGCTTTCTGTAATTCGAATTAGTGCTGCAGTGTAGACATAGCCCTACTTGGGGTAGTTACCCTGTTCCAGCCTTCATGCCACTGCAGTTACATGTCTATTTTAGCGAGCTAGCATAGGCACGTCTCCTTGAGCTGGAAATTATACCTCCAGTGTAGATATTAGTTTCTATTTGGTGCTCCCTGTTCCTTACCCTGTGATTGTCATTGCTTCCCCTACCATTGGCAGTCACCTCATAGCCCAACACCCAGACTTACTAACTTGGATGGACAGAGAATGAGTCTACTACTGTGTCCCTGAGGAAGGGCAGAGAAGTGGTGACATTTAAAGTAAAATAAACGGAGCCCCAGCACAGCTGCTCCAGTGACCGAGGCAGTAGTCTTACACAGTGCATCTAAGGAGCTCCAGATTAGCAGTAGGCCTTCATTTAACATCACTGAAAAATGCCCTCAATCAAGGAGCTCACATGGATGTAAAGCAAGTTACAGAGCCACAGCTCACATTTCTATCTAAACCACCACAAAACAACCCAAGGCCTCGCACCCTTTAGGTGGCAACAGACCCAGGCATACAGAGTGCTCCTGAGATGAAGATGGGCTTCCTACTTGCCTGCTCATCACTCTTGCCGCTCTGTTCTCCATTTCTGGGCTTTTCAACTTCCCCATACTCTCCCGGAGGTTCTCGGGTCCATGACACCCCGATAATACAGAGGGGAGAAGGAATAAGAGACTTCCCGTATTTACATTCTGCCCACTGCAGGTCTCAAGATACTACTGGTGGTCAGTATCCATAACATTTCTGAATGAAACCAACAACCAGTAGAGCACCTCAGAAGCCAGTGCTGTACCAGGCAAGTCACGGCAACAACAGGGTCAACTGAAAGGGCATGAGAGGTTGCAAAAACACCCATGAATCCAAACCCATGTTTCAAAGAAAACTCTATGGCAGTGTCTCATTGCAATTGTTGATCTTAATGTCAGCATATCCCTTAACTATGTGGGGAGACCATGGAGCTTGACACTGTAGTTTCTGCACAGTTCGGCAACATCTCAGCCCGTCAGATGCCAGGGACAAGCCTCTGGGACTCCCTGGGAAGCTAGTCAGGGCAGGATTTAGTTCCAGAACCCTAAATGCTAGACTTCAGTATGCTGACATCCTTCCTCGTGGCTGAAGGCTTGTTATTAGGGTAGGAGCTTTGCCCTGGTGCTTATTACATAAAATGTATGTTTGTTAGACTTCAATTTATTAGTCAGTTATAAAGGAGCTTAACTGATACACACTCTTGGGTGTCACAAGTGGTGATATTTATTGTGATTGATTTATGGTGATTGTGTTTGTATCTGTCCCTCTCCTGATAATCTTTTGTACGGAGTCTTGTGCTTGACAGTCTGTGTTAAATAGATCCCGGTCATACAAATGTAAGTCCTTTGTACAGAAATAGAACTCTGCGCTGATGTAGCACTGTTCATCCAAGCATCTCAGCACTCTTGGAACAGGTGGCTCTGCCATCTTCATTGTGCTGATATGGAAACTGAGGCAGCGATGTGCAGTGACTTTTTCCAAGGTCCCACAGACTGGAAATAGAGCCAAGGTGGCTTGGTTGTTTGTACTGTACTTCAGCTACACTAGGCTCAGAGTGAATATCATAAATACAGGAACTGTTTTAAAGAGGTTTAAAAAGCCGCTTAAAAGTCAATGCATAGGCCAGCAAGTGTAGAAACAACATGTTTACAGTTTTCATTACATAATGAAATGAAGGAGGGGAGAAGTGTCTGTGGGCCTCTAAGGAACTCAAGGGTAAGGGATGCAAAGCTGATTGAGAATCTCAGAGGAAGGGTCAGCAGGAAACGTTCATGTCAGTCATATCATTTAGACAAACCTTGCACTTACGCAGCGCTAAGTGACAGAATTCCTCCCAGAGCTTGCCAGTGCCCAGGAGGAGTGCATCATCTTGATATACCATGGCGGGGGTGGGGGGGAGGGAGGAGTGGGGGGGTGACAAACTTGCCCCTCCCCCAAGGAGTAGTGGGGCCATAGCAGCACCTCATCCCCACACCACAAAGCCCCTGCTCCATTGTATTGTGCCCAGAAAAGGCAGCAGTCGTAGTCTAGGGAACACAGGAGTTATAATTATACCTAACTTCTACACAGGGGTGCAAGACCAGAGTCCTTGTACCCTCTCCTCCTCGAGCATCTGGACATAGGCTGGCCCTTCAGCACCTGCAGCCAACAGTTTGTAACATGCTAGGTCAAACACATTTCTTTCCAGACAAGGAGTATGTCTGACCTTCAGTTTTGGGACATTATTTTTGAGGAGAAAGAACTGCTGTCACTTGTACGTCACATGAACTCCAAAAAGCCATGTACGAGTTTATTTTAAGGACTGAGATCTGTTTTGGAGAAGTCTTCTTACAACTGCAAGAATTTTACATGCCTCCCAATAGCATAATTAAATCATTTCATAATAAAATGAAAACACTCATGTGAAACCCACTCATCTGGAACATTCCACATACACTTCGGCTGCAGAGCCAATGGGAAGTTCATAAAATCATGTTTTTTATAAACAAGTACACAGTAATTCTCTGTTTTGTGGATCTTGTTTATGTATCTAGTACGGTTATGCTCACTTGCCCCATTTTGTGAACACAGTCTAAGATGGGGCCAAATTAGAAATATAGATTGCGCGTATTACATTTAGGTGAGTCGCTCTTATAAAGAGACTTTAAGAATACTGAAAGAGGTTCACTGGAGATGCAGATTTTTTTTTTTAAATCCATTATAGCATATGCAAGAGGGTTAGCCCAATAGATTGCTGGGCTGGCTAAAGATTTGTAAAATCATAATTTTGTATAAGATGGCTGCCTAGGGTGTAGAGAACAGGATTAGAAGTTCCTAAATCCTATTCCTGGCTCTGCCACTGACTTGTTTTAGGACTCGGTTCATGTCACTTGAGCTCTCTGTACTTCAAGCTCTGCTCATGCTTTGACTTCAGTGGGACTACTCCGGAGTAAGTCAAGCAGCATTTGTCTCTATTAAGTACTTCACTATCTCAGTGAAATGAGGCTACATTAAATGTTTATAAAATTATTGCAATCCAAGGATCAGACACTGCTTTCAATCCACATGTGCAACCCCAGTGTAATCAGGGGGAGTTGTGCACATAGGTTGAAGGCAAACCCTAGCTCTTGAATTACTTTCTAGCAAAGGTTGAACAGTTCCATTTTGAAGGGTCGTGAGACCTATTGCTCTTATTACTGAAAGGTTGTCTCCTTGATACTCCCCTTTGTCTCCTCCTCCCACTTGTGATAAGTGTGGATTGATTTAAATCAAGGCACCTTACTAGCCAAGTGAAAATCCTCAATTTAAAATTGATTTTAATCAACTTTTTCATTTGTATTTCAGTTACTGCTTAAAGAAAGGTGCATGCTCATTGGCTGATACAATAATTAAAACACTGATTTATAGCTAGAATCTTTACAGTAGATGTGGTACATCTTTTTTGCTACCTAGGACAGCACATTCTATGTATATAGATTTTAGGAATCATAACTTATGTTCAGTTTCTTATTAATTGTACATTTTAGTATGTTAGAAATTGGTGAATGATACATTGCTTATTTACTAGATAATTAACTTTTTGCTCATGATTTGTGTCAAACTTCATTAGGATGGTAACTGGAATTTAAATAAATAAAAACAAATGTAATGTGCGGTTTCATGTGTTTAAACAAAACCACCAAGTGTTTTGGATACATAAACTTCTATCAAAACATGTTGCTCATTTACAACTGATTAAAAGGATACAAACTGATTTATCAAAGAAACAGAGGGATTAACTGTAGTCAATAAATTAGACTGATTATTTCAGGTCATAATAGAAAACTTTTCAAATATGCCAAAGTGAAAGCAACTGGAGCTTAAGTGCCTCCTTGCCAAAGTCTCTTGAAAATGAGAGTCTAAATTATTTAGGCTGTCCTTCTAACTTTTAAAACTAGTAGATCTCATCCCCTCCCTCCCACAGTGAGTGGAGTCAGAAACATTCGTGATTTGAGATCAGAGCTTAGGTAAGGAGAAGCTATAAAACAGGAATATGAGACCACCCAGGTGGATTCACTGGATGATACGTTGGATGCTGCTTCTTCATGCTACTATGTAATCCTGGAAGAGCCTCCTTCCTATATCCCATGAACTTCTCACTACTATTTCCACTGGAGAGCTTTGGGCACGTACTCTGGACAGCCACTCGTGTGCCAAAAACCAAAACTCTGAACAAGCCAGAAAAAAGGAAGCCCTAGAGGAAGACATAAGATGACTGCAATTAAATATATGTCTCATGCGGTCCACTTACCACTCAGGGCACCTCTCCCGTCCACTCTGAGGATTAGCTCCTTCCAGGTTCAGGGCCCCCTTCTGCTGCTCATTGCACACCCTTCTGGCGCTGTCTCTGTGACCCCCCAGGTGCTCCTTCTTCATGACTTGGCAGGAGTTTCCCCCTTCCAGGATATCAATGGTTTTCTGCATGAACTGTCTCAGGCAATCTTCTCATGCACTGCCCTGATGGTGCCACTTCCCCAGTAACCAATAGGGAACCCAGGCCCACCCACTATATTAGATTCCAGTCGAGGGACCCTATATATATATATATATATATATATATATATATGGCAACTATGGGCTGCTTTCCTTCAGACCCTGTTACTCCTTTCTGAAGCTTCTGATTTAGCCCCTCTGGGTTTACCAGCCCAAACTCCCTCCTCCCAAGGAATGACTGCAGATTACTGAAGTCTGCAGCCTCAGCACACACACCTCCCTTCTCTTAAGGACCCACTATAGCCTACTCCCCCTATAATCCCTTTCTGTTGTCAACTTCTTGTCTTTATAAATCCAACCCAGCTCTTCCCCCAGCTAGACTTCATCATCAGATTAGGCCTTAGCATGCCCTGGTTTCCCTCCAGGTGTGGTCTATTGGTTAATTGCCCTAATTTACCCCTGTACACCTTATGAGGGATGGACACCCCACGACATTGTGCTACTCAGTGATGTTAACATTATAAACACTACCAAGTGCTATGCAGGGTACAGAATGATCAACAGACGAACAAGGTCAACCAGTTGTTTCACCCAAAGTAATAGAACAGCATTTATCAAAGTAAAAGGAAGATCCTATATGTAAATATCATCTCATTAAAAACCTCCGCATTATGCAATCCAAATTCCCTATTGTTCTGATAACAGTAGGAAAGAGTAGGAAAATTACAGCAAAATAAAGGCAAAGTTACCCTCTCTGATCCTCAAGCAAGGGGACAGGATCTAGTTCTCAGAATGAATAGGTTCATTATATATGCTAATTTCAATACCCAGGACTAGCACTGACATCAGTGGGAGTTCAATTCAGGGAATGAGTGAAGACTGCAGAGGGAGGCTCAAAGGGGAAAGAGCCTGTGAAGAATGAGAGAAAACATCCACAAAGCCAATATGAAGGGAAGATGGTGACAATGATTTGTAGTGCATTTGCTGGCAGAATAAGGATGGTACCCACTGGTTAGGACACTAGGCTGTGACCTCAGAGACATAGGTTCAGTTCTCTGCTCTGCCACAGGCTTCTTGTTTGACCTTGGGCAAGCCATTTAGCTTTTCTGTGCCTCAGCTCCCCATCTGTACAATGGGGATAATAGCCCTGCCTTACCTGATAGCGGTATTGTGAGGATAAATACATTAAAGAGTGTGTGAATATGTTACAGTCATAGGGGCTACCTAAATACCAAAGAGAATAAATAAGCTTCCAGTGGGCTCATTGTTTGCCCCAATGTATGTAGTTTTTCAAACTGAATAATGGAATAAGTCACCAGAGTTAGTGCAATTTAAGTTTAACAACCAAGTCAGGACACAAAAGTTAAAGGTTGCCCCTGCAACATCACATCAGCCAAACTCTCTCTATTTCTATATTAATCACAAGAGTCAGGTAGTATCCATTGTTGTGAAGGACTCTCATTACCTTCAAGAGTTCTAGATGCTGAATGAGGATGGGATCTGACCCATGAACAAGATCTAACAGCTTTTATTTATCCAGGAAAACTGGAATAGAAAATATTTCCCATGTGACCTGGCAATGAACATGTACCGAAAAGGTGAGTCCACTACACCGAAGACACAATTTTAAGCTTTTTTCTGGGCTTCTGAGTGCACCTCTCTGCCTGCCTGCTGCAGTGTAAGCTCTCGAGGCAGGGACAATATTTTGTTTCTCATTCAGCCTTACCCGCAGAGCTCAATAATTCCTTATTCCAGAGCTAGTGGGCTTGTGGAGCCATGAAGGCGTGTTTTTATATTAGTATAACTACATTGGTTAAAGGATGTTATTTATCAGTATAGTTTATCAATACAATCCCGTGTGAACAGTTATACTGGTATAAACATGCTTTATAGCAGTATAGTTTATTGCTCTTCCTATACAGGAAAAGGTTATACTGCTATAAACAATTGTATACTGGTATAACTGCATCCCTAGTGTGAGAAGTAGTGTTTTAAATATACCAGCACAGTAAAATTGACACAACTTGTCACTACACAAGGCCTTTAACATCTTGCTTCTTTTTTACAAGCCTCCCCATCCCTTGCTCCAAGCCTCTGGAGTTCACAATCTCCATTTTCAGCAACAGAGTTTCTAAATTCCTGTAACCAGATAGCTGTGCAGTTAACTAGCTATTCACATATGCAAAACACATCCATCTTTTGAGTTTGTAGCTGACAGCTTAATGGTATTTTCTACTGTGCACACTCAGCCCTGCATTTCCAAAACATTTGTAACTTTGTTTTTTCAAAACAGCGTTCTTTGTCAATGCTAACAGCACGCACATTGTTCATTTCGGCCAACTCAGGAGCCCACTCTGAAGCTTCGAAGTGTATTGTAGATGTTTTTCAGTTACCTAAGCAAAGCAAATGGTGAGATTCTTAAAAACAAAGCAAAAACTGGGGGGGAGGGGAGTACTGGGAAGGTGTGTGAGGTTTTTTTTTTTTAGCCTCTCTTAATACAAGAAACAGAATAATGGGTTTTGCTCAAACGTAAAAAGTCACCTTCATGCAGAGACTCTGACTTGGAAAAAGAAAGCCTTGGTTTCATTGCCAGGGCATTTGTAGTGAGAAATGGCTACTTTGCCACAATCTTAATTCAATCCAGGGATGGCAGGATGGAAACGTTTTTGGAGCAGTAATTACCACCGCAGGCACTTTCCCAAAGGCAAACTAACCCCTCTTGCTCTTTTGTGCTGTGGACTCCTTAAAAGGCCGACATAGTTATCCCTTCATTGTATCCTAACTGCACCAGGGCTCTGCAAGAAGCCAATCCCAGCCTACCTAGCTGGGTTGCAATTTAAGGGGAAGCTCACACCACTCTCCTACCTTATTTGGGAAACCTTCACTCTGCAAGGTCTTGGCACAGTCTGCAGAGCCAAGCAACCTTGTGCAACCCTAGAGAGTTCTGACACAGAGTGAGCCCGGACCTCAAGTGCTGAGTCCCCTTTGCCCTGGCCAAAAACCAGCCCCAAAGAAGAGCCAGCGGCAAGCTGCAACGGCACCATTAAAAACCTCCCTCTTTAAATCTGGTTTGTGTCCGAGCCCAGCAGCGAGAGGCGGCCACACCCCCCGACCCAAGCCTGCAGCCCAGAGAAGAGGCGCAAGCAAAAAAAAAAAAGCACCCCGCGCCCATCGCGGGGATCCAGCCAAGCGGCGCGCGCGCCCTCCGCCGCCACCAGCGGGCGGGGAAGGAGGGAGGAGGCGCCGCCCGCGGATTGGCCTGCCGCCTCATGCATATGCAAAATGAGCCAGCCCGGTTGAGGGGGTCCAAGCGGCTCTGGACATCCCCCTCCCCGCCCCTGCGCGCAGCTGACCGGCGGGCCGGCAGGGGCGGTGGTTGCATAGGCAATGAGCCCCCGCCCCTGCAGGGACGGCCCGGAGTGGGAATTAAGGCAGCTAGCGGATCGGGCAGCAAAAGGAGAACGAGAGGGGAGGGGGCAGGGAGAAAAAGGCAAAAGAAAAGTTGCCTGCTGCTAACTTTGCAGCAGCAGCAGCAGCAGCAATGCCCGTGGCGTGCGGCGCCTCGGGGCGAGGGGGGCTCCGGTCCCCTTAGGGCGAGCGAGCGAGCAGCGGGCACGGATTAACAGAAAGTCCCAGCGCACCCCCCTGCCCGCCCACCCGCTCCGCGAGGAGGACCCCGCAGAAAGCGCGTGGGGTGCAGAGAAGATCCCGGCGTGAGACCGGAGCGGGCAGAGGTTGTTGGGGTTTTTTTGGGGGGTGGGAAGAAAGATGAGCTTGTTGTCAGCCATCGACACCAGCGCCGCGTCCGTCTACCAGCCCGCCCAGCTCCTCAACTGGGTCTATCTGTCGCTGCAAGACACGCACCAGGCCAGCGCCTTCGATGCCTTCCGACCCGAGCCCGCGTCTTCCCAGCAGCACCCCGAGCTCAGCTACGCCAAGAGCACGCCGGAGGTGGGCTCGCCCCTCAGCTCCAGCTATCTCAACAGCTTCTTCCAGCTCCAGCGCAGCGAGGTAGGTGCCGCTCCCGCTGCCCTGCCCGGCGCGATCGCTCGGGGCTGGGAGCGCTTCGTTCCCCGCCGGCTGGGCTGGGCTGGGCTGAGCCGAGCCGGGATCCCCCCCGCCCCGCCCGGGGGCTCTCGGCTGCCGGAGGAGCCCAGCCTGCAGCCTGCGATCGCGTCGCCAAACGCCTCGCCAGAAAGTTCAGGCTGATATTTCGAGCCCCCAACCGCCATGATGTTTCAGAAGTTTGTTTCTCCCGTTTCCCTGCACTTTGATTCCTGCCGTTGGAACAAAACCCGGCTGGACCGAAGGGAGCCTTTGTTGTTCAGCGGTTTTTTGGGTAAAGGATAAGCGGGAGTGCTGTAGTTAAGAGCTGGGAGAAGAGATTCCCCCCGCCCCCTTCTTCTAAGGCTGTGAAAAATAGTTCATCAGTGCAGGGTATTTCACCCAGCCTTCTTTGCCTCCCCACTTTCGGTTCTTGCCCCACAGCCCTCAGTTTTGTTGGAAATGCCTCTTTATTTTCCACGACCAGGGAAATGCAGCTTTAGCGTGGTAACTTGCTGCTGTTGCACGTCTGCGTCAATGAACCGTGCCAGGCATTGTGTGCTCAGATGGGAATGCAACCCAACTTTGTAACAAAGTTTATTTCAGTTTCAGGGTGAGGGGTGGGTGGGGGAAAGTACCGTTTGCTTTTGTGGTGGAGGTATGGCGTGTATTTAAATTATACATTTGCAAGTCGTCCCCCCGCCCCGCGGAGGATGCTAGGGACACAACTTCTGTTGACAATCTGGTAAGCGATTACACTGATTGATTTGCATTGCTATCCTGGAGTTGAACCAGATACGGTGTAACAACTAATGACAGTATGGGGGGGGGGGGGGGGGAGGAGAGAAGAAAAGGGAGGGGGGAAGGACACAAATACATTATAACTTTTTAAGTCGGTGAAATTACTGAAGTTCAAAACATCCCTGTCATTCTTACACTTGGAACTGAAAATAAACTGGAAATATAGGATATTGTTGTTAGGTACAGATCTTGTTTTAATAAATACCATGCAGATGTTAGAACTAAAGCCCAACATTTTAATCAATAATGATGGGAGACTAAAAGCATTGGAATTGTTTACTTTAGAAAGGATGTGATAAAAATATATAAAATAATGAATGGTCTACAGCAGGTAGATCAGAAACTTCTGTTCTCCCTGCCTCATACCACAAGAAGAAGGGGACAGTTAATGAAATTAAAAACAGATAAATGAAATGTGTTGTGTGAAAATGCATTTAAACTAGGGAACTCACTGCCACATGAAATCCTTGAGGCCAAGAACTTAATATTAAAAATGGGATTGGAAATTTATAGGAGTATCAAGAATATCCCAAAAACTATGAGATATAAAACCTCATGTTTCAGGTTGTAAGACCCTCTCTAACTACTAAAGATCAGGACAAGCCCTAATGTGGTGTCATTCTTGCAGTTTCACCTGATGCTGGCCACTGTAGGAGATAGGATACTGTAGCAGATGGACATTGAGTCTAATGCAGTCTGCCAATTCCTGTGTAAAGGAGTTTCAGAATATCACTGCAGCCTATTTAAACTAAAGTGAGAGCTCCTTTTAACCTCTTCCTTAAAGTATAGGATTTATTTTTATTTTGCCAGAGGAACCAAAGCTAATTAAAATCAGCAGCCAGTTTTTGGCATAATTTTATTAATGGGTTACTAGTGACCTGACTAGGAAGAACCACCAAGCAAACAAGTTTAAAATTCAGTCAGACTTCATTTAATAATGGAATGTTGTGCAGAAGCAATATAGTCCCAAATGGACAAGTCTGCTATTTTTCAAAGAAAGTTCCTCACAGTTCAGAGTAATGTCCACATCCTTATTCAGTGTCATTCCTTTAAAAAGGTAAAGGATTCAGATTTAAAAGCACATTGTCCTTTTAGCAAAGTCAGCAGGCATGGGGAGTCGAATGCAAAACTGGACACCTGTCAGTTCCAAGTTGACAGATGTTGTCATTCTGCATCTGAGTTGCACACATTTTGGTTTCGAGACCGAGCTAAGAATCCAGAGTTTCAGCCTACGTCGCCTCTCTCATGGTGGGGGTTGATAACACCATGCAGCTCAGTATTGGCTAATGTTAGAATCCGTTCTGTTCAGAGTGGGGTTTTTTCCCCCCAATGTAAAACAACAGAAAGTAATGTGTGGATGCAGCCAGGGAGGCTGGGAAATTGTGTCCCAAAAAGAGATCCCTTGGCCAAAAATCTTTTCCTTTCTAGGCGTCTCTTTCTGCTCCTACTGTACAATTTGTAACCAGGGCTTCATGCCATCAGAACCCTCACCCCCCTTCCTTCTGGGAAACATTTTGCTCTAGCTCTTTCTTTACTTCCAAAACCTACTCTCACCATGACTAATTCAATGCTCAGTCCCCAAGTTTACTAGGCTTCCTCCAGGTGCTGCTTCTATTAGATGTTGCAAACTACAAGCAGCCCCATCCCCACCAACTCCTCATGGTAAGTTTGACAGATAAATTTACTTGTGCTACATGTCTGCTAAGGCCATCCCTTAGTTAGGGAGCAGGCGGATGCAACTCTGTTTTGCTCCTTTCGCTCTTGTAACAACTTCCTAAAGCGCTTCATTCACATCAGCTGAGAAGGCCAGCACTGTACAAAGTCTAGGGGTTCAACATCCAGGAAATAAGGAGCCATGATTTCATGAGACTACTTCATATTTACAGAGGCTCAAGCTTGTTTGCAGTTTTCACAAATGCATTCTCCTGCTTCTGACTACAATTGAGCAGAGCATGTGGTTGATCTGAGGCACTTTTTAAAATTTCACATTAGTGTGTCTATTATACCTGTTAATCAATAATTTGCACTTCTCAGGCATCTTTCATTTAAGAATCTCCAAGGGATTTAGACATGCTCTAGCACAAAAAAAGCTCAAGTCGATACACTTCTCTACTCTTTCCAGAAGTTGGAAGCTTAAATGTTTCTTGGCAGGAGAGACCCCAAGAGGATTTCCTCCAATGTCATATTGTTAAAATTCTAATGCCTGTTTTTTCTACAGTTTCAAATGCCATTAAGTACATACTTAGTATTTAGACTGTGCGCAATTATTGTTGGGAGCAATGGTGTCATATATTTTTTTTACATCAAGAGGGTGTATGGTGCCTTTGGAACATAAATTGCTTTTCCCAGTTAACAGTTTAGCTGTTTTCAATATAGTGCTTTAGGTGGCTTTTTTTTTCCTGAGAGTTTTGTCCTGGCTTGGCTTAGCCTCGGGTTGAGCTGTGACAATGATTGACACATAGCTTGTGCACAATATTTGGAAAATGACCTAATGAGAGGCCAAAATAGCAACCGATTGCGAAATGATAGGATCACAGGGAGTATAATAAGCATGTGTGCAGCATGTTGCTGTGCAGTTGAAAAATTTTCAGAGGAGATTGCTTGAAAAAGTAGACAGCTCATGAAAAGTTGCTATTATACAGGACTTGCAGGTCTGCGTGGTAGTGCCAGTGTATGAGACTTGCATACTGACCAAAGGAACTAGACAGAAAAAAAAAATGCCAGCATCCACCAAGTGCTACTGCATGTAACCAAGATTTTTGTCCTCCACACTTTTTCCACTACATGGGACGCCTTCTAGATAAACATGATGAATACAGATGTTTGGTGCATAAAAGCCCATTGTACCAACAAAAAGGGCAATAATAAACAGTACATTGACAAATGAATGTTTTGTTCCATCTGTGAGACTCATTTTACAAAACAAACCTGTTTAAAATTTTATTGGAGCATTTATTCTCCTAGATATGAAATGAAAACATTTTGGAACATGACAATGCTATTGAACGGAACTTAACCCTCATGATAAATACTTGGCTCTAAAGAACCAGGTTGAGGTTTGTTGTGGGGTTGATTACAAGGAATTTAATGTATTTAAGAGTCAGCCAGCTAACTGTCAGGAAGTGGTATAATAGAGAAACCTAGGATAATGGTGTTGTAGGTTTGTATGTTGTTTTCCATACTCACTTTCAACAGGCTGCTTTTCAAATGGGAAGGGAATTTGGTCAAGTAGAGAGAGCCACCACTATGCAGGGACATAGGGCTTACCATACCATATCAAACTTAGCTCATCAAGTTCAGTGTCCTAACTCCAGCAGATGCCAATACCTATACTTGAGAGGAAGCGCCTGTCTTTACGATATACAACTATTTGCATGGTGCTCGAGAGAGCAGAATTCCTTGCAGTAACCTCTGCAACAGCCCTACTGCATCTGTTCCATTTACCCTTATTTTAGTATGCATAACTGCAAATATTTATGGATTTAAAAACTGTTACAAGAGCATAATTTGATACTGACCTCCCAGATCCACTTCGGACAAATGAGGAAGAACTAATTGGTAATGAGAAAACATGAGCTGCTTGAATTCACCATTGTAAGGAATGGATTCACCAGTTTAGAAAGGCAATTGTTCGGGGGTGGGAAGAGGAATTAAGAAATCTAATGCATGTAGTGTGAAAAGTGGTATTAAAATTTAAAAGAATGCTAGGTGCCTGGAGACCATCAGCCCATCCCTCACATTAGTGAGGTTCCCAAGAGAAAAGGTTAATGTTAATGAAATTCACGGGTGGTATTAAATTGGGAAATGTGAATGCCTCTCAGGACAGAAACAATACAAAGGTACTTGAGGTCCCAGTTTCTAACAATAGGCACTTAAATATCAACTTGTCTCAAATAAGCCTGTATGTGCCTAAACAGATTCAGGTGCCTGACAATATGATCAGAAAGTAACAAAATGAAATTAACTATACTGAAAGGTAAGTACATACACACCGAGAAAAAGATATTCCCACACACTGATATTCTGTGGGAGGAAGAAATCTAGATGTGATGGAGACAGCAGATCAGATGCAAATTGAAAATGTTACATGGCAACAAAACAAAAAAGGCCTTTGTAATTTTGACTGAATACAGACAAGCATTAATTACCTCAGGGAGTAGGAAAAAGTCCTGCATGTCTATAGCTAAACTTAGATTATAAAAATCTTTGGAGGCAGGGACCTTTTATTATATGTTCACAGTGTCTAGGACAGTGGGGCTTGGCCTCTAGGCATTACTATAATATAGATAAACTAACTGAAGTATTGCATTTGCTATAGTAATGGGGCTCTGAGCACCTCATTCATTACTAGATGAATAGCCAAAGTGGAAGAAATGGAAGTGATCAGAATGACTAATTATACTTCACCAGAGCAATGATTTAAAGACTAGAGGAATATTGTGTATTAATAGGTGAAAGATGTAAATAGTAAGCACTGAGAGGAATTACTTATGGTGGTGCACATAAAGTGGGATGACATCAAGAAAGGGAAAAAAAAATCAAGGCAGAATATCAAGAACAGCTTCGCCATAGTGAAATCTAAGAACTCGTGGATTAGCCTCCAAAGGGAAGAGATGGGAGCCCCAAAAGTTGGGACTCTTAAAATTAGACTGGACTGTGCACTGGTAAGTGTAAGGAACTAACATGTACTTGCAGGGGAATGCATCAGGTGACCTGTTATCCATCTCTCATTTCTAGGAATACCACACACTGACTTCATACTTTGTGAGAAGAGATTTCCTTTTCTTCTAAACTTATCAATTTTGAGGGAGATGGTAAGAAAAGAGACTGAGTATACTCTTTATATATTCTGAACATAGGAACTGCTATATATGATCTTACGGCTGGTCCAGTGAGTTCAGTATCCTGTCACTGACAGCAGAAACCCTAATGCTAGAAACCCTCCAGTAGGCAGTTCTGGGATAACCGCTGCCCCTTGGGCAAGCTTGCTCCTGTTCGCTCGTAGACGTTATCTTATGCCATGCAACATGAGAGTTTATTTCCCTTCCAGATCTCGTTTGTGTTAAATTTTTACTATTCTAATTCAGAATATTCTCATATAATCCCTTAAATATTTCAGTCAGATGTTTCCTAATGTCTCCATTTCAGGCTAAATAAGTGCAGTTACTGCCATCTTCTATTAAGAGCTGTTGCGTGAAAGGTGATGAATTGACAGCCACAGTTGTGAAATTAAAAGTTTTAAGATGACAGAAATAAATATTTGTATTCATGCCAAATGGTTAATGTCATCTTTGAAGCAAATGCAAGAATTACCATGAGAGCAATAACTTCGAGGCCTTAGCCATAAAGTACCAAATTGACTTCAGCAGCGCTACACCTGTGAGTAACCATGCCTTACGTAAATGAAGACAGTAGGACTATACCTTCTGTTGGGCCATGGCTATAACCCTCCTCTTCTCTGGACAGATTTTCAGTTTCAGTCTTGGTCATCTGTCTGTCGAGCCAGAATAGAAAAAGAGCTTGTATAGAAAAAGAAATTTAAAATTGTATAAACACTACTGTAAAAACAGAAAACAAAACATGTTTTCACTTATTTCCTCTTGAATCAAGTAGATTTGCTATGATTTCCAGGTCAGTGGAAAAATGGTGAATCTATTATATTTATAATGCCAGCAATATCAATAAGATTTACAATACATTAAAAAGGCATTTAACACTTGAAAGGAAAAATACAGTCTATGGATTAAGACAGTGTTAAACGCATGAATGGGCTTATTTGCTCAAAATTATACTTCAACAAAACGTGATTTAAAATGATACTTTAACAAAACATGGTGGGTCTCTGTCACATATTCTTGATGAATTTCCTCAGTCATTTCTCACTATTGTTCATGTAATTACTGTCACTTTTGAACCATGACCTTGCTACACACTTGACATGATAGGCAATAGCTCAACAATTTCTGTGCTTAGAGAACCCCTGCCCTCTGACTCACTTAAGAATAATATGAGATGTCTAACCATCACTTTTGTAAATTACAGGTAGTTTATGGCCATTTAAAGCAACAGTCAACTTTAATTCTAGCCAATTTAAAGAAAGGTTAGAAATAGTTTCCCGTATACCCCTCCAGCTACCATCCCCTGCTATTTTCGATGGTTTTACTATCAAGACCCACACAAACAGGGGAAACTGACAACACAGGTGAGAGTGAACACACACACACACACACACACACACACACACACACACACACACACACACACAGAGTGTTGTCAAATGTACAAAGCCATCAAACTGGAACAAAATAGTTTTTTTGACCTTAACCTTTCAATTCTGTCTTTTTTTTTTTTATCTGGTACTTGAAACTGCTGGTAAAAAAGTCCAGAGGGAAGCGAGATTGTTTTTTATGTTGACTGTGCCCCTTTAAATCTTTCCTTTCAGTCACCCTAGAAATACTGAATTCAACAGCCCAAAACTTTTGGGATTCCACAAAGACCGATAATAAAGTAATTGGGGCCCAGTATTATGTTTGTGTTAAAATTTTCTTCAATAATTAATGCTTGTGAAAGGAGTCCATTCTCCACCTGAAGTCCTCTGTTTGTCTACAGGCATGAGGGGGCAGTAGCAGTGAGCAGTGCAAGCTTCCCTTCTGTTGCCCAGCCAGCATGCCCCCATCCCTGGGTGAGAAGTTCAGATATCAATCTATTCAGTGCTGTGTATCTCTGTGAGCCTTTGAACAAAACTGACACTTAGTGTCACATGCAATTGCAGCTTTTCTGTGGTGTAATGTAAACGTGAACAGGACTACAACCACTCCACTTACGCCACTGTACAAGGTTGTGCAGGGAAAAGGCTTTTGGTCGCTACCAACTCACAGCAGGTTTAAAACAGCCTAGAGCTAGATGGCTCCATTGCTTGAGTTATCAGTTGCTTCATGTCTAAGTCCTGTGTCGCTGCTTATTTTTGTTGTGTAGTCTCCTATGAGATGTAACATCCAGCTGTGTTAAAGGGAGGCAGTCAACTTCACTTAAAAAAAAAAAAAAAAGCGAGAGAGAGACTGAAAACACTGTCCTCATTTTAAAAAAACCCTTCAAGAGATTGATAAGGTATTTTCTATTCCTCTGTTGATTTTCAGAAAGGCCTTTAGGATGAAGGGCAGGAGCCACAGCCTCAACCCTGCTCAGAACCATCTAAGTGCGCTGTTCAGATTTCTGCTTCTGCTGCTGTCTGTTCCATTTCACTGCTGCTGCTGTCCTGCTAAACACCTTCGTACAGTGCCTGGGAAAGAGTGTACATGCAAGTACCCTAGGGAACAGTGCAGCGGAATGAACAAGTGACCATAGGCAAAACAGTGAAACTGATTATACACAAAGTAGACAAACTGGAAGGAGAAAATACATTTTCAAGTCTCTTATTTATCATTCACTTATTACTCGGAACACTGTTAGGCAAAAAAAAATTCAGATGGAAATGTGATGTGCAAGCTGACAATGTCTCCCTTAAGTTTGGTTATGTGGAAGCAGAAATGGTAGTCAAACAAGGATATTTAAAGGTAAATTGCAGTATAATGAACGTTTGTTTTAAGACTACATAAAATATATAGGGTTAATTTTAATAGATATACATGTCAAATTTTAAGTGCTCCTTTATGTAGCACTTTTCATTCATAGATCTCAAAACATCTTATAAAGGGCAGTAGTATCATCACCCCCATTTACAGATGTGGAAACAGCCACCGAGAAGTGAAAGAGACTTGCCCAAGCTCACCCCAATAAACGCAGCTGCAGAGCTGAGAATAGTACCCAGGAACCCTACCTCCTAGTCCAGTGCTCTGTCCCTTCGGGTCTTAATCCCCAGCACTGTTTTGGAAATCACCACCATACATTTTAATAACTTTTTTTTAAATTGAACATTACGACACAGGCCAAGTCTTTCTTCTTCTTCTTAAAGCAGAGGCAGGATTAACCAGCGCAGCAGTTTGGCTACAAAAGGGAAACCCTGTCTGTTTTACTCAGAGGAGTTACCCCATTGAATACAACTAGATTACTCATCTGAGTAAGGACAGCAGGACTCAGCCCTAAATTGGCCCCGTTGATTTTGAAGTAGCTTCAGCAGCCAAAGCCTTTCCTCCAAAGCTCCTTTACCCTCCCCATTTCTGAAACTAAGGCTGCTGAGTTAAGCAGTGCATATGCTTTTGCTTCCTTATCTAAGCTGTTAAAATGTATTTACACTTGGGCATTTACATCATGGCAACAAAGGAGTCATCCAGTGTCCCATAGCCACTTAATATCACCTCAATGGCTGAGCCACATTTGGAAAACTAGCAGGGGCTAGAGACAGCAGAGTTAATTGCAAAGCCCGATGCAACTCCCAGGAGAATGACATGGAACCAATAATGTATAGTTGTTCTTTTTAATTAAAGTCAGCAACAAAGAAGAGCCCAGTTGCATGTATTTTCATTCTGACTGGTGGAAAAATCATTGGTTAACTCCTATAAACAATTTGGAATTTTGCATTGAAACACCTTTTTGTGTCAAGGTTCCCTGTACCCCAATTGATGGCAGCTGTAGCGCTCAGTTTCTGTCCACAGATGTCCCCAAGATAAACCACATAAGACTTTTTAGTTAGGTTTTTCACACAGAATATGTAACAGTAATTATCTTACATTGATAGAATACCTTTCATTCCACTGGACCTGAACAAGCTGTTGATGTAGCTAGGTACCATAGAGTGATCTTTCATTCATCCTTTCTATGCAGATTCTTGTAGGATGGAACAGTTTTCAGGAAAACCCCTCAGCTGTTTAGAACAGTAAGCAAAAAAAAATACACTCCAATGAAATAGCACAGGTAATTTGGGTGGGCAGGTAGGAACTGGACATTTGCTAACATGCCTATTCTTGTGGAAAGTGACATAGGACCTTAAATCCTCAAAAGCAGGTATAAAATCAAGGTCGTGTCTCTTCCAAGAAATGAAAACTTCTCCTGTTGTAAATTTTTTGGGCATGTGGATAAAGGGAGGGGTTTAGGCATGGGGTAATATGCCACAACTATCAGTAGTTGTACTGGTCCTCAGGAAAGAAGATGGATTTTTTTTTTTTTTTAAACCACCATATTGTCTCTGCTTACTAAGCCAGGAGTAGTGATAAAGAAAAGGTTTCCAGCTCAAAGTTTCTGGGCAGTAAAGCAGAGATAACGCTTGATTTAACACAACTATAATGATATTGGAGGTTTCCTTAAAACTGCTGGGTAGTTTCACAAGACGTAAGAGTTAATATCTGTACTTCCCTCTCCACATGAAATCTAAGAAGCTATTTGATGCCTGTTTTGCCACACTCAGGCAGTTTCTTTTTCCATTTTAAGAGGACCCACAATTAAATGCTTACATTAGGTCAAGAGAATAGGCTTTGCTCCTTTGAAACTAAATAAAGGGAACTTCATTCAGATGTCGTAGTTCCACTTGAACCTGGAAGTTTTTTGAAGTGCTGCAAAACTATTGAGATTAAAAGAAATCTAGAGAGATGGGATTTCACTAAAGCTGGCAAGATTTAAGCAGATAACAGTTCATGAGTGGCACGAGCCAGATAATTTGACATGTGAGATCAGCCTAATGTTTCAGATGATACAAAATAGTGATACCTACTTGCAGTGGAACCCAATGAGGAGTCACCTGGTACAGAAGTAAATTTGTGCATTTTTATTTTTAATCCCGTAACCTGTCAGGTTTGGAAGCAGATGTTTTATACTCTGGGGAAGCCAAGGTTCTCACCTTTCCAAGGATATGACAGTTGTTTTGAACCTCAGTGATTTGTGAGATATCGCACTTTAAAATGGTCACAGGTCTATCATAGGGTTTTTTGGCACGGGTTAAACCTGAGTCCCAGATTAACAAATCCCAGATTTAGAACCAGAGAAATTCAAAATCCCTGTGCATTGGAGACCTCTCATTCTGCAGCTCTTCAGGTCCCACTGAACTGCTGAAAAACTTATTGCATGCTCTTCAAAAGTTTACAGTTTAGGAACTACGTTCTGCATTTCTGAAGACTGACTAAAAGCTTTCTTCATGGCCCATAGAAGCGCTGTAGTCTCTGACTCCTGCTGCCAATTCTGAGGAATGGCTCAGCCACGTAGCAGCTGCATAATGCTACTTGAGTCCTTGCATGACCACCTACATCCATTACCTTCTGCCCCCTTTGACAACCCCACAAACGAGTGACGTTGTAGGAGGATGTGGAAGCTGGTTCTATCTCAGCTACCTGACAGCCAGCCAGTGAAGCATTTTAGAGAGGCTACATGGTTCAGAGAGAGCTTTCCCCCACGCTAACAGTTCCCACTCCCCAAACTTGTGCTTGCAGAGTGGGGGAGCCCACATTTCTTCATGCTGGGTCAACCTGCTAGACAACCTGGGTGCCTCTCTCATTAGGGCCATGGACAGCTTGGGCTGAATAGACCCAAAGCAGCAAAAGTTACTTTATAGTTATCGGAAAGTTATTTTATCGACTGAATCCTAAAGATGTGGGAAGCCAGGCAAGTAAATGCAAGCTTACACAAAACAAGGTTAAGATGTAAATGTGCACTTTCATCCTCCCCCTTCACCCCCCCCCCCCACACACACACACACAATAATTAGTTTCCATTTAATAGCACAGACTTGTTCCTCCAACAGATATCATGGAAAACACACCTAGATTTAAAAAAAAAAAAAAAAAAAAAAAAAAGTCTTCAAGGAGACTGCTTGTTTATTAACTTGTAAATATAGTGTTGAGAGACATCAGGCGGTAAAGGGCTAGCTAACTTGAAGCATAATCCAAGCAGCACTGCAGCCAATTAGAAGAGTTGTTGTAGACACACAAAACGATGTGAAAACGAGTTACCAAATTACAATTCCAGCCTATAGCTTCATAAATAATTCTCTTTATATGCGTGTTAATACAACATTGCACTGGCATTAAACTCCCAAACATATTGTGAAGCTCAGTCAAGCCGGAGGATATATTGTTTCTACCTGCCAGTGACCTGAGGTGTGTCTCTTATACTTTGGCAACCATTGTACAGGTTGCTGTGCCAAAAAGGCCTTATTAAATCGAAAGGATATAAACCAAACGGGCTCAGATTTTCAGGTTAAATAGAACATCAGCAAAACGTTTAACCATCCGATAACTGCACAGGAGGTAAATGCCTGCTTAAGGGTGTTTTATACAGGCGCATAGCTATTTCCAGGCATTCTTTTTCTTGCATTTGGAGAGTCAGAAGCCCCACCAACTGAAAGGAAACCTGACCCTTGTTTTTCAGACTATAGGTCAGACTGAGACAAAATTTCCTGCAGGAAGCAGAGACGTTAACAGAAGGTGACCATGGATATTGAAGTGCAAGGATCAAAATATGTTCATCCCCATACCTCCCCCCCTCCACTCCATATATCCCTTTTTAACCTTTGAACACCCTGCCCTGACACCCGTAAAACTTTGTACTTATTTTTAACTGAGTAAGAAGGCAGTCTTGAATCAAGCTATTGGCCAGAGGTCTAATATGTTGCATTCCCCTCAGCCCACGCGCCCCCACCCCGAAAGGTCAGAAAGATTAGTATCTGTAACTGGGGGAGATTCAGCTGCACCAGTCCAGAGACAGAAGGAATGAAAACTCCTGTGGGGATGTGTAGCAGGAATTTGCGGTGTGAATGGTTTCCCTTGTCCCTAATATAGTGCTCATGTGTTAGAGCTTCTCTTCAGTATAAGTGGGCAGTTGTTTAGCATTCAGTAAATGAAAAGGCTCCCTGCAGAGCTTGGTACAAGAATTAGAAAGATCCTCCACGACTGTGTGTCTGACCAGTGGAAATCTTTATCATCTTCCCAGCCCCTACTCCCACCCGGAGGGCTTTTCCTGCAGTCACTGCATTCTGTAATGGTGGTTTGGGGCTCTGTGCTGCTCCCATTGACAGTGAAGGGGGCAGGAACAGGCCTTTAGGTAGCAAGGGGCAGGGGAAGCTATTTGGACTTGTGAGTCATTCTGAGCACAGCAGAATTTGTCAAAAGAGCCCTGTGTAGTTGTGTGGGTGGCTGTGCATTTCAGTAGGCAGCCTAGAGCTTCGCCCCACGACCTCCCCACTGGCAACCAGAGACTTATGGTAGTTGGGTGATGAAATCTCCTGCAACTTTTTGCATGCCTATTTCACAGGAAGCATAGAAGTGACCAGTCTCAGCTAGAATGCTTAGCCAATCCTCACCAAACCAAGAATAGCACCACCTCTTTTTTTACAAATGAGGAAACTGAGGCACAGAGGAGTAGGGTGGTTTGGTTAAGTTTGCACCGTGAATTATCAGCAAATGAGAGACTAACTTCCATTCCCTTGTCCAGTGCACTATGCTATACGGCCTCTCTAGCTTCAGATATCAGTGTCTAAAAGCACCATCCCTCTGGAAAATTCTTACAATTTCTCTCATCAAGAAATGCATATCTAATTATACAGTAGTCTAGAATTACTTTTCCCTCAAGCTGAGAAGCTAAGGGAAGGAACAGCTGTCATAGTTTGGGATCAGACACTGGTGCAGCAGTTTTGATGAAATAAGAATCTGAGGGTAGACAAGGCCTCCTCCTTTCACCCAGTTAAATTTCTCATCCTTATTTACTTCTGCATTTCAAAATTCTGGAAGATAGACTGTGGGAAAGGCTATTGTCACAAGAGGTACACTAAAGAGGTCCGGATAGGGTGACCTGTCAGCAAGTGTGAAAAAATCGGGATGGGGTTGAGAGGTAATAGGTGCCTCTATAAGACAAAGCCCCGATTATTGAGAATATCCCTATAAAAATCGGTACATCTGGTCACCCTAGGTCCAGATCCCAACATTTAGGTGCTTCCCCAAATCCAGACCTGCCAACTTTCTGATAGGCACCCCTTGGGAGCTACAATTCTTAAGCAAAATGGTTTGCTTTAAAAATGCCTAATATATCAGTTAACAAGGATTTTAACACCAGCATTCCAGCAAAGAACAGATTTTACACTTCACTCTCCCTGACCAAGGCAGCTGGAGCAAGATGTAAATTGTAGTGTGAATCCTTTCCTGTGCCAAGTTGAAGGCTCATTTGGGGTTTAGAATTGTTCATTAAAATCATGCCACAACTGTTGCCCTCCCCAACCTTCCTCCTTTATTCATGCTGACTATTTAAAATAACTATTAGCTTCAAAAGTTTCTGGAGATACCAGACCACCAGTGCTTACTTTTTTAAAAGGACCCCAGCCCTTTGCTTTAATGCTGTGTACATCTTGGTTTTGCAGGTAGAGCTTCTCAAGGATTAGTACATAGAGGTCATATCTTGTTAGAGCAGAAGTCAGGGGCAGGTGCCAGAGCCAAGCATCAGAACCAGAGTCAGGAATCAGAGGTGAGGGTTAGAGCTGGAGTCAGGAATCAGAGCCTAGGGTCAGAACTGGAGTCAGAGCCAGGTTACCTGGAGTGAGACAAGGTAGGATCAAAACAAGAGCAGGGCTGGGAACAGACAAACAGAGAAATTATCATAGCCTTAAGGGGGAATGTTTTGAGTAGCCAATGCTTTGCTCCTGCTGCTGGTTTTAAGAGCAGATCTGCTGATTACCTTAGTTAATCAGGGGGTTTGGCCAATCAGGTGAGTCAGTTGGGGCCTAGCTGCTCTCATTAGAATGCTTGGGCATTAAGCTAGCAGGTAAGCAGGCCAGCTGTGAGCCCGTCCCTAGCTCGTGACAGAGCATGATTTCCATCTCATTCTTCCCATTTTCATACTTAGCAAACTGGTCATCCAAGCTGTGGGAGCTAAGACAGACACCGCAACGGGACAAAGTGAATGTTGCTGTAACCTCACTGAAGTCAATAGGGGCAGGCCAGGAATGAAGTTGTGCTCATCTCATTTCATTATCTTTGTTTCTGCTGCTTAGATGCCCAAGCAACAATCAAATGTAAGTTTAATCACGTTACATTATGAAGAGCGGGGTTTCTTTGTGGGCATTGTTTCCGGGACAGGAAATCCCTCAATGGTTAATTGACCCGCACAGAATAAAGGAATGTTATTTTTCATTCCAAATAGAGTTCCAGCTGAAATCACGTTCATTGCATTACAGCCACAGGAAAATGCCATCCTGAAATGTACTTGAAAGTGATTGCTGTCGCCAGAGACAAACTGTAGCTCCTTTAAAATGTCTCCCCTGGCTGACTAAATAACTGCCTGGCTTCTCACCACTCCTCCACAGTACCATCTGATTGGACGGCCTCTTAATAGGTCATTACTCAGCTATTAGTTAAGCAGGTATGGGGTAGCAAGCAGCTCTCCTTCTATAGCAGAAAGTAGTTTCTTTGACTATGCAGTCCAGGAGGCCTGTGTAAATTCTATACTGCTTCAGCCATAGAGGTGAATTTCTTCTGGATTAAATCCTTTAAAGGCCAGCTAATCTAAAATGAGAATATAGCCTAGTGGATAGGGCACTGGACTAGGATTTATAAGAGCTGGGTTCTACCTCTACCACTGCTACTGTCCGGGTTTATGACCATAGACAAGTCTCTTCACCTCTGAGTCTCACTTGCCCCCATCTGTAAAAGGGAGCTTATTGATATTTACCTTTTTAATTTGTAAAGGGGTTTGAGATTTACAGATGAAGAATGGATATTATTAGTGAATTACTTCCATCACCATTTGAAATAACAGCACTTCCAGGACAGGGCCCAGTGATTTAGGTGTAACTCTTCAAGAATCCACTCCCTTGAAGCATAGACTGATTGAGTGTATGTCCTCTCTGTTATTATGTATAGTTTGTTTTACAAAGTAATGAGAGTACAATTTGGTGAGTAATTAGTAAGGCTACTCTCTTGAAACCCATAGTGGAGAGTCCAATCATGCAATAAATCAGCCCACCCCGAGCTCATTGCAGAATGGAGGCCTGACTCTTCACCTGAAGTCAGTGGGAGTTGTGCACACTTTTCTGAGGGAAGAATCTTGCTAAGTGGAAAATAAGTGCTTTCAAATCACCTATTACCAAATGTTTATTGCTATTTCTGAGTTAGGGTTGTTGTTTTAAACAAAAAAAAAAAAGCCCTCTATACTGACTTATATTTTGGTCTTGGTAGCTAACATTTCCTATTTTATTATTTTAGCCTCTTTGAACTGCTGTAGTTAAGGTAATGTCACATTTTCCATTAAACCCCCATGTTCAGGAGTTTAAAACTCAGCTGTAAAAATTCACTCTGCACTGAAAATTGGCACAGGAAAAATGGGATCACTTCAACTATTGAGAAATAGCAGGAGCACAAAGTCACAGGTTTGAGGTGCTCTTCCCCACACGCCAGTATTTCCAAAATAGCTTCTTTTTTGGTTAAAAAATGTTGCGTTGGCTGTTAGTCCTTGTTGTGAGTAGGTGTTATTGAGTGAAGGTGAGAACAGTTACAACTGTGAGTTAGTTCATTCTCAAGAGGCCACTTTCATGCACAATCCTTCCTATCAATAAGAAAATCCAATTTACTATGACTTCAGCATCTTTTGGCATTTCATTGCAAGACCTGTTAGTATAATCATTCTAACTTCTGACACATTATCAGTTCGGGGGTATTTATCATTTTCAATGTATTAGAACATGACTAGTGGCAGGGAAAACAAACTTAAGGCGCTTTATTCAGCCAAGCACAGCCTCAAATAATTCCAGTGATTTAAAGTCAATGGGACTACTTCATTGTTGAAGTTAAGAATGTGCTTTAGTAAATTAGTGAATCAGGACAAGTATAAGACACAATGCCAGATGCTTCAAAGGTACTGAACAGAACAGGGCAATTATCAAGTGATCCATCCCCTTCATCCACCCCAATATCTGGCAGTCAGAGCATGGGGTTTCATCCCTGACCATCTTGATTAAAAGCCACTAAAGAACCAATTTTCCATGAACTTATCTAATTCTTTTGAACACAGTTATAGTCTTGGCCTTCACAGCATCCCCTGGCAACGAGTTCCGTAGGTTGACTGCGTTGCATGAAGAACTTCCTTTTGTTTGTTTAAACCTGCCTGTTAATTTCATTGGGTGTCCCCTGGTTCTTCAGTTATATGAGGGAGTGCAACAGACTGGAACCCATCTCTTGTGAGCAGGCCCAGGCTGGGTGTGCATCTGCTCCTCCCTCAGTCTTCGTTGACCCATCAGTGGTTCTCAGGCAGTCTCTATGACTCATCCCTCCGGCCAAGTCTCACACACAGTCTGTGGACTTTCAACTAAACAAAACCCCTTCTGGGATAAACAGTTCAACAGTAAAGTCTTGGTCTGCAGTCTCTAAACAGTCCCAGCCCTGATATCAAGCCATACCCTCAGGGCTTCCTCCTTGGAGGCAATGGTTTTGCCCTTTCTGGGCCCTTCTGGCCCTAGCTTTCCACCTGAGTCGCTAATTAGTTCAGGTTCCCCTTCCTGGGGTGTATCACAGTTCCATGTTCAGTAAATTACTGGCCCTTTTCAAGGTCTTAAGTCCCCTCTTTGTGGTTAGGTTCAACTCCCTCCTCAGGGAGTAAGCTACTCTGCCTGTGGCTGGTGGTGGAGATCCAGGCCTACCACTACTCCAAGTCCTGACCCAGAGACCCTATGCATAACAGCCACAGGCCACTGTCTCTCTCAATTGCTCACAATGGCTGCTGTGATTCCCTGGGCCACTCATGGTCTCAGCACCTTCACCAATGTTTCACCCTTACCACAGTGCTGAAGTCTTGTACTCAGTCCCAGCAGCCAGCCAAGAGCTCCTCCTTGTTCCCCCAACAACTGCTGTCCACAGTCCTGCAGCTCTCTCAGCCATCCACACTTCTCCAGCTCCAGACAGCAACTGCCTGACTCTAGCTCCTTTTATACTAGCCTGCAACGCTCTGATTGGCTAGCCCATTGCAGCCTACCTCTGATGGGCCGTGTCCCACACAGTCTCTCTGTGCAGCTCGGAGGACTCCTCTACTACTCTTTTTCTAAGACAGGTGTGGCAGGACCCTGAGGCCCCAGTCCACCCCATCATAAGGAGTAAATTTTTTTTTTTTGGTGCATTCATGTTTTTATAGATCTCTATCATACCCCCTTAATCATCTCTTTTCCAAACTGAATAGTCCCAGTCTTTTTAATCTCTCCTCCTCTGGAAGCTGTTCCACACCCTTAATCACCTTTTCCATTTCTTATATATCTTTTTTGAGATGGGGCAACCAGAAGTGCACACAGTATTCAAGGTGTGAGCAAAGCATGGTTTTATATAGAGGCATTATGATATTTACTGTCTTATTAGCTCTCTTTCCTAATGGTTCCTAACATTTAGGGGTTTTTTTTTGTTTGTTTTTTTTTGACTGTTGCTGCACATTGAACAGATGTTTTCAGAGAACTATCCATAATGACTCTGCGATCTCTTTCTTGAGTGGCAAGAACTAATTTAGACCCTGATCATTGTGTGTATAGTTGGCATTACATTTTCCAATATGCATTACTTTGCATTTATCAACATTGAATTTCATCTGCCATTTTGTTGCCCAGTCACCAGTTTTGTAAGATCCTTTTGTAACTTCTCATAATCAGCTTTGGACTTAACTGTCTTGAGTTATTTTGTATCAGCTGCAAACTTACCCCTTTTTCCAGATCATTTATGAATATGTTGAACAGCACTGGTCTCAATACAGATCCCTGGGGGATACTGCTATTTACTCTTTCTCCAGTCTGAAAACTGACCATTCATTTCTACCCTTTGTTTTCTGTTTTTTAACCAGTTATTAATATATGAGAGGACCTACCTTCTTATCCCATGACTGCTTCATTTCCTTAAGAGCTTTGGCGAGGACATTTGTCAAAGGCTTTCTGAAACTCCAAGTACATTATATCCATTAGATCACCCTTGTCCACACGTTTGTTGGCCCCACTCAAAGATTTCTAATAGATTGGTGAGGCATGATTTTCCTTAAAAAAAAAAAAATCAGTGTTGACTCTTCATCTGTGTGTCTGGTAATTCTATTCTATTCTTTACTATAGTTTTAAACAATTTGCCTAGTACTGAAGTTAGGCTTACCGACCTGAAATTGCCACAATTGCCGTTGGAGCCTTTTCTAAAAATTGGAGTCACATTAGCTATCCTCCAGTCATCTGGTACAGCAGCTGATTTAAGTAATAGGTTACATACTACACTTAGTAATTCTGCAATTTCACATTTGAGTTCATTTCAACCTCTTGGGTGAATACCATCTAATCCTGCTTAATTTATTAATTTGTTCCAAAACCTCCTCTACTGACATCTCCATCTGGGACGGTTCCTCAGTTTTGTTACCTAAAAAAATGGCTCGGGTACAGGACTCTCTCTCACATCTCCTGCAGTGAAGATTGCTGCCAGGAATTCATTTAGCTTCTTTGCAATGGCTTTGTCTTCCTTAAGCGCTCCTTTAGCTTCTCTATCATCCCAGTGGCCCAGTTGTTTGGCAAGCTTCCTGCTTGTGATGTTCTTTTTTTTTTAAAGAACTATTAATTTGAGTCTCTTGCTAGTTATTCTTCAAAATTCTTTTTTGACCTGCCTAATTATACTTTTATACTTGACTTGCCAGAGTTTGTGCCCCTTTCTATTTTCCTCAGTAGGATTTGACTTCCAGTTTTTAAAGGATGCCTTTTTGGCTCTAACCACCTCATTTACTTTGTTGTTTGGCCATGGTGGCACTTTTTTGGTCCTCTTACTGTTTGTTTGTTTTTTTTTTTTTTTTTAATTTGGGGTATAATATTTAACTTGAGCCTCTATTGTGGTGTGTTTTAAAAGTTTGCAGGCATTTCATTCTGGCGACTGTTCCTTTTAATTTCCGTTTAACTAGCTTCCTCATTTTTGTGTAGTTCCCCTTCCTGAAATTAAACACTACCATGGTGGGTTTCTTTGGTATTTCCCCCTGCCCCAAAGATGTTAAATTTAATTATATTATAGTTGCTATAACTGAGTGTTTCTGCTATATTCACCTCTTGGATCAGATCCTGTGCTGCACTTAGGACTAAATCAACAATTGCCTCTCCCCTTGTGGGTTCTAGGACTAGCTGCTCCAAGAATCATTAATGGTGTCTACAACCTTTCTGACTGTATCCTGTCCTGAGATGCCATGTACCCAGTCAATATGGGGTAGTTGAAATCCCCCATTGTTATTGAATTGTCTGTTTTTATAGATTCTAATCTCCCTGAGCATTTCACAGTCATCATCACCATCTTGCTCAGGTGGTTGGTAGTATATTTCTACTGCTATACTCTTCTGTTCAAGCATGACACTCCTATCCAGAGATTCTATGGTACAATTTGATTCATTTAAGATTTTCGCTATATTTTACTCTATGCTCTCTTTCACATATAGTACAACTCCCCCACCGGTGCAACCTGCTTTGTCATTCCTATATGTTTTGTAGCCTGGTATTACTGTGTCCCATTGGTCATCATCATTCCTCCTAGTTTCTGTGTGTCTATTATATCAATATTCTCATTTAATACCAGGCACTCAAGTTCACTCACAGTATTTAGGCTTCTAGCACTTGTATATAACCACCATAAGCAGTGAATATAATAGGTTATAATAGTCTAACCTTCCCCAAACAGCCACCACCAGAAGCTCCTGTTCCACCTCGCCCAGCTCCATCCTAGCAGGAGCGGGGGCTGGGAAGGAGCAGCGATGGAGCATGAACTGGGCCTCAGGAGAGGGGGCGGAACCACGGTCCGAGCACTGGTTTTCCCCCCCACCCAGCCTCCCCGAAGGCAGGAGTCACATGCCACCCATGATAAGTGCATCTTTACAAGCATTTAGAGAATCCCTGTTAATAGACCCTCCCCTAAGGGATGTCTCTGTCTGAACCATGTGTTCCTCCACACCTATTGGCTTTCCCCCAGCCCTTAGTTTAAAAATTCCTCTTGAGTTTTTTAAATGTTACATGCCAGCAATCTGGTTCTGTTTTGGTTTCGGTGCAGCCCATCCTTCCCCTCTATAGCTCTCTCCTTCCCTAAAAGTGTCCCAGTTCCTAATAAACCCACAGTCCTCCTTCCTACACCATCATCTCATCACATATTGAGACCCTGTAGTTCTGCCTGTCTAATGGGCCCTACATGTGGAACTGGAAGCATTTCCAAGAATTCTACCATGGAGGTCCTGAACTTTAATCTCTTGCATAGCAGCCTAAATTTGGCCTCCAGGACCTCTCTCGCTCGCTCTCTTCCCTTTCCCTAAGTCACTGGTACATACATGTACCAGGATCACCAGTTCCTCCCTAGCACTACAGATAAGTCTGTCTGCAAGTCTCAAAAATCTGCAATCTTTGCACTCAGCAGGCATTCACCATGTGAATTCACCATTCTCCATCATCACAAACCCAGCTATCTGTAGTTCTAGTGATTGAATCCCCCATTACTATTTTCTGTTTTTTCCTAATTACTAGGATTCCCTCCTCCAGAGAGGTATCCTCATTGCAAGAGGATACCATAACATCATCTGGAAAGAGGGTCCCAACAATGGGATCATTTCCCTCCATTGCAGTCTGATGTTCTCCTTCCAACACTTGCATCCTCCTAAACAACACAGAAGCTGTCTAACTAGGGGTGGGACTGGTCTACTGTGTCCCAGAGAGTCTCATCTAAGTACTTCTCAGTCTCCCTTAGCTCCTCCACTTCAGCGACTCTGGTCTCAAGAGCTCATACTTGTTCTCTGAGGGCCATGAGCTCCTTGCACTGAATGCACACACATACCACCTGCCCACAAGGCAGGTAATCATACATGCTGCACTTAGGTCATTAGGTTATCCCCCCACTCTGCCACTGGACTTCTGCCTGTGTACTTTTTGCTCTAGCTGCTTTTTTGGGGCTGGGGGGAGGAAGAGGGGTTGAGGGTTTTTTGGCGGGGGTGTTTGTTGGCCAAAAGTTAGGCATATCTGGTTCTCATGCTCCCTCTCTAAACTCCCTCACAAAAAACTCTCCTGTTTGCTAGCTCTTCTGGTTGCTTAGGAGCTGGCTTTTTAACCCCTCCCACTCTCCTTGGTAGTCCTGCTCCTGGTCAATAGATCCTTAAGGGACGAGGGCTCAAAGCTTCATTAAGAAGCTATCAGCCTTGCCTAGCATGCTGCTAGGCTCAGGCCACACTATGTACTACAGTCAAGCAGCAAGCACACAACAAACTCACTCATCCCAGGGGTCTCACAGTCACGCCTTCTTCCCCTGGAGAACTTCCTCCGCAACACACCCCTGCTTGCCGCTCACGTTCGCGAGCTCTGCTGGTTGCTTAGGAGCCGTTGTTTCATCTATTTGGCAGTTTTGCTCCCCAGTCCTGGTAGGCCTTGACAACAGTAGGTGCTTCTCCCCTGAATCCTCCCATTGTTACTAGAACTGGTTCCACTCCACCAATAGCTGACGAGGCACTTACCTGCACTTTAGCCACTGCTATCCGGATCTGTTCTGAGCAGGACTAGATGACGTCATAGTACAAACACGAGTGCCTTGTTTACGCTAGCATTCCCATCTTTGCTAACTACCTTTAGACCTGAGCTGGTGCTAGCACCAAAAGGAAGTTGTAGAAGGAAAGTGCAGCATAGAAACTCCTGGCCCATTTTATAAATAAATAAAAATAAAATGACACAAATTAAATTATGGTGTTGTGTCATCTTGTTATTGTTTCTGCCCTGGTCTCCATTTTTAAGTAACTGGAGAAGCAATTTCAGTTTAGTGGTTCTCTAGTCTTCCATTTGGCATGGGAATCCTGAAATAGCAGCATAGGAGGTGGTCTCTACCAAGCAAGGAGCAACCCAGGTAAAATTTTCAAGGCTGCCCATGTCCCTTTTCAAAAGCGACTTCGGCTCTTAACTTCTAAATCACTTAGGCACTCTTGAAAATTTTACTCAACATGCCTGTATGGACTTGAATAAGTAGACTGGCTAGAACTACAGCCATCCTTCTAACACGTGGGGGTCACCAAATTAACCCTGCTTCTTAAAACTGAGTAATGGACTCAGCTAACAAGCACTTAACTAAATAAGTGTGTAAGCATCATCTGGCCAATGAGGAAAGCTACATGTACAGACAGGACCAGGACACAAGGGACTTGAAGTCTGATTGGCTGGTGCAGCCACACGCTAACCACAGACAAACTATTCTACAAACTTAGAGTTAAACTAAGATTTCCAAAAGCTTCCTTCAGCTTAGATCTCCATTCAACTAAAACAAGTCAAAGCTTTGCAGAGTCGGGAAGGGATGAGAAGACAGAGAGGCTTTACCCTACTAGCATTTTCATCCTCTCCCCACCAGAAGACATTAATTCCTAACACTAGTTAACCCACATCCCTGATATAGCCTGATAGGGAATGCCTTAATTCACCACAGCTGGCCCAGCCCTCCTACCCTCTCAAGCCTTGTAATTAGGACCTGCAGCTGTGGTTTTTCCTCTACTTGGGGAGTGAGAGTTAACCCTCTCCCTGCCAACACCTGATGGGTTCTATACATCTCAGCATAGCTCAAAGGAAATTTTCCAATGATAGGCAGTGTTTGGTGATTTAAAAGTATGGTGGTCAGTATCAGAGCAGGGGACTGGCTTTGCCACTGACTCACTGTGCAACACGGGTCAAGTTGTGTTTTCTCTTGGTGATATTCCTTGCTACAGGCAGAGGATACAATATGCTGGGCTGCACATGAGGGCAGTGGGGTGCTAGTAGAGTAGCCAAGTAAACTCCCTTTGAAATCCCTGTGTTGGCCTCAAATATGTCAGGAAGCGTTGGTGTAGGCAGGTGCTACATAAAACACAGTCATGAGGCTCCAGTAGCTCAACAACTCAATGTAAAGTGGATGGGGAATGGAAAGTGGCCACTGTTGCAATCTACTGGCCCAACCCAATGCCCACTGAAGTTGAATGAAGGATTCCTCTTGCCAAGAATTGGCATTGGATTGGGTCCTATGAGAAGAAAAAACACCCATGTGCAGATTGTTCTGCAGCCTCATGTCCCGCTCATGAGTTGCAGGGGACTTGTATATGACCCAACCCAAGGAAGATTTCTGCAGAGGACAGAGAGAATGGACTTTCTCTCTATCTGAATGTAAGTTCACTCATCTGTAAAATGGGGATGATAATAATAGATATTTTCACAGGGCAGTTGGGGAGCTTAATTATTTAATGTGTGTGAAACGCTTTGAAAATCCTCAGTTGAAATGTGCTAATAAAAACATTTATATTATTCCAAGTGTGTGTAAGTGAGAGTGGTTACTTGGGAGAGAAGAGCTTCTTGAAGACTCTTAATTAACAACATTTTGGCTTCCACAGCATTTCCCCTTCCTCTTACCGATTTGTTGCCAAGATTTTCTCATTCCTGTGGAATTCCAAAATCCTAGAAAATAAATGCTAATGGCTGTTGAGGTATCTTTAGTCACTTAATGATTGAAGCAGTGAGAACCTTTTAGTCACTTGGAATAATTTTCATTTTCAAAATGTACCAAGTTAACTCCAAAGGCAGAGGTCCTGATTCTTCACTCACCAGATTTATACCTTGCGCTCTAAAACTAATGTAATTCCTCCTGGATTACACTGGTGTAAAATGAGGGGAGAATCAGGCCCACCGAGTAAATATAGATAGCAACCCCAACTGAGGATCAGGACTCATTTGCTGGGCACTGTGTAAACACACAGGACAGACTGTGCCTGCCCCAAAGAGCTTCCAATGCAATTGGACAAGACAAAGGATGAGAAGGAAACGGAGGCAGAGAGAGTTGCAATGACTTTCCCAGGGTCACAGAGCAGATCACTGGTAAAGTCAGGCACAGAATGCAGGTCTTCTGACTCCCAATCCAGTGCCCTATCTACTAAACCTTTCATCAGTTGTAGCTGTGAACTGAGGTTACTTTTGCCTCTGGTGTGGCTAAAGGAAATTGCACAGTATGATATATTGGCCTATTGCTTGCACCTAGTTTTTATTTGCATATCCAAAGCCACTAGCCTAGGATCCTAGTGATAGCTGCAAATTGTGCAGAGATCCAAGTTGTGGTCTATTCAGCTGTCACTATCTGACTCCTTTATTATCTGAACATCAGCTGGGCAGAAACCCTGAATATCTTAGGTTGTCTAAGATTAGTGAATTCATTTCACAAACTCACTGAATCTCAGCTTTGAGCATCTATTTATATGTGATTTTTTTTTTTCAAGTTTCTGATTAAGAGCGCTGAAGAAATAAGTCTTCTCTATAGCCACAGAACAGGTCTGATTCTGCTTGCACATCAGTGTAAATCAGGAGTAATTCCATTGAACAGTGAAGTTACAATAGTGTCAAACTAATGTGAGAGGAAACCCAGGCCTAACAAGTACAAGTGCAGGTTTCCCCACTTTATTCTGGCAAATGTTCTCACTCAAAGCATGAGTAGGACACAACTGTCCATGCTGTTATCCTGTCAGCCTAACAATACACTGCTATGTTGCAAAACCCAGAGAAAAAGCTATTCTTTCCATTTCAAAGCTCTTACCAGCCAGTCACTGTTCTGTTGAGCCCCAGGGCATTAAAGAATGAATACTTGTTATCCCTTAACCCCTGCGTAGGAGATTGTGGGTTTCCTGCTGTTCTGAAGATTCAGAATGGCAAATTGGGCTTCCTTTATATTTGATTTGTAGTTGAAGAAAGTGGGTAAAAGACACAACTGGGTATTTGCTGTTTATCAGGAAATGGTTAAATCACAGCAGTTTCCCCCAGAAAATACAAGACAGATGTAGAGCTGAGACTTTCTTATTGTTTGACTATAAAACACAGGACACTGTGTTTATTGTCTCATTAACCAGATTGCAAATGATCAATTACATTTTTTTGATGTTCTTTTCCTTTCCCTGGTTTCAGTATTATCCTTTCAAATAATTTTGGATACCAAAAACGTTCCTGTTTGTGGGTCACTTTGTAGCACGTTACTTGGAGGCTCTAACCACTCCGTGACTGTATCAGTCACACAAGAAAGCAATCAGCGCTTAGTGGCAAAGCTGGCATGAGTGAACTATGGTGAGCTCACTACTTTCTACACCAATGGGATGACCTGATCCAGTGTGCTATCTTTAGGCTTTACAACCGAGAGGCCTCTGTATTAATGACCCCTATATTGCTTTCACAAAGTATGCAGCTCTGTTCTTAATGAAAAGACTCCCTCCAAGTTCCTGCTGCTATTTTTAGCCTTCTGCTGCTTAGATCACTCTCAGAAGAACCTTTAGTATAATGTTATATTTTTCTCTCTTTCTTTTTTTGTTGTTGCAGGCACTGAGTAGCAGTCTGTATAAGAGCGCATCTCCCTATGGCTCTCTTAATAACATAGTGGATGGGTTAAGCTCTCTCACTGAGCATTTCTCTGACCTATCCCTCTCCTCAGAAGCCAGAAAACCCAGCAAGAGGCCACCTCCTAATTACCTATGTCATCTCTGTTTTAACAAGGGACACTACATCAAAGACTGCCCACAGGTAAGTGACGTGTGATGGTCTGTAAAAATATTCACTGTACCACTCATCTATTAACCATTTCCTGAACTTGACTCAGAAAAAATACCTTTTTTCCAAGCAGCTTTGCAAAAGTGTCTTGATTGTTTACCAGGCCAGGCCTAGGCTCTTTTCATGCGCCTGTTATAATGGGGTTGATGGAAAAACTAATGAGATTTTATTTTTTTCTCTCCCCCATATATCCCCCAGACCCTCAAAAAACTTACTCAAGCAGATAAGCGAATAGATTTTTGGCAATGTTAAAGGTGGTTACTATGTAATTTTCCATTTTGAAGATTATGCTAAATTCATTTTCAAGCTGCACATTTCTTAGTTACTTTGGATGTATTGCTTAATAAAAAAAATACAGCAAGTAACAGAAGTACCCAGCACTAAACACTGTAAGGAAAGAGAAAATACTACATCAGATGAAAACCATGACTCAATGTTGCAGTAACCCAAGCTCCAGGTATAGCTAGTGCAAAATGTCCCTTGGCTGATATATAAGAGGTTTATGCTACTTGGCTAGAATTCATAATGGTTCTTGGCTTAGTACATTGCCTTTGCCATGGCAAAACCGGTAACATCATTTCGTTAAAGACAGGGTACAGTAATGTGCACTAAAACCATTTACCAATTTGCATTTCTTCTCTACAGATCCAAATCCTAGTGTGCCAGCTTTCCCCACTTTCTCAGGTTTCAGCTCGGGCTGCTAAGGTGTACTGGTTTCTATAGAAGTAGAGACGGTTCAAACTTTCACAGGCTAATCACAGCTCCAACAAGTGCTCTTAGAGTCCTGAGGAAAAAAATGCTGATCATGTTCCAAATATACAGAAGTGCATGTTAGTGGCATCCTGCTGACCACAGTTTTCACCTCCTGGCTTCTTTACATGTAACCTTTATTCTCTCAGTAAAATTGACTACTGTTCACGGCAACTAGGGATGTCAGACATATAAAAGCCAGCATTGCAGGCTGAAGGAGTCTTTGCCAGCTAAGCAAAGACAGCGTGAAATTGAGTCTAAAGTCAGATGAGCTTTAACTGAGTGTATTCCTGTTACAGTTGGTCACAGAAGTGTGAAGCAAAGAGGGTGTTATCTCCAAGAAGTTTTAGCTGCATATCTCCCACTGATTTTAATGGAAGTTGCGGGAGAAAAACACCCCACACAGCTCTGCAAATGCCCTTCAAAACAGTGCACATTGCATTGTTTCAGAAGACACTGAATGGAGCGTTTTGTTCAGGAATGAGACACAAATTATTCAGAAATGTGTTTTAATTTTGAATTGACTCAGTTTAGCATGTACTTGCAAATTACACAGAGATGATCATGTGATAACATACATTGTTCAAGATTAGGACAGAAATATACTAACTATAACTGTACTTAATATATCCAGCAATGGACTCCAATGCAATAACTCTGAGATAACAGTGCAGTGCTGTGTATGTATCCGATAAAAGCAACAGGTTCCCTAACAATCAGTACACGTTGGGCAGAGGCTTGCATAGGTTGTCCCCAATGTATGTATCAGCACTATCTTGAGTGGAAATTAAGGGTTAAATGAGGTTTAAGAAAATTAACTAAAAAGAGAAAAATCAGTTAATGCAAATTAAAGCCACACACTTAAAATACAGGACATGCAAAAGTTAAGCTTCCTACAGCAAAGTTAGCTTGACCCCGCTGCACACCTTATCCAATTTTTGTACGCACGTTGGCCCAGATCCTCAAAGGAACTTAGGCATCTAACTCCCATTGAAATATTATTGAGGATCTGGGCTATTATGATTTAAGCAATAATATATTCAGCTATCCATTGAACCAAATCAGGAGTGGAAAATACTACCTACAGTATGGGCTCTGTGGCTGAGTTGTAATATTATATAAACAAAAATATACATGTGCCTGTGTGTTTGAGTGCATATGTGTCTCTGTATATATCAGTATGTATTTTCATACCATATTTAGGGGGAGGTGGTATGAAATTAGGTCAATTTTGTGTGCAAAATCAAAGGTAAAGCCTGATTGAGTAAAGCACGTAAACACAAGCACTTTACTGGGACTCAAGCCTGTACTTGAGTGCTTTGTTGAATAATGATGGACTTAAACTTGTGCTTACAGTTAAACATGTACTTAAGTGCTTTCTGGAATCAGGGTCTTATTTTCAAGTGCCTTGAACCTGACTTCAGTGGAACTCAGCGCAAGCTTATGGGTCCAACAGCATCGATCCAATTGCAGGATTGGGACTCATGCTATAAAACGCCTTCATTTTTACCCATCCCTCTTACTGCAATTGATTTTGGTTTTTTTTAAATTATTACATATACGGTGTAATAGCTTTAGAGTTTGGTGGTTAATTCCTCCCAATGTCATCAAAAACAAAAGCTATTTTGAATGTGGTACAATGGTTAAATAATTACGCCATATTGTTTTAAATTGTTTTAATTTGGAAAGAGGAAAAGGTAAAAAGAATCAGACTTGGACAATAGGCAAAGCAGTAAATCTCATGGTATTTCTATTCTCTTTCTTTCTTTCTTTTTATGTAATTGCCTAAAAAGAAACAGATTTTGTCATGGAGTTTATTATGGAGTTTTTCCTCTATAATAAAAAAAATACATAACGTCAGGACTTTTTAATCCTTCCTTATTCTCCTTGTGGCAAACATACTAACATACTGTTTTCTTTTCCTGCTTCCATATGAGTTGACGTTATACCATTCTGACAGAAATATAAGTGCTCATTTCAAATTGCACCTTGAGGCATGACCCAATCCAGAAGCATAAATCATGGCAGGTAAAACCTGGTTTTCCAACACCTCAGACACTTAAAGCGTCTTTTCATTTGAAAAGCATCTTAGTGCATTTGTATCAAACCTGAAATATGATTTTGTAAAGCTCTGGTTTTACAAACGTTTTGGGATCCCTAAAGACGAATGTAAAATCATGGTTACTTTCACTTTTTGTAGCCTGTAGAAATTGGATAATATCCCTTTAAATAGCTTGTGAGTCTTCCAATGGCACACATTGTGTTCTATGTTTTAATCGCGCCCAGAAACCAGTCAGAGCAGCAGTATGGATGCAGCTAGTCACTGCTGGTTTGTGTATCTTTAGTAAAAGCAATTATTTGGGAGCCAGCTGTTTCCCTGTGGTTTCGTCACGTTGTGCCGAGAGGACACTCTCAACTCATCACTTTTTTCCATGTGTTCCTACGATTGCTCTGAACTGATTTGTGAATTCAAGTAGTGAAAACAGCTCCGCTCCCACTCCAGTCAGACATCTGCTGTTCTTTCAGTGCAAAACTCACTGATTTCAACAGGACTTTCAATCCTAGAACGGCTACCGGCTTGGGGTCAAAAGCATCACACTTGAATGTAATTTGGATCTCTGTAATTATATCTAACAATGGCCAACATACAATATATTTAATTTAAAATGATAGGTCATGTGAGGAATGAAATAATATCCTTTTGTCATTGTTCACAAATGGGCATATGCACCAACATACAAAATATAAACACACACATATATTAATCTGTGTAAAAACTACTTGTCCTTATCATCAAGGTCCTACACATATCCATCCTTACTTACATCTTGTCTCTGACCTCACCTTCTCCATTTTCCCCAAGACAGCTAATGTTCAGTCTTGGAACAATAGCAGCTCTCCGAGATAAAAATGTCATGTTTCACAGTCAGATATCTCACAGCCCTCCAAGGCTAGGAGTGGGAGCTTCGTACTACTGGGAAGAGACGACACCCAAGTTCCAGAAATACTGGAGCTGAAAATCAGGGTGGGGATGGGAATTGGGGGTGCAGAAAATCTATTTCAGGTCATTTTTAGAAGGTTTTATTGCTTCCTCTCTGTTATAGTTGTAGTCTCAATAATTTTTTAAAAAAAAACAACCCACCTACAATATTTGTAAAATGGTTATTTCCTCCCCTCTGATATGGGTAGCGTATACAAACACATGATGGCATGTTGTGGTATAAATATCTTACTGGCATCCATTTGGGATAATCTGAATAACTCATTCACTGCTTCTCCACTCTTGATTTATGTAGCCACCCCAAACTCAAGCCAATGACACCATAAAATCACATCACACTATCATGTATTTAATGTACTGAAATGTACTGGTTTTATGTGGTATAAAAGTTGGTATGTCTGTGTACACACACACACACACACACACACACACACACACACACACACACACACACACACACACACACACACACACACACACACACACACACACACACACACACACACACACACACACACCATAAAGCGTGCTATGCCAACTTCTGGGAAGTCAAGAAATGCTTGGGCTTCTCGACTGTTTTAATGCCTTGTTGGGAGAGGAATGAGTGGACACAGATCCAGGATATCTTTCTTAGGCTATATTTATAATATACATAGTTCCCATTATTGCCTTGAGCGATGGTGGATTAGCAGCAAAACTTACAGAGATATAGTCCAATCTCAGGCTCCAGCAAAACAGGTCTGTGTTCAAAACTTACAGCCAAACTCCTTCTGTCTGCTGCTTCTGCCAACCACTAATTCCAACAATTGGATCTCTGTCCCATCACGACCCAAATGCATGCAAGTCCTCTTCGTAAGAATACATGTATGGCCTGTCAGTCAAACATCAGCCCATGTATGTGACCTCAGCTGTGGGTTTCTGAATGCTGGGCAAAGAGTTCTTCTGACCCTTTAGCCATTGCCAAGCTGTCTTGAATGGTCTCGCCAACAAAGAGGGAACCATTTCAGTATAGACACAAGCATAGTGGATAACAATACTTGCCTTCCTTAGTAAAGCATTTTGAGATCTGTGGATGAAAAGCACTTACGTGGGCATGATTCAAAGTCATTGAAACTAACAACAAAGCTTTGCATCAGACCCTATAAAAGTTAAATAATATTTATGTATCGCATATTCAGGTCAATGAGAGCAACAGGCACTTGGCTATCTGGATTGAAATGCCTAATTTCAGGCACTCAAGTGTACACATGTTTTCCTATGTGGATCAACCCAGGTATAGAACACATCGGAATTAAGGTGAGCTTAATCCCATACTCTTGGTTCATTAATTAGTCCACAAGACCACTCTGCCTCATGCTACTGAGCTGTCCCTCCTTGTGACCAGAGATCACAATAGAGTTGAGTCAGGAGCCCTCTCGTTGGGAACTTGCAGTTACCCTTGTGCTGTGAGTGGTGAAGCTGAGCGGTACTGCTCCCTACAACAGGCAACCAATCTGGAGTGTGCCCAAGATTCAAGGGACTTTTGTTTTTTCAACGGACACCAAAGAGCAGCCCTGGCTGGCTGTAGTGGGGATGGTGAAGAGCCTGTCATCTTTACTAAAAAAGCAACAAGCTTTCAACCTACGTGGTCTGTTTGCATATCCAGGCTCTTCATAAAAAGAAGAGAAACTTACTTGTATTTTTAAATTAAAGATGAGGTCCTCCTTTACCTTTATAGATACCCAGAATCAGGTCAGGAGGTCAGAGACTTTGTGAGATCTTAACACCAGCTTTAGGTCATGGAAACATCAATTAATTCAGGGCTGCCATCATCCATGCACACCCCATAAAGAAATCCTAAACAATTACATAGACTCAAAGACTCTCAGATTTTAAGACCAGAAAGGACTATCATGCTCTTCTAGTCTGACATCCTGCACCTGGCAGGCCACGGAACCTCACCCACCCACTGCTGCTGTAGACGTATAAAATCTGAGTTACTGCAGTGCATGTTTGCAAAGCAGTGGGATATTTGTAGTGATGATCACAGAAGGATCTCCTTTGGACTTCCCCATAGTGATTATATGTGTGGCTTGCAAATAAATGCACACATCCTTTCTAGCAAATCAGGGAGTGCAGCTCTGGGACTATTATTCGGTCATAGGATTTGGGTATCAAATACATTATCCCAAGATTCTGAAAACCCTCATAAATGCAGAACAAGGGCTCTCAAAGCTCAGCCGGCATAACTCCCCCATCTTCTTGGGTTGGAGACAATACTTGTAGGCATTTGTTGTTACATAGGTCTGGATTGCACAAGATGCAGTCTCTAGGATTTGAGAGTTGGAAAATAACATAGGATCTGGACCGTGCCAACCTCTAATTAGAAACAAATGGTATTTGAATCACAAGCCCAGGTATTATTTTACTTACATGGGTAAGCGGACATTCTGAGATATACATTCTACAAGAAGACAACAGGTCAAATTCAAACCTGGTGTAACACCACTGACTTCTTTAAAACCAGGGGTGATTTTGGTCCAGTGCGTCTCTATCCAGAAAAAAAGTGCATTCTTAATCTGTATTTTATGGGAGTATATTAGTGTTCTGTCAGAAATTAAAAAGGATTCTCCAGACCTGGTTCCCTCCTCCACACAGATCTCTGCTACCAAACTCTTTATCTTTCTGAGTCTTACATATGGAAAGCTGGGATATTTGAATGTCATACACATGTTTGTATATAATGTGAAACAAATGTATGGTTTATAACACAGTTTTACATTATATAAAATACATGAAAGAGACAGGGTGGGTGAGGTAACATCTTTGATTGGACCAACTTCTGCTGGTGGAAGAGACAAGCTTTCTAGCTTCACAGCGCTCTTCTTCAGATCTGGAAAGGGTAAAGAGTTGCTCTATGAAGCTCGAAGCCTTGTCTCTTCCACCAACAGAAGCTGGTCCAATAAAAGCTACTACCTCACCCACCTTGTCTCTTTCATATCGTGGGACTAACACGGCTACTATGATACTGCAAACAAAAGATATGGTGAGAAAAAATAACACACACTTTTACTAATGTGAATGTATCTGTTTTAGTTGTATATGTTATAGACCGGATTCCCACTTTGTATAAATTAGAGTAGCTTCACTGAGTTAAACAGAACCAAGCCAATTTATGTCAGCTGAGGATCTGGCCCTATAGCTTTAAAATATACTGTAATCAACCCTTTTACATAAGACTCTTTTTCCCCACATAAGTACGTCTCTGTAAGCAGAGATTAATTCTCAGATTGTGATCTTGAAAACACTTATGCACATGCTTAACTATGTACTACGTTTACAGTATCATGTCCTAAGTTTGTGCATTTTAATGCACTGGAACAATGTGCAGCTTTCAACCTACCTATCAATAAACTACATTTCACTATTGCATGTTAACTCTGTTCTCCACTTTACATCTCAATCAGACTGTTTTTGTTTTACGTGATTTGAAGTTGGTTCAAGTTTTTTCACATGTATGTGTTTAAAATCTCTACTTGAAAAAATCATGGCAAATCTTTGTTTGTTTTTTCTCATAGGCTATGTTTAGCTTTGCACTGTGGATTTCTTAGAAAGATTGAGAGATCTATATTTGTTTCTTTAGAACTGTTTTCAGATCATTACGAGTTTTGTTATGAAAACTTGCAGAAGTCTTGTGTACAATAACTCAGTGCAGTGGTCTGTGATTTTGTAACATCCATTTCAACCCTGGAAACTTAAGCTTTTTGAGGGTCTGAGTTATCAAAGAACACTCACTGATGATGGCTGCAGTTTGAAATTTGGAATAACGTGTGAATGTAGGGCCTTCAAACCATTTAGCAGCGCAGCATGTAACTCAGATTTCTGTATGCAAGCAGAGAAGGGCCTATCGTGGCCACATTTGATAGCACATTAGTCCAAACCGTTTGTGCTTTCTTAGTGCACTCGCAGAGTTCCAGGTTGAAAATTGTAGCTGTAGCAGTGTTCTTGAAATTTGGATTAAATGTTTGATACTTCTCTAGGTGTTTTGAGAAAGGACAGTGGATGGTAATAGATGAGCATGACTATACACAGAGAAAAAGAAAATAAAGAAATCTCCAGTCAACTCCTTTGATTCTCTTATGCCAACTTTCCAGTCTAACATGCTTTTTGATTATGAGTATGGGTTCCAAAAAGTGCACAAGAACAGCCGAAAAGGAACTCTTCCTGATGTGCCGTCTGTCCTACACCCATCTTACTTCTGCTCTGCTACTGCTATTGGTGTGAACTTTTTTTGTTTTGGGAAATAGAATGTAAACAGACATTACAAAAGCAAATGCTCTAAAATTAAAATAACAAATACGCAACTATTTTACAATTCTATTTTTAAATTTGATGACAGGTCGTTCTAGCTCTGCCCTTGTTGATTGTGGTCCCCTTTGACTAGAATTTTAGCCTTACATGTTAGTCTCTTTTTATTATACAGCAGAACCGCAGAGTTATGAGCACCAGTTATGAACTGACCTGTCAACTGCAAACCTCATTTGAAAATGGAAGTACACAATTAGGCAGCAGCAGAGACCAGGGAAAATAAAAAAGGAAATAGAGCACGGTACTGTGCTAAACATAAACTACTAAAAAAAATAGAGAGAGAGTTTTAAAAAAAAAAAAGATTTGGCAAGGTAAGGAAATTGTTTCTGTGCTTGTTTCATTTAAATTATGATGGTTAAAAATAGCATTTTTCTTCTGCGCAGTGAAGTTTCAAAGCTGTATTAAAAGTCAATGTTCAGTTGTAAACTTTTGAAAGAACAACTTCCATTCCCGAGGAATTCATAACTCTGAGGTTCCACTGTACCATATTAGATTAGAGCAAGAGGCTATTTCACAGGCCTTTTGAAACTGACCCAGGATTTCTTTGGGGCTGGTACTGTGGCATCACCCTTCCAGGATCTCTCATTCATTTCAGTGGAATAGTGAGACCAGGAGCTTTCAGGATTTTGTCCCTTATTATTTAGACCTGGAACTGATTTCCATAATCACTATTTCCTTTCAAAGCCTATTGCCCATTGACTGATATCAAGTGGGATGGAGAAAAATGGTTGACAGGAAAAAAGATACTGTTAAATGTATGCCCCAATGTACGCATTATATTTAAATTGAATCAGAGTATTATATGTTAATAAAATAATTGGTTACCATAAACATGCTGAATTAGGTTTAAAAAAATCATACTCCACAGGCCATATCCAAATCCCACTGAAGTCCATGGGAGGCTTGTTATTGACTTCCGTGAGTTATGGAGCAAGCCACAGGTGCACATCTATTGCACAATTCCCAACGGTGTTTCCTAACAAAATGATATTTGCTCAGTGTGCAATAAATGTCTTAATAAACCTGAATTAAATACCTAGCTGGGAACTTAAACATAAGAACGCCCTCTGAGAGGCACAGGGTTCTATTTAGTAGAGCTGAGAAGTATCTGTTTTCTCCTATAAGGTGACCTATAGACAAAGTAGGAGGATAATTAGGGCAAAACCATGGCATTTATAAGTTCCTTATTAATGTTTATAAGAGAGAGATCAATATGAGCAAGATGGAGTAGATCATGCCCTCCCACTGAAAAGCCTGTGGGATGGGGCTGGAAAGAAAAAGTGACTTCTTAAAGCAGACTGTTGTTTCATCATGGGGGGCAGGGATAGGGGTTTTTGAACTCATCAATATGAACTAATCTGTTTCAAATGAATCACAGCTACATAAAACAAACACCCTCTATACAACATAGGCAGGATAAAATGTAACACAAATAGCTGCCAACAGAGGAGGAAAAAATTCCATGGGCTTTTCACCAAATAAGCAGAGGCTCCCTATAGGTTTGTACGAACAGTCTGATGTATTTTGGGTTACTTTCATATTTAAATAACTAAATTAACATGCCTCAGTACTGATAGTTTTTCAAGATCTCCTCTTCTACCAGGTCAAACTTCCACCAGATCCTGTTCCATAAGTTACACAATGACAGTACATTTATATATAATTTTCACAAGACAATATTGCAAAAACATAAAATGAATATAGAATAAAGCCTGCGAAGAAAGTGCGTTGACATTTTTCAGACAAAATGTTTTTCCACTGGAAATTGTAGTTTCATTGACATCAATGTCAATGAAACCACATTTTCCAACAGGAATTTTCGACAGGAAAATGGTGACTTCAACAACATTTTTCGATTTTCCAATGGGGAGAGCAAAATGAAAAGTTTCTGTTTTGAGCTGACATTTCAGAGAGGAAAAAATAACACTTTTGATTTGAAAATGAACAAATATCATTTTGACATGAACAATTATTTTGTTCCAATTGAAAATGTTAAGAGTTTTGTTTGGATGGTTCAGATTTGAAACTTTCTGGAATTTTTCGTTCCCTGAAATGTATCAGTATTTTGACATTGTTTTGATTTGGAATGAAAACTCATTTCAACATTTCTTATTGGATTAAAATTTCAGTTCTACCCACAGATAAAGAACCCCAATGAGGATTGGGTTGTCCTAAAGCCTGGCTGTTTTAAAAGATGGGGCTGTCTTTTCTAGAGGTGCTGGACTTGTTCTCTACCCCTTTCCAGACTCATTCCCCATCCCAGCACCTCCCTTCACTCCTCCCCTTCCTAATCACTCTGTTTCCTCACTTTTCACCAGCTGTAGTGTCTTTCCACTTTCTTCCCTCCAGCCTAGCATCTCCCCTCTGCACTGTTCCTCTTCCTTCTTTCTCCACCATTGAGTTACCTCACCAGGATTTCAACCCTTCCCCAGGGCCTCCTTTCTCTCCTTATCTCTTCCTCTGAGGGGGGGAACAGAGGCTGAGGGGATGGGGGCGGAACAGGTTGGCACCTGCTCTCCTTCCCTCTTCCTGTCTTTTCCTCTGTAATGCAGACAGTAAGGAGCTGGGAAACAGGTAGGGAGAAAACAACACCCCTCCACTTGTGGGCAGTGGGACCAGAGCTTCTAGTGGCTAGAGCGCACAATTACTGCCCAAAACTATTGTTTCCTTTCTGATTTGCCCAGGAGAGTCTGGGAGACTCTGGGAACATAGACAAAACCCGAGCATCCCTCTCTTTCCATCCCATCCCAGTGGGAGTAGACATCAAAGTAAATGAGTCAGTCATACACCTCCCTCCTGTTGCCCTATCCTCCCCGAGCAATACAGAAAAATAAAGATAATTCAATCAACCTAATCATACGCCTCCCTCCTGATGTCCAACCTATTCAACTAGATTTTAAAATCAGAGGTAGACAGATACTCATCCACTGCTCTCCTGATGTTCTGCTCCTCCTCCTGGATTGTGCCATCTGGGGCCACGGACAATCATTCCCTTCTTGTCAGATGCTCTACCACCCCATCTGGATTGTGTCATTAGAGGTAAAAGCAGACACATGTATCTGGATAACCACCACTTGAACTGAAGCTGTAAAACCCATATTAATGACGACATCAAGGTCTAGTACATTAAGAATAAGAGGCATCACATAATATACGCCATGAATAAGTATTCCAGGCAATGCTGTCTAAAATAGAGGTATTACCTATGCAGTGTGAGTTTGCTCACATGCTGGTCAGCCTTCTTGTAGGTACAGAGGGGGAGACTCAGGGTTAAAGGTTTTTTTAGAGATCATTGTGCATATTAGAAAGTAAATGTTCGCTCTTGGCAGTAACCCAGTGGAATTTAAAGGGCTTGTTTAATGTTCAGAGTTTATAATCCTAAAAAAGTCACTGTACATTTAAAAAAATTCCCTGGTCATTAGTCCCTGGAACAAGTTAGGGTTAGTTGCAGTTTGCTGCTTGCACTGTGAAAGTCTCACTTTCTAGCTTTAAATTATAGCAAAGACCTGATTGAAGGCTCCTTGGTGCAGCAGCACCCCTCAGTGCATACCTTTGAAAAGGACAGTGCTGCTGTAAATTTGCTGAGGGAGATCCCTGCAGACCTGGCAGCCCAGCTACGCTAATCTTTTTGTAAATCCAAGTGAAATAATTTCATGAAAGCAGCTCCTGTGCTTGCTCTGACTGCTTTTCAGCAGAGGCCATTCTGAATGCGCTGATCTTTCTTTCTAAAATTTTTGACACCCTCTTACTATTATTAAAAAATAATCACTTGTGCCATATTTTTGCTTATGTTACGGAGGCAGTGGTTGTGACTCCATAGAGAAGACTGAGTTCTATTTTGCACATAAAACACGGATTCAGCCTCTTCGTTTTGTACGAAAAATATAGTGCATGTTGCCAAAACTTACGGCACTTACTTGTAAATTTGCACAAAATTCATTCTGTACTCAGAGTCACTGTGTTAATTGGTGAGAGTTAATTAATAATCTGTCTTCCATCCAAAGATCTCAAAAAGCATTAATTAATGAAACCCCACAGCATTCCTATGAAGGAGATATGTATGGTTATCTCTATTTTACAGATAGGTAAACTGAGGCACAGAAAGGTTTAGTAACTAGTCCACTTACCAAATGGAAGAGCTGGGAATAGAATCCTGATATCCTAATTCCAGTCCCGTTCTTTAACTACTAGACTATGTTTCCTGTTTGCATATTTTGATAATGCGGCTTTGGCAACGGGTCCGTCTGTATCATTCAACTTCCAGAAAGCAATGCTTAATATTCTCATAAACATCCTTTCGTGGGGCCCTCATAGCAAAAGTACACTAAGAAAGCTAGAAATCAGACTTAAATTATAATCCTACTGAGAAGTCATCTAATCTTGTCCTTAGCCTTTAACACTAGGTACTTGAATAAAAACTGTTGCATTATTAATGTAATATTTTAGTTTAAAAGGCCATTACCAAGGTTCATATACTTGTCCCCGCTACCTTCCCCCCCAAAAAGAGATGCTACAGTGTTCTTTTGGTAACTAAAGAATAGAAGGGAAATAATTTTATACCAGACAGTAATCAATGCCAATTTATTAACTAACACACCAGAATCTTGGGACAGAATATTGATTAAAATGTTAGGAAATTTTACCATTATTATTGAATATTCTGGGGGTAACTCATTCTTGATTTATGAATGGAGTCTCAAGCTATGTTCTTGATTTACTATTAAACTGTTATGCACCTTTTGTTTCTAACTCACTTTCTGACTGAATAAGAGTTTGGCAAATTCTACTGAGATCTTCATCCCATTAAATAGAATTCAGTAGACAGACTTTTTTTAAAAACACATCACAAGTGATAAGGAATAGCCACATTTTAACTAGACTTGGACCTTTGGATCTCAACTGGGTTCAGATCAGAATCTGAAATCTCCCCAAGTTCAGGGAAATCCATACAACTGCAATGATCCAGCCAATCAATATTGCCACTTCAGCCTGAGTATCCACCCACTTATGCAACAGGTCAAATGGTGCAATGTCTGACAGCAAAGTGGGAGGCCCAAACTCAAGCCTAGATTCAGTCTTTCACCCTCACAAATATTTGTAGCATGGGTTTCTAATCCTGCCTCAGCAGAGGGAGATGGACCAGCCAGTGGTTCCCAACCTTTCTGAGTGAAATCCCCACTAGTTAACACTAGGTAAAACACGCTCCTCCCCCCCCGCACCCAGCCATAAACACATATAACCCCTATAAACACATATGATGATAATACCACTACATTACATAAATAATAATAATAATAATAAATTACTCTTACCTGTGTGATCCCACCTCTTCCTGTCCCTCATGGACTGAGGTAATGGAGATGGCGGGTATTGGCGAGCTGGCTGGGGCTACTCCGGGCCCCCACCAGCACAGGGCTACTCTGCTCTGGCCAGGCACCCAACTGGCTTGGGGGACTGCTCCTCAGCTCCAGATGGCTTGAGACTTGGCGGGGAGAGGGAACGGCTCTTCCGCTCTGGCCAGCATGGAGCTCGGGGCTACTGCTCTCTTGGGGGTGGGGGGGCTGCTCCTCCACTCCAGCTGGTGCAGGGTTCGGGGGGAGCTAAATGACCTCAGTATTACTGAAGCCTCATGGACCCCCCTGTGATCTTTGGCGCCCCCCCCACGGGGGTCCAGCACCCCAAGTTGGGAACCGTTGAACTAGATGACCTCCAAGTCCTTTCCAGCCCTACCTGTCTATGATTCTGTGATCTGCCAAGTCTGCTTTGCATGACTATCTGATTTTTTTAAATGGTCACATAAAAGTCACATACTTATTCCTGCCCCATGCAATCACTACATGCGTTAGAAGGACTGGTGAAACAGTGAGGCTGATTCTCTGTAATCACATAGATCAGTGCACAATGGGTGTAAAATGCTACCATTTGATTCAGTAGCATTTTACTCTCACTTTGCATTGCTGCAAATGACTACACAAGGCCCAGAACAATGGAGAATCAGACCCAGTAGTTTTCACTTTGTCTCACAAAGTATTACATCACGGTACTGTATAATAGCTGCTTTGTTCCAGCCCAGACGTAGTTGCATGTCTGTGATGAGCGAAGTGTTCTCTGTGTGCCTGTATATAAAATAGCATGTCATGAGTTTTTAAAATTTGTTCAGCTTTTTGGAATCAGTGACTGAAAGGTTCTGGCTATATTTTGTTAGCATTATTATTGAGATGAATCTTCTTGATACAATGGACTATATTGGTTTTCTCTGTTCTCATCAGTACAGCTGGCATGGATGCACGCTGTGCCGAGAGGCTGAGGATCCTTTGGAAATGCTTGCTTGTGAAATGCCTGGGACTCTTGGTGTAAAATGCAGCACCAAGGTTGTTATGCCTGAACTCCACACTGAACTTTTCTCCAGCATTTATCATTTTACCTTGTTTCTTTGGCATGGTTTTTTCTTTGGGGGTTTTAGTTCCTTATTCTAGACCCGTTTCATCTTCTAAACTCTGGAGTGAGCTTTTTTTTGTCCTTGCTTCTTTCTCTATGTGTTTCAGCTTGTGGCTCAGTCAGAAATCTCACTTGACATCTCATTTGAAATCTCTCTTTGCTCCCCACTCTCCACCACACACTGATAGGTGTCTTTAGAAAATGGATCTCTTTTGATAAATGGCCTGGCCAAAGGCAATGTGTTTGTTTGGGGCGGGGGGTAGATGAATGTTGTATATCTACAAGCATCAAAGTGGTTGAGTAATCAAAAAAGATAAACTATAACAAGAGACCAGAAGGATTGCACAGGAGTGTTTGCATAGCATCACATACAGGGTTGACACAAAGCCCCTGCTTATATTGACATTGCTGTTATTCAGTAACTAAGGTTATGGTGATTAGCAATAATGTGACTATAAGGGCACTACTCATACAGCCACTTATGCTGCTGCCCATTACACTTTTAAATGCACAAATCCACCCTATTATTAGTGATATCCATCAGTATTATTAACCTCAGACTCCTAAGGAGCAAGCCCTAGCCCTAGTTTTGCAATGATCTTGTGATTAATTAGGTCCTTTCATACTGTACTTAATCCATTTCTATAGGAGACCGGAAATTGTAGCTACAGATTTTAAAAGATGCCATTATGAATGTGACACTGTGGCAAAGGCCTTTTAATAATGGTAATAATAAATAAATAGTGTAATGATCTCCTTTGGAGCAGTTTGAGGGACTATATCCAAAACTGGCATAAGTGGGAGCAGCTCTGAGGAAGATTAGCAGGACCTATATCACTTTATATCTGGGCTGAATTCAGTCCCTACTGTGGGCTGACTGGGTGGGGGTGGGGAAGGGGATAAGGCAGTTTCTTCAGTGCTAAAAGATTTCTAATTCTCCTCTGCTCTGGTCTGAGCTCCCATTCCTGATTGAGCACGCATGAGACTGCTAATGAAATCCAGATGTGAGACAAAAAACCCAATAAGCTCTCCCACCCATCTGGTGGCTCAGGTTTCTTGGGGGGGGAGGTGGAGGAGAGGCGGGAGGAATCAGGAAAGATTCCTAGAGCAGCTGAAACTTTAGATCCCAGAATGAAAATAGTTTTCAAGGAGAAGGAGCAACTGGGGGAGGGGACGGAGGTAGAGCTGACAGCAAATCAAGATTGTTCCACAAGGTGGTGGAGGGGGAGAGGAACCAGAGGGTGATGGAACATGTAGTTCATGTTCTGAACCCCAACAGGCATATATTGTGCCTCCTTTTTGTTCATGAGTTGAAAGGGGAGTTTGGGTTGTTAGTTGCCAAAATCCTGGAAAATTACAGTGAGCACCACAGATGGCAATTTTAAGTCAGAAATAAAGGAGCAACGTGAACTAGTCCCCTGTAAAATTGGCAGCTTGGCTTTTTCCTTCCTTTACTCTGTTGGTTGTGGGCCTGAATGCACTATTATATTTCATTCCTGGAATGTTTGAAAGTCGTCACATCTTAAACACATCTGTGAGAAAAGTTCAGAAAGTGTTGTACCAAAACTTGGGTAGGGAAGAAGTGAGGGAAAAGAGGGGAGGGAATTTTCTTCCATTTTGGGGGGGAGGCGGGAGGAGAGAGAGATGCAGAAAAATCCATTTTAGCTTCATCTTGTATGAGGCCACCATTTAATGCAAAGGAAGTGGGAGAAGACACCTTTTAGGAGGTGGCTGCAGAAACTTCAAACATGTGGGTAATTCAAACCGAAACCCTTGCTTTTGACTTTGTGCGGATGTGGGGCTGGACTTCCAAACAGGATACAATGTAACTTTAAGATTCAGATCTTTATAGGTATCCTTCAGGCACAGGAGACCGGATTCTTTGTTTCTATGGAGCTCTGCTCCCAGAAGAAATTTACCAAGAATTATTTTATGCTGCCTTTTTAATCCCTGTGTTCTGGAGCTAACTAGGGGTTGATTCAGATCCAGGTGCAATTGAAAGACATCTCAAGGCTGCTCAAACTTCGTCCTGACTTGCTATAGCCAAAATTCTGACAACTGAGAATAGCCAGAGTGCAGCAAATCTTTGACCAACCCTTCTTTTCTATGGCCACTGTACTGGGTGTGATCGGGAGGGAGGTTGGCACAGAGTTGCTATGCCAGCTCTCTCCCTGCTGGAGAATCCTCCTCTACAAGGAGGTTTCCCAGAAAGCTGGGTAAGCTAGCTTTATGGTGCCTTTGCTTCAGGAGGAGCAATGTATCTGGTGTTGCATTTTTTGGTAGGGTTTTTTTTTTCGTGTGAGAAAAGGTGGGTCAAAGAAATGCCCTTTGCATGTGGTGTGGAAGGTGTTGATGTTTGTGATGGTGCACAGTTCATTCCACTGCCTTGGACCAGCCCTGCTCAAGCTTGGTCTCCTGCACTGATGAGCTTTACCCTTTTGGTAGAAAGTTCCCCTGTGCTTGAGGAACAGAGCTGTTGACCACTGTCCTCTCCCATTTAGCAATGTTAGGCCAGGGCACTGATGCGAAGGGCTAAGATTTTGAATTTGTTTCTGTGGGAAGCCAGTGTAAAGAACAGAGGCCAGGTCTGATGTGTTCCTGGTGAACCATGTCGCTGAGAGATGCACTGCAGCATTCAGAGGTAGCTGGAGTTTCTGAAGACTGATGACTTCCTGCCCAGGCATATTACATTGCTGTAGTCCAGAGAGAACATAATACAGAATGTGAATAAGCACGGCCAGGTCACTGTCTGCCAGGGTGGGACTGAGTCTCCTAGCTCACTGGAGATGGTAGAAAGTGTTACCAATGAATGCTACTATATGAGAGCTTAGGCTGAGGAGCAATCTAGGCACACTTTTAAAACTATTGACCAATTGGGAGGTGTACCGTCAATCAAAGGAGACCGCACAGGGGCTGTAATCTCTTCAAAACGCTTTTCTCTGCCCACCAGCATCATCTCTGACTTGCTTGGGTTTAGCACCAACCAGCTGTTCTTCATCTCTGAGCTTTTCAGATCCAAGCACTGGGCCATTGTGGTGGTGGCGGCTGTTTATGGTGAAGGAGAGGTAGATTTGTGTCTCATCTGCATATTGCTGGCACTTGGATCCATGTAGGCACAAGCCCAGAAGATAAGCGTGAGGGAAGTGTGAGAAATGAGGGGAGAACTAGATGCTGAGAGAAAGCAGCTGCTGCCCGAAGGTGCCACACTGGTGTAAGATCTGTGGGTGCCTGAAGCTAGGAGATGCAGACAGGTCTGTATGTAACATTCCTCAATGGCTACCTCAATAAGGGCCATAGAGACTGCCATTCCAGTCTGTGGAAAGAAGGCCATTGATTTCACTGCAAGTCGGATCAGACCCTAAGGGAGTTCTGACTATGAGCCTTAGGGGCTGCTGCTGTTTCTTTCAGTGAGCAAGAAAACTGTCAACCCTTCACGGGCACTGTCAGAATCATTGCAGCAGATACCCAAAACTCTTCCCCTCTCTAGCCTCCCAACCCCTGCTCTGCAGTCTCTCATCCCTGCTTCTTTAACATCCTCACAAGTCTCCTCATCTCCTCTTCCACTTTCTAACTGATTGACAGGCTTTTCCACATCAAACTGCCATTTCCTTATCCAGTCGATTTTTTGAAAGCGCCTGACCCAGTATAGCTAACTGCTGAATTCAGACTCAGGTATGGTTCACAGTCCCTTCTCCAAGGCCCCGCTCTCTCTTACAGGAGCTGAGGTAGATTTGTCTAAAGTTTAGGCAAAAAAGTGGCAATTGTGGAGCATATTAAAACCAGAATTATGGGGGATGGGAAGCACAGGACTTTGAAAGAACTGGTTCTCAAAGCCCGTGTTGAAGGTTTCCCATAGGCACAAGCCTCTTCCATTTTTTCCTTCTGGAATTCTTTTTACCTACATTTTTTCTCTCTTAATCTCCAGGGGCCATCATTTCATCCATCTCTGTCAGGCCACCACCTCCAGAGAACCTACTGCTTAAAACTAAGACCCAGAGAGTACATCTCTGGACATTTATAGTGCGCTTTGGGTGACATCGTTGTAATAAGGCACAAGGCCAAAGAACAACGAACCCCAACAGTTAAAGCCACAGCTCTTGAAAAAGAGAGCCAGACCTCTAGTGCTTATTAACTAATACCGAGCTCCATATGTCGGATTGAAAGACCCATCGTCCATCAGTTGGATATACAGCAGTAAATGTTCACTGTCTCCTTGTAAAATTGAGGCGTTCCATGCTTCAATGTAGCGTGCTGTGACTCTGGGTTTCTCTTTCCTGGAGACAATTCTAACTGTGTTAAATAACTGAATTTGGACACAGGCAGTAAAAAATACCCTATTGTATGGCACCCAGAAACAAAGCCTCATTGAGCTGACTTTTTGATTTAACCCCTCGTTGCTGCTGTGCTTCAGTCACAGTGACGGTTTTAATTGAATGAGTGATCACGTAGACATCCAGGATCACAGAATGCAGAGCTGATATTAGGACACCTTTGTCAACTCCCTTCTGAGCGTGTAGGTTTGTTCCAGACAGGTGGAGTTGAGAAAATAGTTTACTGCGAACATTTTATTTGGTGAATTCAACCTCCTCGTGGAATGCCCATGATCAGATTTTGATGGCTTCCGTCTATGTGTTATTTGAAGAATTGTCATTTTAAAACGGCGGGAGCACACCTCCCTGCTTCGGCTTCAGAGCCTGAGCTGCAACTGCAAAGCCCTGTCTCCACAACTGTTTTTAGAGCACTAGTGCAAGACCCACAAGCCCAAGTCTGTTGACCCGAGCTGGGAGGCTCCAAACTGTTGTGTAGACATATCCTAAATGTACTGCAAGACAGGAAAAAAAACATGACTCAGGTCACCAGATGGATGGCAATTCCTGAACCAGAGCCCGGCCTGGCGGGGGAGAGTCTCCAGGTCAAGCCAAGGAGCTGGCAATATTCAGCTCTTTAAATAGCTGACATGGGAACTTTTCTCAAGGTATCTAGTGAATCTTAGATCTTTTTGGCAATGCTCCTGATATGTTGGGTATAACATGAGGAAATACACAACTCACCCTGGGTAAAATGATTACCCAAGGGGGAAGTCAGGCCGCCACAAATTTCACTTTGCCTGTCTCTCATGCAGATTAAAAAACACCACCACCACTCAGTTTTAACTTTTAAGTCATAACAGCTGCACTGGGGTTTGTATTTTAACAGCCTTCCTGTCTATTTGACTGCTGCCAGAAAACGTGCTTAGGCTGCAGTTTTCACATTGCAGGCACCCAATTTTCAACTCGTTCTGCATTTTAAATGGAATCACAGGACTAGGATTTCCAAAGTGTACCGCACCCCATCACACCTGCTTCTACTCCGCCTCCTACCCTCCATGGGTGTTACCTCAGAACCTTTCCCACTGCCTGAGTTTTCACAAAGCTTTCCCTGTTCAGATTTCACAGGAGCTGCTCTCTCGCATGGTGTAACTGATTTCAGATTTATTTAAGTCAATGAAGGTGCATCTGTTTACATCACCTGAGGATCTTTCCCACAATAAGTATTTGCATGACAAATAGAAAGAATGTTTCAGGTGACTCCTTCACTAAACAGGAACCCCTAGCCAGCATGATGTTTTGCCTTTATCTTTTTCTTGTGGTTTAGTCATTGCCCTGCTTCACCGTCCTAGTGGTGCTGTCTGTATATAGTTTGTGAAGTGCTTTGAGATCCTATGTGGAAAGAGCTGTATAAATGTAAAGTAACAATACTACTTCTATGAAACAAGCCTCATACAAAATTGTGCAACTAATATATTAGTCTTATATCAGTTTTAAAAATGGCTACTTAAAATCCATTTGATTTTTTTTTTTCTTGGGTAAAGCATAAGCTTTACTTTACCTCGTGCTTTCGGACACATTGCTGCATGAAGCATAGCCGTGGCGACATCATCTTGGGCGACACCAGGGATCAAAACAGGGATATTCGCAGCTAAAAAAGCGCAAGTTGTTACAGTTTGAGCTAAAAAGCCAGACTCCTAAACTGAGAGCTGTAACAGACTCACATTTTCTGTTGATGAGACCCAGAGAAGGATGCATAGCACATACTGAGTGCATTACAGAAGCGGGGTCAGTGATTGATGCTCTGTTCCTTTTCAGACATTTCCCCACCCATTCTGTTTGTGATTTATATTTTACTGAAGTGGGGGTGGCAAGCTCAGTGTCAATGAATGGAGAGAGCTTTCTCTAGCTACTCAGTCTGCTAACAGGACTGAATTGTGCCTTATTGTGGTTGCTGCTTTCCACAGTTGAAATAAAGAAAAAATGTTGCCTCAATACTAAAATGTTCTGAACAGTGGTAAATGTCTGCTTTAGGATTTGCTAAACCCAAAAAACTTTAGGGAGCAACAAAGGCACCCATTACATCCAGTTCTGGTCTGTGGATGGATCAGGGAACAGTCAATATTTGGTGTTGAATGGGTCATCGTTGTCAAATCCTAATATTGCCTTTTAAAAACGCAGTATCTTTAAGTTATGAAGAGAAAGGTTCAAAGCTGTTCTGGCTTTTTTCGAGGTGTGAAGGCCTTATTCTTTTCAAAAGCATCTTTTCAAAAGGTCTGAATCTTAAGTTGTAAAGTAACATCAGTTAACCTCCTTGTACTCAGTTATTTAAAATGCTGCTAACCTGCCACTGATCATAGGACTCAGATTTATATAAGCAGCTAGTAACGGTATACCTCCTCAAGATATGACAAGGAGAGCCAGTGAAAAAATGCATTTTCCAAAAAAAAAAAGGGGGGGGAGGGGGTGAAACAAACACTTTTTATTTTGTTCAACGAATTTCATGGAATTTTTCAAGTTTTGATGACACTAATAAAAACTGCCATTTGTATTTTCTGTGGATTTGAATCAAAATGAACATACTCAGTTTAAAATGGAACAAAAAATTGTTTTGGTTCATTTCAGCAAACAATTGAAAATTTAGAGGAAAACAAAAAATTTCTGAAAAATTGTGTTTACTTTGAAAAGTCATTGTTTGGGGGGGGGGGGAAGAACTTTTGAAATGAAAACCTTTCAACTGCCTCCAAAGATCACCCATTGTGGCTTCGTTCTCATGATGTAATGCTCATAACTTGATAGTCCAAAGAAGAGTGTTGGTAGGTTGAGTTTCTCTGGAATTAGAATTCCCTCTGTTGTCACTCCTTCTCTCTCTCTCGCTCGCTCATGCAGTTTCACTCAAGTTGAGTCCCCTGGAAGCATGGGGTATTGGGCTACACAGGAGATGGTAAATCCACTCCACATCAACCTCACCCATCTTTTTTCAGTGTTCTCATCAGTAGAGGAATATCATGTACAACACTTATCTTTCCTTCTTTTCCTGGATGGCCTCTCTCTGTCTGCCTGGAGAGTGAAAGGGATAAGTTGATATCTAACTGATTTTCCTAGAGGTGGCAGCTCTTAGCAATCTACATACCTGTCCGATAGGGCTCATTTTTTTCTGGGTGCTCTGACCATCTCCATGAGGAGGACCTTTGTTGAAGAAGGCTGAATACTGAAGTCATTTGCTGAAGGGCAGCCATGTTTGATCTATTTATAACTTTGTTTCCTATCACAAGATGAGCCTCTTTTCTGTCTTCCCTTTACAATAAGATCCTTCTATGTTCTACTACACAAAAGTAGCATTTGCCAGATGCATTGTGCAAACAGGTGGGTATGGTAAATCCTCTTCTTTATGTGGTCTTCTGCTCTTGTCATGCTGCATCCCTTCCATTCTTCCCTCATTGTGGGGTGTCACTGAGGGAGTATTTTTCTGTATTACATTTCCTGAGCTTAGGTTGCGGGAGGAGTACTCAGATTGCAGGGCACTGGGTGGGGCATGACCTAATGTAAACCTGAGTGACTGGGGAGTCTTTTGCTTCCTGGAAGGAGGAGGGGTCATAGCAGCACTCGTACGTAACAGGAAGATGGAGAAGATAAAACGACAGCAATAACATTCACCAGTAAGTTACTTGCTCTCCTTGGAGAAAAGAACTCCATGTCTCTTTTGAAACTCTGTCTCTCATGTGGCTCAACAATTTGCTTCTGGCTCGTGGAACTGGACCGTTGTGTGAAGCTGTAGGCTCCCCGGCTCCTGAATATTTCAAAAGCTACAGCAGCTCCTTCTGTTTTGTAGGCTAAATACATTTATTAGCCATCTTTATAAAATACAGTGTCTGTCTGTGTCTCTCTTCCTCCCCCCCAAAAGTAATTCCCTATTTAAGATCTGTACCACTTCCTGTTTTGATGATTCACCCTTAGAGGTTAATGGAACCAGAGCATTTCTAGAGAGCTCTGTGGGAGGAACACTGTCCCTCACACAGATCACTCCACCAGTGAGTCAGTAGAACTTCAAAATAATCCTGGCTCCCCAGTTCACAGGGAGGTGGACGCTAGCTGTCTTCCTCTCTGTCCTCACTCATCCCCCATAGTTTGCAGATGTTCTGTCAGCAACGAAGCAAGATGGGAGATGACGGCAGCTCTGGAGATTGGAGTCTCAGGACAAGTCTGACAGATTGCGCTACAGAGAATGGTTGAAATCTTTGGTGCCCCGCATAGTGGGAGCAGTATTTCAGGATATTTGGCAGGTTTGTTAACTTGTGATTAAACTATACAGTGCTCATGTGGTCTAACAACAAAAAAGGTTATTTAATTATGATTACCTGCCTTTAATGACATGTTTCCATATTTCGTTACTCTCTGGAATATTAACTATCAGGAACAGAGTAGGCCGAGTTTCTTCATGGTCCACTTAAAAATAAATGTGTCCTAATTGTTTCTATAGCACACATTTTCATAAATCTTGCATGATTTTGACTGTTAGGATTAGGATCTGTCATTGTTAAAGTAAACAAAAACTTTAACAGCCTTATGACATCAGAATTTCAACGCCAACTGCACTGTCTTACAGCCCGGGTCTGTTTATACTTCCAGTGACAGGCCCAAGTGGTTAAAATCTAAATTAAGATAATAGACAACACCCAAGGAAAGTGTGAGTGGGGGGAAGGGATGGTTCGGGAGGTGGTGGGGAGAGAGCACATTGACTAAACTTCCTTAAAAAGGAAATCAAAAGTTAAGAGTGAGAGAGAGGGGTTTCCTGCCACCTGTGGTGACTTATATAAAGGGGATGTAGCCTTCCTTGCAATTTGCTGATCTAAGAGTCAGAGAATTTCCCTTTGGTCTAGTGAGCCAGCTGAGATTGACCTGCATATACATTTGACCTATCTCCCCCTGAGGTCCTTCAGTGCAAAACTGAAAATCTCAGCGGAAGGGATATTTGTCTATAAAACTATTAGTATGATATTGGAAAAAAAAAGGGATTGGGCTCTGATAGTGCTCTCTTGTGGCCTGGGCTAAATAAGATTGACGGTCTCAGTCCAGTTCTTAGTGTGCAAGTGTCCACACCACAAATGCCACTGTCATGACTGGCACTAACAGATACCCTTATTGACAGCCTCATTAGGAGCCAAGAATGGAACTGGGTGACAGAGACCCTTTGCACTACCACAGCCTGTGCTGTGTGTGTTCTGTGGCTCAAGAGAGAGCTTTAATCTCTAAGGGTATCAGTTTGGAACTTATATTTTATTAAACCTGTGTAAAAGAGACTGTATGTAGTTCATAAAGATCAGCAGAACCCCTGGGAGTATCTGAACAAACTGGTAATGGCTAAATCTTTTTGTGATCCAGTCAGTCTCAGCTAAACGATTGTTGCTGGGCAGCTTTACCTCATTCCTGCATGGACCAGTCTCTAATTGGCAGTGCTGCTTTGTATCATGTTGCATTGTTAGAGGATGAAGGATTGATGCCATCACATCTTTCTGGGAAGTGTATCTGAAATCTCAGGGACATTAGAAATGAAATCAGAGCATAGTAGCAGTACTACCACTAAGGTGGACTCCTATGTGAACTGGATATTTTTGGATAGCAGTGGGTGTCCAAAAGGCTTGGTGAGTTCAGTATTTGATCATCTAGTTTCAGTTATCAGTGCATCACAGGAAAGGAAATCCACTTGGTTTACAGATAAGTGTGATCGGCCCATTAAAACAATCTTCATCAAAACGCTGCTAGCTCAACTAGTATGTCTCTTCTTACTTGTGGCATCCAGCCAAGGGGCTTGATGGCAAGAATGAGTCCCAAAGCATCTTAGAGAAGAGAGATTATGGAAGACATAACTGTTTTCTGTTCAGTCCATCAAAGGCAGTCCATCTTATTTGTTACAAGTTTGGAGAAACTCCACAGCTTTTTAATAGGATCTAATGAAGAACATAGAGGTACACACTGGCAAACTGAAGACGAATAAGGATCACACAAAATTTCTATCAAGTTACAGGGAAACTCCTCTTTATGTGGAAGTGTATCCTGGGAAGATTGTTTTGATAATTATTTATTTGTCAGGTGTGGAAGAACTTCAACCAAGATCTAGGATCCGTTGTACTTAACATTGTCAATATACATAGTAACAGATAGTCCTGGCCTCAAAGAGTTTATAATCTAAATAACTCAGACACAAAGAATAAGAGAGGGGTCTCTATTTGACATAAAGGGAACTGAGGGACACAGAAATTAAAAACTTGCCCAAGATACCACAGGACATCTGCAACAAAACCAAGGAATTGAACCCAGATCGCTGGAGTCCTTGACCACAAGATCTACAGATCCCTGAAACAATGCTTTATCTGGCTACTTGAATCAAGGTGGAACATAACATTCTTGGATCTACCTGGGCTGCCCCTCTGTTGAGGAGAACTGCAGGCCACATTGTAGAACTCTTTTGGGCTGCCTTTGGCCCTCTAGCTGCTCTTTGAATTCCACTCGCATATCAAAGTGTAGATAGTTGGGTTTTGCTATGTGAGTTATGAGACAGATATTAACCTAAGGAAGATAATCCCACTTATTATTCAGAGAAGATCTATCCAGTTGTGTCCCATTCAGCTATTGTTTCTTGCAATGTCACATATTTGCCATAACAACACAACGGAGGCATTGTGTGAGGGGCCTCTCTGATTTAGCTGCAGTGGGCAGTATGCTAAGGAATTTCAGTCACAAAGAGCATCCTTTTTTTTACAAGAAGGCGGTAACATGCCCTTAGAATTCAGTCACATCACGTGAAACAGAGCTGTGTTTGTTCTGCCTAATGGACTTTGCACGGGACATCTTTTTAGCACAGTCAGAAATATATTCCTTGGCTCTCCCAGTTTGCCCTGAGGCAATGTAGTGCCCCCACACATTCTCCCTAGGGAGCTCATGCTTTTCAAAACTGTAGCCAGCTCCTCTTTGGTAAATACTAGTGTCCATAGAACTTCAGTCTACCATACTGCTACTGGCTACAAGTCCTAGCTATAAAGTATATACTGGAAACAGCATGGGCTTTTTGTATTGTTTCATTAATGTTAAGATTGACTGGACTCTGGTTTTGCAGTTCACTCAAGATGGTCATCTCTATTTGCTGCTTTGAGGACTCCAAGGGGAAGAGGCCTTTAATGGGAATCGCATTAGATGGCAGCAGTTCTTTATAGCTGTCTCCTAAAAGGAGCAGAACATGGGTTTCAGTTACTGACAAATTCCTGTCCTTAACCTCTGAAGAAAGTGACTTATCTTGCTGAGTCAGCAAGCTATTCTCTCTCTTTCCTTTTTTTGCAGTTCCAGTAAAAATTTACAGTGTGATACTTTACAGAACTACAAATCCTGGAAGGTAAAAACCATATTTCCCACCCGCCCCTGCAGATCAGATGCAATCTTAGTAGCTTTAAGACCTGAGAATGGCATTTCTTGGCTTCTCATAAGAGCTAATGTTGTGTGTGATCATTTCATGATGGGTTCTGTTTACAGCCCACCACAGATGCAACTTGAGAGAAGCAAGCTTAAGCCGTTGAAATGAGCTGTGCTGAACGTGAGCTCAGAGGTCTGAGCCCAATCTGGCTCCCTCAGAACTGGGTTTTTAAAGAGTTTAACTGGGTTTTTCAGTTTGCAGTTAGACATCTCACAATGTCTGGGTCAGTTTTGAGAGAAAGGATGGTCTTGAGTTAAGGCACTGGACTGGGACCCAGACAATCTAGGTTCAATTCACATGTCTGCCTCTGACTTCCTGTGTGAGCTTGAGCAAGTCACATCATCTTTGTCTCAATTTTTCATCTATGAAATTAGGGTAAATATGACCTTTTCCCCACCCCGTGTCTATTTAGACTACAAGTTCTCAGCAGGGAGTGTCTCATCTTATGAGTTGAGTTTACAGCCCCTCGCACAAGGGGAATTCTGTGCGCTACTATTACATAAATAATGATAATTTTGGGACAAAGGGAGAAAATAGCTTCCTCATGCCTTGATTTTCATGAGTGTGTGGACAATAGCAAGAAGTTAGTACATCTCACATATCACAGACTGGCAGAAAGTTGGCTCTTTATAGGAGTAATGGTGAACCTGAGAAAAGTTCACATAAAGTTCAAAATTTCCACATGGAACCGCTCTCAACCTTTTGGGGTTGCCAAGCAGGGCTGGAAGGCAAACAGGAACAAACTCTTCCATGAGATTTTCCTACATCAGGTTGGGCCAGAAATTTTGCAAGAACAGCTTTTTCTCATGGTATCTTGGCACTTCTGCCTCTGGTCCCGGCTGGAACCCAGGGGAGCAGAGCCATGAGAAACTGAAACTCGTGGAGAAAGCAAGTTAGCCAAACCTTTTTTTGATCTTCAGCTACAGGCAGCAAGGTTCACATTAGTTCTTATATTTTATCTATACCCAGCCCACATTTGCAGGCTCACGTCTTTAAATTCATGCACCCCCTTGTACAGCTGGGATTGTGGAATCTCACTGGGAGTTTGATCCTGCCCCATTGAAACCAGTCGGAGTTTCACCATTAACGTCAATGAGAGCAGGATCAAGCCATAGAAGCATATGGCAAAATCTTAGTCTTAAGAGAGGTGGCTGCTTTTGGGGAACTGAATAGTGCTGGTTATTCACCTAGCACTAACACCCTCCTGCTAGTGTAGTTCCAGGAGAGGAAAGAGCTGGCAGGAATACTGCTCTGAAAACCAGTAGTGTGCAGGCCAGGCTAGTGCATATTGTTAGACCACAACATGGGTTTGGATGCATCGATTGCATCAAGATCCCAAGTGAACTAGCCAGAAGATCTCCTGCTGGGTACTGGATACTACTGCTTCCTTTCTCCCTCTTGTCTATCTAGCATGTAATTTCTTTGCGGCCCGGACTCTTCCTTAATATGTGTTTGTACAGTGCCTAGCACAGTGGAGCTTTGATCTCATGTGAGGCCCCTCAGCACTCAGGTAATACAAACAGTAAACAGTGGCAATAATAGCATTACTTTGTCTCCTCGGAGTTGTGATGCTCTAGGCAATGCAGAGCCTGGTTGCCCTACCTAAGGCTGTCAAATGGTAGGTAGGAATACCCCTCTGCTTCTGCATGGATGAACTAATGCAGGAATTAACAATTCCCCTCTCCCAGCACAGCCACTTTACAAAGGCCAGGGACTAGTTAGCAGAACCAGAAAAAATCACTCAGATCACCCAGTCTGCTTCTACTTCTCTCAATCTTTTCTTCGGAGTACTAACTACACCATTCACTTGAGCATCTTATCTAACCTGTTCATGACTATCTGTAGTGTCACCCTAGATGCAGTGACGTTTGTGCCAGCATGCCTGTCTTATTTCTCTTTCGCACCCTATCTATCTGCAAGCGCTCCTTTCTGTGCAATAACCTGCTAAAAACAAAAGTGGCAGCATATTGGGTTTTTATGGTGAGCTTCCTTTGAGTTGGTCCCCCCCCTTCTTTTTTTTGGCCACAGCCATTCTGCCTTTTTTCAGTGTAGCACAGAGGGTTGTCCTCACCTAGATTCACCCAGGAACGTATGTGCACATCTGTGGACATACCACATAGACTCTCAGAGTGCACTCTGGAACCTGGTGATGGTCAGAGACCGGGCTACTGAAATTTGATTTGGTCTGTAATTTTTTTCTTAACTACAGCTGTTTCTCAGATGATAAAAATAGGTTGCTGCTAATGCTGCCTCTGTGTCTCTATTAAAACAAGATGCAAAAAAATGCTCAGCTGTGATATCCAGTGGAGAGGAAACCAAGCTTTTCTTCTTCACAATTTTTTGAAAAAATGTAAGCACAAAGGAAACATTGAGGGCTCAAACCTGCAAACCCTTTTACAGCCTTATCTAGATGTGTGGTACTATGCTGGATTGCAGGGACCAGAACACAGTGTGACAGGCTGAAGTTTATGCCAGGCTCTGGTTTTCTTTGATATGGTTAAATGAAAGAACAATTTGTTAAATTCAAGAAATTCTGTGCCTTAATGGGAAGAACAACAAATTGGTGACTTCTTCATGGTCCTTAATGACACATGCCAGACAACCATAGCTCAGCTCTACATGACTGCCAGTTTGCTAAATAGAGGTAAAGGCTGGAATAAGTGGTGAGGCTGTTATATCCTGGTAGAATGGTGTTTACACAACATAGTCACTGTGCTGGGCTCTCAAAAGGAATCACACTGATTTCTGCTATTCTTTTATTCCTTTGGTTTAAGGAGGCTTGGAAGTTTCTGATGTTTATTAATAAATGTTAATTTCATTGTACACACAAACCGATGAAAAAAGATTTCCATTGATAATTGAAATGTACCCATAGGCAAAGTAAGAAAAATGCTTATTGAGAACTTATTTGGGCTTGATTTAAGGATATTTACTTTGTATGTTTTGACATGTGATGTTGACAAATGACGTTTTAACAATTATAGAGCTTTAAACTTTTTGAATCTCAACATCTACAGTCATTAGTTCTTTCAGTGGGGTTCACGTTTCCTTAATACAGTGATCATCCTTTAAGATTAGTCTGCATTATGAGGAGGCTTTGTAGAAATTTCCATGACCCCAAAGGAAGGGGTTGAAGTTCTGTTGTAGACTGGCAGTGGGAGTGCGTCCTACTACAACAGAGATTCCTGGGGACTTTCCATCTCGGTGGACACTATTTTTGTCTGTCCCAAACATCACCACTTGGCACGAGAAATTAGTCTTCCAGATTGGCTGCTGCCATCATTGAGGACCATGCCAGAGAGCCAGGCTCAGGAGAGAGCTTGTGTGTGAAAGCACTGAACGTTCTCTTATGTTTCCAGATTGGGAGGGTCGTGCAGCTCATGCTCTTCCCTTGCATCTCTAGAAGATGCCTGTGGAAGCATTTCTTGTGGCAAGGTGAGCCACTGGAACGAGGGTGGCCATTAGGAGCTGGGAATGGTTGATTAACAGCACGAGGTATAGGAATGTTCTTCAAAATCTCTCTCTCAACCAAATCCCAACTGACCGTTTATTGAGGTTTGAAAAAATTGGACTACTTGGCTTTTTCTTGTCATGTGTCATCTTTATATACCCAGTTCCAACAGGGACAAGAAGCAGACTTGCTGAGTACAGGAAAAGTTATTATGGCATATCCATCCCTATCAGAAGGCATGAGGTATAGAAATCTGAAGAGAGTCCATCATCCAGACATCTCCAGCTTACTTTTTGCAGATTCAAGTGGTTTGGATAGGAATCCAGAGTTGGAGGTGTTAAATGGAACCCCGCCCCCAACCCTTCTGAGTTTTGCCCACCATCAAATGGGATTAGATGAGGGAAACAGTTCAGTCCAGACTCATTCTCCCCTGCCTGAGCTGGGCCAAATGCCTTCAGTCAGTACCCTAGGGGAAAGATGGCCTGGAAGGGAGTTTATACTCAAATACTAGAGCCTCTTGGCAAGATGTATTAGGAAAAAGGCAAACTATTGCCTAAAGACACTACCCACATTTGATGTAACTGCAGCTCTTTGATCAGGAAGCTCTCACTATCCTGGGAATCTGGATTAGCACTCAATGTGGAAAGTTAGAAAGAACAGAAGGAATTTTTTAAATTTATGGTGGGTGTGATGGAACTTTGTAGTTCACCCACTGGCACTGTCTTTTGCCTGGGGTCAGGTCTACTTACATCAGTATAACTACGTCGCTCAGGGATATGAAAAATCCACACTCTTAAGCGATGTAGTTATACTGTCTTAACCCCCAGCATAGATAGCGCTATGTCAAAGGGGGAGAGGGTACTTTTTCTGTTAGCATAGCTACCAACGCTTGCAGAGGTGGATTAACTATGCCGACAGAAGAAGTTTTCCCGTTGGCATAGTAGTGTCTTCACTGAAGTTTTAACTGCCCTGAACTGCACAGTTTTATCTAAAAACAAAAGTGTTAAACTGCCATGAGTGTGTTTGTGCACAACTATGATGTTATTTCACAGGCTGTGACAATACCTTCATCATGTCACATGGCCTGTATCTATCTATTGGATCACTGAGATCTCCTTTCAGGTCATCAGTAACGTGGAAAAGATCTTCGCTATGAGCTGGAATGTTTTCTTTCACTTTGAGCCTACCAACAGCTTTGGCAAGTTCATGGAATCTGTTTTAGAAGCTACTGGTCTTGCAGAGTTACAAGTGAGCTGATCAAGAACACTGGATAAAGCGTGTATTTATAGAAGGCTGCATTTATGGATACTTATGGAAAAGGCTATAGTCCCACTCAGTGAAGACAGAGATCATGCATGCTCATCACAGCTTTGGAAAGGAGAAGTTTTTTCTTTACACCTTTTCTTTCCATTCTGAGTGGAAGTTACTCGCAGATAAATTCCAGTTACCTCCACCAGCTCAAATTCTCTATTAAGCTTTGTTTTAATGCTTTATTATTATTATTATTTTGGCTGTTGTTTAGGAGTTCTAGAGTCTTCAGTTCAAATTCCCTGCTGTCATAACTCCTCTGGATTCAATAGAGTTACCCCAGCAGTGAATTGCCACTTCAGTTTATGCTATAGTCTTTTATCATTTAAGTGCTGCTGTCTTTTGCTTGGCGATGTATATGACCAGAATATAAAGACAGTACCTGTCCAGAAGAGCTTACATTAGAAAAGAGAAACATAACAAGACACTTGGGGTGGGCTGAGAAATCTTTCTAACCAGCCAAATGTCCTTTCCTGGGGTGTGAATGAGGGTACCGTCCATTTTGTGTCATTTCCCATATCCTCTTGCAAGGTGCGACAGAAGGAAAGAGCAAGCTAAAGAAACTGTTTCCCCAGGGTAAACTAAATACCAGTCAGTGTTGCTTGGCTGTCTTTCTCCTTAGTTTATACACTAACATGAAATGCCCATTAGAGAATTACACCATGGTTAAAAAATGCTCCATTTTGGGAGAATGATCTACTTTGAAGTGTTCATACTATGCTTTAAACTCTCAGCTAGTAAAACAGATTCCTAGGTTTGTCACCATTTCAGTGAATCATAGATTCCTCGAAACATACTTATTGGTTCATCTAGTCCATATTACTGCCAGTAGTATATTTTTCCCTGAACTACATTATTTAATACTGTCCACTGTTAAATGAATCATTGACAGGGCTTCCACAACTACATTTTAAATCCATTCCACAGACTAATTAATTTATCCTTCTTGCTTTTGGCTTTCTACTGATGAAAGAGAACTGCTTGTGTAAACCATAGCAATGAGCAACTGCACTATTCTGGCAGGCAGAGATGGAAACATTTCTTTCATAACCTCTTTCTGGCTGTGAATGCCTTTGATCCTCTAACACTTGCACTCTAATAAAAATAAAAGCAGAGGCAGGTTCAAACCATTAGGCGCCAATGCAACTCAGTACATCTGATCACGCAAATCAGTGTGACCTCAAAGAGAGACAAATTTTGATATTTGTACCATCAAAATTTTAAAAAAAAAAAAAAAAACTATAGAAAAGTTTCCTTGATTTTGTTTTTGGCTGCATTGTGAACTAGAAACACAATGTCATTGTGTTAATGCAAAAGAATCTGAAAGTGTAATAGCCTAGAACTGAAGGTGAAATTGACTAGTCTGTATTCGATGTCCAAGGTCCCATTTCAGCAAGGTACTTAAGAATGTGTCTGGACTACTCATTTGCTTAAAGTTTGGCACTTGCTGAAGTTGGACCAAAGCTGAGAGAGATGCAAAAAGTAAAGAAATGGCATAAATGAGACAGTAGAAGAAATCCTTTTGAAATCCTTTCTGTTTTGTATCTTAAAGTGTTGTTAGCACTAGCATAGGTAAGGAAAAGTGTATTTCCTCATACCAGGCTTGAATCTCCATTATCTTGTTGTAGTCACTAACACCAGTGCCAAGTGAATTCTTCCCTATCCAGTACTGGGTCTGGTGTCTTGGAAGTTGAAACCTGATCCCTAGCTTCTCTTATCAAATTAAATGCATGAGAAATGCTGCCATTTTTGGCAGCTCTTAATTTCTCTGCACTCTAGGTGATATGGTGAAGCAAGGGAAAAACAAAGTATCTATAAAGAATTTCACTTCACTTAGCCAATCTAGTGGTTTCGCCACAACTTATCTTTTCTGGAATTCACAGCCGACGATGTGGTGAATGTCTGACCAATACGATAGCAAAGGATGCAAAAAAGGAAGAGAAGAAAGAGCAATCACAATCAGAATTGGAAAAGGCCTATTAAGTTATTTTGCCACTCTCTTGCTGCTGCAAACTATTCCACACTTATTCTTAAGTGCCTGGTCCAGTATAGTTTCAAATATCATAAGCAATGGTGATTCTACCAATTCCTTTGGGAGATTATTACCCTGACTAATAGATCTCAGTGTTATGATGAAATTGAGCAAAGGGAAATTTAGGTTGAACATCAGGGGGAAAAAATGTATTACTCACAATTGTAACCCTGGACTGCCTTAAACAGCTTCTCATCCTCCTTGGAGTTTATACAATAAATATATGCGTAAAGGTATCATACTACCTCCTACATGCACTTAGTCTTTCCTTAGCTGATCAATACATATTTAGACTGGAACTTTTGAAGCATCCTAAGGGAGTTAGGTGTCCAGTTCCCACTATTATTCAGTAGGGTTTAAGTGTCTATCTCCTTTAGGCTCTCCTTAAAGCCCAGTTCTTTTAATTTTTCCTCTGGGGTCAGTTTTCCAGCTCTTTGTTTTATCATGTTGTTGCTTTCATCTAGATTCCCTCTGTAATATATCAGCAAAAGAGGTTCTAACCAATAAATATCTCTAGTAACAACAAATGTCATCATAGTCAAATTCCCACCGTCCCAAATACTGATCACCAAGATGGTTTTTAACCATCTGATCCAAAAAAAGTCACACGGCTTTCCACTATTTTGATGATTCTTTGGGACTCAAGCTACAAGGTTCCTACTTCGGTGTTGATTCATACCCCCCGTTTCAATAGTGTCCTTTCCCAGCAACTTTTCTTAAATGATTAAACAGTCTTTATAGTGTTTGTTAAATCTCTGGTATGAAACAAGCAGACGTGGTCTATATTCTAACATTTTACAGACAGTTGCCAGATTTCCCCACCTAGAGTGAGCAGATAGCAAGTGTGAAACATTTTTTGTGGGGAGGGGAGGATCAGACAAAGGCTCTAATATTGGGATGTGTGGTCATCCTATCCCCATACCACTGGGTGAGCCTAAGTACAGAGGAGATTGGAGAACGATGAGAATAAAGAAGGAGCCGTGGGAGAACTTATTCTTAAAACACAGCTGCATGTGCTGGGTTCTGAAATCACCAGTGATGTAGACAATAACAACAACAACAAATGGAGGCTCTTGCTGTGAAACCTCTTGTCCCCATGTGTTTCTAAGAGTATATTCAGCACTGAAATATTTATGTGATGGCCAGTGATAGGCTGCACAGCTCCATGATCCAGCCAGAGGATGCAATTCCGTGTAAAGACTTGTGTTTACTTCGGGGCACTCTTTGGGGTCAGGGAGCCATCCCTTAATGTGTACTCATTGGGGTGCTGATTGCCGCTCCTTATTCGGGCCCCTGCCTCTAAAAGGCATATTTTTTGGTAGTCAGCTCAAATATTTAACTATTACTTACAAAACAGCAGTGACTGCCTTTAGGCCAGATCTTTGTTTCTTTGTACAGTGCTTTGATTGTGTAAATTGTATTGCGTAAGCACTTTGGCCTACACTGGAATTCATTTCTTCTCCTTTATGGCCTTTCGTTGTTGTTCTTGTATGGCATATTTGTCCCTTCTCCAGCTTGTCAGAAATCCATTTCTGGTGCTGTCAGTGACTGGAGAGAACATGGTTCAGACTGTCCTTTCAGTTTGCAGGGGGTCTAGACCAGTCGTTGGTTTCCTCTCTTCTTGGTATGGCTTCCAGAGGCGGACAGCCCGTTTCTCAGTGTTGTTACAGAACTGCAGGGCTCCCAAAGGCATGAGGTTCAAAGTGATGGCTTGCAAATGTGCCTTAGACCAGTCTCTGATGTGCCTTATGGCTGAACAAACTATCCTCCAGATTTCTTAATGATAATGCCATTGTGAGATGAGTCATCATCAATGAATCCAATGCACAGCACAGCGCTATAATGAATTATCTGTGCTTCTGTGTGTTATTTTTTCGTAATACAATTGCATTGCAAAGTCAGCACAGACCCAAAATTCTGACATTTAACTCATGATCTTTGATCACAATGTCTCATCATGGTTGGGGTTTGGATTGGCTGAGCTTTACAACTAGAGCTTGAGCCCAGACTTCAGGTTTACCTGCTCCTTGGCAGGCTGCTGATCTGAATGTAGCACCAGAGCCTTCTCAGCTCATTTTGCAATTGCAGGATTATCACCAGTAATAAAAAGTCTTCAAGATTGATTATTCCCCGAATGACCATTCAGCAACTCCATTGTTTTCAGTGGCATTGCAGAGAACGAAGGAAGAGCCAGATTTGTTGTTGGTTTGCCAGCAGCGATATAATCCAGTTTACCCTCCTTGTGGATGAGTTGTTTCTGCTTTACAAACAGGAGCAAAAAGAGGTGAAATCCTATTGCTGTCATTCAGTTAACCAAATATGCCTCTGAATACACCCATAAGGTGTGATCCAAAGCACAATAAACTCCCATTGGCTTTAATGGACTTTGGATCAGGCCTATGGAGAGCAGATCTGCTGAGAAAGGTGCCATTTTTACATAGCTGAATGACATGAAGTATTGCAGCTACTATCCAAGAAACAAGTCTATTCCATGTAAATATAATACATTTAATTTTTATCATTTAATTTAATTTAATTTAAATCTGTAGCATTTAGGACAACATACAAAGAAAATCATACATAAATAGTATGAATGTTCAGGGTACAGGTCAAATGTCAAGGTCAAATCATAGAAGTTATTGAAAATGTACGGAAAATTATCTTTCCATCAACACATGGCATGATCTTTGACTCTTAGTAATTTAGGGAGAGTTTGCGTCTTAATATTGATACATTATATAATATGGTTTTCAACAAGAGCAGCTAGACTGCCTGATGATGCCCAACCAAGGTTGGGCTATGTTGATCTTATCAAATGCAGAGGTAGTAAAAAGCCTGAAGGGGATTGGAAATATTTATCTTCTCTTTGAATAAGGTCACCCTGATTTCATCACTAATTCTGATACCTGTTTTTTGGCAATCAAGTCAAAGTGGTCATCGTAGAGCACAAATCATGGAAATAAAAGTTGGACCCACCGTTAGTAACAGTTGCCCTTGAAGGTGTTTTTTCAGGTTTTGGTTTGTTTTTTAATTATACAAAAGAATTGCTTTGTATTTGCTTCTGATGTGCTGAAAGAGCAACAATGAGCATTTCCCAAAATGCTTACTGAGACTCATAGTGAGAAATCCTCTTGCCAATAAAATTAAAACAGAGAAGAAATATACTGACTGCTTCTTCTGGCATACCTCAGCTTGATTGACCTTGAATAAATACCCAAACTAAATGTTTTTGGTTCAGAACAGGATCTGAAATCTAACATTATGGCATGTCCCATGAACTGACATTTAGCAACATGCTATTACTGAGCCCTGGTCTAAGTTAGGGTGTGGCAGTGCTACATGGGTGATTTGAGTTCAGTCCCCAACACATAGAACTTAACTAGGTGAGAGCAAATGCCTCACGCAGTTTATTGACCACCTTTCAGCCCATCAGCTCACTGAGTGCTATAGAATACTTGGCTCTTAACTAACCTGATTTTTATTCTCATCGTGACAAGTGCTCTCCTTAGCCCTGGCCAACTAGAAAAAATTTCTCACCCCACATAAGCACCATGATGACACCTTCCCTACGTAACGGCTGGACTCTTTTGCTAACAGAATGACAGAGTTACATTGTAAAACACTGAGATTTGTTTTTATTTCTCTGTTTTTGTTTGAAGCTTGGCCAACTATGATTCCCTAGTGGAGATTCCCACCATCACAATTTAGAAGAGGGGAAGGGATTGGAGCATCTGTGTGGGGGTCAGGGGGTGGAGAGAATTTGGAAAAGCATCTTTTTGGTTCCAATATGTTCTCCACAACTGTGAGAACTTTGGAAATCTTCACTCTGCATATAAAATGACTCAAGCTACAGTAAAACTTTTAGCTTATTATGGTATTTATCTTGGACTAAGTGCATAGTGATGGCAGGAATGAACTTAATGAAGTAGAAGTTGAAGATTTAGAATATACACAAGAATGGTGGGCCACCATGGTTAGAATGATATTAAGGCTTTTGAGAAAACCCTTATGTAACTATAACTAACTAATCAAGTGGTCCCAAGACATGACATGCAGAAGGCCAGTTGTTTAGCTCATGGGAGACAGAAATGTGGAAGATGATAGGGAGGATCCAGACCCACCAGACTCTGTTCCTCTCTGTAATTTCCGGAGTTAGATCCCATTTGATACATCCACTTTATTCTAATGGATGATGTGCAACTTAGAGAAAGAAAATGCAAGTTGCACTGTCTCAGTAGTGCATTCCCCCTACAAACAGTCTAGATTGGCACAGAATGGAACTGGGATAGCCTTTAACCTTCACTTGCTTGGCATACAGTGAGTGCAATGTAGCAATGGACTAAATAGTTGAGTTAACAAGTGCAAGTGCAACTTACAAGCAAAGGTTTTCAAGCTGCTGCTCGATGGATGCTAAAAGCTGCCATTTTCAAGTAAATGTACAAAGTGGATTCCTGTATGTAAAGCTGAAAGGAGTAGTCTGGAATCAGGGAACTGAACAAAATTTCATATCAACTTAATGTTCAAGTCTTTTTTGGACTAAGCTCAGTTTGTGGATAAAAGAGTTTGTAAAAGAGGCGTTAATACTTCTGATTTCTAGGTTGTTGACTTTGCAGGTCTGTATTACAGAAGGGAGCTGAAGGAATGATTACACCCCAGAGATTTAAAAAGGAAAAAGTGTGCAATCATTAGGTTGCTTTGAAGCTTTTTTCTCAGGTATCTAGCACATAGTTTACATAATCAGTCGCTGAATAGTTCATATGACAGTGTGTGGAAGCAGGGAATTCTGTGAACAGCAGACGGCTGAGGAGCTAGCCCCCCTTTTGTGACAACAGAAACAGATCTGCATGTTTCTTTTTGGCAAAATTAGAAACTAATTTAACCCTAAAACAAATCTAAGTTTCCCAGGGTGCTTTGTCAGAGTGGTGTCCTGGAAGCTCTTGTAAAGAAATGGGAAGATTTTTCAATTTATGAGGGCAAGTGGAAATTTAGAAACTGGGATTTAATGGGACATGAAAGTAGCCTGGTATAGAAGACTCTGCACTGATTTCAAATACACATGGCTTTTTAACAGTCTAGTGAGAATGACTTTAAAAATTCTCCCTCGTTAATTGTGAATAATTGAACTTGGAAGAAAGTCAGAACGCTTCAAATTGATTTAGCAAAAAGTATGGTCAAGGATATGGCACAGGATAACTTCAGCAGCCAGACTTTCAGTACTGCTGAACTTGTTTAGAACTGTAATGTAGCTTTAATCATTTTAGACATTTTACTTATACACTATAAGGTTAAGATTTTTGGAGGTCTGAAGTTCTTTGTGACCCTGAGGCCCTTCTAAAAAACAGTGTGGGTTAGCTGGAAAATCACTGGTTTCTGTTAGGAAATATTAACTAGTAACCAGAGGTGATTCATAAGCCACCAGTCACCAATCACCCTGGGACGCTTACAGAGAACTTTAGGCTCAAGATTTATTTGATATTTGGGGCAATGGTGAGGGAGAAGAAGCTGCAGATGTGTATGTGCATATACATGTAGGCCTAAATTTCCAAAAGAGGTCATCGATTTTGGGAGCTCGCCCTGAGACCCCTGGATCCTGTTCTTCAGTGATGCTGAGCTCCCATAGACTTCCACTGCATGTGGGAGTGCAGCACTTCGGTGGAGACAGACACATAGGAGACGACATGTTTCAAGTGGGGCTCCCATAAAACCACTCGCCACTTTGAAAATGAAGGCTTTAGGGGGATTTTATGTTTTGTGAAGTTGGTTCGGTGTAAAGACATTGGCTGACTGGCATTTGGGAGCGGTAGTTCAAGCACAAAGAGCAGGCACAAGCCCCACATGAAGGGAATTCAAGGGAAAGATGTCCGCAAACTGAATCTGGTGAACTTTGAAAACTCTCATTCTTTACAGCCTCTGAAATGGCCCATCTCATTTGCTAGAGAGTGGCTAAAAGGACAGCTTGATGGGCTAAGCAACATATAGAAGGATGGATATTTTCATATGTTACATCCTCATTCTTAGAAACCCTGCAGCAATGCAATGGATGGCGTTGTTATCAATCAGCAGGTATCACCATTGCTTTGAACGGAACATCCGTTCTTAGAAATGGCCGGTGATTAAAATCAGCTCCTGCACATGTGCATGTAAGCGAAGAAATGAAGGGTACGCAGAGCCGCCAGTTCCCACGCAATTCCCTCCACGCTCATTGTGTCCCCTGTGTGTAGGTGTGATTCCAAGAGAGAGTCAGACCCAGGAGCTGCACCAAATGCAGTCCAAATGCAGAAGAAGATAATTGCTAGATGTCCCTTTCTCCTTGCCCAAGGCTGATGCAATAATCTTCACATGCTTGCTTCTTTTCTAACCTCTGACTGAAACAGCCAGATGTCAGCAAAACCCACAGACCAAGCTGGGCTCAGAACTGCACCAAAGATGACTCCAACCCTCCAGGGAGCTTTCATTTCCCCAAACACAAATCTCTGTCTGGCCAGAGTCCAAAGGAGGGGTTTGGGAGAAACATATGCATCATGCAGGAGGCTAGGCAGACTTGGGGAAATGGTGATGTCCTAACAATCTATCTTAGTCATGACCTAGAGGGCTACTCGCTAGGAAGGCGAATAAGGTGACTTTGAGATCATGGCCTCTCAGCTCTTTTTTCCTCTCTTTCCAAGCAGAGACTTCCTTTTAATAACATTTCACCTTCCAAAACAAACAGTCCAAACATCCAGACTTTTAAAAGTAATTTCATTATTACATTGCCAAAGGCCTGGAAGAATACATAGTATACAAAAGTCTATAATCCAAGGGGAAAGTGGTTAATGAGTTCATTTTAATTAAAGGGATTAGTTTAGTGATGGCAAACATCTGTAAAATAAGTAAAGTGCTTTGGGGAACCAGCGTCTAACCTTTAGGCACACTGACGTCAGTTGACTAGGGACCTGAAGAAGGCCTTCCGTGTGAGGACCTCCCAGTGCTACGTGGGCGTGAATGAATTAATCCTCACAACATCTATGTGAGGTAAGGGAAGTATTATCCCTGTTCTATAGATAGGTTAACTAAGCCATAGAGAGGTAAAGTCTCTTGCCTAAGGTCATGCAGGAAGTGTGTTCCAGAGAAGGGACCAGAACCCAGCTCTCCCAATCCCAGGCCTTAACCATAAGCCCATTCTTTCCACCCAAAGGGTTTTCCCCCTCATTATAATATATAAGATTTTATGTAAAATAAAAAAAGGTTTTAGAAGTTTTCTGTCTTTTGTAAATTATTGCATTTGTCTAGCACCAGCCGACTGGCAAACTGAATAGAATAATGAGGCAGCAGGACAGGGGCGTGAACTTCCACAAGGACACAACAGAGAAACTGTGGTGGTTAGACTGGATGTTCCGGCTTTAAAATGTTCTTAAATGCCAAACAGATGGATAGCAGACCCTCAAGCGAAAACCCCAAACGCTGCGGTAAACTAAAGAGCATCCAGTCCCTTTTTATACCATAGAAACATAGGCAGGACTAAAAAATCTCTGCTTGGAAACTGCTGCATGCCAGAGTTTAGAGAGCGAGGGGAAATGCATGATCATGGATACCTGCCTACCCAATGAATGTCTAGTACATAGAGGAAATATATCCCCATTGCTTATTACAATTATTATCATCGTAATCCTAGACACTGTGGTGTGCGAGAGCTTTTGCACTATATTTTGGGCCTATCCTGTGGCATTTCTATAAAGGATCCTATGACTCTGGAATTGGCAGGTGGCCTTGTAGGGATTCTTAGGGCTTCACAGAGGAATTAAGCTTACAAAGCGCTTCCTTGTCAGTCCTCTTCCCAATCTGGAAAGAGGACAGATTTCTCTTTCTTGTTTTGTTCTCAAGCCCAGGAGCCCCACTGCTCCTGCAGCCCACATCCCCTGAAATCAGACCCCATCCGGCAGCTGCATAAATCATTAAAAACAGGCCTGCACTGGGGTGTCTGGCTGTTGGCAAAACAGGGGAGGTTACACCCTTCTCTCCGTACTCCCCCATCTTTCCTCAGTCAACAACGGCGATCCCTGTGGTGAACTCTTAGCATTGTGACACTGCACCATGCTAAACAGCCTGCAGCTGTGCACCAGGAGCCTTGCAGAGATCTCACGCATGAGAGCATCAAGTATTTTCTCTTTTCCCTTCCAAATCTCCAGTAACAGAATTCTTCACACAGGTCGCACATCCACACTAGGACATGTTAACATGATGTTAAGCCCTTAATGAAGAGATGGCCGAATTGTGTCTGGAAATGCTTACCACAAGCTAACACATTTTAAAACATGACTGCCCTTGTCAATACGAAAGCACTTACTAGCATAGTTAAAACGTGTTAGTTCACACAACTTAAAACGTGGGGTCTTGAGTTTTGTATTTTAGCACAGCAAGCCCTAACAAAATGCAATAAGATGCACCAATCAGTCAAGCTGCAAAGCTCAAATCTGAATCACTCTTAACTTCCCCATAGTTTAGGGATGTAAACAAGGATTTTTGGTTCCAGACTATTTCTAAATCACATTTTAGGGTTTGATGTCTTTTTAAAAAGTGCACTGTTCCAAGTTGCCAAGGGCTACCCTCTGTCACAACCGAGAAAACCATTCCTTTAGTGAAAATACGATGGCACAATATAAAGAAAAAAGATTTCTATTGAACTGGTGGTCTAGAGATCCACGCTGGGTCTGTGCATTACTGCCCTGCAGACACTTCATAATCCAAGTCATGATTAGAGGAATGTTTCAAGTCTCACCCACACAAGAAATCCTGAGACAAAGCCAGCTCCAGGAAACAACACTCTGCAATATTTCTTTCACATAACAGAAGGCTTCCCGCACCCCTTTCAGAATAATGATTTTTGCAACCAGAGAGAGGACCAGAACATAGTTCTCCTAATCCCATGCCTTAACCACAAACCCATCCCTTTCTCCCAAAGGTTCCACCCCCCCGTTGGCATGTTAAATCATCACTGAAGTTTACACATTCATCTCTTATTCCATGACCAGAAATTAGCCTGCCCTGATGGGGTTTTGAACTCTATGCAGACCTGAACCTCCCCAGAGTGAGATGGGCGCCAACAGGAACGCCAGATCTGAAACTCCTCCCCTCTCCAGGTTCGAATCTAGAGCTAAACTTCTGAGCTTGGGTCTATCATAAATAGGCTGAAGCAAAACATCCCAGACTGGGGCAAGTTTGGCTCTGAATCCAGATCCGAAGTTCACCACTTGGGTCTCTTTCTAATCTGTCTGTCTAAAGATGAGTCTCTCTGCCTTCCCAGGCTCTAAACACTAAAACTAATGTGCATGTTCAGGAACAGAACCTGGCAGGAAGAGCAAAAGAATTCAAGCAGAGCTTGGAACAGAAAACGTAGCAACTGGAGAGGAATAACATCCTGTAACAATGCAAGTGTGAGCTCTCAGGGAAGTGGAGCAGTTCTAGTGGAATTTACGAGTGTCTCAAGCACAGACTATGTCCTGGTAAATTCCACCATCTCCGAATTCAGAGCTTTGGTAGGTAAGAAAGCACCGTAGCTGCAGGGTGTTTAGTTGACAGAGTCCTTTGAGCTCCGTGGAAGAAAATCTCTGTTTAATTTTTTTTTTTAAAAATAGGTGTCTAGACATTTTTCTTGCAATGAGTCTTGAAAATGGAACCTGGTTGCTGAAGTGGATTGAGTCAGGCTCCATTTCTGCAGCAAGAGGCTAAGGAGTGGGGTGAGGAACCTAAATGTTCCACCCCACCACATGTAAACACAAACACGCTTTCATGTGAATTAGTGTTTGTGACTCATCCCACAAGAACCAGCTCTCTAACCCTCCGCCAGATCCTCAAGCTGACCCAGTTCCTAGGGATGCAATCATATTCAGGTTGTGTTGTTCAGTATGTGCATGTGCATGCGCACGCACAAACAAATTACTTTGCAGACCCACTCCAAACTGCCAACTGTTAACATTTGTTAAAATGTTCAGTCCTCTCTGAAGGTGGAATTAAGCCAGCTGCTGCTTACTAACTCCCCCTAACCACCACACCATGTTCCTTCACCAGCAAAAGTCAGCCTTCTCCCCTCACCCTCTTACAGGCCAGTTCAGCGGTATCAGAGCAGAGGAAGAGGCAAGGTCAAGCTGCCATTGCAGGAAGTGGAAGCTCTGCTTGCCCTGACACCTTCCACCTCCATCTAGGGGAAACAACCCCACTAAATCCCCCCTGCAGACAAGAACAGTGCTACCCTCACCATCCAGGGAGACCCATTCCTTACCCAACACCAGCCAGAGAGAGAAGAGAATAGAACTGAGAGATCTTTTTCCCCCACTCAGGGAACTTCACCTTTACTGCCACCCAAGAGGGATAGTTTTTGAGGCGGTCCTTGTTAAAATGTTGGCAGCACCTTGCAAAGCCAACATTTAGTTCTGTCAGTGAGGTGCTCTGAGATCCGTGGCTGAAAGTCACTACACCGACCCAGAGTATTGTCTTCATGGCATGCATTAATCATGCATTTTCTTTGATCAGAGCTATCTAATTGAAGGGCACTCCCCTCCCCCTCAGTCCTGTATAAAGACCAATTGGCCACAATGGCTATGTGCTTCCAAGGCATGATCTCCCGCTCGCTTCTAGTATATCATTCAAGGACTTCAGCTATTTTTCAAGCGTAACCTCGTATCAAAGATTATAGAGTACTCCAGCAAGTAGGCAGAAATGCTCCTCTCTCACTCTGTTTTCCTCAAGGACTTGTGGTTTCCATGTAAACACTTCTGTGAGTAGGCCCCTTGAGATGGGTCTGGAAGAATGTGTGTTCTGCTAGCTAAGGTGTTTTAGCAGTCTGGAATCCAAAGTCTGAAGTCAGACTGATCTTTGCCTCCATCACCTGGGCCTGACTGAGCTGACAGTTAGAATAAAGAACAAGGTAGTATGTGCACTGGGGGAGGTGGTGGTTGATACATTCATACCTTTGTTATTTCTGGATGCTTTCCCAGCCTGCCCTGAAGGTGAGTCTTTTAGCATTAGAAAATGCTGTTTGAATTCCTTCACTGTGGTAAATGAGGCAGAAATATAACTCCGTACTGTGCTGTTGCATTGCAGTGGGCATCTCACAGTCCTGGCTGAAGTTCGAAAGCAAAGAACAGTTAGAAAGTAGAATAGAGAAAGGTGGCACATCTCTCCCACTGCATATCGGAGATGCCAGACATGCTCTTGTTCGTGAATGGTTCTTCCTGCCGTGGATAATAGGTTTCGTGCGTCAGGCAACCCTTTCACTCTCGCCTGTGTCTGAAACAGTATTTTTTGGTGGTACAGCACACACTGTAGATCAGGTTTTTGATGTTCCAGGCTCAGGATGCTTCTGTCACCTGATGTCTTCCATACTTGAGACAGGCTACAGTGCCCCAAACCAATGGAGCAACTTCTAGTGTTCATGCAGTGCTCTGATGTGACATGAGTTAACCGATTGATTGACGCAATTGATTTACACCAGAGGAGCCTCCCCACACCTGCTGAGTACTTGGATCAGATATCTATACCACTATGTACTATACCCGATAATTAATACTTATGCCAGACATCTGTAAGTACTTACCGTCATCACAGAGCTTGTACCTTGTCTTTGATGATCCTTATTCTCCGATAGAGAGTTTTGCAAAGCATTTTTCCATGCATTGCTCTCCTGCACTTATATTGTCTTTTTGCATGTCTGTGCAGCTGCTATCCGCTGCCCTGCTGCTTAGCATAACGGAGGTCTTTCCACAGGTGCTGACCACTATAGGTAAGTGTGACCCGCTGTATTTGTTGCATGTGTTATGTGGTGTGGAATCAGCTAGATTTTCAGAAGGTGCATATCCAGAGGCTTTTACTGCATTTGGGATGAACACTTCTCACAAACTGAAATCACAACCAGAACTTGCTGATCACCTGAAACTGGTGGGATGCTAGGGTGATTTTTTCATGATGTTTCAGCTAAAATGATCAGCAGTGAAACGGTTAACAATGTTGATGTTTAAATTGTTATCATTAGGTTTCAAAGTCAACAACCTGTAGAAATGAATGGGGCAGTTTTCACTTCTCTGTGCTATTGTTTCAAGAGGTCTGCACGTTCAGGCAGTGGACACTGCACCATTTTACATTAGTTTCCTGTTTGACAAGTTACATTTGCTGCCATAAGGACTGTACGGCTATTTTTCCTTTTAAACTGAAGCTTAGATTCTACAGCATAATTCTGTAGAAGAAGGAAGGTTCAATACAATATTCTGCAGCACAGTGAAAATTCAGGGGCAGCATAAAATCAAATCATTGAATAACTCTGTCCTGGTTGTAGAATTCATTTTCATATTTAATTCAATACAAATCTGCAATTTTAAACTTCTCAGAAGCAGCAGCAGAATCTCCAGTCTGTGTCACTAGAGTACCGCACAATTGAGAGCTTACGGCAGAATTTAGGCCAGCCATCCCACCATTGATGCAGTGCTTTGTTCCTACATGCATATTGTGTAGGCTCTGATTTTACATTTTTTAACCATACATGACCTCCTCTGAAATCCAGAGCAATACCAGAGCAATAGACTCAGGCCCACAGAGGACAAAGGTGAAATCTAAATGCAAGTTATTGTTAGAGATGAGTTTGAAGCAAAATCCCTGATTTGAACAGCTCTGAACTTTGGCAGCGTGAGGGGTTCAGAATCAGAGCCCTGATCCAAGTTTGAATTTCACAGCTGGCCCTATCTATCGAATAGTCAATCTAAACCCTGCGTCTGAATCTTCATGGGTTTTGGAGCATTCAAAATCTCAGGATTTGAATTCTGTAGCATGGGCCTACGTCTAATTATTTTCCTGTTGTTCATACAACTCACATCACTAAATCTGTCAGTTGGGTTTTTTCTCATGTGCACTAGGTCATAATCTCAGCGTGCTATTCAATATTAGTAATGCTTATTAAGCTAACAGACCAGCTGGACATAGTTCCCATGGCGAGGTTGGAGGAGAGCACTGAGCGCCCCCTCCAGAAACTCCCAACGGCACCTCAAGAAAATAAAGGCAGCCCTGGAATTTACAATTGCAGGATGTTTGTCTTTAAGGTGTGCACCTCCCGCAGGCAGGTTCTGAATTCGTCTTGCACATAATGAGTGACGTTCTTCCCTCATAACAGAATAGCAGTTTCTTCTGCCAGTTGCACAAGGGGTGAGACGTACTGGACAGGAGATGGTGGGAAAGTGCATGTGCATATAGTGGGAACCTGAAAAAGCTGACAAGTGGGCCATCAAGAGACACAGGGGAGACTGCAGAGGAGAAGCTGAAACTTAGAACTCCGTTCCCAACGTGATGGGTGTGTTAAAGATTTACTTCTGAGAGGGTGACATTTTGAATGGGAAATTGTTGTCCAGACAATGGCCTTTTGGCAAACAACAGGGAAAATGCATTTCCATAGTGGAAGCACAAGCTCTGGTGCAGCTCACATGGCCTCTTTTTCTTTTCTCTCTCTCTCTCTCTCTGTTGTCCCCTGCTTTGCCGCTTTCTGGAAACAGGCATCTCTGAGCAGGAAGCTGCACGGCTAACTCTTCAGGGCAGGGGCCAGGTTTCCAAAAGAAAACTCACTAAGGCCATTTTAGGTTTTGTTTATTTTCAAAAGAATGAGGAGACACTAACCCTGAGCCAAATCCGGACACCCTTACTCAGTCCTTGGGCAAATGAGCACTGCTCATTCCTGCTGCATTCTGGAGGATGGGGGGAAGGGTGGAGGAACTGAGAATCTCTCAGGAGTTGGCCCATGGGCTTCAATGAAAGCTAAAGAAAGACTAAGGTATCCACAAACCCCAATGAAATCAACCGGAGGTGCATGTGATCTCCATCTCTCATGAGCAAGGACTTCAGGATTTGTCCCTCCTCTTTATGTGGTTTCTCTGATCAGTGGCTATGCGCTAGTGTGATGTTACAGGAGCTGACTTAATAGGCTGACCGGGGATTTTCAAAGGAACCTGAGGGAAGTAGGCACCCAAGTCTCCCTGAATTTCCCACATTTCTTTTGCCTCCAGCTTGCCACTCTTGGGATTTATATGCCCCCCACATCTGTGTCATACTCTTCCTGGGGCTCTGGGCATTTCAAGTAGTATTTGAGTGCTAGCATTTCCTTGCACTACATTGCACTCATCAGTAAGCAGAACATTACATATTGCTGATGCAGTCAACATTAATTTTATATCTGGACCTTTAAATCAGAAGAGTCCTAATACAATCTGATGAATCTATTGTGATATAACTCAGCATGGTTGCATGTGGTGTTAGCACAGAATCTGACTTCTTATCTGTCTGGTTAATTAGCCTGATCATTTTTTCTAGCAAAAAATACCTATCTGTAAAGATACACACTACACAGCTATAAACTCTGCTTTCAAGCAGCGCATACATCCTGCTGTGTAACAACCTTTTTGATACTAAAGATATTTCCTGTCATATTTTCTTCACTGCCAAGTGTTGATTGTTGACATAAGTGTTTCATTTATAAATATTGCCAGGTTGTGTGGTGGGTGTGTGTGTGTGAGGGGATGATTCAGCAATGTCAGGGGGGCATATGGCACCAGTCCTAACAGGAAGAAAAGAGCGACTGCTTCATAACAAATAAATCAGTCGCTGCATCTAAAGCAACAAGGGAAACTTCTTTCTCACTAGGCTTTATTGCCTTGGCTAAGTATAACTCATAATCACACACGCAGAAGAAACTATTTGTCAGGTCAGGCTACAGCCCTGTTAACTTCTGGGTTTGTTTCTCAAACAAACTATAATATATATATACATATATATAGCTCTATGTAATAGCATAGAGATGGCCTCCTCCCCAGAGCTGAAACTTGAGATGTGTTGGTTCATTTTAGTCTCATTTCCTCTTTATTCCACATGATTACAAAGAGCTCCAACAGGAAAGCAAAATCTCTGCGGATAGTGGGTATCTTTGCTTCCATTGCAAATGCAGCACTATGAGAAAGTCACAGCAGCGCCAGTCTTCAGCCTCTGCAACCTATGCACAACATTCACACAAGATAGCCTCAACAGAGAGACCTATTGCTGATTCTCTGTCTATCTCCTGCCAGCAGCAAATAATGAATTCTATAGGTGCCTCCCCTTGCTTGCAAGCTTTCACTTTGGTGCCAAGCCCTTGCTCATGGCTCACGTGTTGGTAGCTGGTACCAAAAGCTACACAGGTCAGGGGGGTTGCTATCACTTAAGGGAGGCAGGTGGGATATAGCCAGGAATATGTGGGCAGATGGACATGGGGGAAACCCTGTCTTATATGGGTCAGGGCATAGAGGAGACCCTGCTTCTTTTATTTTGCATAGGGAATCATGAAGCCGGTTCTACCCTTCCTTGCCCTCTCAGCCCCCGGCAGTGGGAATCGTAAGTAATACCCAACTATTGAAGGAATTCATCCCTGAGGATCTTCTTCATGTAGGCCTACTCCACCCAAAAGCTAGGTTTTAAAGCACCAAGATTACCTAGATTTTGCAGAAGAATAGGCCCACAGATAAAGATTCATCAAGGAGCCCTCTGGAATTAACTAAGGAATAGGTGTGTTGGGCCTAATGCTTTTCTAGTCATTTTTTTTTTCATTCTGTCAACCATAATTACCAATCTCACTATTGCTTTTTTCTTCCATTGGCCACAGTTTTAGTTAAAATCTTCATTTACCAGAGAAATCGGCCAATGGACAGGACATGAGGTACAACAGAGGCCAATTGTCTTTAAACCTTTCCTTACAGTTAGGGTGAAAGGAACCAGTTCAACCAAAACCAAGGCTGATGCTGCCTGTCAGACGTAATGAAACACGCTGAGCATGTGGCCCACAAATTCCTGGGCCTGTTGCTTTATAATAGACGGTAGGGAGCCTATTGGATCTGTATTTCTTCGTTTTAAATAGAGAGAACTAAGAACAGGCTACCACTGTTAGAGAACAGGGGGAGGCTGTCAGAAAGAAACAGTTACTTGAAACTTACTCGTCGTTATAGCTTTATACCAAAAGGGCCATTAGATATGGGAAAACAAGTGTAAAGATGAGGCTACCCAAATATATTTAATACTCCTGAGTTCTATCCCTTATTCTGACACCTGCATCCCTAGCGAAGTCACTTAATTGCTCTTCCTTGCTTTCCTCAGTTGCAATATGGGGATAATAATATTTACCTAACCCACAGGGGTATTATAAGGAATAAAGAATTAGCTGTGAGGTTCTGTGGCAATGAAAACAACTGTGCAGGTGCTTAAGGATGATTTGTATGAAGGACCAAGTTGTGAGCCCCTTTCTCACCATGAGGAACTGGTGCCACACCAATAATCCCACTGACATCATGGGAGTAAATGCTCACTAAGAGGGAGATGCTCACAAACTGGCCCTAAACAAATCCTAACATTGAAAAATGAAAGTAGATTGCAAATGCATCATAGAGTTTAAGGCCAGAAGGACTCACCGAATCATCTAGTCTGACTTTCTGTATGTCACAAGCCAACACCACCACCCAGGATCTGCATGCTAAACGCAACCACGAAAACTAGATGAATACTTATCTGATAAGAGTTTGCTTCATGTTCATGGAAGGTAATTTTGTTACATTAACATGGACTCAAATTCCATGAAATCCCAACTGGAAAGTGGTTGAAGAATTAAACATTATTTTTATTAGGCAAATATCTAGATACATATACAGCTTAAGTCCTAACTGTTCACATTGCCTTTACACTTTCTGGTTCTTTCTTGGCATAGTAGGGTTATATTTACTGTGGTGTTTCATGATTTAAGATGTGTTAGTTACCAGGAACAATGTGTATTGTTCTGTTAAGCGCTCTGAAAAGCTGCAGCGCATCCATATTTGTTACCTGATGGCATTTCTGAAACACCAGGGATTTTCTGGTCCAGTTTATAGTCCTGGGGGTTTAATACATTCAAATCTGTTTTTTTTTTTTTCAAACTGAATTCCCACCCCAAATAGCAGAGCCAAGTTGGACCTGTAGGATTACACTGTGCTCTTACTGGAAGAAAGCTCTGGGTTTTTTTTAATTGACTTTGATATAAATATTTAGCTACAGGCTTTTTGAGAGTCTTCGTTTGTTTGGGTTTGTCTCTTACTCCACCGCATCACAGTGTTTGGCAATTCTCATCCCTTGAGGGTATCTCCCTACTTAGAGTATTACGCAAAAAATGCATTTTCAGGCTGGATTTCAAATAAATTATCCTGCAGTTCCAGAAGATGGACCAAAGTAGAACCATGCATGCAGCACAATGCTACTCTAGTTAAGTTCAGATCTTTCATGCAATCATTACTCTCTTTTACTCTTCTGGCCACATCACCCCGCTCTTCCCCTCTCTCCACAACATTTGAATCTTTGCTGGCTTCCTCTTCCTTCAAGCACCAAAGTTAGAGCTCCTTGTTCTCACATTCTGGATGTTGCACAACCTCATCCTTGCTGACAGCTCGGCTCTCATCTCATCTTACACCCAGTCTTGCTTCTTATGTTCTTCCAGCTGTTTTCAAAGTCACCTTCTTCCACTCTCTGCTTTACATCTTCCATTTGGCCCCTGTGTTTTGGACATCCTCCTACTTCATGCCTGTCAACCATGTTCTCTCACGGATTTTCATTAGAGAAAGTCTTGTTTAACGCAGAAACATGGAAACTGCCATGCAGGATCAGACCAATGATCCTTCTAGCCTGACAGGGGCCGCTCCCAAATCATTTAGAGGAAAATGCAAGAAACCATCTAATGGACAATTGTGGGATAATTTGGATAGAGGGTAAGTTTCTTTCTAAATCTCCATAGTTAGAGGTAGACACATGGCCTGAAGTATGAGCGCTCGCATCTAAAAATGTTTTTATCTTGTTTAATACAACTGGCTGTTCTGTTCTCATTGTTTTTATAAATGTCTGATGCTGTTTTAAATCCCTACTAAGCTCTTGGCTTTAATGATATCTTGTAGCAGTGAGTTCCACTGATTAACTGCATTGTGTAAAAACGTCTCTCTCTCTATACATTCTAAATGTTTGGCTCCTCAATTTAATTAAATGTCTCCATGTTCTTATATTTAAAAGTGGGAGCTTGTGATTCACCTTCTCTGCATTATGTTATGTACTTCTCTCACATACCCTCTTATTTTTCATTTCTCTAAATCCCAATTATTTAAATCTCTCTGCATATCAAAGTCATTCCAAGCCTCTAACCCTTTTTGTTGCATGTCTCCGGAGATCTATTTCTGTGTGACTAAAACTGAACACAATATCCGAGGTGAATGGATCCCATTGATTTATACAATGACCTACTCTCAGTTATTTCCTATCCCACACATTATATTCCCTATCATTTCGTTTACTTTTTGCAGGAGTTTTCATTGATATGTCCATGGTGCCGCGCAGGAGTTTTGTTTCCTGAGCTGTTACAGTTTGTTTGGACCTGAGCAATGTGTACAAATCGCTCAAACTAATCTTTCCAATAGACATTACCTTGCATCTTAATTAAGGCCTAGAAGAGGGAGGAGTCAGCAGGCTAATGAACTCTGTCGAGGATAATAAATTGGGCCACATGTCCAGCACCCAGTAAAGACAAAAATATCAGAAATGGAGCTCAAGAATTTAAAACACTGATAGAAAATAACAAAATGAAAATCAGCTTGGAAAAATGGAAGGTAATAGTCCAGGGAAAAGCAATCCAAAGCACATAAACTGGTGCTCTAGATGAACTGGTGGTCCATTTTGGCCTTAAACTCTAGGACTCAATGGGAGACAGAAGCCTAGATACCAGCATAGTACAAAGTTGTGGCGGGATGGTGTAATGAGGGCACTCATTTCTTGAGTGCCTTCTAGCAGCTGGGTATGGTGCCATAGTCCTTTTGTCTTCCCTGCCGCCCGCTGCAGGTTGCCAGCCAACCTTGGTGGGTCTTTAGTGGCTTGGCCCTCCAGCCAAGTCCCAAAGTGAAAATGATTCCCTTCTGGGGCAGTCAAGAATCCAGTAAATGACCAGAATGTTATCCTCGCTAGGTTCTTCAGCCTTGACTCTGGGCCCTTTAAATTCAGAGATTTGTTTGGGCTCTCAAATAAACCCTGTCCACTTCTTGGGGTTTATGCCACTGTGGCTGACAGAGCAAGCTGGGCTCTCCCACTATTCAGGCAGGGACCCTGTAAATAGCAGCTATGCTTGATTTCAGTATGTTGCTGATTCTTCCCTGGGCTGCTTCCTGCCTGGTTCCTTTTAGCTCCCCCCTAAGCTCAGGGTTAAGGTTCTCAGCTCCTGGCCAGAGAGGCACACGCTTCCTCACCCCTCTGGTCCCAGCCAGGCACAGACCTGCTAAGGCCCTTCAGTTCCTTTTATCTGAGCCTGCTGGGCTCTGATTGTCTGCTTCTATGAGGCCTTTCTAGACATGCCTGGAGGACCCACCTTCTCTGCTCCTGTCCTCTCACTTTGTGCTTCCTGAGGTAGGGTGTAGTAGGACCTTGGGGCTTCCTATCAGGAGACACAAAAGCCAGGTATGCCCTATGGTAGCAGACAGCAAATTATTTTTGAATTTACAATGCCAAAGAAATTATTTTCTTTTTAGGCTGCATAGGAAGAGGCAAACACATCCAGAAGCTAGAAGAGGTGATGACTTCTGTATCCACTCTGGTGCCACTACACCTAGAATATTGCATTTAGTTCTTGGCACCTCATTACCAGAAAGATATTGGCAAACTGGAGAGCATTCACAGAAGAGCAACACAAGTGATTAGGGGGACAAGGAAAGATTAATTATGTTTCCTTAGCTTAGCAAAGCAAAGGGGAGGGGGTGGCATTCTGATCAGACCTCTGGCTATGAAAACCAGATAAAAGACCTTGACTGGGCAGCAGAAATTTATCGCATTACAAAATGCCTTTTATCTGGTTTTCATAGCGCTTTCTGTTGGGCCCCACTTATCGCTTCTCCTGCTTATCTCTGCTTCCCTATTTTTCCTTGTTCCTTGGACCCTCCTCCTGCACTGCCTAGAAGTTTCACCAAGTGAAAGGAGAGCCTCCCCCTTACTCTTGCACAGCTTTTGTGACATTAACTCTTCCAGGAAAGTATATTCACTTGCCCCACTCTGCAAAGACACATCTTGACCAGCACTTTGCATATTTTCTAGTCACAAATGGATCTCCCAGCTTCATGCCTGGTTCTCAGAGAGATGGTGAAGGGACCCATGTTTTGTTGTTGCATTTTAAATGTCCTAAGAGCCTCCAGACCAATATAAATCAAGCTCCCTCACGCTCTCTTCCTCACACTGGAAATTGTCATCTTCCTTCTGATTGCAGACAGAGAATCATCTTTCCTAGGTCGGAATGTGGGGGCAGCCCACGAGTACTCCCAAACAAACACATCAGATAATTTCCCCTGATTTTTCACATCCAGATTGCACAGTTTTGGGGAGAAAGTGGCTGAATTTTTAATCTCCTTTCCCCCCTTTTCTCCCTCTGTAGACCCTGGGGGGGGTTGATCTTACAGGGGACAGGGAGTCAGTATTTCTGGGGTTTATTCCTAGTTTTGCCACTGGCTCACTGTGCTATCTCAGGCAAGTCCATTTATCTTCTCTCTGCTCCAGTTTCCCTACCTGTAAAATGGGGATAATAAGATACTTGCCTTCCACATAGGGCTGTTGGGAGGATAAATTCTTTAATGCTTGGTAAAGCACTTTGAGACTGTTCCCCAAAAGACACTGGAGAATTGCAACAACAACAACAAAAAATGTATAACTACATTTGCATGAACCATGTTAAGGTCAGTGGCACATGACTCCAGTGGGATTTCTAGCTAGTTCAGGGGTCCACATGTGTGGATCCAATAGCAGGATTGGGACCGAATACTTTGTCTTCATGCAGGGCTCACCACAGTGTGCAGTTCATGGCAGAAATGGAACCAATTTTATTATATAAGCTAGAGGTAATCTTTAGGGAGAGGACACACATTTTTTGAGACAAAGGCTGCAGATCAACTACTAGGGGAAACAAATCTGTGCAGCCAAAAGAAGATGGTGTTAGGCAGATATTTAAAAGCCTATTTTCATTGATCAGCAGTGAGCCAGCTGATGGGTATAGCTCTTTGACATCAGTGAAGCTATGCTGATTTGCCCTGACTGAAGAGCTGACCTGTCAGATTTCTTTTTCCCCAACAACTGAATTTTGAATGTAATGAAAAAACTGACCCAAGAGAAGACACCAATGGTCACGAAGGGGGGACATTTAAACTCCCCTTTGTGTTTATTTCCTGTCTCTCTCTCTGCCCCCCGTTTTCACCACCACCACATGCATGAATATTACTGTTTTCCTGATAAAAGGAGTAGAAGAACTGAGTTTGAAAAAACAGAAGGGGGGGGGGAGGGAAGAGACATTACATGGATATTCCTGCCTAGCCCCACCAGCCCCGTTCACCAACTCTCTCCATTCAGACTTTAGCATAAACCCTCACATCCAGTTAAAACCCAGGGAACGACATTGCACTGCTCTGTGCTCAGTGAAAGCATGTCACTGAAACTGGCTCTGCTCTCGCTGTGACCTTAGTTCTAGAAGCCTGTAAAGAGGAGGAAGGGTCGACAGATAAATTGATTGGCTTGCTACACACGTTGCCGATAAAGAGCAGGAGAACTGAGTGTGAATTGGTTTTACCACTGCCTGTCAAGGAGATGTGGCAGCAGCTGAGCTGGGTGACCCACAGGTGGCATCAGGGCATATGCCGGGCAGAGCAGAATGCAGGTTAAAATGGTATACTTGGCCATTCTCAAAGCCAGAGTGAGAAGAAGGCTGTTTACTGTACAGCTAGACGTGCCATCCAGCCCAAAATTTCCGTGACGGTCACGAATGTCTGCATCGCATCAGTAACGCTACAGGATCCTGTACGACTATCCATCCCACTAGCTCTTACAGCTCTGTTTTTAATTGCATGCCAAGTGAAGTCGATAGAAAAGTTCCGTAAGTCTGAGTGACTATCTAGCTGCTGAACGTCTAGCCAATCACATCACAACAGGAGAAGGACATCTCCCATCTGATACCAGCAAGTCTTGTCTCGTGGTGTATCTGGCTCAGTGGTAAACAAGACTTACAAGTTCAGTTCTCACAGATTCCCTATCCAGATGACCCCAAACTCAGTACAATGAGGTAACTGGATACATTTCAGGTAGGCAGTCACATTTAAGTAGTTCTCAGAATCATGACATCAAAATGTTTGTCTATCAGTAGCATCCATCTGACTTTGGGGGATAACCCGACATGAAATGTAAAGGCAGGATTATCTGCTGTTAAATTCCTAGCACAATTTATGTCAGACACGTTTATGGACTCTCTGTAACAATTTGAAACTTGGCAGCTGTGCTGTCTTCTTAAATGGGAACATAGATGCACATTTGTCTTGGAAGCTCCCTGTGCGCTGCACAGGAAAGAATGGGACAGGAAATTTCAGGGTTACTGGACTCTTTGGTGCAGCTGTCTTTTTTTTGCTTTCATACATACTTTTTATAGCAAGACTAGAGCCATCTTGAGTAACGGAAACAGAGGCCCATTCACTTCTGATTCTTTTCTCTCTTGTCTGATCAAAAACAGAGTAAGTATTAGGAAAAGTAACAAGCACTGATCCTACACACACATACACAGAAGTAACACAGAATTTAGATAAGGAAGTTTGCCTTTTTTCCGATGTATAAAAAAAGTAACAGTTCTAGTTAAAATTCCTTAAAATGAAATCTCTCTTCACAGAAGTAAGGGTATGATCCAGCATAGCACATAAGCTCATGCTTAACTTTAACTTCAGTGGGACTTCTCAAATGCTTAAAGTTAAGCATATGTTTAAGTGCTTTGCTGGACTGGGGCCTATGTTAGGATGGTTGAACTAGTTATACTAGACCCATGCATGCAAATTTGTTCCAAGTTGCTTTTAGCTTCACACGACTAGAGTATGGCATAAGTGGGGCTGCATGTGTGTAACTCATTTTCACTTCCCAGAAAAATCATAGGCACATATAAGATGCTGAGCCAAATTCTGTGGTCCTTAAATCAGTGCTCTGGGAGCTTTGCTTGGACAATACAGAATTTGGCCCAAGTACGTGCCTATGGTCTCAGGCGGGTATGGAGTCAGTGTGGCAAGCACCACCCGGTACTCACACCGAGTCTATACTCCCTCGATTACCTTGGTATTTAGCATCTCACAATGATTTATATAGTGCTTCTTATAATGTGTCTGTGAGGCTGTATTTTTACCTCGGAGCTCATCAAGTATGTATCCCACAGGCTTTAGTTGGGTTTGTAGTAGGGATGGTTGACACTGAGCCACCACTCCTGCTGCTCATGCTGTCATGACTACATCACTATTTTTAGCATGTGAACTCAGATGACAGCTACCCTAAGTGTGTACCTGAGCAACGAATCACACCCCTAGCTCGTGGGGTGGACAGCGCCTAAAGGTGTCCAAGACAGCAGACTGGAGTATTGAACCTAGGTCTCCTGAGTCCCAGTGATGTCAGTTTGCCTGGTTCAAGACCACCCTCCAAAATATTTTGTGGTGTGCATCCAAAACAGACCATAAACGGTTAATATAGGACGTGGCAGATTGTGGCGCATATTGAGATAGACATAAGTCATTAGCTTTGGGCTTCATTCTCACAGTAAAAGGAATATATCATGTTGCAGTAACTGTTTGTACTTTAAATATGTGATATGTCATGGGGACAGACCCGGCTTGTTAGTCTGGAAAAGGACAAAGCTAAGTGTTTACAGTAAGAAAAAACAAAATTCAGCACCAGTGATGCAATGACAAAACATATACAAAATGACCAAGATTTCCACAAGTGATCAGTGATTCTGGCATCTCTATTTATGAGTGTACAGTTTTAGATACCTTAAAAGGGCCTGATATACAGAAGGAGGATGGCTCCATATTTTCCAAAAAGCAGGCCTTTTTGAGGCCTCTAAAATGAGGTATCCAAAATTTGAGGCACTCAAATCGCTAGTCACTTTGACTAATGGTCAACATTTTCAAAACATTCAAATATTTTGTTGGGCAATTAAAAATATTTATGAATGGATTGTGATATTTGTACAATGCTTCAAAAAAGTATTAGGATAAGAAATGCAAAGCATTATTGTTGTTTATAACATCTAAGTCTGTTCCCAAACCCACTGTGGGAAGAAAACGTAGAGTCTCTAGTGCATTTATGGCCATATTTTCAGCTCCTCTCAAAACAGACCCTGATTGTGAGCTGGAAAAGTTTGCTTGCATTTGCACACACAACAAAAGAGGTGAAATCTTGGCCCTATTGAAGCCAAAAGCAAAACCCCCATTATCTTCAGTGAAATCAGGATTTCACCCAAAGTGGATAATTTGATTATCTGATTTGTTCATGCACTTAGTTCGATGCTCAGATACATGACTTGCATGCACAATAGCCTGTTTGAACATCTAAAATAAGTAAATGCACACTTCTGTAGATGCAAAATCAAGACCACAGGTGAAATCAACAGGGCTTTTGTGCAAGACCAGGCCCTTACTGCATTTGTGTATTTTTAAACTACTAATATTTACAGTAGACAATTTGTTTGTGTATGCATACACCACAAATCCCACAAAATATTTTTAACACTTTCAGCAGAGGTCACAGATTTCTTGTTTTGTGCAAAATGATCAGGTTGATTAGCACGAAATTTTATTTTGTGCCTGTCAGCCCAAGAGCCAGCTGGAACCTTGAAATTAATTTGATTAATACATTTTACAGCAGCATAGCCAGGTCAAAATTGCTGGCATTCTAACTGATGACATTTTGACCACAACATGCAATCCAGGGATGTGTGTCATATTGTGGAAAAATGTTTAGAGCCAAAAGGATCCATGGCACTATTATAGAAGAACATGCATTGTAGAAATCTGCTGCAAATCCTCCTCTCACTTTATGCTTTCAGCCAAATCCACTTCACTTCCTATGATACTGAACATGATGCAGCCATTTAAAGTCCACCACAGCCATAAATCCCAGAGAGGAAACAGTTCTCAGGCCTAGGAGGAAAGACAGCATTTCATTTTCTAAAGACAGCCCAGAGCAGCAGGGTCAAGCAAAGCTTGGAACTGAAGCTCTCAAAACCCAGGATATAATTGTGGATGTTTTTCTATTTGTTTTGTTACCGGCAAACCAGATGCAACAACTGAAACCATTTTCCATTCTTCGTCTGCCTCTGTAACTGTCTCTTTGGGAGCTGATCGTTCTATAAACCGAAGCTCCCCAACATGAAGACATCTGCTAGGTCACTTGTTTTTGAAGGGAGTCAGCTGTTTGCAAACAAGCATATTTCTAGAGGACTGGAGTCATAGACCAGTGCTGAAGATAACCTATCCCATTTCGCTGCCTGTAACAGTGAAACAGCTCCCTCTCTCTGTGCACCCTCACTCACTTGATCAGACCATTTTGTTCAGAAATGGACCCTGAGATCTCTCTGGACATACAGCGCTGTTTGGCAGTTGGCTGCTTGTGGCTATAAAATGTTTCATCAGTGCTACTATCGATATTTCAGTTGTAAATTCTGATAATTGCAGGAATGTTGATGTGAGATAAAATGCTAGTTTCACATTAAAGGGATCATGTCCCAAATTTGGCCCATCTCATTTTTCTTGTAATTATTCATTAAATCATGCAGGCCCAGGTTTTCAAAAATGAGTGATTTGGGGTGCCCAATACTTTCATGAGGGATGGGTGCTCAGCACTCCCTGAAAATCAGGCCCCTTGAAGGTGTCAAAAACTGACACCCAGAACCATTTTGAAAACCGTGGAGACAATTCTTTCCATATGTCTCCTCTAAACAAATCAAATGTTTCAGTGCTATGTGTATTAAAAGAGAAATTAATGCCAGCATTCACGCGCAACACCCCTACAATAACAAAGCAGTGTGAATAAGTACCAGAGGAAAAACATTTTTGGTGAGGAGACATATCTTGCCATCAAACCTCCTAAGAGTAGTTGTGTGCTGAACAGTGAGAAACGACCCCTCAGGCACCTTTTAAGTAGCAAAAACGGAATGTTAGTTTGAAATAGCACCAGGAAAGCAACGACTTTTTACAGGGAGGAAAAGTGTGCCTGGAAGAACCGCCCAATTCAGAATTCAAAACTTGCACACCCAAATGCCAGGTTGGCAGCTGTTAAAGGTGCAATGGAATTGAAAGGTTTCCATTTTGCCGTTAAGCTTTTCCATGACGTTTTAAATGTTTCTTACTAGGCCATCAAAGACAAGCAGCACCAAGCATACCATTCATTAGAACCAGAGGGGGGTGACCCTTATCCCGGTATGTGGAGATGCAGAGGGCACAGGCGACTTTCCACCACACATCTGGCATAGCGTGCATAAAGGCCAGCCCTGATTACACTCCCTCTTAAGGTAGCTCAGGAACTGCTCCTTCCAGCAATGTAGTCCACTGTCTCCAGCTTCCCTTTTAAACTTCCTTGGTCAGATCCTCAGCTAAGAACCAGGTCACAAACATTTTTACACCTTCTTCTGATCTTCTCACATGCTTGCAGGACCTTATATTAAATTTATTTTTACATCTTTTGTCCATTTTATCCCTTCACCTCCCCCCATCTACTTTACTGATTCTCTTACACGTGTACCAAACTCCATTTTGAGTTACATACCTAGCTCATTTCAACACTGCCAGAGAAAACGGAAAACATTAAGGAAGGCTAGTTCAAAAACACTCCAATCTGCACTGGGTCCCAGTGGGGCTATAAGTCTGTCTATAACCACGTTTACTGCAATAAACAAAGTTTAAAAAAGAGAAAGAAAAAAGGAATGCTTAAACAGATTTGGTGGGTTAATTAAAGCACGACTTACGGTCTCATGTCCAGAGCATTTTCCTGTATCGTATGTTATGTCAAGCTACCAAGTGCAAGTACTTTCTCTCAATTTTCTTTTAAGTGAGTTTAAGTGCTGGTGAAAGATGTTGGTTTGACAGCCCTGGAAAACGAAGTCTTCTATTTATGCACAGAGAAGGTATAATGTAGGCAGCAGCTTTGCAAGTTTCCCTACCTCTCATCCCTGACCTGAAGAGACCCACCATAGGCATCTCAGTCTCCATTCCCATTCTGTCCTTGGCCCCTGTGTTAAGACCATCACAAAGAGAGATATTTATGGGAGTGGCTTTTGCTTGGGGAATGTTTGTCCTCTGGGAATTGGACTGAAACCACATTTCAACAGGCCACGAAACCAAGCAGTATATTTAAACCAAAAAACAACCTGGTTGAACGTTTGTGGAGAAAACAGAGGTCTCTGTAAACAAATTAGTGCTAACCTGTGATCAAAAATAACCCTTGATCCCACAAACTCACAAGTCGAAGATGAAAAGCCTTTCTGCCCTGACTCTAACTAAGATCTATTCTGATTCCATCTGCTCCCTACTGCGTAAGAGGGAGGCGGGAGTGAAGGGAAGAGATAATGATTGTCAGTGTTGTGCTAATTGTTTGGTGCTTGGATTCTCATTAACTTCCAGCATTGGAGCAGGAAAGATGTATTGTCTGGCTGTGCCTTTTTTTTGCGTACATCTGAACCATGACTAAATGCTGCCATTTAGCCAGCATATTTTTAACACCACTATTTACTCCTTCACTCGTTTCTTTATAACTTGTGCTCTATGCTTCCAGCACTCTTGGATGATTTGCTCCTGTGCAACATTCTGGAACAGCATTTGCAGATGTACAAAAGGAAGTTATAGGGCCAAATTACGGCTCTCTGTTACATGGGAGTAAATCAGGAGTTACTCTAGTGGAGTTAATTTGTAGCAGGGTAACTGAGAACAGTTTTACATTATTACATTGTAAAGTGGAAATCATATTAATGATTTTAAATTCTTTGAGGCAGCGTCACAGTGGCCTCTCTGCTGACATGTCCCCTCGGGACATAGCAACCTCTCTTTTTCAAGTGCCCCCAGCCAACAGTCACTCCCTCCCTTCAGTGGCCTGCCTCATCTCATGACTCAGCCCTCTGACCAGGTCATGTTCAAGTCCCACCCCGCCCAAGGTAAGCCAAGAGTCCAATAATTAAATGCAGAAATGCAACTCTTTACTCCCTACCCAGCCTCAGTCCTCCACAGACTCTACATCCCTTCCTAGGCGCTGCAGGATTGTCCTCCTGCTCACACGTGGAGCAATGTCTCCCAGGGCTTTCTCCCTAGAGAGCCAGTTCTTCACTCAATAGTCCTCCTCCGTGTATATCAGGGTGTTTCTGCACCACCTTTTCCAGTGGACCACTAAGGGGAAACTGAAGCCCTTCATCTTTTCTGGGTTCCAGTCCACCAACTCTGTGGCAAGCACTAAGCAGCTACTGTCTGCTCCCTCAGACTCGTCACTACCTCTCTAGCCTACTCATTACCTTGGACTTCCTTCAGGCTCTTTACTCTGGGATTACTATACAAGTGCCTCTCTCCAGGCATCTCTAGCAACTAGAGAGAAACTACAGAGTTCTTCCTCTCTCTCCCTGCAGCCTCCTTCCTCCCTTTATGCTCACCACCCAGCTCCTCTCCCATCTTCATCTTCACTTGGGCCTGGCCCACCCTCCAGGTGTACCAGGAGCACTAATGGCTCTCCACCACCCGGTTACTCTTTCATTATCTGTGTGGGGTACATAGCCCATCCCAGGCAGGGGCCACCTTTTTGTCATAGGTTTGAACAACACACCTTAGGGACTTTGATTGCCGATTGGGGTCTTTAGGCACTACTGTAATACAGAAATAGATTTGCTCCACAGCTTGGGTGCAGAGGCAGTAAATTACCAGTACATTTATTAAATACTGAGTGCCAAGAAAGCGTCAGATATAAACCACAGAAAACTCCCTACTTTTGAAGATGGTTAAGGGTTTGACGTAAATGCACACTGAAAAAAAAATTCAAGGCTGTAGCTGGCCCCCGGTGCCTTTTAACTCACCCTGTTGGGCGTTGCCATTTCAACACACGATGTGCATGGTAAGAGGATCACACACGCTTTTTGGAGTAGGGCTAATTATGCAGTTCTGGCTTTGTCCCAGGAATTCTTTGATGAACTCAGACCGTAAAGTCAAATTTTCACATGTGGGAGATGTGGATATACTGTACAAAACCAAGCATGTGTGTACACAAATTGGATTACTGCAGGCCTTCTGACTTGGTTGTGAATGAGCTCACCAGGTATATATGTGCAAATACCTGTCAGCCCGTGCACTGATCTGGTTGGCGCATACAGTTATGAGGCTCATAGTTATCAGCATGCCTGCACCCAACTGTGCGTTTTTTAAAGCTCAAAGATGCATTCACGTTTTTACAGAGATACCCATTTTGCCTCTCTCTAAAAATTCCATCTCTAATATCTTGTGCTGGGATGTAATTTTCTTAATGTGAAATGCTCATTGGCTTCAGTGGGGCCAGGATTTCACCCTTAGTGTGCTATTGTTACCGCACTTGTAATAAGGAAGAATAATTCCCTTTTCATTGCAGGAGTGAGTGGGTGAAATTCTATGGGCTGTTCAGAAGGAGGTCAGACTTAGGGCAAGTCTACACTAGAAGCGCTACATCAGCACCACTGCAGAGCATCTGATAAAGATGCTGTATGCCAATGGGAGAGTACTCTCCCTTCGGCATAATTACTCCACCTCCACAAGAGGCGGAAGTGATATCAGCAGGAGAGCGTCTCCCGCCAACATAGCGCCACTGTGGACAGCACTTAGGTCACTGTAATTTGCTTTGCTGGGGCGAGGAGGTCTTTTCACACCCTTGAAAGACGTAAGTTAGATCAGTTTAAGCAGTCGTGTAGACCTGCCCTAGGTGATGATAATGAGTCCCTTTGACCTTAAAATCTATTAAATCTATATTACAAACAAATAGAAAATCCTCATAGGTTAATGTAGTTACATTAGCCCCTCCCTCCCTGGAAATTTGTCTCCTGTAATGAACCACTAATATGAATTTCTATGGGATAGATTGGTTGAAAATCCATCTTAACTGAAGACTAACGGGGTCCATTCTTAAGCACTAAATATCCATGAACTGTGCAGTAAAAGAAAAGAATTTGTACTCTCACTGCACTTCAGGATATCAGTTCCTGACTTCCTTGTTTTTACTAGAAGATTCTTTGGAGAACTGAATGACTAGAGTAGGACAGAGACATCACAATAGGCTGAAATCTGCTTTCCCAGACTTCAGATAAGGGAGGAACGAAACAAGAGGTTGCTTTTCCACAAGTGACTTTATCCACATCAGTGGCCTAGATTCAGGCTATAAAACTCCAGTTAAAATGCTTTGTTCTATTTTGGAGGGCTACTTTATTAGAGCCTGTTTAATGGAAGCTCCTGACTATGAATGCTTACAGAAAGAGATTTGCTCCCAAAAGACACAGCACTCCCTCTGTCTCAGTTGAGAGCTGGGAGAACTGTAAGTATGAGGTGACTATCGCCGTTCTCCAAAGGCATCCTGCAATATAACAAAAGGAAGATCAAGGCCTGAAATCCCATTTAGTTCCACAAGTTTTGCATCAGGCCCCAAGTCACACACCTGATGTAGAGTCTTAAGAACAGTCAGCTGCAAGAATCAAACCAAAAATTCTCTTTCCTTTTTTCTTCATCTTTATGACCTCAAACCTGGATATGGCTACACGGGAATAACTTTATTTTATCTCACAGGTTTGTTTGCGGGGCTAGGGCATTCAGGTGTTAAACTTAATGGTTTGTTTCAGTATAGTAGAGGTGGAAGACCTCCCTCCCCCTTTACAGATCTATCTCAGTAACCATGTAATGAAATGAAACAGTTCTTTATAGAAAATAAGGATGGCTGTATAGTGTCCACACTGCCTCTTCTCCAAATGAAATAACAAATATGTTAAGCGTGTTTAATAAAGTGGGGGTGGGGAAATTGTTATTGCATGTTTACAGGGCTTCATGAAAACCTGATGATATATCTCAAGGAATAGGATCACTTTGTGTTGGGGGTTGTGCATTTCTTTTCAGAGCCATGACAACGTAAGCCACAAAGGGAGATAAATGATAGTGAGTGCATACTATATATTGTCTTTGGTGTACTAATTTTAATATGCGTTCTACAGCACATAGTACATCATCAGGGTGGTGCTCTGAATGCACATTATCGAGGGCATGTCTTTGTGCATTGTGGCCTTAGTCAGCACTCTCACGTAGGGTGGGTACACAATGCTGAAGGCACAAAATCAGGATCCGACAAAGTCGCTGCACAAAACGTGATAGATGCTTTTGACGATGCATTTTATAACATCAGTTTATATAAGTGTATATACGTGAGACTCACTTCCACTATGGAAACAGGCCCTAAGAGGTGGACGTCCTCTTGAAGGAGAAGGGTCACAGCAGAACAAGGTGCCTGTAAATGGTCTATAATAATGATAAGGAACTCACAGGGCAACCCAAAGAGTGAGTAGGGCATGGCTGATTCATGGGATCTCCTGGGCAGACTCCAAACAACTGGGCAATCACAGAACCCTGACTGCTATTTAAAGTTGCCCCCACCAATGTCCCATGACATAGCAGAGTCCACTTCAGCAGGAAAGGGTACACTGAGGTGCAAATGGTACATCACGTACCATTAATCTATATTTTGGACTGGTAGTCATTTCCATTTGCAAAAATTGTGCTCTTATTTAGCTTCAGGAGATGCAGTGATGAAAAAAGCAACCCTTTGTTCTTATGAAATTTCAAGCCAATTTCCTCCCCCCTCCTCCATTTTAAGTGGTTCAGACGTTTGGAAAAGCTTTTGGGTAAGTATCTGAACTTCTGAGAGCTTTGCCAAACCAAACTCAAACTCACCAGCCTACTGAGGTTTTCCCATCACTATGAGCAGCCTGCTTCTGCATCTTACTGGGATTTTCAGCTCTGAGCGATGTTGTACATACCTGATGATACAATACACACACGCAGCAGGATGAGCTAGGGAAGCTTGGCAAACACTTTGCATTTCCTTGTCTGGGTTCGTTGCATTACAGCTTTAACTACACAGCTACTTAAGCACAGAGGTAGGGTGTGGGTGTGTGTATATATCTGTTTGAGAGAGAGGACTATATATGAAGATGATTTTACAGAAGTACTGTCTCTTTAAAAATAGAAATTAAACAAAAAAAAAAACAAAAAAAACACCCCTCAATGTTTTCTTTAGTCTTGCCATTCTTTGGCAGAGTCCCAAAGATTTCACTGTCGTCGTCTCCAGCATCTGGAAACCATCAGTGTAAACAATAAAGTGCTAGGAACTGGAACCCCTGCCTCAGCTCTCCTGGGACTTCACTCCAGAGAACATGAGAACACAAACCATTGGACACCATGTGGTCAATTACTTCAAACTAACAAATCTGTGTGCCTTCCTATTTTCTGTTTTGCTTGGCACCACATGACCCTTTCACAATGGAACCCAGCTGTTGGAAAAGCCAGCCGTTTTCTGGTTTAACCTCTTGCTTACTCTTGTGCTTTCTTTCCATTGCAATTTTAGGATTGGCATATGCCCTAGATAAAAATGTCCCCGTTCTTAAAATCCTGGCTGGACTGTAATGTTTGGCTGTGTTAGTCAGCAGAAAAGCTTGAGAGCATTAATGTAACAGGGCACTGAAACTGTGTCACACTAGAGCAAGGTCATTGCAGGTGATGGTATTTCAGCTTGTGTGACATTGCATGCCAGCATAGGTGAGATTAAAACAGAGCCATAAACACGTAGAACAATTGTATAAGCTAGCTGCTTTATACGACTGTCTAGTGCAATGATGTACATATTTTTAATTAATGTAATTTTAGCAGACACGCCATGCTGATGGAAGGATCAGTGCAATCTTTCCCTACACCTCCCTGCCAGTGAGGTTTGCCCCTGCTCGGGAGAGCCAAATTCCAGGGCTGAGATGGGATGTCAGTTTCCTTGCTCACTCAGACCTCTGTTTCAGCAACAGTAGTTGCTGTGCTGTGTGAAACCGATGAACTTTTGCTTTGCCAGTTTTCCTACGCAAAAGCAAAAATTTCAGCATTGTTTTGACGTCTACATAAATATTACGTTATACCATTTGCGGTGGGGTTATTCTTGCATTCCTTAACTCCTGCCACAGACGGAGAGATCAACTGGAACTGGCCGATTGTTGTGAATTAGGACCTCATCCTGCAAATTGCTGATTGCTCCCAACGCTCACTGAAGACTAAAAACAGGAGCACAGCGACCATCACATTTCTGGTACAAATAATCATACACGGATCTTTTGGGATTTGTAGACGTTGTCGTGGATACCTGACAGTTGTCTGAAAGCTTACAAATAACATGATGCCATGAATCAAAAATAAATGAATTTGTTCATTTGATTTAGACAAATGTAAGTTTTTTGCTACTCCTCCAGCTCTGAAACCTGCTAGATTATTGTTCAGCATTAGACTAGTTAATGTGTAGGTCACCTTTACAAAGTTCATTGTGACACGTGATGCATTACTTACATAAAGCCACATGGATCTCTATTTAATACATTTGCGCAATAAAAATAGGCATATTAAAGAAATGAATGTTAGAGGCAGGAGCCAATCAGAACAGGCAAGTTCCATACAAGTATAATAATCCACAATTATACAGCATGGTTCTCTGTTCTCATCTAGTGGCTGGAGCTCAAAGATTTTATGAGATTTCAGCTCAGGCAATAGAGGCTCATGGTTTTGCTGCCAACCATGCAGGCATGTGATCTGACACAAGTTTTGTCAGACAACTCTATCAGGTTTGATTAAATAGCGCCCCACTAGTGCTCCTCTTGTGCTAGTCTTCTGAGAAAAGGCTGCCAATTGCGCTGGTTTGCATAGGGCAGAGGGTAGTGCTGCTGTGAGTAGCACAGTTGTCCCCCAGGGATTTGACTGAGGCAAATATAGTCATATTGTTTGTGTTAAAACCTAGTTTATACCCAAGTCTCCAGGTAAGAAGAGCTATTTAATTAACTGTTCTATTAATAATGTTAGCTGAATTAGTACCTTAGACGGGATCTATCTACAAATTATATAACACATTAAGGTCCTTAATTCTGCATGTTTGTTTCAGTGTTACAAAGTGTTAGTGAGGTGGATACCTCTTAAAAAAAAAAAAAACACCAAAAAATGTATGATGTAATTTATGGACAGCCCCATAGATTCAGGGGGCACCAGCAAACCTGAGCCTTAGGAAGCAACATTTGAGTTTTGTTGATATATCCCTGCTCCTGTCACATTAATCCATCATTGTTCCCACCAAGAATTTCATTGCTCTTTACCAAGAGTTTAAACAACAAACAATTATTGCAATAGCGTTTTGTTCTCAATTAAAGCTTTAGTTTGTGGTTTTTAACAAGCATCCTGAGCACACTGGGAAGAGCAGTTTCGATACACTTAACTTTAACAGGTCCTGTGATTAATGTTGTTTTTATTAATGCTCCCATCCTGCCAGCTTTAGGTTGAGTACTGTAAGAAACCAGTGAGCTAAAATTCCAATGGGGGGGCCTGATTCTCCTCTCACAACGCAAAAAACTATGCAGCAAAGGGAGAGAATTCCTCTCTGTGCAAGACTCACTGTACAGCACTAAACACACCGGGCTGGATTCTTGGCTGGCATAAGGCAGCATAGCTCTGTTGATTCTAATAGTGCTACATCAGTTTGCAGTAGCCGAGGATCTCACCCATCACTGCAGCACTCAACAAATAGTAAAGATGTCTCTGTCTCGCTCTCTCTTTTTCTTTGGATTTATACAAACCAACCAAGAGCCTTTCCAATGCTGTTGGCACCTTGGCCATATGTTAAAAATACAATCCAACTAATACAAACAAAATTAAACACAGCACTAACTCACACACACACACACACCACACACACACACACACACACACACACACACACACACACACAGTCTTTGCATTGCGGCTGTCAACCATAATAAAAAATGTAGGTAAGTCCGAGTTTAAAGAAACAAAACAGTTCTCTTGGAGAGACTGAAATAAATGGAAACAGTTGAAATGGTACCCAGAATTTTGAGCGCGCCAAGCCACCAGTGTTGTGTCTGACAGACAACTGTAGTGTTGGCTGCTATTGGGAACCACATTCCCCCTCAAAATGAAGCGGAAAAGGGCGTTTACATACTTTCTTCTATATAGCGATGTTTCCTTTTAAAAGAGAAAGATTTGGATGGATCATTAAATAGGTTTGCTGGAGGAACTCCTACTCCAGGATCTAGGCTTTGAGCCATTTTGTTGTATCTAATAACAGTCATTCAAGATGCAGCAGTACCAGGGAAATTGTCTTCCTTTTGCTGCCAGAGATGCCAAATGTCTGTAGTACTGATTAGGATGATACTGGGGATGATGAGACAATGGAGTAGCAGTTTAAAATGACAAAATGCATATTTAATCTTTTCATAATTATGGAAGATTTGTCAACTCTGTGCTATAATTCACCCTGATCAAATGTTTATTGGTGTACACTGTGGACTGGACAGATGAAGGTCAGGCTGACAGATTTCAAGTGTTCCACAAACATGTGTAGATCAAAAATGTAATTGCTCAAGGGAATATTTTGTCCATGGCAATGTGTAATTCTCAAAAGAGTTAAGTGTCTGCTCATTTAATTGACGCTAATTTTCTAGACCCAGCACAATCTGGATTCAGGCCAGGACATGGAATTGAAACTGCTTTAGTGATACTTACAGACTTTGAAGTGGCCAGAAATGACCTTCTGCACATCACAGGCAGTGGAACCTCACCCACCTGCTCCTGCAATACGCCTATAACCTGTGGCTGAAATACAGAAGTCCTCAAATCTTGATTTAAAGATTTCAAATAGGACAGTCCACCATTTACTCTAGTTCAGACCAGCACTGATGGATGATCTCCATCCAGTGGATAAAGGCAACTCTCCAGTCTCATCCTCCTAGACCTCTCTGAAGCATTCCACACTGTTGGCCACAAGACACTGCTCTTTTGCCTGACAGAGGTGTCAAGGGTTCAGGGTATTGTAGTAAAATGACTTGAGTCCTTCCTGGAGAGACACACGCAACAAGTAGTGATGGGAAACGATGCCTCCATCTAGACACCTCACGTGTGGAGTCCCACAAGGGTCAATTTTCATGTCAGTACTAAAGGAAGCCAGTAGGTGAACTGTTCACATGACATCGACTCAAGTGCCATCAACAAGCAGACGACACCCTGCTCTCTACATATCCCTCACCATGTACAACCTTAGCGTTACCACCCAGATGGCCCAGTGCTTGGATGAGATCAGCTCTTGGATAAAGAACAGCTGGCTGCAGCTGAACCTGCACAAGACAGAAATGATGCTCATAGGCAGAGGAAAACATTTTGAAGAGCTGAAGGTACAAACCCACAAGCGTTCAGCTCAGTGCACAGTCTAAGAGCACTCCTGCGGTATGCCTATACAGCCCATGGCAGCGGGTCCCCCCCAGCCTGGGTTGAGAGAGTTGGGCTCAGCCGACTGCCATAAAAAATAGCTCTGTAGACAGCACTTGGACATTGCAGCTTGGGCTGGAGCTTGGACTCTGAACCCCAGGGAGCAGGGGTGGGCGTCAGTTATTGTCATCTCTTAGCTGGACTACAGCAATACACCTAGGCATGGAGCCTTCAGCACGTAGGAAAATTCAGCTAGTACAGAACATTGCCGTGCATCTCCTCAGCAACATGGGCTCCCACAAGCACATTAGACTCGTCTTCTGCGCTCTACACTGGCTTCTCATATAATATTCAGGTGATTCCAGGTCTCACTCCTTATCTTCCAGGCACTCCAGGCCCTGGGCCCAAGATATCTAAAAGATCGCGTAAAGCTCCTAGGTGACGACTGTGGTCAACAACAACTCTGGCACAGTGGAACCCTCTCTAATAAGGATAAAGCTCGTCTGTGTGGGAGCCAGAACTTTCTCAAGAGTCAGTCTGTGACTGTGAAATGAACTCCCCCAGGAAGCATGGCCATCGCAGACCACATCACCTCCTTCCACTCCAAGTGCAAAGCACATTTCTTTGCCCTGCCTTCTCTAACATAAATACATAGCAACATGTACATTTTTAAAAGGAAAAAAAGCCTACCAAAATAAGATACTCCACTGCACACGCTTCTCTCCCTGGAGAGAGGATGAGGGAACAAACCACATGTGACTGACATTAGTCATGTTACTTCATGCACTACTGAAAGGTGCTCGCCTAGTATAGTGATGAGCGTGGTATAACAACCTATATAGTACAGAATAAAACAGAACGTGTGCTTTTTTCCTATTCCGGATTCTGAACAGTAACATTCAGACTCCTCTGCAGCTTGCTTCTTTATACTTTGTATTTTTAAATGTGTGTTACATTGACATATGTCTCAGCTGAATAGACACACAGGCATTTGTGTCACAAACCTGCTCTGAAGGAGACATTTCTTTTCCATAAGCCGAGAGCACAGTTGCGTCTCCAGCCAGGCCTGCTGTTGTTACAGCAGGAGAAAAGCAGATTCCCTTTTCAAGTTCCCAGCAGGATGTTTTTATTATAAACAAGGCTTTCGTCTACACTCATTTAACGTCTGAAGTTCAAAAAACCCAAAGCCGATGCCACTGTGTGTGTACAATATTTCTCCTACTACTACAGTTTCCGATTTCAACAGGAATCTCCTGCTAAATATTTAGTGGAGCTGGGTGAATTAATCATAGCAAATAGCTTACTCGGTGGGTTTTGGCTTATTTTTTTCCCTATTTGGAAATTGTGCATAAACAACTAGATTTTTTTTAAATTTATTAATAACGATTAGTTTACCTGTGTATGCAAACAAATTCCAGTGAATGGGTTGTTAGTGAACGGTTTACTTGCATGTATTCAGAGCTCATCCTTAGTAATCACCAATGTGTGATTGGTTACTATAGCTTCTGTTTCTTAACTGGATGAGTAGCAAAGAGAATGTGATAACGATCAAGTCACTAGAGTTTTGATTCTTTCAGGGCAGACTGGGAGCAGCTCACAGAGTTAAGTTGATAGGACATGGGGATTTAAATAAATTTTTAGTAGTTTTTTCTTTTCTGGGCCACTTGAGTCATGCCTTGTGTGCGATAACACTGCTACAGAAATATTAGGGTATGCTGATAGCATAGGCTGGAGTCACATTCAGACAAATTAATTGTGTGTGCATGCCTTGTCCCAGCCATTGTCACCAGTTCCTTTCCTGGCTTATTTAATCATCTCTGGCTTGGGGAGCTACCCAGTGCTAGCTGTGAAGTGTGCAATTGCATACTCTTGTTAGTTTCACTTATTTACCTGAATCCCAGGCCTCTGACCTGAGGTTTTGGGAACAGAGTCCCCAGCCTGCTGTATTGGTGCTAACCCCCGTGTCCCACACATAGCAGAAATATTGCTGTAGGGCATTTATTGAATTAACCCATCTGCACTTTCCTGGCCCTGATCCTCAATCACCACAGTCATTGTCACAGACAAATGAATAATTGCATCAGGGCTGTTCACGTGTGATCCAAGTTGGTGGGATCAGATGCCTCCACCAGCCTCCATATCATGACTCTGCCCAAAAGCTTGAGGAAAACGTCTGTCCTGCTGTTGTGTTAATTTCTCATTGCTCCATTGTAAGAGCTTTTACTGATCACTAGCACAAGCGATAGAGGGAGAGGTAGGCTTCCCCAAAGGACACAGTTGGGTCCTATCCAGAGACCAAATGACAGTCTAGAATCAGTCAAGAATCAACACGAGCAGCCTCATGTCATTCTCTCAGCTGGCCCTGCTGTTAGTGTCACACCACAACAATTAGCTGCCCAGGACTCTGCCTGGCACAATCGGACTGAGACCAGCAAGTAGTCAGAGACGGGAGTTGCCCAGCTGAGTACAAAGGATGTGATGCAGACTGTCGTCTAAATGGAAAGAAGGGTTCATTTGCATACAATGTATGTCATAGCTTTTCTGCAGCGTGGAATGGTTAAAAAAAAAAAAAAGGGTGGGGGGGGGGGGAGATTAACAAATTTGTTTTATTTTTTTTTCCCCTTTTAAAAAATTCTTTAAATCTGAAACATTTCGACCAGCTCTACTGCTGCAGAGGAGAAGGAAAAGGGGAGGAAGGAATGTGAGCATCACAGCAGGAAAGAACAGGACCCAGAGGAGGAGACTAACTTGGAGAGGCTCGCTGAGCGCTAATCTCTGCTCCAGGTGGACATCCTGCCTCTGACTAGCTTATTTCCATAGATGGCGCATGCTGTCTGTTTTCTGGAGATGATTTGGTTTCAGTTTGTTGATCGGTGTGCATGTGTGTGGAGAGCACCAATAGAGAGAGACCGTGAGCAAGGCAGGGAGTGCTCGCCTCCTTATTCAGGAGTTGGCACTTAGCACACTGATCGCACAGAGGTCAACCGAGCACCAGGGCCAATGAGCGTGTCAGAATTTTGTGTTTCTTTCTCAGATGTGCATGTGAATTTTTATTGTTGGCTTGCTTTTCAATTAGCCACACAAAAATTGCATTCATGTGCACCTTTGGATGCATAGAAGATCTACAAGCAGTTTAGTTTATGACCTGTAGTATGAGAAGGCAATGTATTCCATTGAACATCTGCAGTCCGCTGTAGCAGCGTACTTGCCTGGCTTCACAGGCCATGTCACATTGGAACGGCTGGTAGGAGGGAACCAGACATTGAAGAAAAGAAGGTTTTGTGAGTGACACCTTCCCTATGTGATGAGGAAAAACAGGATATTTTCAATGCTGCTCCTGTTGCCACATAGTCTGATGTAACATAATTTACAGGCCTTGCCTTAGACAGCAGAAAGACGACTTCCACCTGAAATTATCTTTATGTAATTGCAAACTGAATTGCAGCTCTGTGCCCAAAAATCACAGACATTCACTGAAAACCTTGTTCACTAAAAGCGAATGCACAAGTGAGGCAGATATTGCAAATTAAAATTCAGTGTCAAGTTTGCTGAAATGGTAATGGATTATTTCCCTCCCCGATTCGCCCACCTCTTGCACTGACACACTCAAGGCAGAGTTTTAAAGAGAGTTAATGAAAGTCACTGGGACTCGGGTGCTTAATTCCATTTGAATATCCCATCCTCTGTCTTCTGTGTGTTGAATCTGTCGGTCACTTGCGTGGAGGTGTCACCCCTTTGCTTACAGTTATACTAAAACTCCATTTGATCACCCTAAAAATTCCACCACCCCATTCAAATACTTGAAATGCTCTGTGCTCCCCCAAGAGTAGTGTTATAAAAGGTTTGGAAATGTTGAGTGTCTTTTTCCTAGACAGAAAAATCCCTTCTGTCCACTATTTACATGCTTTTTACCGGTGATGTCCCACTCTTCCCTTTTATCCTCCCCATTCACTGATGCAAATACTAAAACGACTGACTCGCAGCTGTTAGAACCACCAAACTGCTCCCAGACCGATCCACCCCCAAGAACTGATAGCTGCTACTCTGCATGACACAGCCACTGCAGTCTGACTTCCAGGCAATTTTGGTCATTGCTTTTCTAGAGATAGGCTTTAAACTGTTTTTAAAGAGCAATGTATTGCTAGCCAGGAGCTGCGTATGTGTTTTTACTTGTGTTCTTTGTACTGACCGGGAGGTTAGTTAGCCAAAAAGAGATCCTTCTGGTTGACTGTTCATTCACTTTAACATAACTCAATTTTTGTGAACTCTGGTACAGCAAAATTCTGCTCATCGTGAAGCAGAGTGCAAACCCCAAATTGCACCAATGCATTTTAGCAGACCAATCACAATTCCAGTTATAGACAAGGTGCACTTGGAGGGAAGTTATTCTGTGAGAAGAAAGAAAATGATTTCAGTGCAGCAGAGTTGGCTTGAACATAAGGCCCAGTCAACCCTAAACCATCTTTAATATGATTGAGGCTAGCAAGCTTCTAACACAGTTCCCCACCTCCCTCAACAGGGATTTTTTTCTAGCCAAACAATGTTACAATGTAACCCTACATGGTAATCTGCAGCAGGGATATATACACTCCCATCTACTCTGTAACATCTACTGTGTCAGGGTAGGAACTGAGTTATAATATAATTGTACCTGACAGTTAAAATAAGGCTTGGTAACTGTATAGGTAACAGTGCAGATAACTGGATTCAACACAAAGTTCAACCACTGGGACAAGGAAGCAAAATCCTGCGGAACCTAAATACAGTCATGGCAAGCACAGTTGCACTCTTTCTGTATGGAATGTATTCGCTCCAGGGAGAGAAATAGGGTGAGCAGATAGCAAGTGTGAAAAATCGGGACGAGAGTGAGGGGTAATAGGTGCCTATGTAAGAAAAAGCCCCGAATATCAGGACTGTCCCCATAAAATCGGGACATCTGGTCACCCTAGATAAAAATGATCTGCTTATTTGCAGACACCATGAAACAATGGGGTTTTGGTTTAAAATTGGAACTCAAACAAACACAGAAAGAACAGCTGACCTGATCCTCTTTCCTTGCCATTTGCTGTGCATATCTTTTCTTTATCGAGCATTATTTATTTATTTTGCTGTTGCTTCAAAAATATTTTGTTGTCAGAACCTTCCTGCCAAATATCATTGCATCCCTCCCTCCCCCCCAACCCTCCAAAAAAGTTGACATTTCTAACACTTCCCATAGCTCTCTAATCTACGGTACAAGTTACATGCTCAGTTGTTCACACCAATATGTGAGGGAATCAGCTGATCTTGGCTTTCTATACATGGGGCGATCAAATATCTTGTTTGGAACAAGACGGTTCTCTTGTATTGTTACAGTTTTCTGGCATCATAACTAGCTGTTCTCCAGCATGATGAAATCTGTCACAGTAGAATGCTCTTGAGTGGCACAGATCCCTGGGGGGGAAGAGAAACAAACCAATTAAGTGGTCATCTTGACTTAATCAGGGACTGCCAGGAATTTACCAGGCTGGGAGAGGCTCACTTTATTTCACTAGCCTTATTCAGAGCCTGAAAACATTTTTAAGGCGTAATACTGGCTCACTGTTCGTTTTCCTCATCAATATATTCCCTCCTCTCACTCCCTGGACCTTCTCCCTCCCTTTTTCTTTCTGACTTTTTTGCCTCCGTCCTAGATTGTCTCTTTCCTTCTTCACCCACCCGTGTGCAGAGCTTAGAACTCTTAAGCATCATGCTGAGAATGGTCTGCAAATACAGGTTCAAATCTCAGTAGGGTTAACTCAACCAGGCATCTTTTTCAGAAAGATAACAGAATATCAGGCACTATACGTGGGTCTTCTAGATACGAGACCTAAACTGAGGATTTCCCAGTACTGCTGGACAAAATTTTCTCTTCCCCTAGGAGCATGCAGGATGAGACACACTGATTGTCTACTGCTCTCCACCCTAGATGAGGCTGCATTTCAATAGTGATGTATGAATTCTGCATAGTTTGTGAAATGCTTTGGGATGAAGTGGCTATGTAAACTCGAAATATTACTGTTATTATCTCAAAGTGTTTTAATTTACTAAAACAAGAATTTCATCTTTCACTGAAATGCAGCCGCCTCTGGAGAGATCCAGGGCAGCTGTTCAACGCAACACAGCACCATTTAGGACAGGAAGTCAAGAACACCTTCACCAGCTGAACCTGCAAGGGGAACATAGATTGTATAAGCCTCTTGCAAGCTTGACTACCTTATACATGATCTCCACTGTAATAACCCTCGTTATAGCCTCAGGATAACACACCAAGTGAGTAGCCTCCAAGGGGTGGTGATTTCACAGGGGACAGTCTCCAAATGTGTGTCAGTTTGATCATTTTAAATTCCTGGCATCTATTTTTAATACAACAGAACACTGTTGCTAAAGCATAATGCTAGCCCAGATCATTTACGGTGATTCACAATCAGCTCTCGATGTTCTAGTGTGTGCATATTGAACAAAGCTGCAAGAGGGCCTACATCTCTCTCTCTACCTCTCAGTTAGGTTGATGCCTGTATGCAGTGGGAGCTCTGCGCTGAAGTTCCAGCTGTTCACGTGCTTTAAAAGGCATGAAAGTGTCTCAACAGTGGTTGCCAGGCTGTTCAAGGAAGTACAGACATTCTCCTTCAAGTCCAGCTCCCCATTATTACAATGTGTCCTGGCCCATTTGGGGCACTGGATTAGCTGCTCTGCTTGGATCCCTCATTGGGGAGATGCAAGCACTGTAAGTGTGGCCAGAAATCCATTTTACGTTGCTGTAATTTTGCAGTGTGGACTAGTGCCATGGGTGCACGAATGGTGGAACCCCTGCTGTGCGCGTGATTACCCAGAGTGCCCCTGCCCTGCGAAGAGACAGACATTGTTGCTGGTACTGACTAGCCGAAGGAATTAAACCAGTTAGTCCGACTGCCCCTGCTGAAGACACGGTCTGAAGGAGACAGCACGCTGTCTCCAATTCAGTCGGGCTTCAAGACAAATGGCAGCTCCTTTGGAGTTCAAAGTTTAACAGAAGAACTTTTTTTTTCTTTCCCCTTGAAGGGTATTTCCTGAGGCCCTTTCCCTGTCTCCTGGTTAAATGAATGCTCTCATTGTTTCCATCAACTTGACAAATACCAGTGTTGCCGAATAATGATGACATTTCTGCTGTGGCATTAGATTTGAGAGAGGGGATTATTCTGACCAGAGCTGTCTGGGAGACAGCGCAGAAAGGGAGACTACATGATGAGATTATTTGTGCTGTGACAAGGAGGCCCTTGAAGGCTTTGGAGGAAGGCACACACAAGACCTGTGTGTGTGGATATGTTCGCCCCCACCCCCTCACTACCACACACACACACAGGCATTGTCTCAGGCCAAGTTTTTCACTTCATGGCACACCTGTCATTCTGACAGTTTCCTTCTGAGTCCTTTTTATTATAGCCAAGCATATAAAGACACAGCTGCACTTGGGATCAAGGAGTCCAGAATGCTGGCTCAGCTAGAAGGACCGGAAACCATGGCCGGCTTCTTCTTTTGTTTTGTTTTTAAATCAAGGGCTAGAGTTGAGTCTCTACTAGAGAATGAGCCTCCCGCTAAACACACATTGAGCTGCACAGCACACTGAAACCCTGCATTTCAGTCGTTAACCAGTCCTTAAACACAGAAATGGAAGGGAGTTTTAAAGATGTGTTCATGGCAAACCCTTAAGTCTGGAATCCTCATTGTGTATGCAGAACAAATTCAGCCCCCCAGGAATGACAGCACGGCTTTCATCGCGCCGCCCTGCTTTGGGGGGACCACCCATACGACTGAGAGAGTATGTCAGTGTCCTTGAACAAAGAAATGTGGGCTTCACCCATAGCACCCTCTCAACCCGTTTCCTTGGGTATGAAATATTTAGATTACATGGGGCTTTAGGGGAGTCTTCTGTCCTGCCGGTAGCAGCTGAGGACGCATGGGTGATACCTACTATGCAAACAGAATAGAAGGAGGTGTAAAATCTCAGACATCGGGCTGCAGCCCTGCTGGCGTCAGCAGTGATGTTGCTGAGTGAAGTGCCCCAGTGCTGCAGATAGAAGGAAAAGGGCCCTTAAGATGAAAGGTGTGATCGAGGGAGGGTGGACTCCTGCTTTAACAAGGAGTGGTTTCTCCCAATACCAAAGATGGCTCTGGAGGAGAAAGTGTTTATCAAAGATTTAAGGCCAAATTCATTCCTGGTCTAACTCCATGGAGGCCATTGGAATTATCCCAGGGATGAATGTGGCCCTTGTTTGGCGTTGTTATAAAAGAAGGATGTCTAAGAGAAACAGAGATGGGAAGAAAAGCAGGGAAAGGATAGAGGGTGAGAGGACCATGACTCCCTTCTGCCTGCATCTTCATCCCTGGCTTTCCAATGTCGTTTTGTTTCCTGGAGCATCGTCATGACCAGCCTTTCAGATTTCTCCAGCCGAGTCCTGTGCAATGTCCTAACAGACATTCGGATCATTTCTAGTATTTGTGCTGGCATTAAAAGAGAAATAGCATCTTGTGTAGACAGTTTGCAGTGAGTGGCCTGTTCAGTGTCTCTGTCAGGAATAAATGGCTTTTTACTTTAGAGAAGCTGGATTTGTTCTTGCTCACAAACTTTTTCCCGTGTAAGTGCTGATCAACAACTAATGGCCTCGTCATGCCTCAAGAACCCTGCAGCCCTCTGATTTCGAATGTGTGTTATTAAAACATTTCTTCCTCTTTTCCATTGTTTACCAATGAAGCGTGTGTGTTATCTGCGAACTGCTATTGGGTAACAGAGCTGTGGCACTAGTAGGTAAATACAGCAGAGAGAGAATGGAATCGGATATTCCAAACAGGGACAAGTGGCTCAAGTTTAAAGTATACTTAGCAGCTTTGAAACAAAGAGAAAGCCCCTGGAAAAGCGTAGGGTGGCTGAATACAGCAGCTGTCCTTTGAGCTTTTTCAGTGCAACATGTTCTCAGCTAGCAAGACTGGTACCAAGTTGAATGCCATTTTGTAACTTAATAAATAATGCATTCTTTCTAGGCTCTATGGCAGATTTACCTTCACCTTCTGCAGGGTGCAGGATAGATGCAGGAAAGTTGTGATTGTCTTGAATTTTGGGGCACGTGGCAATTCTAACCCACAACTGCTCTGGAATGCCCGGGGTGTTCTCAGAGTGTGGCATGGTCTCAGGTCAGGCTCAGAGGGGAGGGGCACAAAACAGGAGAATCTTCCTGGCATCAAACAGATTTCTTTCTGACGTCCATTAATCTCTGCTTTTGGCTGTTCTGGGCTGTAGAAGTGACTCTAGTCGAGAGAGAGTAATATGACACCTGAAATCAGGGATAAGGCAAAATCACACGAGACCCATGGATAGTCACTTCCAAACACCCCCTCTTCATTAAGTGATGCTTAGGGGAGACAGAGACACAGCAGGATCAGCAGAAAATCAGATCCGCTTCCCCCACATGCCTGACTCAACAGAGGAAGCTATGTAACCTGAGGGAGGCCCTCCCTTTTAAGTCTGTGGTCACCAGCCAAGTTTGTAGTCTTTGCCTGAGTAATATAATGAGTGCGGGGACCAAAATCCTGATTCTTATTCCCACCGAGCCTAGGTCCTTAAAATGAAGGAACTGAGGAGAGCCTGTCTCTCGATGTTTTATCAAGAAGACTTCAGTGCTTGTGAAGGGTGCCTGATTGACACTGCTGGAGAATGAAGTTCTCTGTGTATCCATGGAACAGGTACAGCCAGACAGTAGCACTGCAGGCTGGCCCACATCTCTGACATAGAGGAGTGCCTCTTGAAATGCAAAGCTATTTCACTCCCTTTGGCCCATTCAATTCTTGGCTTCTCAGCTGATACTGCTGATGCGTTTGGAACTAGACGGAAATATTCATGAAGTACCACTACCAACTGGCTTCGGACCAGTGTCCCATTTTTGCATAGGCCACCAAACAGCCATCAGTTACCACCAACGAGGCAGATTCAGAAGCGTGACCCAGAGGTGACAGGCTTCCCATAACGATGCCTGCATCTGTTTCGAAAGAAATCACATACCTACACGTAGATGCAAAGTGGGGACTTTCATGCGGTGAGATTCTAGATATCACTGGCAAGGAAACTGTGTGTGTCTTTGATGGGAAAAATATGTTTATTTAACACTGGAAGACCAATCTGGGCTACTGTCCAAATATATTAAGAAAAATTGAGAGGCTGGCGTGGAGTTTTTTTTTTTTTTTAAGAGGCAGAATAGGGAGAATAGCAGATGAATAAAGAGTACTAATAAGGAAATCTCAGCCCATTTGCTGTCATGGACTACAACTCAAATCTTTGCCCAGGAGATTGAAGGCTGGTCGTTATTGGAAAGAATATTATTAAAAAATTAATTCATCCCGCTACCCCTACCGCTTAATTCCTTTTCCGTTCCTTGACCATCTCTCAGCCCCATTCCTGCAATCACCTATTCCTTCCTTCTCACCTTGCTCCCTCTCACTCCATCCAGAATGCGGTTCTTTGCCTGCCATTTTGATCATGTTGCCCCACTCACTACACATCATCTTACTAGCTTCTCCCCTCTGTCCACATCAGCTTCAGCCTCCTCATCCTCAGCTTCGAGGCTTTCCCTACCTCTCAATGTGCCAGTGTCTGGAGTAACACTGGGATTTAATGTGGCCCATTAATGTGGATTTAATGTGGCCCCATCGCCTTTTGACAGGTCCTTTATTGAAATTTTCAGGCATTCCTAAAATACTATGGAGAGCAATGAATTTTGATGGTCAGCAAGTGTGATTCATTTGTAATGTAATGTAATTTGTAATTAATGGACTCTGGTAGCCAGACACAAACAACTTCACAAATGATGCAGGCTAGTTTTGTATCCATGCTGAAGTAAACAGGAATAGAATTTTGAACTGCAAGCAGAGGAAGGGATGGGGCAGTGGGGGAATGCCAGATTCTCCCAACACTATGCAAGTAACTTCTTTTTGCCCTGTGGGGTCAGTTCAAAAATGGCACTGAAAACGAGGTTGACTGCATGCATGCCTAGATACGGGCAAGTTTTGATGGCAGGCAAGCTTTGGACACAGTGGTCTTCTAACTAATGCTGATATCTATTGCTCCAAGCCTTTTGCTGATGTACTCAACTAATGAGACAGTGAAAACCTGCCCTCAGCCAACAGAGCAGTACAAGGGGATGAAGACTGGAGAATTGCCGAGCCAACTGGCAACTATTTGGAAAGATGGTTCAGGACGGCTGGGGGCAACATGCACTGCAGTGCATCTTGTTGCTGCTCCAACGAGGAGCTCCTTCTTAGCATCTGCACCAGAAGGAAACATGCACAGGAGTCCAGGTCCACCAAGCCAGTAAACAATGCCCATTAGAGGCTCTAGAGCGTTGTCATGCAGCTTAGCCAAGACCAGCTGCTAGGACTCAAGGAAAATTGAGTTAGATTGGAATTGTGGCTGGCAGCTGCACAGGGGGCTTGAGTTGTGAAGGGAAGGGGCTTTCCTCTATGCAGTACACTCTCCCATGACAGGGCTGGGTTTTTCCAGAAGAGGTTGAGAGTAGAGAAAGCTACAGAAAAAGTCTTGGACTTGTGTTGTTAAATGCCATAAACATTTACTCATCTCAGGATGACAGCACGGCCGAAGTTAAATTTCATATACTTGGGCTGTGCGTAGCATGTATTTTTCCAGGCTCAGAAAGAATGCTGTAATTTAAAGCAGGCTGACTGACTCAACTGGTGTTTTCATGTATCATCTCAGGGAGGGGAAAAAAAGAAGGGAGGGAGGGAGGTTACTCATCTGGTCTTTATTTCCTTTCCCTGTTTCTCAATAGTTCCAAGCAAACGGCCCATCCCAGCTGGAAGCAATGAGTCTTTTGCTCATTTCATCCTAGAGGAGGACAGGCAGCAGCATAAGTATGAGTATCCCAGAATGCACTGAGCCTCTTCTACATTTCCTTAGCAAGTGGAGGCTAGGTGGCAGTCAGGAGTCCTGGTTCTGATTTTGGAAAGAGTAGGTTAGAGGAAAGAGACAAGACTCTGCCTTTAACGTGAAGGACCCTGCCTATGAATCCTTCAAAAATAACTATGTATCTACATATCCCATCTTCTAACATGGGGGTGCTTAGTGAAGTGCTGCCACAGTGGACTTTGGGTTTTAGGGTGGTTTTTTCCTTTTAAATGAGGCATCGGTGGAGATGGCACAGACACTTTAGAGGAAAATGACAGCCCCAACTACTCCAATCAATTGGTTGTTGGGCAGGGGAAAAGGTGCACCAGAAGCTTAGAAAAATGCAATATTGAGGAGGGAGGTCAAGTTCACAGGTATCAGTCCTTGGCTAGCATTAATTCCCTCCCCTCCCCCCCAAAAAAATAAAGAAAACTGTCCCAGCTTTATGTAACTCAACTGTCTTTTCCCTACTGCTCAGCTCCACGGGATCAGAGTACCTAACAAATATCTGTGAATATAGAAAAGTATAGTGTTGTTACTCATTTTACAGAGGCACAGAGAAATTAAGTGATTTGCCCACAAGCTCGCACAGGAAGTCAATGGTCAAGCCAGGATTTAAAACCAGATCTCCAGAGGCCCACTCCAATGCCTCACTCACAAGACTACCCCGCCTGTTGGCTGCTTTTCTTGCTAAAACACTACCCTTATATATCCTTAGTATGGAAGTTACACCAGCTTCCACACACTTATGTCAACTTACCAACATAAATTAAGCCATCATGTATGTAACCTCTGGGACCTGGTCCAGAATCCTAAACCCAGGACTTTGCAGGTAAGGGAAAAAGGACACAGCTGATTTAAGAAGCCTAAGGAAGGAAGAACTCTTTTAGCGACATCCTTCCCTCTGAAATCAAGCTGGCTCTTATCATGTTAACAGTGTTTTCCTTTGCTTTCCACGATTTATTTTGAAGAGATAAAACCTTTAAAAGAATTTGAAAATGTTTCTAATTCTAAATGGAAAGCAGGCTTGTCCTTCTTAAACAAGTTCAAACAGATTGAGCAGGACAGGAAAAACAGAAGTATATCAGTTTTGAGGATGAAACTCGTAATGTAAAATCTGTGCTTATGTCATTCCAGAGGAGGAGTGAGCTGAATAAAACAAATTCAGATTTATTTAATTTTTAGATATATAAATGGTCTCTCTCCGCTTCTAATTGCATATGCAATAAAATCAGTACTTAAAATAGCAAAGCAACCAATGTTGCTCAATACATACTAGCCACTCCATCTCAGGAAATAACCAGAATATCAACAAGGGCCATCCTGAGCATCCCAAAGGTCAACAAACTTGGTCTCCACTGGACTAACAAGAGAAGCAAATTCCAAAGCTAGGGACCCTCCACTAAGAACACCGGGCCTCCCAGGCCATTATATTCAAATCTGGGGATGGTCAATAGATACATCTCAGCTGATCCCAACGCGTTAGGTGGGTACATAAGGCATGAGGTAGTCTGTAGTTCTAAGCCAAAACCCTACAGGGCCGGATTTACAAATATATTTAAGTGCCTGAAGATGCAGAAAGCTGCCTAATGGGATTTTCAAAAGCCCTCAAGCAGTTTAGGCACCTAATTCCCATTGACTTCAGGTCAGCGCCGAAAACTTACAATCAGTGGGAGTTAGGGACCTAAACTGCGTCAGTGCTTTTGTAAATCCCACTCGATACCTAAATATTTTCGCAAGTGTGGCCCCAGGGCTTTGTAGATCAAAGTTAGCCTGAGTCCCAGCCAAAATCAAATCAGGAACCAAGGCAGTTAGTGAAGAACAGTTGATAGAGGTGTGCTGCAATGAAACAAGTAAGTGTGCAGTGACCTTCTGCAGTAACTAGTGCTTTCAAGTGGTCTTCACTGGCAAGCAATCTATCCAATTTAGGCCACATTATATAACCCAGTCTGGACTCCCGGTTATGGCAAGGTGCATATTGAAGAGGAGAGGTCACAGATTTCAAGCCAATGCATAGGACAGAAAGCAGCATTAGCCAATGTTGCCCTCAGATTCAGCAATTGTCCTCTCATTTGCAAACCTCACTGACCCTCATCCTCAGTTACAGGGACCACATCCCACCCCTTCACATTTTCTAATGGTTTCCTGCAATCAACCAGAAGCTCGTCCATCTTGCCTGGCTTGGATCTTCAGCCCTTCTCATCCATAACCTAGTCTCCATATTGAGGCTCTTAATAAGGAAAGAAACTGCACTGTTTGGGTCTAATGGAGACATAAAGATGTGTCATCAATAGGCTGTTGATAAATTCCAACCCAAATGTCTTCCCCTGGCTGGTGCTTTACATATACGTTCTTTGGAGCAATGGCAAAGGAGAAGAAACTTCCCCTTTTTTCCTGTCTATGACCTCCACTTATGTCTGGCTTCCTTCCTACCTGCTTTCCCTCTGCGAGGGACCTGTAAGAAGGCCGGGCTGTGACTGAGCCCCTATATTGCTAGTTAAATGAAAAAAGATAGTCCTCATTAGACCTGCAAAGTAAACATCAGAGCAGTCCCCCAGCTGCACCCTATTAGCCCTTATAGAAATCTGAAATGCGACTGAGGCCATCGTTCTCCAAGGGTGGACCAATTAAACAGGTCTTACAGGAAAAACACGAGCCCTGATCTCTGGAGGACGTAAAATCTGACTACAGCAAGGATGTGGTCCTCATCACCCCCAGACACTGATCCAAACCATAACGTCCCAACATGCTTACCATAGCGTGCGTGTGTGGGGAGGGATCGCCACCCTAAGTATTCAAGCAACGTATGAAGAGAGAGAAAAATATCCACACATCAGGAAGCTATTAAGGGGAATGCATTCCTAGTTTCCTCATAATTAACTCAGTATGGGCAGTTTTCTATCAGAGAGAGGGGAAAGAAGGATTTCAACCACTTACTTTTATCTCAAGCTATTTGGAACAATATGATTTTGTAACACCGAGGGCCCCATTTAAAATGTAAGAACATGCCTGACTTCATCCTAGTATGCAAATACAGTGTTAGTTTTTGAATATCCTAATCCAATATGTGAGTCCCCATGTTCTATATTAGACCTAAATGACATAGCAGGACCCAGATTTATAAAAGCACTGCTGCTTCCTCCCAGCCTCTCCCCTTCATGAAGCTTTCTAGTGAATTAAATAGAAAAATTACACAATCAGTACAGTATTTACTTGTGTTATTCCATCACAGTTACTTCTTCTGGTGGTCTGTTTGCTTCACTGAATCAGCTAACATTTGGTTGACAGTTTGATAGTTATCTTCACATTCATAAGGGCCAGAGACCTACTTTTTATATTATTACTGAAAATTTAGGTTCTGGATTAGGTTTAGTTATATATTTTTTAAAAGAAGGGTAATTAGGCAGCCATTTACATGCCTGGATAATCTCATTATACACAAGGTCCTGCTGGTATATGTGCAAGACAAAAGCCAGTTGAGCATGCACAAACAGCTGATTTGGGTGTTCAGTTATCATAATTGCACATGCAAATTATATGCGGTGTTGCGTACACATTGTTTTGTACATCTGGTCCTAGATATCAGCGCTTAATTACATTAAATAGTAGTGGTTTCACATACACTATCACTCAGTAGCAATCAATCAATATAATGTTAGAGAAAAAAATCAAATCAAAGCTTTTATGCAAGTAAGAAGGTTGTAGCAATTGCTGAGACAGGACATGACACACTACCAGAAGCTTCATTTGATTTTAGGACATTTAAAATGGCAACCAGCATAGAGGACTTGTTATAGGAAAAGAATACTGGGCCATTAATGCCTCATTTATATAGTATCTGCAACCACAGTACTGCTTCCAGAGGTTGTTCTCTAACAATTCTTGTGGCAAGTGGTTCCTTTGTCTGAGAGTGCATGTCACTAGAAGAAAGAACTCCTGCAGAGAGTCAAACACTTTTACCTCCGGAGAGGTGGTTCCTTTAGCTAATTTTATTGTTCAGGTTCTGGAGAAACCCTTGTAGAGAATTAATTATCCCCTATTCCTTGGAGAAAGTGTTTCCTTTGGCTCAAAATACAAGTCATTGTCTAAAGTATCTCCTGGGCAGAATGATTCACCTTCTCCCACCTCCTTTCAGCTCATCCTCTCATGAGACTGTGGGAGAAATTCTGCAGAAGTAACGCAAAGCCCACAAAGTTAATGCAGGTCACTGCTGTATACTGGGTATTGCCCCTCTCACTACTGATGGCAGTTTGATGCCAAACACTATATTTTGTTCTTTGTTCATAATTTGCTTACTTTAGTTACCTAATTTTGTTGCTTTATGTGAACAGCCTATTAAAATGCACTTAGCCACAACAATTCAGGCCCAGCTTTCCTCAATGTAATGTCATTTCTTAACAGAAAAGCCTGATGGGAGGAGTAGGGCATGTCTAGCAAGATATTAATTCGGAGGGAGATTTTAAAGGCAGACAAGGGCTCTGGTGCCTCCCCTTTGTAATAGCTTTGAATAGCTCGCTCTATTTATCTACCATGATAATAAGCTCTCAGCTTTTACCTGCTGGACTATACATGCCATAGATGTAAGCACAACATCTGAGCTTCCAAATGAGAAGCACCAAGCTCCCGAGAATTCTATCAAACCTGAGGTAAGATACACGCTCTTTGAGGTTAGTTCATATTGTGAATTCCCTTTGAGGTTAGCTCACATTGAGACATTTCACCTGTAAGAAATGGACTTTTCTGCTCTGTACACAATGGAGTCAGGATTTAGCTTAATAAAAAGAAGTTTGATTAATAAGTTAGCAGTATTTAGTGTGTGTGTGTGCCAGTAGCACCTCGGTGAACCAGTGAAGTCTGAGGTCTCATTGTGCTAAGCAAACAATCACGTAGGATGAGGTACAATATTGGAGATGATAGGAGCATTGTTTGCAGAATTCCAAAGTCATATGAAAAGGAAGATCCAATTCGCAGAGCATGTTTTAAGGGATTCAGCAGGCAGCGCAGGTTTTTGGGCACTGGAAGGGAAAGATGAAACCACAAGGCAGAGAACAAAGATCTTAGATGAATGATGTGGTATCCTACAGGGGCCAAAACAACTGTTCAACCACAAAGAGATTAGCAGAATGGGCTAACTATGCTTGTAAATGTCCAGTAATGGAGATGCCATAGAAGAAGAGATAAACCCTGTCCTGAAAAATGTTTACAATCCAAATAGAAGAGACACAAAAGTGAGGGAAAGGGTGTGTCAACCATATTTCACAGATTGGGAACTGAGACACAGAGTGACTATGTGATATGCCCACAGTCACACAGGAAGTCTGGGGTAGCAGGGTACTGAACTTATGTCTCCAAAGTCCAAGACTTTCCCCACAGACCGGCCTTCTTTCCAAATAATTGTCCATCTGTATTCATTGTGCAGTGCTTCCCTTGTAAGAGCATCTCCAGCTTTTCTTCATTATGAAGGCAGAGGCCTGTGAAAATAGTGTATTCACTGTACCGTGGAGAAAATTTTTAACCATTCTTCCTGGGGATTTTATAGTAAATTAGCAAACTATATGCCTCTCTCCCCTCGGTCAAGATATGGCGGGTGGCATTGATGCTGAACAGCAACAGGAAAAAAACAATATAACTGCCCTATTGACTTCTCCCCGCACTCACGGCATTTGTGAGTTGAGACGTCAGATAGTAACAAATGTGTCTGAGCCCAGAAGGTAGCTTGTATACCTTTCACCCTGGGATTGCTCTAGTGATCAGCTCAATTAAGCATTCTGTAACAGGAAAAATCTCCGTTCCGAAAGCACGGCTAGGATTTTGAAAGATCTGCTGCACAGATTTGATTTAAACAATAGAGGATTTGGCCAAGGCAACTTCTTGGATTTCTAGACTTTGATCAGCTCGTCTGTCATAACCATGCCCGTCATTTTAATCAGCATCAGAAAACATGTGTGCGCTATTACTGATGAACACTGCCAAATCTTTACCCATGGTTTATCATTGTGGAAACAAGATCCATATTTCAGTTGAGATTACAGTAGGTTGGTGATTGATTTTCAAAGCAGCCGGCACTGCGAAGAGACATGCCTACTCACACGTCGAAGTGACCTACAGCAAAATAAGTCTTCTGACTCTTCAAAACATACCTGTAAAAGGTTCACTGACATGGCTTAATAAATGTAATTTTTAATACAATCCCAAAGTTTAAGTCTCTTTGGACCCTCACAATATATTTGCAAGAGAGCGTGGATATTTGCAGGATGGATTGGTATCACATCCCTCCTCTCTAATGCCTTGCTCCTGGAATATTGCATTTTGTTCTGAGCATCACCTTACTAGAAAGACATTGACCGAGTGGAGGAATTCCCCAGAAGAACAATAGAGATGAACAGGGACTGGGAAGAATTATTGCCATAAAAGGAAAGGTTAAAAGAATTAAACATGCATGCTTTGGGTAGGACAGTTCTCGGAGTGGGGATGGTGTGCAGGATGGGATAACAGTCTAAACCTTTTTGAAGGGAAAGGAATTACTTACGGTGTCACATGGAGGTGTGGGATGCACTGGGATGAAATTAAGAAAGGTACAATTTAGGTGGCATATCGGTCAACACTTCCTTACGTATTAGGCTGTGAAAACATCTCTCAAGGGAAGAGATAGAAGCTCCATTGCATGAGACAACTGAAAAACTAGATGGGACAACATGCTCGTAGGTGTACGGCGCACAACAACGCTGCAGTGGCCAAGAAATGGACTAGAATGATGGCCTAATGTGTCTTTTCTATCTCTAATTTGTATAATTCTATGGGAGAACCATGCGGAACCTTCAGCAACTCATGTTTTCCTATCCCGACCCCTTGTCATCAGGACTGGAAGAGGCGGCCCTGCTGGAGTTTGTTTAATATGCACCCAGCCCCTACTCACCTGCGGCAGGACTGGAAGGAAAAGCCTTGATAGTTTTGTGGGGTGCCTGCCGTAGTTTCATTATTTGGGGTCCCACAAATCAGAAGGTCATTGCCTGCATGAGTCAGATTTTTAATATGGTAATGGTAATTGGTGTGTCATGAAGAGAGCAGGAAACTGAGAGCCACATATCTAGAACTAGTTCTAGGTCAGTGGTAACTAAGGAAATCAACTCTATCAAGTACAATAACTTCAGTGCATTTAACAAACTAGATCTAGAAGAACTACAGCAAGGGCAAGCTTTGTGTTATTAATGTGATCATAACCAGGGATGTCAAGAGCATGCCCATGTTATCACAGAATCAGGTTATCACCCCCCTGGTGTCATATCTGGGAAGAGAGCTGATTAGGTCTCCTCAATTTTGCCCCCACAAAAAACCTGAAGCCTCTCCTGTAACATTCTCTTTGTTTGTCATGCATGTCTTGCCCATGTGTTATGATTTAGTGTGTCATAAATCCTCAGACTGGCAACATCTGGATAGCTCACAGTATGTGTTATCCAATAAATAGGATACTACATGCTTGCCATTTGAATAGCAATGCTTTGGGTAACCATTTGGTTTCTAGCACTTACCTCTCTTTTCCCATCACATTCTTATATCAAATAAGAATTCTCATCATGCCACTGCATGCCAGCTCTGCCAGAAATTACGATAGTCACAGTAGTAGCATCAAATTGGTTTCTGCAGCAATCCCACATGCCTCGTGTTATATACATCATTAAAAAGATATGGCTATATAACTCAATTAAGTACCGCAAAAGCAGCAATATCATCCAACACAGACCTCACATAGCCACAGAAAATAGATGATATCAGTGAATATTTCTGAAAGGCACAATCTGTGCATCCGAGTATTTGTAACTTAGATTTAAAATAGTGAGAGCATCAGGTAGGGATGAAGAAAAGCATTTGACAAATTCATGGACGAGGTTCATCCTCCATTTTGCCAATACTCTTGCTGAGCATCTCATGGGTCTGGGACTACAGCTGGACTCCTAGTAGGGACTCTATCATGAAATGACTCCTCAAGGATAGCATTAGGACTTAAAGGTCAGGTACTATCTCAAAAGATTGTGCATGGCAGAGAAAAGTCAGTGAAAAGTTAAATGAAACATCCAAGGTCAGGCAGGAAGTTGGGAAAAGGATCCCTGGAGTCCTTCCTAACGCTGCAATTTGACCACAGGTCCATTCTTCCTCTGTTTTCAATCCAATAGCCTGTATACCTTGATCATTTCCAAAAATGAGCAAGACCACTCTGCGCGTCTCAAACTATGCATTCAGAGTGTGAAACGGAGGTTTGTAGTGGTTTTACCCCCCTCCCCCCCTTATAATGATGTTGGCTTTAGAGGTTGTAGAGTGCTCACATTCAAAGATACAGCCCTGCCTCAACCCCCCCACACCACCCCCTGCCAACCTCCCAAAACACTGGTTTGCTTCGGAGGTGGTTAGTGGATTAAGTTAGTGTTTTTTGTTATTACTCTTATGTGACAAGGAGAGGAGTTTATTTGATGAAGAGTCCCCTACACACAGATGCTTAAGAGGCCCTTGGGTAAGTCACACATCCAGTATCGGGCTGACTTTCTCTTGCTGCATTCTGTACCTTTCTGATATGTAATAAATTGTTGGTCCTGGGAGCACATGGCGTTGGGGGAGGGAAGCAGAGGGGGAAGGAGTTTAATAAATTGCTGCATTTGCATTTTATTTTGGGGGAACACTCTGCAAGTTGTTGATAATGAATCCAGTCTCAGAGCTGGGCATATAGGGCTGAGGTTTTTTGTTCTTCGCTGACTGTGCAAACTGATACTTTGGCAGAATTGTCTCAGGGAAGCAAAGAGACCTTTATTATGTCCATCACTGCCAAGCAATTTGGCAGGTTCTTCCATGAGATGCATGATCTGATAGGTCCTATTAGAGCTCAGCTGGCCGGTTACCAACAGAAAAGATTAACTTAAACACTTTTAAAATCTCATTATGGCCAATTTGCGGTTTTGGCTGAAGAAAGGAAAGGGTGGGGGGGAAGTGTGGAGGAGTACCGGGGAAAGGGGTCATTTTTGTTGCTTATGCGGCATGGAATAAGAGGCCATGGATCTCTGCATGTGCTGGAACTAGCTAAAGGAAAAGCATCCGTTGGCTTTTGAACATTTGAACAAGACCAGTAAGAGAAATTAGTTTCTTTTAGCATTTCTGTATGCATCAGAGATATAATATTATTATTGCAAGACAGCCGAAGGAAAGTGTCAGGAATCAGCAGGCCAGATCCTGGGGCCAGGCTAAGCTCTACTTGGCACAGGACCAGGTGGGGAGCAAGCAAGAGGGTTTTGCGACATCTTTGCTATTCCCTGATCCCAGGGCTATCTACGGTCTAGTTCAATCATGGCTGTAGTGAGAACAGCTTGACAGCTGCTCTAACTTGTGCCCGGTTCTGTCAGCAACCAAAGGAACCCTCTGGCAGCAGGAATCACTCCCTATGCTGGGGCTCTGGGGTGGTGGCAACACAGGGCCGGCATAGCAACTGTGCACACAGATGTCAATAGAAGCAAGTTGTTACTTGCTAATCAGACTTTGGATCCAAATGTCCCTTGTGCTCAGGGGGTGTTGAGATGTGGCCTCTCCCTATGGTCAACATTAAATAGTATTTGAAATGTTGGTATGAGGGTGTCTATAGACCCTGCAAAGGGAAACAGTCAGATTTCAGGGGGAAAGACTGGGAAATTTACCTGGGAGTAGGTCAGTTTGCCAAATTCAGGGTTAAAGCCTGGAACAAGATTACCAGCCACCCAGATGGGAGACAGCTGAAAATACTCAGGCCTTGTCAATGCTATGGCTTGAATTTTTTTCCAACACAGTTAGAGTAACAGCTGTAGCACGGATCAGATTCCACACATCCCATTTGCAGCTAAATACAGAAACCGTGCTAAAGACTACCTGAGAGGAAAGGGAGAAGTGTGTGTGTCTAGCATAGTTATCAACAAAATCCTTCTCCGTAATGGGTAGGGGCAGTGCACTTAGCCAGGTTAAGCCAGGGACAGCTTTTTGCATAAGACTATATAAGAGAAAAGGAGGGAGAGAAGGAGAAGGTAAAGTTTACTGGATGAACCACAGGATGGAAAGAGCAAAGTCCAAGTGGATGATTGTTATGCTTAACTTTACACTAGTTTGAGCCTTTACAATATTACGTGCCCAGTTGTTGGTACCCTATAAATGCCACAATATAGGGGTGGAGAAAGGATAACTGCAAATGCTCTTCAAACCATTGAGTCATGGCAAACTAGTGCGAGGGGAAAACGAACCAGAGGCCAGCTGTCTAGGGAAGTCAAAACCCTACTGTTCAGTGGGCAGGGCTTTGGGCTAGAAAACCCAAGAAGGTCCAGCAAGGGGAAGCACATAAATGTGTTTCTTCTTGCTCATTCTTAGCACTTGGTGAAGGAAAAGCTTTGGATTCTGTTTGAGGAGAGCCATTTACGTGTTACATTTGCCCCATGGGTGCATCTTCTCTGGCCTGAAAGGGCAGGAGAGCTCAGAAGCCAAGAGATGCAGGCCGCACAGATTCTTGGAAAGTCCTGTTCGAATCAATTGCCCTGTTCCATGGGCAACCTGTGGACAATAAATATGTTTACTAACAAGCAAGAGGGCCTGGAAGTGATTGTCCCACGACCTCTCTCTCAGTGGTGGCCATCCCATCAGGACCATCACATTTGGGTTTGCCTCCACACAAGCTGTGTGAGCATTTGCATGGTGTTTTGTCAACCTCTTCAGCTTGGCTTGGACAGAACTGAAGACCAGAGAGGGTCATTGTGGCACCCCTGCTGCTGTTACTACTTCCTACGGCTATTTCTGACTAGATAAAACTGGCTTGTTTATTTGAACATCCAGATTTCCTTTGGTACAGTGTTTAGGAAATTGAAGATACAGGGAGGAAAATAATGTCTGTGACGGCATCAAACTATAAACATCCATAAAAAAACAACATCAAAATGCCTGCAGAGAATGCAGTAGCTTTGCCAGCAAACTAATTCAAATTACTGACAGAGAGGAGTTGTGATGGCTCAAAGGTTAAAATAAAAATAAAATAAACATAAACGTAGTCTAGTGATTAAAGCAGGAAATTACCACCGGAGTCAAGATATCTGGGTTCATTTCCTGGTTCTGCTTCCGATTTGCTGGGTGATCTTAAATAAGTCGTTGAGGCCAACTTTTCAAAATAGACGCTAAATTGGAGTGCTTCTATTTTTTGGGTGCCCCAGCTATGGACACGGAAATCCTAATTTTCCAAGGACCTCAGTATCCACAGACCCCCATTGACTTCCATCAAAGTTGTAAGAGCTCAGGATTTTCAGAAATGCTAAGCACTTCCACCTCTAATTGAAGTGTATCTAAAGTTGGCTACCTAAAACATGAACAAGCCATAATTAGGAGCTCCTTCTGAAGTTAACATTTCTCTCTCTCATATTCCCCCATCTGCCACAATCACTGCTCATGGGTAACAATAGTGTGGATGTATATCCAGGGCTAAGTGTCGGAAGATTCTGTGACTAAGCTAGGGGGACCAGGTAACAAGTGTGAAAAATCAGGACGGGGGTGGGGAGGAATAGGCACCTATATAAGAAACAGCTCCAAATATCAGGACTGTCCCTATTAAATTATGACATCTGGTCACCCTAGGCTAAGCAGAAATGCCGCTGAAATTCAATGAGAGTTAGGTGTGCCTGACTCCTTCAAGCTCCTTTGAAAATCCCAACCTTAAAACTAGCCCAGGTAAAAAAACAAAATAGCATCATTTGGTTTGTTACTAAAGTTCACTAAGAAATTAGAAGAAAATTAACTTGGGTTTCTAATGTTCAATAAAAATGTCCTGGCTGAATCTACAAAGAAATGATTTATGAAGCCTCAAGATCAGAAGAGCTCTCATAAAATACCGTGGGTCAATCCCGAAAGGGTTCTGCACAAAGGATTCCTATTGACTTCCATGTGGAATTTTGAGCCTGCAGATTCATAACTATCTATTGATTTGAACTGCATTACAACGTCATCTGGATCAAATCAAATCAAGTGTCCCAAATAAAGATGTTTCCATAAACTGATAAAAAAAATGGTAGGGCTTTTGCTTTGTCAGAATCATTTTCCTGCCCCTCATTTAATTCTTATCTTCCTTCTTTATCAGAGGAGACTGTGGATCAGAGGATTAAATTTTGGGTGTATGCCAGTATTCATTTACACTTAGCTGTCCAAATGTTTCTCATTATACACAATTTCTCTTTGCAATATTGCTGCAAATTTATTATTCTGGTGTAGTGTCAGTTTCCATTTTTTCTCCTGTGAGTTAGAACACTTATAGCTGCCAGTCAGATTGCATGGGACCCCTGAAAACTGATTATTTTAGCAGCTTGGCTGTCAGTCAGTTCAGTTCATGCAGGTTACCACTGTTATCTGATCTCAGAGGCAAAAAATTATTGCAACACCAAAGAACATAAATGTTAAAAAGCAGTCAAGGTTGTTCACTGCTAATCTTCTCTTCATAGATATTAGAGGTAGAAAAGGTCAGGCTAGTTATGTGGTCTTTCTGTTCCTCTACCACTCTTTCTGCATATGGAATATGCTGAATGTACTGTTCCCAACTGCTCACATGTGCAACCATTGAAATAACACAGCACTCTCAGTCTCCATGAGCCATGAGGGCCAGAGTCCCAAAGTTGTTGCCAAGTTCAGGTTTTCTGCCAAGCACCTGCTTTTTGTACGTACAGTTACACATGCAGAGCAACTTAGAGCTGCACTCTGAGAAACTGTAGAAGCAAAATAAACCCGTTCCCAGAATGATGGACCCATTTTACTCTTGTAAACTTAATCTGGGAACTGGGTAAAATGTCTCGGGGGGGGGTAGCAGAATGTTTGTTGTATGAATGAATAATAAAGAACTGTAGGTGGGCTTCCTCAGCCACCCAGGAAAACCTCAGTGCCACGCCTCAGTCTCTCTCAGGCCCTTCTCCTGCTTTTATTAATTCAAACACTAAAATCGCTAAGTAACACAAAACAAAGCCATTCCCCAATCCTCACAGGCTGTAGGGGCCCAGACTCCTTTCACTTTACACTTCCCTTGCTGCTCCCGGGCCAGGCCCAGGAGCCAGTCTCCCTCCTCTAGGTCCCCTCCAGATGAGCTCTCTCAGCCCTGACCCCTTCCTGAATGGGACTGACCATCGAACAAGGCTGGCAGATCACTGTGTTACAGGAACCCTTCGATAGGTCAGCATGCCCTTCTGACATTGTAGAACAGAAAAGTCACTCCCATTAGACATCAGTGGACAAACGTTAGTGGCTACCTAGGAAATACACAAATATTTCAACACCTGTTTGAATCTCCTCTGGGAATGAGACTTCATTGTCTTTGGAGAATTTGATAGTCTATATTCAAACCACGTTGTATCCAATCTTTTCATCTTTGCCTTAACACACAACACATTATAAATGCTACAGATATTATATATGCTATAGTCCCTAGGTTAAATGCATGTTTGTATTTTATACTGAATGTACTTAGAAAAAAGAAACCCTAATATTTAACCAAAACCCTTCTCCAACTCAAATAGCTGCCCTCCCACAATTGTCCCGTGGAACCATTTGACCAAGGGAACTTTTCTCTGGAAATACATCACCTTTACATGTCAGGACAGTCCATGATATTTCAGGATCTCTTTCTTGATGCAAAGTATGCGTGTCTTCACTAAGTAACAGAAACCTCACAAGTTAACCCCATCACACAACTCACATTATTCCACTAATCACCTTGGCTTCCCGTATCTCCCAACCCAGATTTGCATGCTAAGTATGTAAAATATCCTCCCCCCCCCAACCCAATCTCTTCATTCCCCCTAGTACCCTAGCATTTTGTTTTGTTGTATTAATTTTAGGGCCTGCTCTGAAAATAGTCCTCAAAAACAAAATAAAATTATTAAAACATATATAGGGTCTGATTCTTCATGGCAATGGGGTCACTGATGCCTTAATTTAGCCCAGAAAACCTTTATAACTCATGGGAATGCGTGAGAAGGGAAGAACAAAGCTTTACTGAGCTCATCTTAAGTTTGCAGGGATGGCAGTCAGAAGAAGCCTCTATTTTTTCTTGCAATCTGAGCACATTTGCCAGGAAAATCACTGAGACACAATAAACACAATAAACAATGCCATTTTTGCAAAGTCACCTTCAGAGCAGAGCTGTAGTTTAAGCTTTCTGTGTTGATTAGAACGTTCATTGTGTGTGTTCTTCCCCCATCAGGGGCCCGCATTTAAATATAGCTAAGGATTTACTACAATATCTGGCATTGCAACAACATATACTGAAATCTGAGGACACACAAAAACATCAGATGTCAATGCATAACTGAATACATCTAACAGGCTAGTCCAATACTAGTTTTGACACAAGCGCCATGCCGACATTTTATTTAAAGATTGCTTTTGTTTGTCTGTTGAGTTTGTAATTTAAATAAAACCCATTGGAAGAGGCAGATGTTGTAAATGTTTCCACTTGACCTGTCAAAAAATGACAGACAAAATTTCTCTCTCAAGCCTTTCAAAACCAGAAAAAAATGTTATTGCTATCATTCATGAATTGTTGCTTTAGCCTCTAATTCTTTTACGGACCTGATTTTTCAATACAGTGGCTTTCAGTCATTAGGAACGATACAGTTAAAGGCCATATATATTCATGGCCTTTGATGCTGTTTTCAAACCTGGTTACAGTACAATGCTGTTGTTGTAACAGTTTGTGCTGGTTGTGGATTCAAACCATTAGGAAACTGGATTCTACACAAACCAGTGGGTAATTAAAAAAAAAGTTGTTTAAAAAAAAAATCCCCTTTGGCACCATTTATTATTATTGTGAATAGAAACCAGGCTTGCAGGACCGTACTGGACAACTGTGGTAGCTAGCATCATTCTGTTCCCGCTATATGCTACTGTATTTATTCTGACACACTACAGGTTGCGCCATGTTTAATATCAGTTGTCAAACACCGTTGCATCCTCATTCCCCATCCCTTCAATCTGGCTTGAACAAAACTTGATGTGGGTAGACCCAGGACTTATAATTGGTGTGGGTAGGTCCAAACTGTGTTCAACACCTTCTGTAGGAAGTATGATTAATTCCTGCTAGAATGTGGGGTTAAAACACTTTCTTACAGCAGATGCAGAGCATGTCTGATAATACCGGCAGGACAACCATTTACAACACCAGCATGAAGGAGGGGAGCCCTGCTGCGTTTGACACTTAATACCAAACAGGGTAGCTACAGTAGAGTAGACACAGCCTCTGATTCTTCCCTAATGCAATGAAGATTTGAAGCAGTAGAAGTCCCTTTTGGACACTTGCACAGAATACATGTTCCTTCTCCTGTTTAAACAGGTATGATTTGAATTGCAGTGCTTCTCAAAAAACAACAACAACAACAACAGGAACCGACCTGACTCAGCCATAACGCAGACAGGTGTCGTGCTGGGTTCCCCACACACCAATACATGTCGGTCCTAATCTTCAAAACCATTTACAGTTCTAGTCCTGGACTTTGCTGTAGCAGCAATTATGAAATGCCGTAGACCATATGGTGGTTTCATGATCAGGACAAACAAACATTTAGGATGAGACCATCATATTTTTTACATTGTGACCAACCGTACTAGTTTATTGGGTTACATATAAATTAAGTGTAGTTTTCACTTGTTTTGCAATTGCAACAATGAACATAAATAGATTATAATAAATCAGAAATAATGCTGCACTACATGAAACCTGCAAGTGAAAGTTTTCTGTAAATATTAGCAGCATTTCTGTAACAGAGATTCTAGTTTCTGGACATTATATATGCATGGTTTGGATACTGAAGGTTATGAGTTCCAAGGTTTCAGTCCATTTTTAAACTACACTTTCCATCTATCTATCCAACAATGATATAACAAATTAATATAATTAGTGAAGGAACAGTTTAGGAGGAGAAAAAAAGCCATGAAGTCCTATACAGTAATTGATTATATGGATGTATTTGATCATGCATGCTTTTTTATACTCCTAAATCTTGCTGAAAAAACTTAATACCGTCCCAAGTAATAGTATATAAAGCATTGTCACATTCTAGGCAATATTATAACAGACAAGAAAGCTTAATATTCACCACGTGAAAGAAAACCCACACCAGATCAGAGTTCAATAGCATCTAAGTTCTGCTAAGGATTGCTACTGATGAGCAAACCGATTCTGTACACAGATGAAATTTTTTTTTTTTTACTAAGTACACATTTTCTTTACTGGGAAGAGTGTTGCCTAAAACATTAAACTTAATCTGTGGCGTCAGAATCCATAAAAGGATGTTAAGCAACCTTAAAAGCTTAAGCAAAAGAGTAACCATTATTATGAGAGGCAATGATGTAGTTATCAGGCTGTCAGTCCCACAGAGAAACATGATTCACTGTCTCTAGGATCTGGGGTAAGTGAATGAAAATCTGTTAAATGGAAACCATGTGGATCTCAATACTTTAGATGTGCATCTCTATCATTGCTTTCTGCCCATCATTGTGAGTCACGAAAGGAAATATACTCAGGAGAGTAATGAAGGGAAATAATGTAATTGTGGCCTAACCATATAAACAGTTATCAGAGAATCCCCTTATGATGTTTTCAGCCACTAATTATGTATTTAGAGTGATCTGCCATTGAACAAATCCTAACCAATTTAGCAACTTATTGTGAGAGCTAATTAATTACCTGAAGGATTTCTTTTAAGGCGCTGTAAGACTGGCTTACAAATGAATACCGACTATCAAACGAAATTAAAGCTTTCCTAGCTACAGCTAGCAAATAAGCATAGCAATGAAGAATGAACAAGGGTTTAATAATGGGATATGGAGCCTTTCACTGCTAGGTCACCAATCCGAGTCCCATCCATGACTGGTAGCAAGTTCAAATCATCTAAAACCCACTGCTAACAATTTGGTGGCTAGCATGAAATAAGATGCCAGTCCCAATCTGGTTCCTCCTGGATAAATTATGTATTTCATGCTCAATATAATAATTGACACCCTTGTTCTTAGGGTCAGCAGAGAAGTCATGGGTCAAATAAGAATGGAGAGCGAACAGCCCAGTGAAGATTGAAGCCCACTCTGAGGCACCATCAGCGAGAGCTGCTGGGTGCTCAGCGCTTTTGAAAAGAATAAAGCAATTTATTTAGGTGCCAAAATATGGATTTAGGAGCCTAAGTTTAGGCACCCATTTTTGAAAATTTTGGCCTTTAATATCTAGATAGGTCTGTGACGAGTGCCCTAGAAGTACTTAAGATATATTACATACTTTGGATAGCCAATGCTAACTAGCAGTTAAGAGTAGGAATCTGGGAGTTCAGATCTGTGGCACTCCAGCTTTGCCACCGCCTCATTATGTGAGCTTGGGCCATGCACTTAGGCAAATTGAGGCACAAAAGCTGTCCATAAAATAGGAGCAATCCTACCTCTCAATTATTGTTTTGGGAGTGCTCTGGTATCTTTGGATGCAAGGTGCTGTGGATATGCAGAGCATTATTATCATCGTAATATGGAGGATGCACGGTACAGAAGAGTTATAAGTGTGGTTTGGTTGGACTTCTTGTGTTACCCTAATGAAAACTGGAGATTGGATTGAAAAGTTGATGGAAGTACCATCAGCAGATACTGTGCTGCTGTACTGGGAGAGATATTGATACCAAAGCAGTCATGGCAGAAGATGTGAACATAGAATTCTAAATGTCCTTTGGGAGCTATCGGGTGAGCCCTTCATCTCTATTTAGCTCCCTCAGGACTGTTGAAATTGAAGTGTTCTGTATAACTAACCATTTGTGTGGGGGAACTGGGTCGAACCTATATGAACCCCCTGATTAAACGTTCTTTTCTATTGAATTGTCCTCCGATGATTACGACTTATTTTTCCTTTTTGTAATTTAGGCTCGTCCAAAAGGAGAAGGTCTGACCCCGTACCAGGGCAAGAAACGCTGCTTTGGTGAATACAAGTGCCCCAAGTGCAAGAGAAAATGGATGAGTGGAAACTCCTGGGCTAACATGGGACAAGAATGTATTAAGTGTCACATCAATGTTTATCCTCACAAACAGGTAAGGGCAGCATGGCCACTGGAGATACAGGTGTGGAACTGCTTACTTATGCAGAGTCTGAGGCTACTCCTGGCCTCATTCTTGGAAATAAGTCAAATATGAAAAGCACAGTTGACATTGATAAAGGTCTAGGATCTAGCGATTCCAGCATAAGTAGACATGAAACTTATGAGAGCAAGTATCCAAAGACGCAACACCACAGTTTCTTACTTTAAGAGAGCCAATCTGGAGTAAATGCAAGATACCCCAACGAAAAATGTGATTGAGATTTTACAAATTTGGGGAAAAATTTTGTAAATGGAAAAAATGGGAATTATTTAACACACTCCTGGAGAGGTGGTTTGCTGCAGATGTAATTCATCTCGGCTGAGTCTAAACAAGGAAGAGAGCACTCTGTGATTACGAAGAGCTCTATAAGGTTTAAGCAGAATGTGGAACTATCTAGTGAGGAGAGATGGAATTTCTGTAAAAAAGGTAGAACAAGTTGATGATTGTGAATCTGTAAAATTTGAAGAACAAATTAAATTACTGCCCGTCCCACCCATAGGAGAACTGTTCAGATATATTTGCAATAGGTAGAAACTAAAACTGATCCAATAAAAATGAGTTTAGAGACTCTGTGATGCCAGATTTTTAATTGTATTTAGGCATCTACAGATGCATCTAGGCACCTAATTGGATTTTCAAATCCAAGTTGAGGCACAGAATCATTTAAACTTACATGGCAGCCCAGTCTTTAGGGTCACATCGCTAGGGAGAGCTCTGGTTCCTAACAAGAGGCTATTCGGGACTCAGATGTAACTGTTTTAAACACAGAGCAAGCAGCAAAAGACAGCTAACTTGGACTACATGAGTTCAATGTTCTTCCTTGACTGAGCCGAATGCTAGCTGCCCCGTACATGAGAAGGGCTATATCTACACTACCACTTTTGTCTGTATAATTTATGTCGCTCGGGTGTGAAAAAAACATCCACGTAAGTGACATAAGTTACACCGACAGAAGCATCGTGTGGACAGCGTTATGTGAGCAGGAGAGCTTCTCCCACTGACATAGCGACCGCTGCTCATTGGGGTTGGTTTCATTATGTCGATGGGAGAGCTCTCTCCCATCAGCATACAGTGGCTACACAAGCAATCTTACATCAGGGCAGCTACATCAGTGCTGCTGTAATCTCTCTAGTGCAGTGTTTCTCAATTGGGGTTCCGTGGAACCCTGGGGTTCCGTGGGAACACTGTTAGGGTTCCGCGAGCAGCTGTTCTCTGAGCCGCCAAGAGCAGCTGTTCTCCGTGCCGCCGATCAGCTATTTGCCGCCGCCGAAAGCAGCTGTTCTCCGCGCCGCTGAAAAAGGGAAGATGTCTCGGATTTTCCGGCGAAGGGTATCCAGTGTAAGTGTAATTTAAGTGAGAAAAGCTGACCTTTGCTTATTTCAACATTTGAAGACTGTTAAGTGTTTGGGGGGTTCCGCAATTATTTATGGAATTCAAAAGGGTTCCGTGGCCAAATTTAATTGAGAAACACTGCTCTAGTGTATACATGACCTTAGAGTAGTCACTTGCCCAAAGGGATCCAGGATATGTGGCAGATTACACATCAGGAAGTGTAATAGGGATTTATAGCTGTATAGTGGGTCCTTAATTAAGATCCTTAACGCTTTGATGAAAACACTGTATATCCAGTTACTAATCCTCTGAGCCGAATAATCCAATAGGTTTCAAGAGGCCCATAAACAATTAGCTGTTTTGTTTTGTTTTTTTCATTAAAAAAAATTAGTAAATCTAAATGCTTAGGGCTTGATTTTTTTAAAAGCCTCATATTCCAAGGCTGTGAGCTAAAGTATGTGTGCATTCTATTTGCACACACAGTTACTGTGTTTGAGCATACAAATCAGCTGTTTGCAAATGGTCAATTAGTCACCCAAAAAGCAACTGTGGTGGCCTGGCCCTGGGCTGTTGAGAGCTCAGCCCTTAGAATTTTAACACGTTTCCAAACAAATAGATACTGAATGGGCTGTGAAATACAGACACTGGAATTTAGAGGTAAATAATGAACAGGTCCTTGTTTTTATGGATGTATTACTAATCAGTTGCTTTTATTATTTATTTGCTTGCATACACACACAGTAAAATACTACTATTATTAATTGTTTCACATTATTAAACCCATCTTAAGTTTGATCTGCTGGTTCAAAAAACAAAGCTAGGTGCTACTATTCTGGAATTCCATTCTTGGCTGTGACACCAATCTACTGACTGACTTTGGGCAAACACCTTAAAAACTTTCTGGTGTTTCAGTTGCCTGATCTGCAATGTGGATATACTGATTACCTCTACAAGTGTTAGGCTTAAATTGATTAATATTCATAAAGTGCATTAAGATCTGTGGGATACGCGGGATATGTAGAACACCAGACCCTGAAATCAGCTTTTGTCCTTTTCTTCCTTTCTTGCATTCACCCTCCACTTCCTGGTCCAGTTCTTGTTTTTTAAATATTTATAAATCACCATATTTGATGGCAGTTGACAAAGCCTCCCTCATGCAGAAGGATATGGAACCTGTAATCATAACTGTCATTGTTTGAACTTTGCTATGCCATGCTGATAGAGAGGTCATCATCTTAACAAAATTGTGAAGGGATTAAAACGATTTGCAGTTTCAGGAGCTAGAGTAAAATTTGCAAGTGCTTTCAAGTGTTTATGTTTCAAGATATAATCAGATCAGCTGCTAGAGTCAGGATGAAATCTGTTCCTCCTCCCATGGTGCAATTAGGTTCAGTGAGCCTGAATCTGTGCTCATTGAAGTCAATGGGAACTCCTTAATAGTGTAGGATCAGACCAATATAAGGGATTTGTGCCTTGCTCTGAATCATCCAGCATTGGTCACTATACTTACACTGTAATAAATCACCCACCGCTGGCCCATGTCAGCTGATTCAGGCTCACAGGGCTACAACATTGTGGTGTAGATGTTTGGACTTTGGCTGGAGTCTGGGCTCTGGGACCCCCAGAGGGGGGTGGGACCTAGAGCTGGGGCTCCAGCCTGAGCCCAAATGGCTACACTGAAATGTATAGCTCTGCAGCTCTAGCCTGAGTCACATTACATGGGCGGATGTTTTATTGCAGTATACTATAAGGTACAGGGCGCTAAACTACTGGACTGCACTACTTTGGAAATTCTCTTGTGAAATTAGAGAGGAGTGAATAATGAATTTTTCGGTTCACTGGCAATTTAAAAAGATCATTTTGATTTAAACCAAAAATAATTTTTTTCTGCATTTTCAACTAATCAAAAGGGAGGGAAAAATGTGTTTAGGCTCAAACCAAACATTTTGTTCCATCCAACACAGAATATTTCATTTCAATTCAAAGCAAGTTATTACATTTAAAAAAAATTTAAAATAAAATTGAAAGGAAATTTCAAAATCCAAAGTAATTTTGAATGGTAAAATCAAAATGTTTCTTTTGGGGAAAAAATTTGGGGAGATGGGGGGGGGGGGGGGGGGGGGGGGGGGGGGGGCTTTCCACTGAAACAATTCATTAAAATCAATACAAGTTCAAGAAATGTTTCAGGGTCACTGAATCTGCATTTTTTGCTGAAAAGAAGTTTCAGTCAAAAATGTCGCTAAGTTCCAGTCCAAATACTTTGTGGTTTAACTGGGGTTGTTCCTGTATTCAAATTGTGCTTGCAAATGCTAGATTATTCAAGTAAAAGAACCAAATTTACTACACTCCAGTATCTGTTCACTCTCTGAAAAGTCACCATACTTCAAAATGACATGAGTAGAGGGATACAACCATATCATTCAGAATTCCTTTTTTAAGAAGTAAGCAAGCAGCAAGGCTTACAGCACCAGCTGTTTGCAGTCAACAATATCCAGATGTACTGGCACATAAAGGAAAAAGAGAGGCCTGTGCTCTGCTTTAGTCACTGTTTAGCTCTTTTGAAAATAAATTGTTGATGCTGATCTCAGCCAGAATCTCAGTATCTGTTCAGTGCTTCTTATCTGTGGTCTGGTAGGGGTTAGCATTCTAGCCCCCGACTCATTCCTATCACTACCACTTGATAAATGTTTGAAAAAAGCATTTTGAAATGAACATAATTAAAAACCACAAAGGGCCATATCCTCAGCTGGTGACTTAGCTCCCTTAACATAGTCTCATTAATCAATGTACACCAGCTGAGGATCTGGCCTAAAAACAGTTACACAAAATCACTCCTCACTTCTATTAATTAGAATGTAAGTGTGTCCACAGTGGGTCAAGACCAATGGTCCGTCTATCACCATATTCCGTCTTCTGACCGCGGCCAATGCCAGATGCTTCAGAGGGAATGTTTGAGTGATCCATCCCCTATTGTCCAGTCCCAGCATCTGGCAGTCAGAGGCTTAGGGACACCCAGAGCATGGGGTTGCATCCCTGACCATCTTGGCTAATAGCCATAGATAGGCCTATCCTCCATAAACTTATCTAGTTCTTCTTTGAACCCAGTTATAGTTTTGGCCTTCACAACATCTCCTGGCAACAAGTTCCACAGGTTGACTGTGCATTTTATGAAGAAGCGCTTTCTTTTGTTTTAAACCTGCTGCCTACTAATTTCATCAGTTGACCCCTAATTCTTGTATTGTGTGAAGGCGTAAATAACACTTCCTTATACTCTTTCACCCCACCATTCCTGATTTTATAGACCTCTGCCAAATCTCCTGTGAGTTGTCTCTTTTCTAAGATGAACAGTCCCAGTCTTTGATCTCTCCTCACATGGAAATTGTTCCGTACCCCTAATGATTTTTGTTGCCTTTTTCTTTACCTTTACCTAATACATCTATTTTGAGATGGAAAGACCAGAACTGCAGGCAGTATTCAAGGTGTGGATGTACCTGGATTTATTTAGTGGCATTATGAAATTTTCTGTCCCTTTCCCCCGCCTTTTCTAGTGGTTCCTAATATTCTGTTAGCTTTTTTACTGCCTCTGCACACTGAGTATGTGTTTTCAGAGAACTATCCATGATGACTTCAAGACCTCTTTCTTTGACCCCAACATTTTGTATGTACAATTGGGATTATTTTTTCACATGTGCATTACTCTGCACTAGTCAACATTGAATTTCACCTGCCATTTTGTTACCCAGTCATCCCATTTAGTGAGATCCCTTTGTATTACCTTGCAGTCAACTTTGGACTTTCATCTTGGGTAATTTTATATCGTCTGCAAATTTGGCACCTCACTATTCATCCCCTTTTCCTGATCAGATATGAATATATTGAATAGCACTGGATCATATATGTATAGCATCAGTACAGGTCCCAGGGGGACCCCTCTAATTACCTCTCTCCATTCTGAAAAGTGTCCATTTATTCCTACCCTTTGTTTCCTATCGTTTAATCACTTACTGATCCATGAGAGGAGCTTCCCTCTTATCCTTTTGCTTAAGAGCCTTTGGTGAGGGACCTTGTCAAAACTTTTCTATACATCCAAGTGCATTATATCCACTGGATCACCCTTGTCCACATGCTTGTTGATCCCCTCAAAGTATTCTAATAGAATGATGAGGCATGATTTCCTTTTACAAAAGCCGTGTTGACTGTTCCCCAACATATGTTTATCTACGTGTCTGATAATTCTGTTGTTTATCATAGTTTTAACCAATTTGCCAGGCACTGAAGTTAGACTTACCAGGCTGTAATTGCCAGGATTGCCTCTAATATCTAGAAACTTCATCTCTGCATCCCTTCCTGAGGTGACATATACCAGTCAATATGAAGATAGTTCAAATTCCCCATTACTATTCATTTTCTGCCTTTGTAGCCTCTCATGGTGCATCTTATAACTTCTGTGAGTTGCCAAACAGGCAGAAATTCTAAAAAAATATGCAACATTGAGTAACAAGCACATTACAATACATGTAGCCCCCTCTCTAAACAACATCACATAATGCAGTATTTCTAGGATTCTTGGGTTTCTCTCCAAAATGGAACAAGACTTGTAGATTTTGCTCAATGGCTAAAACACAGCAATATTTAATATAAGGAACTTACCTTGCAAAAATACTATTAAAAACAACAGGTTAACCATCATTAATTAACCATTAACCATCTGTGTTAATTACATATTCACCATATTTCTAGTATTTCCCATTCCAAGTACAGGAAATATTGCAAATACAATGATAAAGTTTAACATTATTTTTCATGGCTCCTGATGTACACTTGTGGTAGCCTTATTGTCTGTCTGTCTGACTGACACACACACACGTTGAAATTAGAGATAACACAAAAGATAGCAGTAAACAAATGTATTATTGTGACCCATCCGTGCCTACGGTAGCCACCTGAAAATGCCAAGGTCAGGGCAGGCTGTAAAAGGAAAGCAGATTCTCCCAACATTGATGGGTGACACTGAAGTCAGACTTCCCAACCAGCCACAAACAGCGCTTTTTATTCCCCACACTGGTTATCAAGAAGCCAAAATAAAAAGATGCACAGCCCCCTTTACTGCATTTCAGTCTCTGGCTCCCAATCAGTCACTAGGTCCAGTAAAGAGGTCAGTTATTTAAAACTCTATGGTCTTTACCAAAAAGGTTTCTCCTGACCCCAAAGGGTCAGCCACAGTACCAAATCAATACAAATTTGGATTTTACCCAAAACACCATGCTGCCAGCCAATCCTTTAGTAACTAAAATTAAAGGTTTATTATAAAAAGAAAGAAACAAACTATAAGAGAAATGTTAAATGATTAAAGCAATCAGACACAATTGATTTGAAAGTCCATATATATCAGGTTTCTATTCTAGTAGAATTGTGAAGTTTGCAGGCTTATATAATCCCTCTGGTGTACATCCAGTACCTGGATAGTTCTAGGTCCTTTGTTTCACAGCTTAAGTTCAGTTCAGTTGTAGGTGAGTTGATCCAGAGGTAGGTAGGTGGCTGAAGACGAAGACTGAAGACAAAATAGCTGGGGTGCAGCTGCCTTTTATGTCCTTTGGCCTTTGCCATGCTGCTTGTGGAAATTTACAGGAATAAGATGAAGTCCAGGGTCACATGAGTGACTGGTGACTCATCAGGTATATTCCTGACTTTTCCCCCTGGGCCCATTGTACCTGGGAATTTCCTTAACGTGCCATTAAGCAGCCTAGTGCTGCAGCCATCCTGTCTGGGGTGTCGCCCAGAAACACAGTACAATATGAAATACAGATAAAAACATATCCATAACTTCCATTACACACATAACAAATGAACATAAACATCATCATCTTACTTCACACATTATAGCCTTTTTAACGGTACCTGACATGGCATATCTCACATGAATTATGATGATTCTGACATATTGATGTTAAAAAATATAATAAATGACCCCCCTCCAATCCAGCCAACATGACAATTATGTGATCTGCTGTGTTCTGTTGCAATCTATGACAGAATAATTCCAAAAATGAATAAAAATTACTTTTTTGGGAAAACTCACTTTTTAAATGTTGTTACAACAGTCTTGATTCCTCACTGGCTCTCTCTCAAACTGGGTGTCAAATACAAACTAGTTGTTCTCAACTTCCAAGCTTGTCACAACTGTTCCCACCTACGTATCTCTTCTTCCATCCCCTCCAGTGCTTCTGCTTGCTTCGTATGCTCTGCACACTCTTTTTTGTCTTCTCCCATGCACACGTTTCAACATTTGGTCCTTGCTGCTTGGAACAGCCACAATTCCATGGGCTGACCACTCAATCTTGCACTGTTATTCCGCATGCCCTCTCTGTCCAAATTAGATTGTAATCTCTTTGGGGGAGGATAAAACTTCTCAACGTTTTTATAGTACTGGGTACAAATAAGACATTAGAGCTCTGTAAAAAATGGATGGAAAAATTGTATAGTAGAAGTTGTTAGACAACCTACTATTAGGATTGCTGATGCTCCACAAAATAATAAATTATAATGAATTATCACGTGAAGTTTGGGTGAATCTAGACAGTGCCAAAGCCTGTCACATGCTGATGCAAATTCACTTGATGGTTTCCTCTTTGTTTTGTGTGATGCTCCCCCTTGTCTTATGATTTTAATTCTTCACTGTTACACTCCACTTCTTCCCCTGGGCCACTGCCATGAATTCCCTATGGACCATCACAAGAGAGATGGGACATGGAGCAGAATTAGAGGCTTGTTTGGCCTAAACCTGACCAAGGAAAACCAATAGTGTGTCACCTGGACAGAAGCCCCCTCTGACACTGCTCTAGAGAATTTCCTGGACTCTCACTTAAAGAATATTAAAATTACCTTTTTACATAGGAAAGTAGTTATAAAGCAAATTTCCCAGAGGCACTTGATGCTACCTTCTCTTCTTGCCATTTGCCATTCTTGCCATTTGTGTTGCTTGTCATAGTGCTCCAGCAATAGAGCCAGTCCCCATAGCGGCTCACTTCGCATTCTTGGCAGCATCACAGTCCAGATGCCAAGCTCTGAATGTTCATTTTCTCCTTTTAGTCTCTAGTAGCAGCATCTGTGGTTTCTTCCTGGTTGGCCTCCTGTCAAGCCATTTCTTTGACCTTCTGGCTGGATCTATTGCGGTCTGCGATGACAGCTGTTGCATTGGTACAGAATCAGCCAGCTGGTGACTGACATGTCTTGTTGGATACCATTTTCGTCCAGCTGTTAGGAATTTACTCCCTTGAACCGAAAATAAATTTACCATGTAAATAAATTCTCCATGAAATCCAAACTATTACTTGTGTGGATCGCCCAAAAAAGGTAATTTTGTCATTGGGGTTAACTTTTCGCTCTACCCTAAAAGCATAAAGTCAGGAGTAACATTGTTCATGAGTAAGCTGTCTTGATCCAACTAAAAAGAAACACAGCAAGCCAAAAAAATACCAACAAATGGCAATTTGAACCAGAATTACATTTATGACTATAGCAGAACCTTAATGCCAGAGTCATCAAGAGATAACATTAATGAACATCTAGCCATATTGACACAATAGGGAATTAGCACAGCCATAACCGCACCTCACCTTAGTTGTGCTAATATATGGCTTAACAGCATTCTAAAGTCCTGTTTTACACACACACACACACACACACACACACACACACACACACACACACACACACAGTAACCAGATATTTCAATTTGAATGATTTATTTAAGCAAGGAACAAGAATTGAAGTAACCATGAGACAGCACAGTGTGTATATATGTCACTCCAAATTAACAGACTGCATCAGCTTTGCCTCACAAAATACCAGTTAGGTTTTGCACACAGCAGTCTTCTGGTATCATTTAACGTTTTTATGGTCTTACTTCCTGAAGGCCACAACTATGTTGGGCTCCATTTGCTAGGCACTGTACAAACATATAATAGGTATCAGTCCCTGCCCCAAAGAGCTTACTTCTACTAACATACTGGTGCAGTCCAACGAAAACAAGATCATAACTAAAACAACGGGAGTTCTGTGGCACTTTAAAGACTAACAAATTTAATTTCAGCAGGCATAAGCTTTCATGAGCCTCAGCTCACTTCCTCAGATGCAGTAGGTAGAAATGATACAGCAAATGGGAAACATATAGGAGGCCTCATATACATATACAAGCACATAGAGAACAATGGGGTAGGTGGATAAAAGCCGGGTACTTGAGGCCTAATGACAACCATTGAGTAGGAGATGAGAATGGGTGATCAAAGCAATTTACCTCTTGTAAGAGGTAATGAGAGAGCCATTCCAAATCTCTGTTTAAACCCAGTTTAAATGTGTCAAGTTTGCAGATAATTTCTAACTCAGCAGTTTCTCTTTGAAGTCTGTTTTTGGAGTTTTTTTGGAGAAGTACAGCAACTTTCAGGTCAGTGACAGTGTGCCCTGGGAGACTGAAGTGTTCTCCGACTGGTTTATGGATGTTATTATTTTTTATGTCTGATTTGTGTCCATTTATCCTTTTGCGTAGTGATAGTCCAGTTTGGCCAATGTACATGGCAGAGGGGCATTGCTGGCACATGATGGCATATATAACATTAGTGGACGTGCAGGTGAATGAGCCCCTTATGGTGTGATTGATGTGGTTAGGACCGGTGATGCTGTCACTAGAGTCAATGTGTGGGCAGAGCTGGCAACGGGGTTTGTTGCAGGAATAGGTTCCTGGGTTGGACTTTTTGTAGGGTGTATGGTTGCTGGTGAATATTTGCTTAAGGTTGGGGGACGGTCTGTAAGTCAGGATGGGTCTGCCGCCCATATCTAGATCATAACTAGATAACAAGATCATAACTATTATTCCAAAGCTATTTGCACTGTTAAAAATGGGTCACCCTAATGAGAGTGCATAGTGCAACTCAGGGAGCAATTTTTTGATCGGTTAATAGCAATGCAGAATTATGTCAGCTATATACAAACTGCCCTACTTATTAATATTGCCTACATTTCTGATATGATTGATCATTCTTATTTTCTTTTGGCTTTAGCACAAAACTTCATAATTTCATTCTCAGGGCTAAATTCATTACTGCATAACAAGGCTGGTAGAAATGTATCACATGGGCAAAATGTAGACTGACAACACAGACACATTGTGCATACTCTGCATAAGATTATTAATTGCATTTAAAGATTACAAAGAAACTGCTGTCTTTGAACAGACCAATGACCCAACAATGGCTGGATCCTTCAGAGAAAAGCAAGAACAAACCTATAATGATAGACGTGAAATACCAGTGTTATAAGGGAAATTTCTGATCATTTAAATATTGCAAACCATTGTAACTGCTATCCTCTCTGGTGTAACTGTGCAGTCTATTTGCATTCATACATGTCTAATCCTTTATTTGATCCATGCTAATCTATTAAAACCTTGAAACAATTAATCCCACAGGTTAATTACTGTTTGTTCACTTTCATTTGAATTTTATTAAGTTCCCCTTTCTACTTGTATTATGAAACAGGGCCTGGCTGGCCGCCTCTCTTCATGCTGTTATTATTTCATAGCTCTCTTCCGCATATCAGCTTGTTCTCCCTTTCAGACAAGATCATTTTAGGCTTAAAATACAACTCTAAGAACAGGGCAGGTCATTCCATTCCACGGGTACAACCCGTGAGGGGGGAAGGTAAGGTCCATGAGGACCCCCTTGTGGAGATTCCCCTACGCCATCCCATGGAAGTACTAGGAGTTTGTCATCGCATGGAAATGACCTTGAAGAATGCTCCCAGAGAGGAAACTCTTGCTGGATCTTCAGGAGACATTTTGTCTCCACACTAGCTCTGGACCTTAATGCTCCTGTCAACCCCATCTCCTTGGCAGTACGGCGCCATTGGAGAGGAGTTGGATTCTCTCTTTTAAGTACATTTCACTCTTCTGGACCAATTATTCCTTTTCCCTACATGTGCAATCTCCAACCCTCCCCCAAACACAGATCCAGGACCCACAGAGAAGCCTCCACAGGCCACGGGTCAGGGGTGAGAGGGAGGGGAGAAATATTGCCATGGAGGTAGCAAGCCTCTTTCCACACAGGCTGGGGAAGATCCACAAACAGTAGGTCCCTGTTATGTGTGAATCTCAAAAGGGATTATCAGAGCCAGAATTTGAACTCTGTACCATTCTTTGAGACACAGCACAGCAGGTTTAGCTCCATTACAGTACACAAACTACATCTGCAACATAAAATTACCACTTGTATACTGGCAAAGATGGGCAGTGGTGTTCTGTCCCCGGTATTACTTCCATTACTCTGCAGACTCCCCCTATTTTTAACAACTCATATGTTTAATTTGGTTTGGTGTTTTGTTTTGTTAATTATTTAATTACTGGAGGATGGGGATTATAATCAGAAAATGCTGAATATGGATTAGCAAAAGGCTTCAATTAAAAATTAATTTGGGAAGCAGCCCTTGATGTTTAAATATAGAATCATTTCAGCTTTATTTTATGCAGACGACAGCATCATCACTGTAGCCAAACACCTTCTCAGTAGAGATGGTCAGGATTTTCTTCCCATCCCCACACCCTCAAAGAAAAATTTAAGTGAAAAAACTAGATATTTTTCAAGTTTTGTCAATTAAAAAAAATGGGATTTCATTGAAAAAACAACACCCAAAACCCAAATTCTTTCAGTTTAAAACAGTTTGTTTTTCAATAAAAACTTGAAACATTTCAGTGAAAAAATGGATATTTTTTCCATGAAAGCATTAATAAACTGAAGAGCCCCTTTTCCAATGAAAGGTTTTGACAGAGTTTTTGTTGTTGTTGTTGTTTTAGCATCTCCACTTCTCAGTTTCTTATTTTTCCAATGACCAACACTTGTGACCAAAACAGCATAAGTGACATTCCCTGATGGGCCTCTAAGAGATGCAGCAGAGTACTTGCAACCTAGGGACACATTTGTGCCCTCGAGATCCTGGGATGCTGAGGAGACTCTTGACATAACTTGGGCTTGGTCTACACCTAAAACCTAGATCAACCTAGCTACATCACTCAGAGCTGTGAAAAACATCAGGACGCGTGCAAAGTAGTTAGCTCGAGCTAACCCGCACTGCAGATGCTGCTAGATTGATGGAATTGTTCCACTGACGTAGCTACCATCTCTCCAGGTGGTGGATTTACTATGACAGAAAAATGCCTTCCATTGCTGTAGTAAGTGTCTACACTACAACACTATGGCAGCATCACTGTAGCACTTGTACTGTAGACAGGCCCTTAAGATAGCCCTGGGGATCTGTATACATTACAAGAGCTTCCTTAGAGTCTCTGCAGCCCACCCACAACACATCCCTCCTGCCCTCAACCCCTTTCCCCACCAGTACACCTCCCAGAACCTCCAGAGGCAGCTTATAGCTGTCCTTTACCATGCCCATACTAGGGGAATTCAGCTCCAGTTGGACACGGGGCCTTCAGGGCCCCTTTACACCATTCTGGGCCTTTTACATGGTGTAAAAAAGTTGGAGCAGGAATGCTGCTCTCATCTTGCAACTCTCCACATTGTTTTATTATGAAATATTTGTTTTATCATTAGTAATCATAAACAAGGAATAAGAGGAATGGAGCAGATTAACGTTTACAGCAAATAACTTTGAGCCACACTAAAGTCAAGCCCTTCAGTGCATTTAAATGTTGGCTCAACACATGTTTTTTTGGATGCAACCTCTATATACACAATGTAGTTTCTGGAGATGTAGCCCTCTAGCCTCACCAAAAATATAGCCCTAAGTCTGCTTTGTGCCTTCCAGCTGGCCCCAAGCAACCTGGTTTCCTGTGTTCATAACCCTTTCTCCCCCGCCTGTATGTCGTAAGGCTCTGGTAACAATAACATTTCTGAAATCTAAGTGGCTCACAGGCCAAAAAAGCTGAGCTCAGTCAACACAGGGGGAATGCAAACCACGGAGAGGTATTGTTTCTGACAACAGTCCAAAAAACTCTTGGCGCTCCAAGGCATTCCCAAAGTCCTTTGCACTATTTCCAGGAAAAACGATTCCTGAGGCCTTGTGTTTAAAGAAAAAAAAAATTAAAAAAAAGTGGCTTATATCAATAAACATGATAACGGCTGTATTTTTCTCTTTAATCAGTGCACAGCTAGCATGTAGAAGCAATCAGAGCTGTGCCGAATGGCAGCTCTGTTTTAAGTGTAGCATTTCAAAGCTTTCAGAAGCTCTCCTCTTGGGCACAAATTAACTCTTGTGGTGCTTGAACCTCAACTTAGACTGTATTGCAGATAAAGTCAAACTTCAGAGAAAACCTATATTATCCAGCATGATTCCTTGGGTGACATATGAAGAAAATATTTGGGGGGAGTGGATGGGGAAGGTGACAGTTTTTCCCAATAGAAAACAGACCTTAGTGCTTATTCATCTTGGTTATAGCTATTACTAGCCCTTACTAAACTGGCAGAATCACAATGTGGCCTAGTGGAATGAGCATAGGAATGGAAACCAGTTCCTGAGTTCTAATCCCAAACTCTAATGCTCTGGTTTTTAGCAACTCATTCATAGCCTGATCCAAAGCCCATTGAAGTCAATGGGAGTCTTTCACAGGCTTTGGATACTGAGAAAACCGTTCTTGATCCAGCAAAGTACTTACATTTGTGACTAAGCTTAATCATGTGATAGTCCCTTGAAGCAAATGAAACTACGCCCATTTACATGAGTTGACAAAGCAAGTGGACAAAGCATTGGGCAATGTACTATAGAGAACGGGATGAACAAACTATTGGCAATCTCCACAGAATTAATTCCATTTGCTATTATTACTATCTGTGCAAGACAATAAGTGAAATTGTTCATCTCAGTAGTCAGATACAAGAATGAACACTGCAAGAAGTTGGAGGCATTCTTTCTTGGGCTAACTAGAATATAGTAGATTTTGGCTTATTTTACTCTTCTTTTAGAGTGCAGTAAAATGTACCCCTTCAGCTCTGGGTTGTGGGTTGTTACTACCAGCACTAAAAGTTTCAAATGGCCTGTTTGTTTTTATGCTCAATATTTTAAGAGGGTTTCCCCTGGAATAAAGAGCAGACATTTAAATTCATAAACTCATAGACTTTAAGGCCAAAAGGGACCATCGTGATCATCTAATCCATTGCTGTTAATTTAGAAATCGCAATAATTTAGAATATCAAATGCTCTGAACATTTTATCACTGCAGAAAAGATTGGAGTGAGGGGAACAAGGTTAAATGTATACTTTATATTTCACCACTTCCCTCCCCAAGAATAATATTTTGAGACTGTCAGCAAGAAGCTACTATTCCTAGGCCAGGGGGAAAGCTATGGCTTGTTTTCAGATTTCACCCCATTCACTGTCATTATCCACAGTACCTTGGAAAACTCATTGTCTTCTTTACGGCAAGTCATTGAGCAACCAGACTGCCTTTTCAGTGCACTCTTCGAAAGCCAGAGAAGTTACATTTTTTTCATGATTTCATTATAAACTGCACACTTGTTGTTTCAGCTCTATGTCTCGGTCATCTTTGTACGTATCAGATCTTTCAAACATGCAGCCTTGCTTTGATATGCAGTGTGGGTTTTTTGTTTTTTAAATGAATGTGAAAGTTTTGCAATGTCAGGGAAATTTTAAGTACAAGATCTACTGAAATTAAGCAATTTTCACTCCCTGTTTCACTCATTCTCCCTCTCCTTTCTCCCCCACTCCCCATATCTTACTCCACTGTTATTACAAATACCTACCCCTGTTACTAGTTGAGCAGTTTTCTTCCCTCCTCCCCGCCCTTTTTGCAGCTGCTGTGTTTGGGAAATTCCAGCTCTTCAAATATGGAGGTGTGTGTCAGGCAAACCTCCGTCATTTGTTTCATAACTATACATTGGCAAGATGGCTTGTTGGTATTAGCATTGAATCCTAATGGCATTAACCCGCCAGGCATGCCTGGGGCAATGGGATGCCTATGCTAAAAGTGCTAATGCTTTTGGGACATCCCGCTGGCTGGTGCCAAGTCAGTAAATGAGGCTGTTTTACAGCACGAGATTATAAATTAAGTCTTTTAGCAATATACCTAGAATAAGAGTTTACAAGTCCTTGCTGTGAAAGGGAACGATATGCATGCTGTCGAGCCAGTTCCCACCATTCCAGAGCCAGGTGGCTGGCAATGCGTTTTGGCTTTTCAGGAAAGAACTATAGCACCATTAGCATGCACTGGGAGAAAGCCTAGCAAAATAACCATAAAAGGTAGGTTTTGTAGGCTTAGTAAAGATCGATTGTCAGTGACATTTACTAGATCATACACTATTCCCTTTCCTCCCTGCAGAGACCCCTGGAAAAGCCGGATGGCCTGGATGTTTCAGATCAGAGCAAAGAGCATCCTCAGCATCTGTGTGAGAAGTGCAAAGTTTTGGGTTACTACTGCCGTCGTGTGCAATAAACCTTCAAGGGCGACTTCTTCCGTCCCCATAATCCTATGAGATCCTCTGGCTGCACACAGTCAACAGCAACACAGAACCCAAGACAAAAAACTAAAAAGATTGCCAATATTGCCTATCTTTAAACTAATAATATGCCTTACCATTAATAGAATGTAACACTTTTCCTGTGTATGTGTATACGTGCAAGATGTATTTATAGGACTATGGTGTGTTTTATATATCTATCTATCTATATATCTATCAAACAGTGTTACTGATAGTGTTCTCACAATGGAACCACTGCTGTGGTTTCTGTTGATTGTTTACACAGTTCCTATATCATGGCCAAGTGAAATGAAGAGAAGTGCTGTCTGTTAGGCAAGGTATAATGTTCACTGGGGAGTAAACGTTATGAATGGCTTTTGCAGGAGTTAGATAACCCACAAGGCCGCTAATGGGGAGCGCTCGCTATCACCATGAACATTATTCCAATTATACGACAAGACAAAGGAAGTTTCAACAAGCCACAGCATTAAAGACGGGAAACGATCATGTTTTCCTTGCTTTGGAAGGGGTTTGAAAGTTCTGTGCTGCTGCTTTCTTGGACTTCCATTACTTAATGTAACTTGGGTAGGGAATAGGTGGAATCAGTGAGGGTAAAACAAAGTGCATAATTGTTTGAGGGAGTGGTTTTTGTATGGAAACAGATAATTATAAATGGACAGAGTGTCAGTAAGGACTCCAGCATCTTTTGGGAGAGGATAACATTTGCTTTCTTCAGACTGTGATTGACTGAAATCCTTCTCTTGTCATATAATTTCTTTTAAATGGGCCCTTTATGTGTATTTGCTATTCATTAGGCCACAAGCACACTAAATTTACTGTGAATAATGGAGGAATGAGAGTGATTAAGTTTGTCCCCAAGCCCTAATTGAGAGAGTAGCCAGACTTAATATTTATAGTAGTTCAAAAGCCACTTTCTGGAAATATTTTTATGTCCTGTTTTCTACTGTGCAAATTTGTTATTAATATAGAAGTATGTACGTATGTAGCCACAAGGGTTATATGGGGCATGAAGAACATAACCTTCCCTCTTCTCTGTCTTTCTAAAACATCTATATAGGTTAGGGAAAATGTAGTGATTGTATCTGGTTGTCCTATTTCAGGTAGTTGGAAGTTTGTGCAGGAGGATCTTTTTACAAAGAAAAATATATTATCAAAGATTGGGGAATGTCATGAAATGAAAGAGCCTCGAGACAGTATCCTGGTTTTATATAGATATTTAAGAGTGCATTGGCAAACAGACAGAATGAATAAGACGTGTGTGTCATCCACTTCTATAGAAGGAGGATTTTTTTTTTTTAAATCAACCATTTTTATTTTCATGAAATTTTCTTTAAGAAATGGATTTGTATGCTACTATTATTTATTGGAGATGTTTTAAATTCTAAACACTCATAACAAATTGAAGCTGTTTTAAAGTTAAATTTGATGGATGCAATCCGGAGTTACCTCACGCTAAGGTAGGTTGAGGTGTTACCAGTTCATCCAGTTAGAGTCTTGTAAAGCAAATTAAAAACTGACAGTAAGCCTTCCGATGTGAGATGTGAAGATCTTAACAAAGGTGATCCAGAGTGAAACTTTTGCCATTGCCATGCTTGTCTATGAACAGGATGAAACGCTGACAGGGCAAAAATGGTTTGTTTAGAAACTTATACACCCATCCACCATTCAGTCTTCACAATTTATGGGGAATCCAAAAATTCAAGTAGTAAGTAATCCGGTCTACCTAGTTAGAGTAGCATACTGGGAGACAGGACACATGGATTCTGTTCTGGGTTCTGCCAACAGCCTGCTGTTTGACATTGGGTAACTCTCTGAACCTCTCCATGCCTCAGTTTACCCATCTGTAAAATGGGGATAATAATACTGAACATACCTACCTCACAAGGGTGTTGTGAGGTTTAATGTCTAAAGGCATTTTGACACTTCTAGATGAAAACTGCTATATAACTACAAAATAATATGAAGTTAAACACTTTTAGACTAATTTTGCCCAGTTAGCAGTACCATAAATTAAAACAACCTGAAAACAAAAATACGACTGAAATTTAACTCTAATCACAGATTTTGATTGTCTCAGTCAAATGAGGCAGTTAGCATTTTCAAGTGGAAATTCATTCTTAGCTGAAGGCCGAAAAGTACATTTAGGGACAGATTTTTCTAAACAAAGCTTCTTAAGCTGTCCATGCAAGAAAATTTGTGCATGCTAGTTTAGAGGCCTCGGTGTTAAGTTTGATCCATTGTTTGGTGTCTGAGTAATATAAAGGAAAAGATCGTAAGAAGGCCAAACAAACTGGCTATAATTTTTTCCCTTGAGCACTTAATGGTATATTAGCAGCAATTTCTTTGACACTTAAGATCCAGCTAAAAGAAAAGCTAAGAAATAGCACCAAACAAAAGCTAAGAGAAAAGCTATTTTCTCCATAAAGCAAAGACTGTAGCAACCAACCTGCCCTTCCATTTTGAAATAATTTCAAATTTGTGGCAACCACTAGGAGAGGGAATACTGTCGGTGAAAATCAGAGCTGCAAAATATGTATTATATATTGCTGTAAATACATGCTGTAATTAAGAAACTGCAGGATCTGAACATAGATGAGTTGAAGGACATCATTAATCAAAGTTGTTGCCTTTTACACATTAGTACCATTTAAAAGGTTATTTTTCCAGGTTCAGTACTGCATTTCCATGCTTTCAGCTTATGGATTTCTAGAGAATGCTTTAAACTAGAGTTCCTAAATCTACATCTAATGTAGCTTTAATACAACTATAATTTGCATATGCACAGAATAATTATTTTTACAACATACTTGTTGGAGGTTAAAACACTCACGTCATCATATTATCCTACATGTTAAAAATGTCAGCACATTAACTGAAGACACAAATGAGTTACATTTGGGTCCTGGTCCCACTCCTGCTGAGCTCATTGGAAAGATTCCCGTTGAGTTCCCTTGGGTTCTGGAGTCCCCCCAGTGGAGTTAGTGAATTGAATGCTCTTGAAAGGAAAGGATGAGTATTGCTGGGCTAGAACCAGGCAAGGACTATGCAAGCTTCCCTACCTCCAAGTGAGCTCCTTTCATGGCCAATAGCCTTCCCCCATTTGTTGTAGTCTTCTGCCTCTGATGATCAAGCAGCTACCACTTAATCTTGCACAATGTACCCAAGTGAGGTGTACAATGAAACCCACCAAAACATATTGAAACTGGTAACCTAATAAGTACATATTTAAGTAACACTTAGTAAGCACATTTGAAATAATCGAAGGGCAAATGGGATCCTCTTCTCCACTAATACTGGAGAAGAGGGGCTCAGAAGCAGGCAGAGAAGGAGCTAAGACTGTGGGAAAGCAGGAAGCAACACTTCCTGGCCTGCTCCCCACTGCCGAGAGTCCACAAAAACTTTTCCCCATGATGGGGGCGCTGCAAATATATAAGCTAGGAAGAGGGGGGCAGAAAAGAAAGCAGTCACAAGTTACAGTAGCATGCTCCTCTCTGAGCCTGGTAGGGGTAGATGTTGCTTCTTGCAGAATTTATTCTGTCCACGATTTGTATCTGTATCAACAAAGCACGATGCGGTCCACAGGGTGTGGAAGAAGAGTGAAGAGCATGAAATCCCAGAGAACCAGAAGAAGTCAGCTCACAATGCTTACTGCCCCTACATCCACAGGGATGAAGTATGGCATTGTCTCTGATGTTTTTTGGGTTATCCAGACTGCACTCACTGTGCATAATCAAAAAACCCATCCCCTCAAGTGGTGGATATGGGGGAAAGTCCACATGGCCAAAGGCAGAGGTTCAAGTGTACTCCCACCCACCCCAATGGGATTATTTGTAGGAGTAGAATGTTGAGTCCTTGGTAAGCGTCCTTAATACATATGGATTTATAGGTCAGTATTGGAACATAGTTCAGTGTTCATCTGCAGTAGTTCATAGTCATTAGTCAAGGTTGAAATTCTCTGAATTTCAGAAATACATATTTTTAACACAAAAAATTAATTTTGACCAAAAGATTATTTTTGCTCATAAAATTTTTTTTGATGGAATTTTGATGGAATTTTTATTGAATTTTGATGAAAATTAATCCCATTTTTGACCGGCTATAGAACTGGCTGAAATCTTGAAATTTTCATCAAATTTCTGATTTTGACTGGGAAAATACGAGATGATTTTTCCCCCCCTCAAATTTACATGAAAAATTTCTACCTATTTTTCTTTGATCAGCTCTAGTTTTTTAACTCATCAACTGGTATTCCCTAAAGGGGTTTTAGCTGTTTTATTGAAAGTCAAAAGCAAGTCTTACTGAAAATGTTTTTAATTCAGTACAAATTAAAGGTTCAATTCTACCCAAAGGAATACACACAAGTGGCTTCACTAAGTCTGCTGATAGCAGCACCAGAGAGTAGGACTTGACCCTATGGATATGTTTGGGAAACTTAATTATAAACATTAGATTGTTATGTACTTATGAACTGATCAGTGCATCACACACTACTTCTTGTTTCCTCTGGAGACTTCTAGTGTTCATTTTTTCCACATAAATCATAATCCTTCCTTCAGTCAATCGGAACCTTTACGTATAACCTATCTTCGGGATCACTATTGCTCAGGAAAAAAAAAATCAGTTATTTGAAATAAATGTATAGGCCACGTCCTCAGTTGGTGATAATCACTGTAGCGCTATTGAAGTTGACAGGACTACATCAGTTTGCATCAGCTGAGGATACCTCCCTCCTCTTCCCCCCTAAATCTTGGCCCCATATTACCCAATTTCTACTGCTGCTTCCCCAGGCATAAAATACATTATGATGCCACATGAGCAAAATCCAAGACCTTGGTGTCTCAAAATTGCTTTTTAATTGCAAATAAATACACAAAAGGTAAATATTATTTCTGCAGATATGTGTATTTTGAAGTTCCCCGTTATATGGGACCTAGTCTGTAAACTATAATGTGAAGTTATGTATATCTGAGGAGGCCATTTATAGAAGGACCCTCTATATTTTACCTTTTTGTACAACGTGGAATTTAGACTAGACATACATTGCAGACTCTTGAAGCTATAGCCTTTATTCCAAAAATGAAACTACTTAAAACAGTAGATGAAAACTAAGACCATTTGAAAGTATTAGAATAAATAGATTAGTTCTCTATGGCTTGCAGTTAAATAATTTGTGTGTCCAGTACATATTCTAAGTGCTAGTCAATGAATAGCATGCAATAATTCCTTAACGTATAAGCATTGTTAAAATGAAGTGACTCACCGTGTTTTTCTCACTTGCTTCTCCCAACATAATTAGAAGTTTGATGGAATTTTATCCCCTCACAATGTCATTCTTTAAGACATCACTCCACTCCTGATTGGATATTAGTGCATATCAGTTTTACATCTGCAAAAACCACTGCTGTCCATTAATGTTGCTATATTGCTAAAGTGCTCAGAGGACTGATAGAGTTTTTAGATATATGGATGATGGTTTAGGATGAATTTCAAAGGGACAATCGTGTGCAGTTACTAGATGTAGTTGATTGATATTAATGTTTACCCCCCTGTATGAAGTATTTTACAGTTTTACTTGCAGATGTGTATTTATCTTGAGTTATACTTGACAAAGTTCATTTCAGTTTTTTTGTTTGTTTTGTTTTAATACTATGTGTGTATTTTGGAAACCTTTTTAGATGTTAAAATTTTTAAATGGTTACAAATATTTCTTGTAATACTGAATTATCTTATCTGGAAACTCTTTGCAGTAACTTTTTGTATATATTTGAGGGCCTTTTAAAACAAAGAAAAATAGTATTGTTTGTTGGGTTTTTTTTTTTTTTTTTTTTTAAAGTGTTTTTACAACTTGGAAGCTTTCAAAAGGGCCTTGCTCTCAACTAGAATACTAACAGAAGTAAGAGTTTTCTTAAGTATTTTGCAAAACTAAGGGTATATCCTCAAGAAAATATTTATGGAAGTAATTTACATTTTTGTTTTTTTACAATGCTTTTGTCTGTATAAAGTATGCAACAGAACTACATTAAGGAGGAAATATTGTCTACATAGAATATTATATGAAAGTTGGTACATAATTCTGACAAAAAACCCTTGCAATTCTTTAAGCCATATGGTTTTATTTTCCTTGGATGAAAATATCAGTATTAAGTAACCAATGTATTATTCAAGTGCATAGACTTCTATTAATGTGCTTATGCAGTTTATTTATATGTGTATTTTGGGAAGTATTGCCTCTTTAGAAAAAGCTATATAACTAGATGTATTAATGAGTAAAGATCAGATAGTATACTATCACTTTATGACCTTGTGAGAGAGACAGTAAATGCTGAAAGCACAGTAAAGATTCAGCTTTCAGAAATTCTAGAACACAAATATTCAATTTTTGTATTGTAGGGATTTTGTTTTCATAATGCGAGGGTGGGGGCGTGGGAAGGTTTGGTTGGGGGGGCATCATTCAACAAACTGACATTCACGACAGTTTGTAAGCAATAAACTGAGAGCTGCTACGCAATACTGGCTAAAGCAATATTGTCAATCAAAGGACATAATGGAAAAGGATCAAGGTAGATTGTTGTAGGGATTTGCGTCTTTTAATTGGAATTCATAGTGTGATAGAATATGCATGTGCACGTATTTGAAGCATTTTTACACTTTACATTTAATGTAGCTTGATTATGTAATGGATTTTGTTTTTAAACCATGCTTAAATGGAAGGTTTGCCTAACCCTGTACTGGACTCTTGTTTCCTTTAAAAGGTTATTTAGTACAGCAATCACTACATTGAATAATAGTGCTAAAACTAACACCGTATCTTATGAATTTCTGCAGCTTTAACAATTAGCTTAATTATTATGACTTGTTTGTTTTTAACTATCTGTACCCACTGATCTTGTCAATTTTAGTTGCCAATTTGTATGATTTTCTTTTCTGTAACTATTATTAAACTTGTACAGCTTAAAACAAAAATAACTTATGGACATAGACCTCAGAGGGACCAGTCCTATCTCAGCAACCAAGATGACAACTCACTCAACCGGTGACTGTGTTGCTGAAAAGACTGTAAAGCCTCTCTCGTGGATTGTCCATAAAATGGCATTCCGACATGTGCCTTATTTGCTGGATAGTATACAGCTTTCCTCTAGTATTATAGCATTTTAATGCTGTATTAAAATATTTCAACAACAAAGAGAGTTGTGATGCTTTTGTTGAAAGTTGTTGGTTTCAGGGTTTTTATTATAACCTGTGTTGGTTTCATAAGTAACAGCTGGCAATAATACACAAAACCAGGTGCCATCTGGCAGTTGTGGTGCGAGCTTGTCCCAGCATAGAGACAACCAAGACCTTAGAAAGAAGAGGATCACCATACTAGTTCAGTCATTAGCCCTCTGCTAGTTAGGTCACATTCTAATTAAGCAGGATTTCTCTTGTGAGCAAGTCTTCTCTGTTGGGGACAGAGTTAAGGCCATGCATTAAGTGCTCATGGTTGTATCGCCAATGTCATGATCTCTAGTGCTTTGCTTAAAGTCCTCGGAATTATGGTCTAACCTGAGACTCTTCATATTCTTAAAAAATAGAATAGGATAAGTTTCTATCTTTCTAGCCCTCGCGGTTGTAGAGAAAAGCTGGAAAATGGGAACCACTGCCAGAAGGCAAAGAAAAAGAAAAAAAGCATTTTTAAAAATTCTCATGATTGTTAAGTCAATCTTGTGATTTGGGGTGGGAGGCAAGCTAATGATTTATAAACAGGTTTGCAACACTGAGACTCATTAAACTCATTGCTCATAAAGCCACAAACTCTTCTTGCAACCTCAGCCAAAGTTGATCTATGAAGCTTCTCAGCAATACCTCAGAGATCTGAAGTGTATAAAATACAAATGGGTCATTAAAAATTAATTCTGTACACTAAATATGCTGCTTCTAAAAGAAAACCTTCACAAAAATTCATATTCTTTGAAAAACGCGTAACAACGTATAGATGTTGCCCTAAGAAACATGGTGCAGATTTGATATCCACAGTATTGTCCTGAATTGATGCAATATATATTGTATGTATAGCTCGAGCTCTGTGGAAAGACTGTGCAGCTATCCTCATACAGTGACTTTGTTTGAACTCCTCAAATTTCAACTTGTGCAGGGTTTTTGACTGGCTAAGTATTTCCTATCACCATTTGGAAACGGTGTAAAAACCAAGTGGCTACTTCATCTTATAAAATAGTGTTGCTACCCTACAAATGTCACTAAAGAGTTGCTTGGTAATCTATAAACCCAAAGGGAGTTTTGCTGTTTGATAGCAAACTTGGTCCTAGCACTGTTCTCATAATATACTACCCTAACAAAAACTCAGAGGGGAAATAAACCTCACCATAATAACCCAGCCTTCTATTTATACTTCAGAATTATGCAGAATCCTTAACCTTAAAGGCTCAACATGGCCTTTAAACCAAAAAGCATAAGATAAACTATGTGTAGAGTAGACAAACCACGCTGTTGTATACTTCTTCTCTACAATACTTATAGAAATGACTTCCTATATTTCATACACTAAACACTAATGCAAACAATATTTACCATTGCTTTAACAAAATGAACGCTCGACTGCATTTTCCAGAAAACTACAGGATTGAGGTCATAAGTCAAAATAACCCACTTCCAGGTTACAAAACCCCCAAAGTAGTACCCCTGCAGCCAAAACCACCAGGTAAGTAATAAGCTTTTCATACTAATTGTCCATACATTAGATAAGCTGATATATATATGTGTGTATATATATATATATGGACAGAGAGCGAGAGAGAAGAAATAACTTGGTTAAGCTATACTGAAGCGTTATAGCATTTGTCCTTACCAAAGCCCTTTGTATTTTAAATGCAGTCATAGTATTCAGAGGTCAAAAGTTCAAAAAGGTTCTTTCAAAATATAGTAAGAGCACATTTTAACAAGTGCCCCCCCCCCCCCATATTTACTTCCATTTGTTCGATTTTATTGTGGGGTGAAGTATAAAATATATGAATGATGACTAAATCTGCTGTCCAGCAAGAGAAATGCACATTCATCGTTGTGCATTCCCATGCATAAACACACACATAAAAGCCATCTAAGATTCTTACTACGTCCACTATTCCATTGTACATCCAGTAAATCAACAAGTAAAGATTCTCCCTTTTAAATCTAGCCCCATTTGTAGGATAAAGAAAAGGTAGGTATGCGGAAGACAAAGCAAGGAGGAGAGAGGAAAGTGAACCACCAGATCCTAGAACACTGGTAATTCAGCTTCTCCACTTGGGGGGGAAAAAAGGCATAGCTAGAGGAAGAGAGATAATAGTAATGCTTATAGAGTATGTTGTGTGGATTCACAGCAGCAACCAATAAATAAGATAGCTAAACAGCATCACATAAAGAACATAAATATAACAAACAAGAAGCTTGCAATACTGAAAAAAATAACACCCCATCCCAATTCCATTGTTTGCTAGTGTGCAGTTCTGGATCAATATAAACAAATAATTTGTGACCCAACAAATAGCTAATCTCAGGTATCAGACTCAGAATTGACTCCCTAGTGTTTAGCTTTTTGAAAATGAACACAATGATCTTCACTCATTATCTTTGCCTCAAACACATCTTAAACAAAGGTTTTGATGCTTGGCACAACCTTCTTGGAAAAGACAGAACCTAAAAAAACATAATTAAAACAAAATTCCCCTTCAAAATGTCATAAAATCTAAAAGAGGTTGTGGGTGGTGACTTAATGCAATGGGAAAACCTACCTCAATCAGTACTGTTTAGTTCTTTCTTTAATGAGCTGAAACGTAAGTCTTGGCAATCAGATTCCTGGATGTAGGAACCTCCCTGAGTTGCACTCCAGATCCAGGCAAGATATCTATTGCTTTTCTGCAAGAAATAAAAAATGATTGGCAACCATAAGCATTTAAACATAGTACAAAAATATAACAAACCCAAATTGGCTGATAAGCAGACCATGGGAACAGCAATGATCTTGGTTATTCCCTGTAGACACTCTCGCTTTCTGCTCTGTGACCCATGCTGAGAAACAACAAAGCAATCATGGACTTAAAATGATTGAGATTGCCTGCCCGCCCATCAAACATGGCTGTATGGTGGAAAACTTAGATTTATTTGGTTTACAGCTATTCTTTAAACTAAACCTTCATAGTTTCATCCAGATTTTTGTTAAAGCAGCAGGACTTCTTCAAGAATGGGTGAGCTGAAATGATTTTTTAAAAATCCAACCCAAGAGTTAAAGAAAACCAGAGCCAAGCCTTTTTAGAGGTTTTCAAAAGTTTGGCTTGCACAATTTGCCAACTATTTTTCATTTTGCCTCTGCCCTTTCTGAGTCCAGCTGAGATGAAAAGCAAAAATGCTGATATACCACAAGAAATTTTCCCTCGTGTTATTTCTGGCCTGACCTAAAGTGACAGGTACCAGCCATTCAATATGAACCAGTTCTCATAGGTTTCCAATCAAGTTTTGCCAACTTAAGGGGCAAAAATCCAGCTGTAACATAAGCAAGTGCAACTCAGATGACTTCAGTAAAGTTGGACATAACTTACATACACCCTGTCTGAATCTGGCCTGCTGCCGTTGGGAAATGTGTAAGTACACTTTTGAACTTTGGCATATTAGTTTGAATCAAGACCTTGAAATAAATTGGTTTATTAATGTCAGACTAAATGGTTGGCCTGACTTCTTGTAAAGTACAAATAAAATGTGCTGCTATCAGAGTGGGGAAAATTGCATATATTTGTCTTTCCTATCTTGGGGGAAAAGCTTCAAAAACACCACACAACCTGGGTAATCAATGCCAGCACAAAGCTCCTGGCTAAGCAGTCAGAGCTAGATAAGTGCTCCTGTGAGTTCTCAGTCTTCCTTAATGTTCCCTATTGCATCTGACTCTTCCCCAGATGTTGGAAGCAATCAGCTGCACTAACTTGTCCACAGGTGTGTTTAATTTGCCTATTTGCCCTTTGCTGCTTTTCTTAGAAGGACAGAAAATACTGCAGCAAGAACAGAGACAACTACTATTTTTCACTCTTCATTTATATCCCACTTATTCACATATACATACCACACAAACCAAAAACAGCAAACCTGACTGCTTAAGGGGAAAAGTGGGGTGAGCCAGATCATTTTGTCATAATTAGGGAAAATTGCTCAGAAGCTTTCATTTTCACTATCATTACAAGCAACAGGGAACAGTCTTGGTCAGCTGTAGAATTTTCATCACAGGCCATATGCAGAATAAGTTTTAAAGGAAGTAGTGTAAATACTTTTTAAAATGAGCAGATTCAAGCTGCAGCTAAACTCTCTTGGGCACTTTCCTCTCTAAGGGCAAAATAGGGTACTTAGATTATTTTGTCCATGCAAATTGTTTGCATACATCAGTTAATGTTTTCCACATATTTGGGGGCTGAGGCCTGCCTGTGCTTTGTTTAACGGAGGCCTTATCTGCATTCAATTTTTGCAGAGCTCAAACTACAACTATAGTTAACCAGCATAGTTAAATCTGTGCAACAACTCCAAAAGCGCTTATACCAACAGAAAAGTGTTCTGTACTCGTTCCTTTCAATATAGCTCCATGCACACGGGGGGGGGGGGGTTGCACCAATTTAATTAAGCAAATTTTTCTTACACATTTAATTAAATAAGGGAAAAACTGACACACTCTTAGTCTTGTAACAGCCTTACAGGCAAAGAAACCAAGGCACAGAATTAAGGGAGATTCACAGGCTCCATCTATACTACACTAAAAAACCAATGGCACCAACTTAGAGGCCAAATCAGCTGACCCAGGCTCAGAAGGGCTTGGGCTGTGAGATTAAAAAATTGCAGTGTAGATGTTTAGACCATGGCTGGAATTCCAAGCTCTGAGACCCACCCCCTCACCATTTTCCAGAGCCTGGACTCCAGCCTAAGGGCAAGACCCAATACTTACACTACACTTTTTAGCCCACAGTCAGTTAATCCAGTCCAGCACCTGCCCTGCCACAGGTCTTTTATTGCAGTGTAAGCATACCCTCAGGTGCTTAGCTCTCATTGATTTACAATGGGAATTAAGCATTCCACTGTCTCTTCCCTCCTAAAACTGACTTCCCAAGCTCACATAATAAAGGTGTCTAGTTAGAGTCTGCTGTGGTGTGGTTTTAACTCAAGTTACACAATGCTAATCTAGATATTTTACAAATATTTGTGTGCTACAACAAACGTGTGGGGATTCTTTAGATTAGTGCTTAAAAAGTGTTAACTAATTAAAATAGCGCTATATTGTAGGCTAGAAATGAACATTGCACCAGTTTAACTAAAATCTTCTTTTCAAATCATTGCAAGACCTCGGGCAGACATTCTTATTTGAAAAATTAATCCATTTTAGCTTAAACAATACAAACCAGGTTTATACTGATTGAAGAGTGTCCACACAGCCTTTTGCACTAGTTTAACTGAGTACTCCTTCTCAGATGTGGGGAAGTGTGATTGGCTGGAGAGGAGACAAGCCATCTTTTTTGGGTCCTGTGAGAGGGAAGATGATGATCTCCTCTTGGCCACTCCTCTCTTTTCTATACCCCTGTGCAGAGACAAGGTGAGTGGTGAGGAGTGCCACCTCTTCTAACCGTCCACTTGCCAATTCAGAGAAAGTGTGGGAGCTGACTGCTCCACCAAACCCCTGGGCATTTAAGTATTGCTGGGTGCACCACAGCAGAAAGCTGCCTGGCCCTATAGGGGTCAGAGTTGGATTTCCAGGCTTATCTTTTGGGATCAGGAAGGAAACTTTCCCACTAGTAAAAACAACAGGTGGTGGTTTTTTTGCCTTCCTCATTGCCCACTGGAGAGCTGGTAGGTGGTTAAGGAGGAGGAGATAGTACATCTTAAAAAAATAAGAGGAGGAAGGTAGAAGTCTCAGATATGGTCACAGTTGGCATCCAGTGGGGGTAAGAAGCTTCAAGGGGTCAGCTCCTGAGATAAACCTGAGCACAGGCCCCATGTTGGACCCTGTGGGGTGAGAGGCGATCTTAAAGTTTCTGCAGACTGAACTCCCCTCAGCTGTACTCTCTTTCCCCTTCATTGGCCAGGAAGCTCAGTAATGGAGCATGGGGGGGTTGGTTTAAGGGAGCCAACCCTCCTTCCTTGTTTGTGTGGCTTGAGGTCATTCAGTCCTGCTCTGGACCTGATAAATGCTAGGTTGTTAGAGGGTGTCAGACCCTTCCTTTTCAATGTTAAAACTTAATGAAGTTGTGGTCTGCCACTTTAAATTCACTCACATGTGTGCCCTCACTCCTCTGATCAACTGATCTTAAATCACACCTTTAGTTAAGCTGGTGGTGGAACTATGTGTGTGCAAACAAGTCTTTAGTGTGCACCAGAGAGGCAGTAATGTAATCTCTTTCCCAGGCCTATGCCTATTTTGTATAGGCGAAAATGTACAGTAAGCCTGAAACCACATACATGCCTGAAATTGCAGAAGCTAGAATAAGAAGGCTTTTAAAATGTGTCCTCTTCCACTTCACAAATACCTGCTCATCTCACTCCTGTGATAGGAAATGTCAGCCTGAGCCAGAGAGAAGCATTCAGACATGAGGAGTTGCGTCTGGAGGCTTTTGTAAAATAAACTTAGCCAAGAGAAGAACTTGAACTTTTTATCACCACCACCACCCCTTTTACTTCCTATATTCAGAGTCTCTACGCTTTCTCCTTAGAATTTAGCACAATTACATGAGAAGTAGACATCAAATCAAGATTTTCTCCCCTCAAGAACTATACACATGAAATACAATCTAAAGATTTTTAAATAAGAATTTAATTTACTCCATAAATTCAGTCTTCCTCCTAACACCTTACTAGCAAAACCTGGTAGTCTTTAAACAGCTTTCTAAATATTACAAAGCTGGTGAAACAGGAAAAAATTGTCACCTGAGATCATTTTGTAAACGTAGAGAATACAGCTGGTATCGTTTTAACTTTACAGTAATGGGCATAAAAATGCAATTTATCCTTTGGAAGGTATTTTTGGTTTTTTAGGACTTAAAACTAGCTCGGGTTATGTGAAGGAGTAGATAACTCCACACCATTCATGATTTTACAGATCTGTCATATTCCCCCTTAGTCATCTCTTTTCCAAGCTGAAAGATTCCAGTCTTTTTAGTCTCTTCTCCTATGGAAGCTGTTCCATACCCTTAATAATTTTTGTTGCCCTTCTCTGTACCTTTTCCAATTCTAATATATCTTTATTGAGATGGGGTGACCAGAACTGCACATAGCATTCAAGGTGTGGGTGTACCATGGATTATTACAGTGGCTCTATGATATTTTCTGTCTGATTATCTATCCCTTTCCTAATGGCTTCTAACATTTTGTTAGCTTTTTTGACTGTCATTGCACACTGAGTGGATGTTTTCAGAGAACTATTGACAATGACTCCAAGATCTTTCTTGAGTGGTAACAGCTAATTTAGAGCTGATCATTTTGTATGTATAGTTGGGATTATGTTTTCCAGTGTGCATTATTTTGCATTTATCAACACTGAATTTCATCTGCCATTTTGTTGCCCAGTCATCCAGCTTTGTGCGATCCCTTTGTAACTCTTCTCAGTCTGCTTTGGACTTAACTATCTTGAATAACTCTGTATGGTCTGCAAATTTTGCCACCTCACTATTTACCCCTTTTTCCAGATCAGTTATGTGTAAATGAGGTGTAATTTCACTGAAGTCAAAGAATAAACTGCTGTAAGTAAAGCAAGAATTGACCCTCCTGGCTAGTACCTGCTATCTTACTTCTGCTTTATCCCCAGCTTTACTTAAGCCACAGTGCTTTTCAAACAGTTTATGCTCACAGCCGAGCTATTTAGGGCTTTCATATTTTATTATGAAAGGCAGATTGGGAACATTTTCATCATTACTTGAAACCAGCAATTGCTACAGTACATTCTGCACCCCTTATTGCAATATTTGATTCATTACACTGTGTATTATGTTGCAATGCTAACAATTTGCCTTTAAAAATATGTGCTCTTCGGGGCCTGTTATAGTTCCCTCTATAAGTCTTTTTTGTAAATCAAACATCCTGACAGCTCCAACCCTCTGTTATTACCTGCTCAAGGCTACATCAGCACAATCGTGCTGTAATGTTCCTCTAGAAGACTTTTGCCAGGCCACCCAATCATGGCATTATTCTAAAAGCCAAATGCAATCCTGACAGGTACATTTATTTCCAATGTTTATGTATTTAGTCTGCCAGAATAAAATGATTTTCCGATTTGAATTTGAGTTTTGAAGCAAGCTTAGATTTTTATTCAGGAGCCTGGAAGACTCCCCTGGAGAAGCACTTAGCAGTGCAGTGTCTGAACACTATCGCACTGACAAGCTTTCCTGCTCGTAGTGGGAGAGATCTATCTTTTCTGAACAAGCGACCAACCGGATTTACCGCAGAGAGAGAATACTGCAGCACAGGGCCAGTCCTCTCCTCTTTCCCAAACTTCCATGCCAGGCTGGCTGGGGAGAGGAGTAGATGCTCTGTGCCTAAAGTGGGGAGAAGGCATGGGCGTTAGGGAATTTTTTTATGCTCTCGGGGGCAGTTCAGCTAACAGTGCAGGCTAGAGGAGTCTCAGGGGCTGCTTTGACTTGTGCCTGGCTGCCCCTGGCTCATCTGGGATGTGGCAGCAGCCGGGAATAATCTGAGCATAGGCTCCCCTGGCTTCTGCTGGGATAGCATGGGGCCAGTTCCACTGATTCAATGTCTGGCAAGTACTCCCTCTAAATCAGGAGGATTCATCAGGTAGCCCTTACGACTCTTCACATCATAAAAGCCAGGGCACACTGACAAATCAAGCCCATGAGGCATGATTCCCTCCTTCCTATTGACACCAGTGAAATCCAGGAGCAATGCCATTGCGGCTGATGGTGTGAAAATAGTGTCCAGGGAAGAGGATCAGGCATATGATATTTAAGTGGGTCTAAGATTCTCCCAGTTGTGTTCCTCCTGTTCTAACTACTTTTAGTAGATTATTAAGTCTTCAATCATATACCGTTTCTTTTGTGACTAGTGACTGCTGCATTGAGTTATTGTTACCACTATTTCCTGTTCCAAGGACAAGGGAAAACTTCGGTATCATCACAATATTGGGTGGAAATGATTGACAACTATCGACTTCTTAATGTGACAACTGTATGCTGATTGCACCTGAGATCTACTTCTAGCTGTTACACTAATTTTGCCTGCTGGTTGGTTATGCAACAATGTATTTATAGTCTGAGTAATCTGGGTGTTTTGGGAAGAGTTGCTTCATAAATAACCCCCTGGATCAGATGTTGACATCAGTTCTGCAGCTGCCACCTAGTTCCGAGGTCTAAGGGATGAGATCAAAACAGAGTCTTATTCACTGGCAAACTACTTGTTTAACAAAAAAATTAACATCTCTGGACATCTCCAGGAGCAATGGAAACTAATAATTCTTCTGGACAGGATGGATTTCCTGTTGAACTTTAAGAACAGTGGGAGACAACAGTCTGGATACTTGCTGCTTTGAGATAACCAGCCAGTAAAACAGCCCTGATAATTTTCACTGCAGAAAATTCATACTTGACAGCAGATGTTTATTCTTTAACATCTAATGATTGTTTTTATTATTGCATATATGTATAGGGCACCCATCACCAGGGTATTTGGGTTTGGGGAATAATAACTGAAGATAAAAATAAAGAAAAAGCTTGCTCTCAGAAAGTACCCATTTTTGACACCTTCAAAAGCTGTATCTTAAATACATCTACCATTAGATTTGAGATCAGCCAAGCTAAAGACTTTAAGTTGGAATTTTCAAAAGGAGCCTAAAAGAACTGAGCACCCAACACCTCCTGAATTTCAGTAAGAGTTGGGCACCCAGCTCACTTCAGAGGTTTTGAAAACCCCACACCACTGAGTGCCATAGCTCTGCTACCATAGCCCCCGCTGTAGATGAGGCTTTGTGGATGGAAGAATGTTTCTGTCGACCTAGCTACCATCACTCAAGGAGAAACCCCTACAGAACAGAACTGAAAAAGAACAGAAACAAGAAGAGATGACAGAGAGCTGCCTGGAAGCCAAGATTAAGGGCAGAGAAGAGGTTCTGAAAGAGAATCTCACCAGGGCATTTTATGTAAGGGTCTTTTGTTGCATGTTGGTTTTTTCCAGGTCACAAAATGGGAACTAATCCTTTGCACTGAGAAAGAGAAAAAGTGTCTCTGTGTGGGTGCTAAGTCATTTCTCCGAATGCACAAGCCTAAAAATGTACTTGCAGAATATTCCCAGAATTCTGCAGTATTTCACAACCTCCCTGAGAGAAATTACTACATGCGGTGTGAGAACAATGCAGTATGTTACCACAGCTCTATAGAAAGAAGGGGTTTGCACCATTCTTTTGGATGGCACCTGGCTGTAGTCACAAGCATCATCTGGATTGAATGTGGGGGGTTGGACTAGATAGAGGATTAAAGTGGGGAAAAATACTGAAGACTATCTCCCATACACGACCCAGGATTAACTCCTGTGGGAAGCATGTCTAGAGAAGGCTAGGTTGCGACTTTTGACACAGCCCCTAGCAAGCAGTGATATGTAAACTACATCACTGTGGGAGGCATTCTGAATCCAAGACATCACAGTGAGTCAGAATTCCTCCCTTCCTTCCTGCTTGCCAGCAATTTGCTGGTAGTTTTTACCAGCAAAAATTATAACACCTCATGTGCTGTCCCAGCTATACTGGCCAGTGAGATAGAGAAACTTGCATGTTGGGAACTTTACCCCTAGCTCCTAAAAATCCTTGAGTGAGGTCATTATTATCCCACAAAACATTGCAGAAACATCCCAAAAAGCATTGCCCCGGATAGCAGCGTGTGGCGCACTGGGATACCTACCCATGGTGCACCACACTTGACATCAACACAAGTACTCTGGGTGAGTACGCAAAGTGCTGATGCAAGCAGCCAAGTATGCACGTAACTCGGGACAACCAAAGCTTGTAGTGTAGACGTGGCCTGAGAATTAACACTCAACCTGCAGAATAATTATATGAGCTGCAGTGATTGCTTTAGCAGCACGGAGTGACTGTGCAGGCAGCTGACAATTTGTGCTAGTTCTAACTGTAGGCTATGTCCCCTGATGAGCCAGGCAACTTAAATTAAAAGCACCACATTTGAATTAAGGGATTGTGTGTGTGGACAGGATTCACGTTAACGCTCTGTGAAGTCAAAGGGTATGTCTACACTAAAAACACTACAGCTGTGCTTCTGTAGCGTGCCCAGGGTAGACACTTACTACATTGACAGAATGGGTTCTTCCATCACTGCAGTAAATCCACTTCTCTGGGAGGCAGCAGCTAGGTCAATGGAACAATTCTTGCATTGACCTAGCAATGTCAACACCTGGGCTCAGGTCAACTTAACTACATCGCTCAGGGGTGACATTTTTCACCACATTCATTACTGCGGAGACTGAGGTCCACACTCCCCTCCCTTGCGTCGGTGGTGTGTGTCCTCGCCAAGAGCGCGTCCACCGACCTGAGAGGGGCAGCATGGGGAGCTGAGAGGCTGGTCCCTCAGCTCTGCTGGCAGCTCCCTACTGGGAGCACGGCTGCCCCACACGATCCTGGCAGGCTGCCCTCAACCCCCACTTCCCGCTCCCTGCCGGGAGCCAAATCCAGCCGCCTGGTTCTCAGTGGCAGATCCTGTCTTGAATTTGGAGTAAAAAGGTGTGGGTGTGGGGCAGTTTTCAATGAGTTTTCTATAAGAAAAGCAGAAAGAAAACCTACTGGAAATGTGGCAAGTGTAGGCTTTTTTAAATTGTGCATGTTTCTTCCGATATAGCACCCACTCCACCTTGGAATGGGAAGACAGTCACCATAACGTGCCGTGAGGCAACTGAAGCCTTACGGGGAAGATTTTAAAACGCATTGTACTGGGAGGAATGGTCGACTCAAAGGAATGTAAACTAGATTCCAACCTACTTATAGAATGGTTGAATAGTCCAAAGAAAATCTTTGTCTAATTTTAAAATAGTAGAAGTATTTCTAATTACTGAAGCAGACTCTAAACGGGCTCACTGTCTCTTCCATAGGGCTGCCACACCGCTGGCATCACAAAAGACATCTGTTTTTCAGCCCTAGCATCAGAAATACCAACTGCTATTAAAAAAAAAAAAATCAGTATAAACAAATGGGTTCAGTTCATTCATTTTGACAAGGGCTTCTTACCCTTTGAACCTTCCTATGGCTGGTGGAGAAAAACAACCCACCGCTTTCCTTAAAGTCCAAGGACTTTCACCAGCCTATTCAATGAAGTCCTCGCCAAGGTTCCATCTCCTGAACAATCTGCTATTCCTGTAAAAAGAGCGCTCTGGGCCAGATCTTCACATGGTCACTGGTATTGCTCCATTGAAGTCATTGGAGGTATGTCACTTTACAACAGCTGAGGAGCTGGCCTTGCATGTTTACTGTTCATCATCTAAGCCTTTTCCCCTTTTTCAAAATCCATGCAATAAGTTTGTCATGTTCATCTGTAGTAACCTCCCATCAGAATCATTCACTGTCATTCCCAGCATCTAAAGACTCTTATCAGTCCCAGAAACCCTCTCTGCAAGAGCATTGCATCTGCTAGTGATCAACTCAGTGCTGCTTTCCTGAGGTTCGTCTCTACTGAGGGAGACTGAAGGAGATGGGAATGAAGGACTAACAACTCTTTTCCATCTTGAGTATGGTTGTCTCAGGCTAAACTTAACCCCGTGATTTAGCCGAAGTGAGCTCACTTTATGCCACGTTATAATTGGTGAAAATATACAAACAGAGGGGAATTTTGCCTACCTGTAAATAAAAGGTCTGTGCTATAGCAGCAAACACTAACCACCTTCAGGCCTGCTGACAAATTGAAATGGAAATGGAACAGGCATGATGCACTGTGCAAACAAGCATTTTGTGTGAACTTTTCCTCCTCCACCCCCTTTGCCTGGTGGTATCTCCCCCATGTCATATCAGATTGCATTCAAACAACAGTAGATATTCAGTACCTATGGCAGAGATGGTGCCTTTTTATGCTCTCTGTATAGCTCCCTGCATGTCTGTGGTACTATGCAAGTGCTAACTAATTATGATGATAATTCATGCTAAACAAAGTTCCCCACAAGTTGAATCAAGCAGCAAAGAATCTTTTGTAGAATAGCTCCAGTTCCTTTTACTAAAGAAGGCCCCAATCCTGCAAACTGCTTTGCACAAGCAGACCCATGCACATGAGCAGAGTCCCGCTGAAATCAGTAGGGATCTATGCAGGTATAAGAGGCGGCTCCTGTTGATCATTTTTCAGGATTAGGGCTTAGTAACCATTAATAACTAATATAGAAAGAAAAAACATCAGTGATCTTGTTATCAATATAGACTGAAAAACAGTAACATCTGGATAAGCTGGGAGCTTTTCCCACTCAGAGCTACCATCAGGCCTTTATTTATGACTGTCTTTAAAAAATATTGCTTTTCAAGCTATCTCAGTTTTGTTACCCAAAAAAAAAAAAAATTCTAGGCAGGACTGCTGAATATTAAAAAGCTGCGCCAATAAAAATTCCTTAAAGAATCTGCAGTAAAAATAGTTTAACATGAAGACGACATTTGGAAGCAAGGGCATGGGAAATTAATACTTTTCACTGTAAATTATTTTTCTAACAGAACAAAACACATCAATGAATTAAAAAAATAAAATCACTGATCCATGCTTGGCCTGGAAGGATTTTGAAAAGAACTGCAAAACTAGGACAGCTTCAGAGTTTGCTCTCCAAAGAAGGAGTTTTGCCACTCCCTTCAATGGGCTAGGATCTCACCCACCAGCTTTAGAGCAATGATGTTTATGAGTACCTTTAAAAATGAAATTGAAGCATATTTTAAACAAGCTGTGAAGTCTACGTGCAGATCTGCACTTTCCAAAGTTCGGGGATGTTCAGATCCAGTGGTTCGCTCTAGGCCCATTTCTGTTTTTAATAGACTAGTGCTTAAAGCACAGGAAGAGGAGATGTAGATATAGGAGATGGAGAGTTGACATATACCTTTGTATAATTTGTCCTGCAAAGTAGATAATTAATGTCTCACTGGTGAGTATTAGTCATTGCTCGGATCGGAGGTGTGAAGAGTAAGGATCCAGTTTATTCTTTGTTCTTTTCAATTCCCTTTTAAGGCACTTTCTGGAGCCATATGCACCAGTACAAAGTGGATATAAACCACTACTGATCTGGTAGCATTTTTACACCCACTTTGCACTAACTTTGACCTGGTGTAAGTGACTACACATGGGCTCTACCCTTACACTGGTGAACACCACTAACTCCCTGGAGTTACTCCTGATTTACTGGTGTGAGGACAGAGTTAGGCACAGTGGACAGATCAGTGGGAAATGGGGGGCAGAGTGGGGGTGTCTTAATTGCCTTCTATTGTTTCCATTTAGTGTAAATTAGTTTATTATCCAGACACATTTTTCTCTCAGAGCTATTGAGGGGTTGAAGGATTGATTGAAGGATACATGTTGAAGCCAGGGTTTTAGAGACAAGAGAAGTCAATTAAAAAACAGGATAACAAATGACATCACTGGAACATGAACAATTTGGGGTCTTGTTAAGTCAAAGACCTTAGTCAGCAATTTCATGCTGTGGCAATATTTGTTTGACTCCTTGATATAGCATTCAGTCTATTGCTTTAGGAGCCTACTCTCAAAAGAGTAGCATGGAGTGAGTTTATAGTATCTGCAGGCTGCCAACAGCCATTGCCAACTTGCCTGCTTCATTTGTGGGGAATCGAAATGTGACTTTCTGGAGGTTGACTAAGCCGGCAAGAATTGGTGCTTCAATTACCTTGCAAGGTGAAAAGAAGGAACTGAATTACTCCTAGTTAAAGACATGCAATAATAGCTGCAATTGAGAATCCTCACTGTTATTATAGCCAATATGCTATAAATTTAAGAGACAGTTAGAGGATTAAGGAACAATTCTGCAAACTATTAATTATCACTAGTGCCAGTGGAAAGGGCCAGGCTGACATTCCTGATATGTGAAAGAACATGAATTGTAAAGGCAGAAGGTGTTTGAGATTCCCCAGCTACGTACCTCAACCCTGAATTGAGAAACCACTTCCACGGAGGAAAGGGCAGTTTCAGTCCTCAGCCCCTCTGCTGGGACTGCCAAGAAGGGGGCAGATATTTGGGATGTGGACCCCATCCAGTAGAAACTAGCCTGAGATCATCATTACCAAGGAGTTCTCACTTACAAGACGTGACAGTGCTGTATGGCCCTAGCATTTGTGCTGAGTTCCAATTTGCTGGGGGCACATTCAGTCCAGATGTCAGGGCAAACTTTGATAGGAGAAAAAAAGCTTATTACAAGAAATATTGAAAAATACAATGGAACCCACGTAAATGGACCCAGTGGGTACGTGTCTCTATCAAGGCTCTGCTCCTCCATTGAAATCAATGGAACCCCAGAGGGGCCGCCCACATAGAATTAATTATAGGAGCAGGGCCTCAGTGAGGAAGCTGTTTCTGATCTGCTGATTACATGTCAGACATTGCTTGTGCTTGCCATGGTCTAGGAAGCCTTTTAAGATGCACTGGGCCATGCCATCATCTCAACGTCTAAGCCACAAGCCATAGGGGAAGCGGCCCCCAAAAAGTACACAGATCCAAAACACATGGGAAATGTACTGAAATGCCTTCATAGGCTTGGTCTACACTGTCAGCGGCAGTCGATGGGAGATACACAAGCTACGTAGAATAGTTTGTGTCTCTCCCGTCAACTTACTAACCACAGCGTCTCCACTGTGCTGCGCTGACAGGAAAATGCCCTCGGGTCGACGCAGCCTTACACTTGTTGCGGGAATGGATTAACGGTGTTGACTGGAGGGCACTTCCGAGATCGATTGAGCAGGTCTCCACTGCCGCTCACTTGATCCCACGGAATCAATTCTGCATTAGACAAACTCATAGCAATCAGCACCAGGAGTCAAGGAATAGGAATATGTCCCTAGGAGGCATGAACTCACTGTAGCCCCACATATCCACATGGTCGGGCTACATTTGTTCTCTGCCTGCAGACTCAAATAGGTATCCTGTTTAAATACCGAGAAGAATGACCAGCCAACTTCAATTCAGTTCTGTTATCTCTTTTGCCTTCTAAAATGCATAGCAAGAGACCAGATTAAAACAATGTATCTTGTGTTAATGTTGGCCTCTCCTCTTTAGCCATGACAACATCCCCTAATACCAACTCCATCTGTTTAATGTTACCTGTAATCCGGCAGCTGATTTGGCGTACAATAATAAAATTTAGCTTTTATGTAGCACTTTTCATCAGTAGATCCTCAAAGCACTTTACAAAGGAATCAGTATCATTCTCCCTCATTTTACAGATAGGGAAACAGTGGCACAGAGAGGGGAAATGACTTGCCCAAGGTGACCCAGCAACAGCTCTGGGATTAGACCCAGGTCTCCAGAGTCCCAGACCAGCATGCTATCTTCTATAATGTGTTGTCTCCAGATTTCTATCGCAGCTTGCATCAGCACCCTTCCATCTGTATTGGGTTGTTCCTGGGAACATTAGTGCACAGAAAACATAAATGGCAAAGAATACATGATTTTTCCCTACTCTATAGTCTCAAGTGCTATTGATATATCTTATATTTTTCATTAACAACAAAGAATAGAGTTTAGATCATATTTTCAGACTGTGATTGGATGGACGGAATGCAGCCCGTGATCGTGCTATTCTCCTGAGTTATTCTGAGGCTGGTGTGAATGAGCAGTTGTGGGAGAGATGTGATTGGCCTAGATTAAAATCAGAGAAGGAAGATGGGCTGCAAAATTCAGAATTGATTCTGAAATCTCCAAAATTCGGGTGTGTTTAGATCTGGTCTTTGCTTCAGCCCTTTATAGAAATAGGAGCTAGCCACAAATTGGGGATTTGGGTTTGAATATTTAAACACCCCCAAAACCAAAGGTCAGTCAGGTCTGGGATTCCAATCAGGCCCCAGCTTTATTGAATTATGTTAAATTCAAATATGTGACATCTGATATATACACAGCAGCTATAATGGATGGGGGAGGGGGTGTGCCAGGACATTTTTCGCCCAATTCTTTCATGCCTTTATAAGAGTAAAAAGTATTTTCTTCCAATCACTCAGATGCCAAAATGGTGTGTGTGGTGGGGGGCGGGGGGAGATGGGGAGACTTGGAGATCAAGTTAAAAATAGTGTGCACTTCACTTTAATCAATAATACGGTAAATCCCAATCAAAATCATAAATATCTTCACAACAGTTCCAAATCAATTTTCATGCTTTCTATAATAAAACACAACATAATCCTCCAATTTATGCCAGAAATGAGGTCTTCATTCCAATTAAAGGAAACATCTTGTTTTCTTTCATTATGTCCTGCTGCATATGTGTGCATGAATACTATTTTCCAAAGCTCAGAAGCATCATGATGTCATAATACTTGGAAATGAAACAGAATTAAGACAACTGGAAAAATGAAATGCTATGTCCTGACCTAGTTCATTCCACTGAACTATTGGTAAAAACAGCCACTGCAAAATCAAAGGTACATAGCCCGACAGTTATGTCTCTGCTTTGTATAAGACAAGACAGCCTGCTTTCCTGATCCCACTGAAGTCAATAGGATATTTGCCACTGAGTGAAATGGGAGCCAGACAAGGCCCTGCATTTAGTACCAGGCCAGCTCCTCAGTTGGTACAAATCAGTGTAGCTCCATTGACCTCAGTGTCTTGGAACAATGTCCTCCATGTAAATTTACACCATATGAAGATTTAGCGCCCCCCCCCCCCCACTTTTCCCCCCTCCCTTCCCCTCAGCTCTGGTGGGGTTCTGACTGAGAGACTGGTACTGAGCTACAGCGACAGTCACTATTAAGTCCCCAGTCCAAAGCTGCTTCAATGCCTACATGGCATGGATTGGTTGACTCTGTCCCATTCTTAGCAGGCCCACGCCTGCCACCAAAGCTGGGACCCCTATTGGCAGACACCACTGAGGTGCCACGGTCTGAAGGCATTCAGACACCAAACCTCACCCCCTTTCCGTCCTAGCAGGGGACCCTTCAAATTAAAGAGCGAGGTTCCGGGATGAAGTTTGCTCACTAACTTGTTATCCATGAAGCCCCTGTGCTATGGTTTCAGTTTCCAGCATTGCCAATCCAACAGCTTCCAGGAGTACCTGATTTGCTTAAAAATTGAAATGAGCTAATCATTACAGAGAGATGACAGTGAATCCCAGCAAGTCCAAGAATCTGTACTGCCTTTTCGCTGTGTGAAAGTAAGGAATTTATTTTAAAACAAAAGACGCTCATTAAGATTCAGCTAAAAGTTTCACTGAATCAAGGGTACTTTAAGTCACCACAATTCATTGCGTGTTTACTTAAAAAAAAAAAAAAAAAAAAAGCAATGTTTTTGATTGACTTGTCCTATATCTAATTGTGAAGCTGCATCTGTTCCTAGCTGAGCAAGCTGCAATGGGAACATTCTGTACTCTCTAGCAGCTGAGGGCAAGGATTTTTGCCAAGCAGGTGGGTTTTTTCTCCCATCATGATGCGCTGCCCTTGGTGACCAGTACATGGGAAAGACAGGAATAGGTACAGTCTACTACACCTTCCATTGTGAGATGACAGGGAACCACACCTGCCTAGCCAAGAGCTTTTAGCTTTGGACTCCAGTCCCGTGTTCCTTATGCCTGTCTCCAAATTCTCAGGGCTTTTGGATGCAGCTGTGAAAATGATGTTGAATAGAAGGGATACTTAATAGAGAGAGATGGCATCCGAGTACATCCAAGCTGCAACTAGGACAGTTCTTAAAACCTTCCATGGTCCTTCCTTTTTAAGGCTAGGCTGGGTATATATTTAAGGACAAACACAGAGCTGTGACGGGGCTAGCTTCTGTTGGTGCAGAGACCCTAAAAGCCAGTTCTCGAAGAATGACCCCAGCGTGGGAGGATCCTTTTGACATACAAAGCTGGGGTAGCAGCATCGACTGCATTTCACCTCCCTGCTGCCAGTGTATGGGGCAGGACTGGAGTATTCCTGCACCCCAGTGATTACCGGCTGCCATAACCACCTATTGAGACTATTGACAACAAATGCAGGTTAGAGCTGCCCTCAGGCTGCCTGCTCTGTCTTACATCAGGGGGACCGGCCCGGCCCATAACCAGCCCAGGATCAGGTAGCATCAAGATCGCTTAAAGCCACCTGTGCTGTCCCCTGGCCTGATTTGTTCAGTGCACTCACTGACTCCGCTAATGAACTGGCCCATTATTGGCCAGATTTTAAAAAATGTTTTTTCTTCTTCTTCCCATATGAGAGAGAAACTGTGTGTGTTGGTGTGAGAGAGAGAAAGAAAGAAAGAAGAGTGGCCTTTGGGGTTAGCCACAAAGAAATTTGCAGGATACATTTTCATTCCTCCCTGTAATGGGAAACGGAAAAGAATTCAAAACACGTATTGTGGAAGAATTGTTGCCATTAATGATCCCATGGCTTTTTTCACTGAAGGGCTGTTAGCACCAATGCCTGGATCAAATTCCAATCTAAGTTATAATGAACGATCTGAAATACTGCCTGGGATATAATATTACTGTTCCTATACAATGCCATTATGTTTTATTGCTCTGGACTGTAGTGCTCAATCCAATGTCTGCTGAAGTGAATGGAAGCATTTCCACTGACTTCAGTGGACATGGGATCATAAGATTAGTTCATAAGTGGATGCTTTGTTCCATCCCACAGGCAGCTGTAATTTAGTGGTGGCAATTCCTGCATATGTATGTGTTAGTGGCACTGTTTGCCATCAATTTAGGCTACAATTAGCTGTTCATTTAAGTTTGTCAAGTAGATTATTCCACTTTTAGTAACAGGCATACCTGTGTGGGTCTGAGTGCCAAATCAAGCTTTAAGCTTTAAGGACTCCAGGAAGACAAGGATGGTCTTGCCGTTAAGACTGGGTTGGAACTCAGGGAGAGCTGGGTTCTGGGCTCTGCCACTGACTTTCTGTGTGTCCTTGGACAAGTCCCTTATCCTCTCTGTGTCTCATTTCCCCATCTATGAAAAGGAGATAAGACCACCTCCATCTTTGGGGAAAGGGCTGCCTGCTAAATACAGAGCCCTACACACTGAAGCCCTGCTTCCAGTTGGGGTCTCTAGGTGCTCCTGTAAATTAAATAGTAACTGAAAAGGACTGCATGATCATAAAGAATAATACATGCTCACATCGTTGTGTGCATGATGTAACATTGTGCATTGTTTTTACAATATTGAACATGTGTTTAATGTTTGTGAGCCCAAGGGAGTCGACAGGGGCAAGGGTTAGTGGGTGAAGAGGTGCATAATATCATTTTAAGTGACATTTCACACTTCGGATGTGGAATATGGGGTGTAACTTTGAGCATTGGGTGTAACTTGAATTCTGGATCATAGTTGCATTTTTTGCACCTCTTTCTAGCCACCCCTCCCTCACCCGGTTACCACACACACAATCCTTTGAGTGTTGCTGCACAGCCCTGTACGTGGCTCAAGAAAAACAGATCAGACAATATTTGCTCATGCACTTTGAACAAGAACATTGGTAATACAAATTCAATATAAAAAAGCTGCATTAAAAACTTTCCGAAAGTTTGGCGGTACAGCACCGGCTTGTGACAGGCTGCAGGAAGATTGTTATGTGCTGGCATCCCGTGACACTTAATGTACAGAGTTACACAGCTTTTTCAGGACTCTTTGCACTTTATTTGGCCTTGGCTATCGTCAATCTAACAGCAACAGTGCTTCCAAAAAAATAAAACCCTAACCACATACTGGCTTTTGGCAGAAAAGAAAAAAATCCAAGACACTGCATCATTTGGACCTTGTGCTGTTTAGTACTAATTTCAAATTTATTACTCCAGCAAACCCTAAACATTAGCAGCTGTCTCCTCATCGCACTCATCTGTCTCTCAAAGGACCTCCTCACATCAGCTGTGCCCGTGGTGGGGCTGGATTAGTGACTCCTCTGAGGTCCATGCTGGGCCTTGGTCAGAGCCCCTCCTGTGGGCTGAGGTTCCACTGGAAGCTCATGTTCCAGCTGACACACATCACAAACAGATTACATCTGGCTCTTCCTTGACAGTGGCTGTTTTTGGAGAGACACCAGTAACACTACAGCTTCTCTGGAGGATGCTGCAGTGAGTAGCGGATGAGGTAGGGGTGGCTAGAGAGAGCAGGAAAACCACAAAACACTTGCGCCTGCTAAAAATGATTTCCACCCAGTAATTTTAGCAACTGTTGTGTCCCTCCGCCCACCTTGTTGGATATATTTTAAGTAAAAGGTAAGTGAAGATGAGAATTGTGACAGGGCTTTTTCCCCCAACCTCTATCTCCACACATTTCAATTTCTCAGTGACCTTTTCTCAAAGGCACACATCCATTTTTCCCAGCCATATATTTTTAGTCCAGGTGGGTGAAAATAGCTGGATATTCAAACTGATATGTCTCAAGTGCGGTTAAAAACAATGACACTCCTATGTAAGAAAGATCTGAACAGCTGTTCTTGACTCGTCCTTTCACCCCTCCCTTCCCCCCATTTAACAGAAATTTCAGTTTTAGATGTTAAGACCTAAAGACTGGACACAAATGAACAAATCTGGAGCTTTTTAACACTGGAATGAGTAAGTGCAGGCCAAATAGAAAACATCATATCCTTGTTGTGGTGCTTAATAATGGAATCAGTCTTCAAAATGAAGGACACAGAACCGTCTAGGTCACTGCACTTGGATTTATTTTCTTCAGGCAACCAGTGCTAGCTTTCATAGTTCTGTCCAGGTCTATTTCTTCTTGTGTCTTAGTTGCGGTCTCTGAAATCCACAATACTTCCCAGAAGTGAGAAAGATTCCATGATGTGTACGTTATCAATGATAAGCAGCTATATGTTAATGTACATGGAGCTTACATAGCAAGAAATCCAAGATATAGTCATACTGCAGAGACTACATGCTTGCTTAACTTTTTGCTCACTGACATCAAGGCTTCCACACAGCTCAAGTTCCAGCATCATCTACTTAAGTTGCTAGGGAGCATGTCACACTTAGCACGCTGCACACCACACCAGGACCTCTAATGGCTACATGATAGCCTCCATGTAAACATCATTACCAGTCTCATCTTGTTCAAGTCATTATATCGAAGGCAACTTACCTTGTTTTCATTGACCATCCTGAACAAAAGAAGAGTTGGGATGGTGCTGAGCCATTAGGCTGAGTGCTAATGTAGGGATCGGGGGAGTTCCTGATCATTCATTCACCTGAGAGCTGGGCATGGGTATCTCCTGGGAAGTGGTGGTAGGCTCCCTCGCCAGCGAGAGCTGAATCTCTGAGCAGAGAGTGACTTGAATATAACCCAGCTCTTCCAAAACTGGTGTATGTTTTCAGCCAAGAAGCTGGTTTAAGCAGAACATATACAGCATGTAAAATATTTTTCTACTAAGGACAGACACTGAGCCTAGTATTCACCTATTAAAGCAGCGGAAATGGCTACAGGGGGTCCAAAACAGCCTTGTTTTGAATGCCAGTTGGACAAGGCACTGAAAACCAAATGCAGAGCTACACTGCAGCTTTGCTACCTCTAGAACTGCCACACCTTCGGACACGGGCATGTTTTAGGCTGCCTCCCTAATGGGTGTATATGTGCATAGGGGCATACATTGTGTGCACACACACGGAAACTGAAAAACCAGAGCTTTTCCTCCTAGCTGCTCCTTGTTCCTTGTCCCCAAAAGTTTCTTCTTGATGTATATTATGTCAAATTTGAATAGCCTATTCTCCTACTTTAAGGGTGAGTGTGGACAATGGTAGGTCTCAGAGCTCAAGAACTGTCTCCTTGGTATTTTGCCTTAACAGGATCTGTTTGTCTAACCCTCCCCTGCTCTGGTCAATGTCACTTTCACAGCTGCAGCAACAAGACTCCTGAGATTTGAGAGGCAGGATGGAGAGACCCCTACAAAAGCCTGAATTTCATGCCAAAAGCCTGGCATTAAGCAGGCATGGGGCTTAAAGGCATACACATTACCGCATTCACAGCCAATGCTAGAGTTCAGGTTGAGATGTGGCTCCTATTCTCACACATGCCCATGCACATGACAAGTTGTGCATCTAGTTGTAATCCCCAACAAAGTTACACAGTGAAGCTAGGCTTCATTAAGAAGAACAAAATGCATTGCACATTGTTAGGGGAGATGAAGAATTGCCTCTTTAATGGGTTATGCTTCGGGAAGATGGGCAGTTAATTTTGTTTACGTGCAGTTTATCTTCTTGGATTTGTTGCTCATTCAAAACAAAGAGTTGAGACCTGGGGCTTTTCCTAGAGCCTTAACGACTGCCTAGGAGCACTGATAACAAGCAGCTTTGCTGCAGGCCCTTTGAGCTAAAACCTCCAGGATCAGCTGCTTGAGTTTTCTTTCAATCAAACAATAGTTTGGGGCCAAACTCATCCCTGATTTAACACCACTGAAATCTAGTCAGAAAACACAGGAAACATTTTCTCCCCAATACCAAGAATGTCCCAGGAGCTATGCTTCCCCAGCACAGATACATTAGATACTAATAATCCTTTACAATCAGCCACCCCCTTCCACTAAGTCCTTCTCCACCCAGTCATGTGATGTGACAGCCTCCTAACTCTTTCAGCCACATCCCCCATGAGAGACAATATTCCACAGCTCCCCATTTCTCTGGTCTTTACAATGTCCACAATACGCTTTCCCAGCACAGCTGACTCTTACCCCAAAAGCCGCCTCTGTGCCCAAAAGCTTAACCATCACTCCCAGTTAGGCTCCTGTAGACCCTCCCCCACCCTACCAAATTCCAGAGCTTTAGCCCCTTACTCCTAAATCACGTCACTTCCAATAGATTCTCCTTTCTAGACTCTGGGGTTTTTTTTTGTTTTTGCCAGAGTGGAGGTCAATCAGCTTACCTTCTTGCTGCCGTTTCCCACACCACATTCAGCTGTTCCAAAATGCCAGGCCTTCGCCTTCCACAAAAGCACAAAGTAGCTACTGCCTACTGTTGGTGGCATCATGATATGACAGGGTGAGGAGACATCTCAAACAACAAGAGCATACTGCACACCACCAAAACATGAAGGCAGGGGCTCCCCTTGTCTAAGACTTACTTAGGCGTGAGGAAAGCCCCATTTTGGAACATGTGAGCAATGAGCGTCTTAATACCACATTTCCTGTCCATACTGTTTTTTTTTCCCCAGCTGGCTGAGAAGCCTCCTTGCTTTTACTCTTCTCCATGTTCCTGGAGGGAGGAGCTGCAAGAATGCACCACCCCTAGGGGTCAGCTGAATAGCATCACTGTTGTAACAGTGATTTGTTAAGCTCTCTGATAGTATGTGTGGCACTATATAAAACAGAGTAAAAAAGGGTCCCTGCCCCCAGCAGAGCTCTCCCTATATGCTGAGGCTATACTAACTGCATTGGAGAGGGGAACCTCCATTTTGAGAAGCTGCCCTGGCCTTTGGTCTGCAGGAGACTTATTGAAGAGATATCCCTTCAAGGAGGAGAAATCCCATTAAAAATGAGGGGCTGGCAAAACAGAAGCAGGGCAGAAAAGCCTCACTTAGCTGATCTTCACCGCTACTCCTTCAGCGATCTCTGAGCCCTGACCAAAAAAAGCCCTTTCTGCTGGCCCATGGTAATGGGTGACGGATGCGAAAGTAGCTAGTGCATTTGTTTGTGTGGCGTTTTTACTTTTAAACAGTCAGTTGTCACAATTACTTCTCCCTGTGCACTCAGCCCCCCCCCGTGGCCTTACCTTTTCCAGTCACACTTTGGTGCTCCCCTTCTGAGCCAGTTGCCCACTCGTTCCTGCGGTAGGAGAGAGTAAACCACATTAACTGCAGGAGAATTCTCTCTCTCTCTCTAGGGGTTAGACCGCTTTGTGAGTCCGTTACTGCCTCTGAACTAACGTATGTGGGTCCTTTAGCTCAAACACTAGCCCAGTGGTGGCCAAACTTATTGACTCTGAGCTGCATACAGCAATCTTCAGAAGTTTGAGAGCTGAGACATGCCTGCCAGGTTTCAGCCCTGTGGTTGGGGCTTCTGCCCCATGGGGCGCATCTGCTGAAGCCCTGAGTCCCGGCAGGCACCTCCCATGGGGCAGAAGCCCTGAGACCCCCCTCCCCCCCATGCAGTGCTGAAGTCGTGGCAGGTGCCTCCCACAAGGCAGAAGCCCCTAGCCCCACCACCTTGCCCCCGGGCTGAATCTGTGAACACCCCACCCTCGTATGGTAGGCAGAGAACAGGAGGTAGGGAGGTGTAGAGGGCTCCACGAGCCGCATGGTAACTGTAAAAAAACCACATGTGGCAAACGAGCCACAGTTTGGCCACCCCTGCATTAGACACTCATGCTTTTGATCCAGAAGACCCACATCCAGTCCTCACAGCTGAGGTGGTTACAAGAGCCAGGTTTATGCTGCTGTCAGTGCATCTGCTCTGTTCTGCTCTTGCTGATTGGCTCTCCAGCTATTGGTAATGGGAGTTATGAAGTAGACCTTATATTGTGAAAGATGCATATGCCGTCTTTTCCAGAGGACTTAATGACAGCATGATGTCAGGACACTTTTCAGGCAATATCTCACCCCAGAGGTGTACTAGGAAAAGGAGGGTAGGCTCAGAGATGCCAGCTAAAATGAGACAAGGTGGTTTTTTCAGGACTTTTTCAAGATTTTCAAGTAGGGTTCAGCTTTGGATGGGACATTGCCAAAATGCTGTAGGAAATGTTAAAGATTTTGGCCCAACGTTGCAGCAATCTGCTGAGATCAACTGACCTCAGAAAACTTCTGCCATCAGAAATAGTGAAACTCCCGTGGAATCAGCTGTATTCACACAATGGCTTCCTTAAAACCGAAACTGGGACTTAGGCCCTTTCTTGTTTTGGATCAAACGCCAAATCAGATGGGCTCAGATCTGAATCTTTCAAGATTCAAAGGGTTATAGATTTGAGGCTCTAGTCTGAACCCATCTAGTTTTAATCTGAGTGGAGAAGTGCGTCTTACATTAGGAATTTTCAGAGCGCAGGCCTAAGCAAAGGGGGCATATGTTCTCTATTAAAATCAAAGAAAGTGATCATTGCAAATTTGTATGAAAACACTTTGCTGAATGTACTGCAGTTCTCCTATCGGCTGACATGCTATAGGATCATAAGAGAGAGCAATATTTGTATCATGGCTGCCTCTCCTCCAAGTATTTGAATCTTTCTAAACAAGAGGACAGATCCTCAATGTCACAACAGTAAAATCAATTTGCATCAGCTGCAAGTCAGGAATAAAGAATTTCATCACAAGACTAAACAAAAAGGCTTGCTGAACAAATGGAATAACTTTAAAAACTGATCTTGTTTTATCAGGGAATATTTGGTAACACTCAAAAAAAAAAAAAATAGAATCCTTAAAGGAGGTTAAAACACAGTTGTGTTGCATTTGGAATTACATCCATGTTAACAAACAACACTGCCACTTGTATTCTTTCATTGCATTCATGTCTCATGTCAGATGAATTCAGTGTTGGCTACAGAGGGCATCATAAAATGTTCTTTCAGTGTTGTAACTCTTCACCGTAAACTTCTATTCTTAAGCGCAGGGTAACTCTTCTTTAGCACAATTTATTATTAAAACTATCTCCCATGTCTTTTAGAAACATTCTTTTCTAACAAGGAAAATGAGAATTGCTAAAAAGACTCTTAGCACATGTATTTCCACATCTCCGACATCACCTTTCAGTTAATTACGGTAACGTGGTGGTATGATTACACCTAGTAAAATCTTCTTAGATTATTAATGCTATCTCCCCATTGCCAAAACACTAAACTGATCTAGCCCTCTTCTTAGCAAGTCATGCAAATCAAACTGCAGTCACTTTTAGTACTTCCAGTGAGATGAGATGAATGCAATGTAACTGGAAGGGAACTAACAGCATTACATAGGGACAGTATTATAATTTTACTTCAAATTCAGATGCATTTAATAAAAAGCGGTATGCTGTAACTTCCAGGGTTTCTGCTCTGAATATTAATGAAAATGCATTACCAAAGCTATCATCGGGACTTGGTATAAGCAGCTGTCGACTGAAGGATGGACAATCCCTTGGTGCCACCTAGTGGTGGAAAAAAACCTCCCTTTGCCTGAAAAGCCTGTAGAGATAGGACCATAAAGTGTTAATGGGAGCTCCTAGCAAAGACTTTGGGTAGTACATAAGTATCGCCTCTTGAAAGCGTTGTATGAAATGTGCTCTGGGACAGCTCAATAAAAAACTAGGAGAGAAAAACATTTGTTTATATATATGAAACTGATAATTAAGCTACACATTTTATACAAGAAACTATTTTAGATCATTTATCTCCTGCTAAAGCAATACTGTATCAGCCGACTATCAGCTCATAAATAAAAATGCATTTGAAACACGTCACTGTATAACAATCTGCAAGTTGAACACAGCATTGCTCGACTAGCAGATGTACCACAGCCGCAGACTGTACCACCACCTATAGAAGGATTAAAACCCCAACTCACATCCCCATCTTTGCACCTTGGATACACTTATGAAGAAGAGTCCAAGAATCAAAATTTTACTGGATTACTAAAAATCTAAATACATGAAAATTTTACCATAACCGAGCTATTCTCTAAACCCAAAGTAAGTGTGCTGCTGTTATTTTGTGGAATATTTATTAGTCTATTGCTACCAAACTAATAGGGATGCTTCTGTGCTTAAAGCACAGGAGAAAAAGCCAGAATACCTGGGTTCTGTTCCCAGTTCTGCCCCAGGATTCCTGTATGATCTTCAAACAAACCACAGTGAGAAGCACTGTAGCACCTTTGACAGAAACCATACCGCACTTCTGCTCTTGCAATTCTTCACATGCCTATTATAAGTGAGTAGTCTAATTAACTTCTATGACACTACGCACATGCTTAAAGTTGAGCACATGCATACGTGTTTTGGGGATGAAGGCCTTTTTTAGTTATTTGAGACCCACTCCAGGAAGGCATGCCTACCCAAGACAACACTTAAGCACATGGTTGAATCCCACTGCTGTTCCAAATGCAAATGGACTTAGTATTGTCCTGAACTGGTGCCTAAATATTGATTTAGGTACTTAAATACTAGGCCCCACATTTAAAACTTCTGTCCCTAAGCTTCCCACTTTCCCTAGTTATAAAATAGACACTCTACTTGTTATCTATTCGATAGGAGAATTGAGGAATCTTTATTCATTATTTGTAAAATACTTTGAGATCCTCAGCTGTATTTTTAATCCTCACCCTACCACCACACCCAATATGCTGTCCAGTTAGGGGTTGTTAAATCTCACAATTTAAATGGATTAATATCCATGTTGCATATTGGGGTGCTTTTAAACGGTGGTTACCTTGATAATATTCAAAATTATTTTTATTTAAATATCCCACGACAACAGCAGAGACTGATATCCTCTAAGCACATAATAGGTCTGCCAGAGGGCTCAGCCACACCAGAAAGTTGCACTGGTTTAACCTAAAATGTGAGATTAAACTGATGTGGTGAAAATGGTGTGTAGACATTCTTATTCCAATTTAAATCCACTGGGAACAAGTTTAAGCTAACTGAAAATAAGAGCATATACACAGGGAATCTGCACCAGTTTAAGTGCAAGAAATTAAGCTGCTTGGGGGCGGTGGGTACTCTATACATCTAAAAAAAAAAGCCACTTTTATTTAGGTGCATAAATTCAGATAGCTGTTTGAACATTTCAGCATTAGTGTGTTATCTTCTACCATGCTGACTTCTTATCTGAGGCTAAGTTTGACAATAAATATCAGACCATGATGATTGCATTAATCACCCGTAACAGATCATTTTTAAAAACTGAATTTACATAATCAGCCATTTGTTTTCCAGTAATTTACAAGTGTAGAGCTGAACTAATCTTTGCCACACCTATTTACACCACGTGAAGGCCTTAACAGAGTAATGAATATTTGTTCAGCACTGAATTTCTCTGCTGAAATATACATTCCTTAGTAATATGATATGCGGTGGCACTCTATTAAAAACACCATTATCTGTTTTAAAATTCACCACCACCACCGGGTCATCGATGAATATGGATCGAAGTGCTAATGAACAAAGCCCAGATGGGGTGCTGGTGCAGGGTCTGTTACAGACCACGGAATCAAACCAGAGAACAAGAGGAGTTACCCCTGGAACACATATCTGTGTGGAAAGAAATACTGTATTATAGGGGATTTCATTCCGGGAGACGTACACTGGAGGTCTCACACACCCAGTAAATTAGAGATACATTTTCTAACACAAAAAGTATTGAATCCAACTGATGGTAACTATTCTGGACCTCATTATGACATATAAAGATGAACGTATCACCGGACTGGAAGTCAGTGATTGCCTAGGGACAAGTGATCATGACCGGATTACATTCAATCTGGGCAAACAGAGGACAGTACTAAGCAGTAGCACATATACTTGGTGCTTCAAAATTTCCCAAAGCTGAGAAAAATTATGAGTGGGAAGAAAAATTTAGACAGAAAAATGTGAATACAAATTGGGAGTTCATTAGGTGCCCAAAAAAAGCCACAATTCCACAATCCAGGAAGACGACACTGGCTAAAAGCCCATCCTAATTCAGTGGGGAAGTGAAGGTACCAATTTAGAGATAAAGAAGCAATATATAATAAAGGGGGGAAAGGGGAAAAAGATAGTAATCAATATAAATGAGAAGTTATGAAGTGCAGAAAATTGAAAAGAGAAGCTGAAGGTGTGTGTGTGGGGGGGGGGGGGGGAATCCATGGCTAGCAGGGCTGAGCACAGTTAAGGAGTTTATGTATATTAGGAACAAATGATATAGGCCTATTACTAGATAAGCATTAAATGATACAGAAGAGAGTTTTAAAATTGTTTCTAGTGGGGTTCAGCAGTGATTAGTACTAGGCCTGACACTATTTTACGTTCAGAATGTCATTTTTTTTTTTTTTTTTTTAAAGACCAGAAATCTAATAGAAAAGTTCAACACAAGAAGACTATAGCTATAATTTCTTGAGTCCTACTCTTTGCAGCAATCATACAAATGAAGTGTACAGTACTTGAGCCACAAACACACAGTACCCCCCACCATCACCACCCAGGAGCAAATAGGAATTTCCAGAAATACTGAGACTGCTGACCAGCATCAAAGGATTCAGAGGAAGGTGCCATAAACGCACAGCTCGCAGATGTGGGATAATCTGCTCCTCGGAACACCTCATCCTAATCCCTAAATAGAGATTGGTTCAAACCCTGAAGCATGAGGTTTTATATTCTCTTCAACATTTATTTTTACCATAATCATGCTTTCATTTTCACCTGTGTCATTCCAGAGTAAGTCCACTGAAACCAGTGCAGTAAGTGAGTTCACAATGGTGGTAACCATCACAATGGTGGTAACCATCACCCATAGTTTTACAGAGCTTTTGAGTAACGCTGTTCTTCAGGGTCAGCAATGAAAATTGACTTTGTGTGCTACGTGGTGACTATCCATTGTTACAGGCAAGCCATTCGGAATAGGCGATATTTACTCCGAGGCTCAAAACATGGGTCTCAAAGGGAGCTGAACACACTGTGCCAAAGCATTTTTCATGGGACCACGCGCAGTTAGGATTGTATTGTGTGAAGTAGAGAAAAAACAGTACTAGGAAATGTTGCCACATTCCCAGTAAGACCTCCACTCAACGCATGAGACAAAGGAACCCATGATCACTCCTTCCCAATCTCAGGAGATGAGAAACTCCCACTTTTTGCTAGAGGGATTCAGGAAGGAACACCTCCCACCCCCCACCCACACTCCTTTTCTCTCTATCTTAGCAGCCAGGACTGACAGAGGAGCTAAGAAGCAGATAAAAGAATGGAGTCTCAAACACCAAAACACAATCACTCCCATAACATTTCCAACAGGCTTCTGAAAGTCAGCCAGGATGTCACTGCCATGTTTGCTTTGTGGCTCAGGGTATCTATTAAATGAAGAAGTGGCAGCTCTGAGTACCATTGACATAGACCACATCACAAAGGGGAATTTCAGAGATTTCAGAATAGCACAGCCTGAGTAAACACAATGAATGCAGTGATATTTCAGCTGTTCACATGCCAGTATTCAATCAATGAGCAACGTTATACTCACGTAAGAAACAGACTTTTTTTTTTTTTTTTTTTAAACAAAGTAGTATTTTATGATTTTCCACATACAAATGAAGGGAACATAAAATATCATTTTACCTCCACATTCAACAATAGCCAAAACAGTTTAAATTAATATTTAAAAAATATTTCCAAGAAAAATCAATAGTGAGACTAGAATAAAAATCTGTTCAGTCCCATTTTCTGTGAAATTATATTTAAAATTCCAGCACATAAATGTATGTAATCTTCAATTGACTAAAAAGACATTGATCTAGTGCAAGATACATTTTAAACTTGCATACAGTTGTTTTATAACTCACATTGGAAAAGAGCCTTATTTTTATTTTCTGAATAATTACTATACCAGCCACCAAGGTGCTTTTTCCACTTATATATAACAGCTTAAGTGATTCTAGAAATGGCATTGTGAGATTTTGACCTTTATTTCTCAAAGCTTCCCTGTCAGATGTATACAGTTTACCAGCCCTGCAAACTCTTGCTGTACTCTTATCAGTCTATCTGCATCAAGCCTACTAATAATGGTTCTGCAGATGAAAATCAGGCCCTCATTTACACTGGAGTAACCAATTTTAACTTAGTAATTTTGGTGATGATCCACCAGAAGATACAGTATCCAGCTAATCCTCAAGATGGGTTGGCCCCGAATACACACAGGGAACCAATTCGCTGCTATTTTTACCCAGTCAAGTTTCACAGTAGAGTTGCACTCCAGGTTAGTTTGCAATTGCACTACAAAAAAAGTCATTTGATCAGTTTTGGTTATCTCAAGATTCTATCAAACTACTAGAGCTGTGGTAGCATCCCCACCAACTCAGTTTAATATAATAAATGTAAACTAACAAGTTAATTTGATCAATTAACTTGGACACAAGATACTTTATGCCTTAAATTTCTCCCCTCTATTAAAGAGATAGCAATGGTCCAAGACAATAGAAATCCATGGACTTAAGTTGCACTGCAAGTTTTGACGTCTTTTGCAAAAAAAAAAAAAAAAAAAAAAAGGATTCTAGCCCTGCTGGTTGCTGAGATAGCCTTAAGAATATTAACTGATTTGCTTTGTCAATATGACTTCAACCAGACAGGAATGAAACACAGTGCCAGAGAAAATGCACCATTCTTTATTTCACATTAATGAAGCTTTTGAACCCCAATTACAAAAGCTTAAATGCAACATCCTTAATTACTTCACTGTTGATCTAATGCCTGAAATACCCATCTAATGAATTTATCCCCTGTGCCTGGACATATTTGTCAAACACTAGCACACATTTGAAATAGAGAAGGGTGCAAATACCGACTAGTCAAATCGACTACAAGATAATCTTTTCAAATACTCAGATAAGGCTCACTATGTTCCTTATAACTTATGACAAGATTGATATTCATGTTATTGCCAAATACAGTGTTGGATGACTGCAGTTCAGCTTGCAGAATACTATGGGGTTCTCCATCAAACTTGGCCTGGAATCCTCTATTTTGGTAGTTCAGTTTAACAAGCTAATAAATATTTTAAGAAAATCTTTCTTAGTAAATAATATTATACAAAAATGTAAAACTGTGGCCAAGTTAAATAGAAAACATGGACCCTCAAGAACCTAGCCACAATAAAATGCAGATATTTTTAACTAGAATTCCTCACATTTCTATTGTCCCTGATCATAGTATATCTTCAATTAATTATCTTGAAGAACAGAAATAAAAATATTTTCACATCATCACTTAACATCCCTAAGTGAAATCAGAAATGCTTCCTCATCGTTTTTCTTTTTCACAGCATCTAAGTTCTCCTGAGTTATAGGCAGTGGGTTATGACAGCTGGCCACAGTCAGTAATGACAATTTTTTTGGATGTCTTTCCATTCTTGGAGCCAAAGCTCTCGATTTTTTTCACAACTTCCATTCCTTCCTTTACATGGCCAAACACAACGTGTTTTCCATCGAGCCTGTAATATAAATAATAAATACATAAGTAAAATGCAATATAAAGCTAAATACACGCTGAAAGTAAGGGAAATGGTGAATTTGAACGTATATTCAGACTGATCAGCAATACATACTGAAAAAGAACCAAGTAATAGAATATAACCTTAGGATCTGATCCTGCAGGCCCTTCCTTCCTCACATGACTAAAGGTTAGCAGGTTAACAGCCTTATCTTGCATAGTGCCCATTAACAAAGTAAAGCATTTTGGGTTGCAAGCCTTAAGTAACAATAGAGATGTAGATAGAAGGGAAGTGGTATGGGTGGAGGGATGAAGGGCAAGGGGAATGTCAAACACTGGAGCAAAACATACTGACATGATGAGGCAGAGAGCTACAGAAAAAATGTTCCACATGGCAGAAGCAGTAAAGAAAGAGAATCCAACCAGAAGTGGCAAGATAGTATGTTGGGAGAGGAGAGGCTGGTTCTAACTGGGGATGAAGTCAACAGAAGTCTCTCTCAAGTACAACTGCATCTGGGACCAGGCCTGTAGTGACTGTAAGTCAGCATGGTATCTAATGAACCAAACAGGTCTGGGAGACTGGAGGTCCTGGGATTGACCAAGTCACTTAACCTTTCCATCTCAACTTGTAGGTAAGCATTCTACACATCACGGGACTACTGTGAGAATTTGTTTATGGAATCTTTTAGCATAGAGGACAGGGGAGAGCATACATTGCATTTATTACTGTCCTGCAGTTTTGTACAATGTCTCAATACATTTAAAGGACTTATGTTTAGGGCGTCTGGCTCAAACAGAATATTTCCTAGGAAGTGATGGAGAGATTTAAGGTTACAACTCACAGGATAAATATTTGTTTAAGCCTGACTCCTTTTTCTTAACTTCTACTCTTGACCTTTGATTTCACCCTGCTCTACCAATGCTAATCAATTTTTAGATTTGGAAGAAGCAAAGGCTTGTTCCAGCAGACAGGGAAATACTACTGACGTATGCTGGAGATAGCAGGAGGTACATAACTTCATACGAAGAAAACAAGAACAAAAATCAACGTGATACCTTCATTTTATAATAGAAAACCTCCCATTTTATAAGACCCATTTAATGCACAGACCAATCTCAACTGTTTCTGATTTATTGCCCTTATGTCCTCCATTTCCTCAAAACCGCCCCCCAGTATAGAAAGACTTGTAATGACAAAGCATGTAACGTAGATATATTTTTTAAAACTGTAGACCCATGTGTTAAGTGTTACCATGTGTATATCTACGGAAAGCTTACCAGTCAGTTTTGATAGTGCAAATGAAGAACTGAGACCCATTTGTATTGGGTCCTGCATTGGCCATTGAGAGTACACCTGCAAAAACATGAACATATTAAAGATGTGTTCATCTGAGGTCTGCTGCAGAGAAAATGCACTTTTCCTTTACACACATAAGGCTAGTAAAGATGCAGAATATGCAGGAAGTACATTGCCTCCACCCGGCTGCTAAAGTCCTGCCCTTTCCTTCTCCAATCCCCTCTCTTCCAGCAATGGTAATACAGATAGCTCATCAGCCATTGGGTGCCTGGAGGTGGCTCCCACCTTATATATAACCTCTATCACGGCTCACATGGTGAATAGGAAAAACCAACACTGACTTGATCCCCATAATATAAGTGGAAGAGGCTGATATGCTAGAATTGTGTAGACACTTCCTAAATGTATGTTCCTAGAGATGAATGGGTTCTCCCCCCATCATGTGGCTTTCTTCACTCTTTTGGCTATGGTTGATTATAATTGGTCTGTTGGTATAACTGATCTTTTGGCTAAAAGCTTTTGTGCTCCCTTCCACACCATGTAGCAAGTGGACAGCTGACACCATGGTGACCAGTCAGATAGGACCGTGACCACGTCATTTCACTCTAGGAGTATCACAAAACAGAAAATTTAGCCAAATCCAATTACATTACAAAAAGTTGTTCCATTATCTGAGGCGGTTTTTAAACATATCCTAAAGTGATCATGTTCTATTCTATGATAATTTGCACAGCATCCACTTAGAACAAGTAAAAGGTGTGATGCTCATAGGCTGTCTACGTGATAACGATACACTAGCACAGCTGAACTAGTAACATGTCACCACTTCTTGACACCACCTGAGTGACCTTTTTGTAATGATCAAGTATCTCACCCACCTCTTCAAACATGTGCTCTTTAAAATGACATTTTCTACAGGTAACAAATCACTACAGGTTACTCAGCAGGAAGGAAGAGGAATAGGTTTATTTACCAGGTCCAACATGCTTAAGTATGAAATTTTCATCTGGAAATCGACTGCCGTAAATGGATTTTCCTCCTGTGCCATTGTGGTTGGTAAAGTCCCCAGCCTGAAACATAAGAGGTTTTTAACTTTACTAACATACAGGCAGCATTTTATACTAGAACCAGCACTATTAAAAATATACCCACTGCTGTAATTAATTTACATGGAACATATGGGCCCAAAGGTGTTCAAATGTCCCTGTCACCATCCAACATTACATAATGTTAAGATATAGAGAAGAAGGAAAAACAGTTAAAGCATTTGAAATCTAAAGTATTAAGTCAGGCTTGTATTTTAAAAGCTGTAGAGAGAGTCCTTAAGGGGGGGGGGGGGGACATTTTTGACAGTCTCAGACAGTATGAAAGGTGGTAATAACTGTCCTTTTGGGGGGTGAAAGAGAAGAAGTTAGTTGAGATGAGCTGAAACTTATTACAAATCCAATCCTGTTTCCTAGGAAGACAAAACAAGACAAGCCCATACAAGAGGGACAAGAAAAGAACAGGGAAGACAGAAAATGCAGCGTCTGTCTCAGGTCAACTTTTACTTGCCACCTCACGGCTCCACACAGAACAAAGACAAAAATCTCACTGTTGGAAATACAATCCTGGTCAAGATGGACCATGGTCTGAGCCAGCATGACAGCTCTTATGTTCTTCTTAATCATAAGATATTGCATATGACATTCACATTTTCAAGACTGCTTTGAGCAGCCCAAAGTTGGGCTTTACATAATAGTGTGGCAATTCCTGTGAAATCCCAGAAGCATGTTTTACATGTTGTGTATCATCAAGAGGCATCTGAATTGCAAAGTAAAGCACATGATGAGTTCGAATTAGGTGCATTACTCAGGCTGCATCACACTAACACTGCACCTCCTACAAGGGGAATGGCCTTTACTGTTTCAGCCAGCTTTAGAACATTAAAAGGGAAATTGTCCTAGAATTATGACATGGCCCTTGAAGCACACAGCAGCAGTTACACATGTGTAACAAATATAGAGCACTTTGCAAACACTAATTGATCATCTCAGCACTTCTGAGAGACAGGCAACTAATATTCCCCTTTTACAAATGGGCAAACGGAGGCAGTAGGGGTTATATGATTTAGTTAGGACTATACAAGTCAGTGGTGGAGCAGCAATCAATATTTTTAAGTTCCTGACCCCAGGTCATTGTCTAGATCTTGCTTCTTCTCGACCTCCACCACCACAAGATTCAATGTGTATTTTCAAAGTCAAGTCAGTCAGTCAACTGCAGCATATTTGTCCACTTTACTTTATCAAATGTAGGATTCAATATGGAGAACATTTGCTTGTTGGTATTTTTTAAACTTTAAATGCAGTTTTTTGCTCAAGATGCAAGTGCCTCTAAGATTATTGATTAATAACAGCAACTATTTACATATTTATAAAGCCTTTCACCTCAAATAAATCCCAAAGCCATTAAAAAACAAAACAACTCTATAAATACACTACTGTTGAAATGCAGCGTTCACTGGGGTGAAAAAACAACCATCATGCAGTCCAGTAGATTGCAGCAATGGGGGAGGGGGTTTATAAAAAGGGAGGAGGGAATTTGGCCAAGTGCAATGGAACAAACCCCTATTGTCAAGCAGAGCATCATGGAATGTTCATACAGAGTCCATACAAAACAGACAGGTGATTAATTTCTCTTTCAAAGGATATATATACTTTATTTTAATCAGAATCATTGTCACGTTTGTGTATTATTTATAGCAATTTAGAATTATTCAGTCTTCAAATTAGACGTGATTGCCACATTCAGAATCTCTTAAGACACACAATTTTCTTTTAGTGAGTCAGCCTATTTACTTGTAAGTCAGCCTATTTATTTGTAAAACACACTGGGTTTTGGTTCCCTCCCTCTCCTCCACCCAGGTGAGGTTTGCATAAGGAAACATTTGATTGTTTTCTTTGAAATGCCTGTATATCAACAGCAAATATTATATAGCTTAACAAGATGTCAGCAAAGAAAGAATGGGTACGTTGTTCTCATCTCTCCTATGTGCTACATTATGCTGATTATAATTCTATACACAGACTGTTTTCCTAACCGAGAGCCATTTTACTGAGCACACCACTTGTTAAAATACATCACTACACAAAAGCACAGCTCCCTAAGTCAGGATTTCTAAAGCAGTCTGAGTAGCATTTGCATTTACTTGTACAAACAGATGTGCTACACAACACCATAGCAACAGGATTGGAAATGCAAGGCACATTGTCATATCTTCCTTCTGCTGCTAAGAGGTAACATAGCATAACTATTTAAAAGTCAGTGTTTAACTTGTGTTCTAATACAAATAAAAGTCATCCTTAATCAGATATCAGAATTCAGTAGAATAGATTAGTCATAACATTTCTCCCAAAATAAAAGTTTGGTAAAAATACTAAGTTACAATACCTGGCACATAAATGAAGGAATCACTCTGTGAAAGGTAGATCCTTTATACCCAAAACCCTTTTCACCAGTGCAAAGAGCTCTGAAATTTTCTGGTAAAACAAAACATATACGAACTATCATGTAACATGAGCATTGTACAGAACCCTACAACCAAATTAAAAAACTGGCAGGTAACTTAGATCCCACATCAGTGTTTTTTTTGTTTGTTTATTTTAAAAAAAGAGTTTAATGCCCCATTCTTTAAAAAAGTTCAGTGCCCAACAGGAATATAAAGTGCTATTAATTTTTTTTTTTTTAATTCTTCTATTGTGTATGCTTGGGAGCTTTCTATTAAAGAAAGGGGCTGATAAGAAAGCCCTGGAAACAGAGTTTGTTCACCCCCCACTACTCTACAGTACTCTAGATAGCAGCAATGCAAGCTTCCTCATTTCACTCGCATGCGGCCTGGTCTATACTATAGAGTTAGGTCATGTAAGCTGCCTTACATCGACCTAACTCGGCAAGCACCTACACTAAGATGTAGCTCCCACCAATATAACTTGCCAACTACAGCGACTTCACTCAACTTCCACGAGGCGTAGCACTTAGGTCTACGTAGTTCCGTCAACACAGCATCAGTGACCTTGGCTGCCTTTCAGAAGCTGTCCCACAATGACCCATATTGGTAATTAAATCGGTGCAAGGGCTCCCGGTAAGGACATGCTGCTAACACAAGGAGCATAGTGTGACATGCAAAAGAGATTCAATTACTGAGGTGCTGTACTTCTACGTAATTTAGCTCGACTTAATTTTGTAGTGTAGAATTGCCCTTCATCTCAGCTTGAAATAACACCTCTAGGAGTGAGAGCTCAGACTCCATATCTTTTAAATCTCTGCTCTTGCTGCCAGTTGTAAAAGTGGTATTTGTCCTGTGGACACTTGTCTACTACGAAGCAGATGGCAATAACCAACTCATTTCACTGCAGTCACTAAAGAGCTCTCAAAGAAAAACTTTTGATCACTAACACGGTTGGAGGATTGAAACCAGCTTACAGGTGAAAGGGAGAAAATTTATTTCCCATTACCAATCTCTCAAACCACACCGTCTCCAATCCACAATTCTTCCAAGTTGTTTTTCTTTGGATTTCAGTTAAACAAGTTCATGTTTTATTTTTGTTAAACATTTTTGTCCCATGTTGGTAACCAAAATACATCACTACCTTGCCTGTGCAAGAAAGTTAACTCAACTATGGCAGAAAAAAAAATAGTGGAAAAATTTGTGACAAAATATGTGAATATTTTCCTGTTTTTCAACCAACCAATTGAGCTGGTAAAAGAGTCTCAAAAGCTTTAATTTTGAATGAAATTGGAGGAAAATTGAGATTTTCTTTTTTAGTAAACTCTAATCTAAACCTTAAGGTCAAAAAGTATGAAACTTTCAAAACACTTTCTTACCAGCTGTCTTTGGAACCACATCAGCTTTTAGCTGTTAAAAAGAAAGAGAGAGAGAGATCAGTTTTAATATAATAAAACACACATGAAAAAAATTAAAACGGCACCTGCAACTGTTTTATGAACTAAGCCTATGAAAAGAGGGGGAGAACTGTACTAAGGATGACCTTGTATTATACAGTAAACCACCCCAGGTCCTAAACAATCATTTTAACATAGCCTAATAGTTTCCACTATAATATGGTTTGACCTGTAATTAAAGACCACCTCTTCTAAGCAACCATTTTTTGTTGGGCATCTGGTTAGTCACTTAAGACCGATTGCAGTTGTATTTAAGAACTATAATTAACAATACAACATGAACTTCAGGAAGAATTTGAGATTTATGATTGAGAAGACTCAGGATCACTGAGCAAAACTACTTTGAACTATCACCACAATTATGTTACTTCCAGCAGAGACCAATCTTTGAAGCCTGCTTAAAAATAGCTATATTAGGTAAACTGAGGTAGGAGGAACAGCAAGAAGAGTAGCAGTTGCACACCTAAAATTGATTCCCAAAGTCACACACAGCCAAATTAAGAACACAATCTTCCCTTCGAAAAAGTTTTCACAGAAAGTATATTATAGACCCTACAAATGTCTTCATAACAGCCAGCATGGATATTTTTAGACTAGTGACCATCTGCAAAAAAGTGTATACAACTGTTCTCAGGTACATATTATCCCGCAATCAACAGACCTCAAATTAGAGCAGATACTGATATCCTTGTGAAGATGCAGGCATCGCCAGATGCACAAAGGGAGTGTATCAGAGGGTAGCCTCCAGAGCTAAAAGCTTGACCAAAGCTCTCTAGCTGGGGCTTTAACAGACTCATATCCTCTGCAGTTGAGACCATATTATAGGGTCCCCCCTCTGTGCTGAACAGTTACTCACACGGTTAACACTTCTGCCACACAAGTACAGTCTCTGGAAGACCATGCAGTCATGAACAACATGCTTATAGCCAAGAATGTTGAGGTCCTCCTGTCACCATAACTTTCAGTCATAAGACGGTGCTAGCTTTATAATCCCGTCCAACTTCTAGGAATGATTTTATGATACCAAAGAGAAGACCCTATATACCTGATAATGAACTACTTACACAATGGTATTTTTCCCAGAAGTCCCTCAAACACTTGAAGCCAATATGAAGACTATTTGGTTTTGGGTAGTTGACACAGCAATACTTTCAACAAAGGTTTTGGCCACATGAAAATTCTTCTGAGTGAGCATTTGAACCCTCCTGTGCTACATGAAAAGAGACCTAAGGATGGGAGGGCAAGACAGACATCTGTGATGAACTTTCTATCAATATCAATCGGAATGGAACATGAGAGTTTCTCGTCATCATATTCTGAAGCATAACAAATATTTCAGTCCTCCTCCATGTTTTCATAAAGAGATACATATACCAATGATATAAGTTGATATACTGCATTTAAAGCTTCAGTGTTTGTCACAACTAGGACAGGAGTCATGATTTTTTGGTCTCTTTACTGACCAAGATTTTTCCGTATCAGTGGATTTTTATGGCCTAGCCAGCAACCAGTTGGGTGGCTGAGTGGATGTGAAAGACAGCAGTTGCACAAACCTGCAGAGCAGTAATGTGCAGGAAGCTAATGCAGCACATAAGAACTGGGACGCCACAGACAAACAAGACAAGGAACCAGAATGGTAAACTCCTTTCCCTTAAGCAGAGTACAAATAGACAAGATAAAGGAAAAAACAGGCAACCCTAAAACTTTATGGAAGTATTTTTAACAAATAAAGCAGCCAAAAAACTCAGAAGCCTAGGAGAAAGGAAGAGACCATATCTACCAAACTGAAGTTTCCACTTCATGCATCCGACAAAGTGGGTTTCTGCCCATGAAAGCTTATGCCCAAATAAATTTGTTAGTCTTTAAGGTGCCACAGAACTCTTGCTGTTTTACCATGTACTATGTACCTAAAGTCTCAAGTGCATTTACATAAACTATTCAGAGGACTGGAGGTGGAAATGCAGTTTTGGACAACTGAAATAAGGTTTCTTTCTGGTGTCTATTATTTTGGAAACCTTTGCTTATTTTATGCAATGTAAACATAATTTTCTACCTACATAGTCTATTTTTAAATCAATTTAAAAACTGAGTTTTTTCCAAGTATTTTAGTCCAAACTTTTCTCCTACTTAAAATTTTCAGTTCAGAGTCTTTCACACTAAACACAGTTGAAGCAAACCAGTATTATTCAGCTCTCTCCATCTCTAAATGCATTATTTAACTTCTCAACAGCAATTGTGGGGACATAATCCAACAGAAAAATGAGAAAGTAAAAGCAGATGGATTATTTTCTGTGCTTATTACAAAGACATACTTATGCCCAGGATCTTTCATAATTTTCCACCGCTCCACAATTTCTATGATTCCTTCACAAGCATTTTTCATACTTCACCTTGAAGAAGCTAGCCATAACAAAGCTCTTTACCTGAAAGAAGGCAAACACCACTTCTGTACTGCCGGAAGCCTAGCACTGAAAAGTTCTCAATTCCCCTATCAGAGGGTAAGGGCGCTAAATAAACTCCACCTACAGGAAACGGGCTGTTTCAGTTTCATACTGAAACTAATGTGAAGAAACAGGATATTTTTGCATGGGAGATGGAGAAGAGGGGATAAAATAAGAGGGCCCAAACTCTATGAAACTGTACAGCCTGAATTTCAGCAGACTGAATGATTCTACAACGGAGAATTTTACAGTATGAACTACTCCATCATATTAGTATTTATGCACTTTCATAGCCGAGTTTGCAGACAGAGCAACAGTTCACTGAGTACTCAGTATGTACCCAGTCAACACCAGCTTGAGGATTTGAGGCTGTTTGAGTTCACCTAGGAAGTGAATGTTTGCAACCCCCTACTCAGTAATATTTCCTGTTCCTAACATTTTGCTATTCTCCTTGGTAACTGACAGTTCAGCTCAAAGTCATCCCGTCAGTGTGCTCTGCGGCTAATCGTGGTCTTGCCTGTGTCACTTTCAAAAAAATCAAGCATTCATCACCTCCAAAGCCAGGACTTTGGCCTCTCCTACCTCATCAATTTAGCATAAATCAACATACAACTAAATCTTGATACCCAGCTTCATCTCTGCACCACTTCATACACTAAACATTAAACAAATTCCTCCGGAGGCTGCCTAGAACAAGCATTCAGCAGGGAGGGAGGGGACATGACATTGAACATCGAAAGGATGCGAGGTCTAGCCATGAAGGCCCAGGAGTCAGGACATCTAGGCTGCATTCCCAGCCTCACGTGTGACCTTGGTAAGTGCACAGTAAACAACAAGGGCTCGGTCGCTGCCTCTCAGGGGCACTGGCGGGGACAGGCCGGTTGCACAATGTGAAACCAGACAAGTCACTGCCACGCACGACGCGGGCCGGGCAATGCGATGGGGGATCCAAAAGGGGAAGAGTTTCTGGAGGGCAAATGGTTCCTGCAGCAGCTGGGCCGAGCCAGGGGGGCAGCTCTGGAGCAGACACTACGGCCAGCTAGCCACGTGTATGCCTGCGCTGAATCCCGATTCCGAGCTCCTCGGCCAAGGTCACGCAGCCAGCCGGGGGCAGAGGCAGGAATCGAGCCAAGTCCGCTCTGGGCAGCCTTCCCCAGCCGTGCGCCGGTGCCTCTCGACCCAGCCCGAGCCGGCTGCGGGAGCAGGGCACCGGACACGGGCTGCTCTGGCGGCTGCCGCAAGAGTCCCAGCGTGGGGACCAGCAGAGCCTCCTCGCCCGGCCGGGAGCGAGGCGCGAACCGGATCCCCAGGCCGGGGCCCGCCGGGGAGGGGGAGGGACGCGGCTACCTCCAAGACGACGCGCCCCAGGGGCTGGCTGTCGGCGCCCACGTCCAGGTAGACCAGCGGGTTCCGCGGGCCGGCGCCGCTGCAGCCCCGGCACTGCGGGCGCAGCAGCAGGAGCAGGCGGCGGGCGGAGCTCAGCGCCGACATGCTGAGACGGCGGCGGCGGGGCTGCACGGAGAGCGACGAGGCGCGCGGCGGCGAAGGAGAGCGCGAAGCAGGTCGGGCAGCGAATGCGACACAAGGCTGCCGCTCCGCCGGGCGCCGGCGCTTTTTATAGCCTCTCGGCCGGGAGCCGCCACAGCGCCCCTAGCGGCGACAAGCGCCAGGCGCCGCCCGCTGCTGCGGAGCGAGGCGAGCGTCTGGCTCCAGGCCCGCGGCTGTAGAGAAGAGGCAGGCAGGAAAATGGGGCAGCCGGGGAGAGAGAGGGGGGCAGCTAATGTTTGTCGTCAGCTGGTGGCTGCCTACATACAGCCCCCCCTCCCCGTGTAGGTGCTGTCCCAGCTCTGTCCAGGTGCCCCAGACACCACTCACCATCCCACCAACAGCGAAGGCACCTGGCCTGGCTCAGCACAGCGAGAGCACAATGAGGAGCGACCTATAGCTGAGACACACACTTCAGATACAAGCGCGCCGTTACAAGGGACCGGCCCCATTAACGGCGGGACTGACCCTTAGCCCCTGGGCTGGACAACCTCGTTCCCTCTAACACCTTCTTTTATACACTGTTACAGACAAGTTTCGTTCTGCCCCTTTGACGCAGGGAGTTGCCACCCTCTTGCCGTAGTCTGATACCACCCCTTGCCTGGATGGTTTGGGTAAAACATCTCAGTGTGTTATATTCAAAGACATTTCTATCTCTTAAAGTGTCACTTCAGGGGGTCAGGTTCCCTTGTTATCTCGTGGGTCCTAGTCCCTTCGGTCTCTGATACACATTTTCAGACTTTAGTACTGTTTTGGAAATACTGCAAACACATATAGCAGCTTTCTTCTTGCCAGTTCACAGCCTAACAGCCTTCACCATTCGTTTAGCTTAAGCCTTATGCCTTGGCCTGTTATGCTAAGCTCCAGGCTTCGTGCTCTCATTTTCTGCTAGAATAATAAAGACAGGGAAAACAGAGCTAGTGCCCATCTGTGACGGCCCCTCCCTGGCTCCCTGCCCTCGGCACCCAGGGATCATAGTCACGCCACCTGCACAGCCCTAGCCCAGACAGATGCCCAGGCACTGGCCTGGTATCCAATACATTATTCGTGCTTTACAGCACACCCGTTAGATCAGAAGTTCCCAACCAGTGCTCTGCTGCAGGCTGGCAGGTCTCACTCATGGCGCTGGCTCTGGCCCCCTCCATGCGTCCGACAGGTAAAGCACAGCAGACAGTCAAAACCCCATGAAATGCTGGCTCAGGGCTACTTCTCTATGTAAGCAATTGCTGGAAGTGCCAGTGGGTCAGACCTTTTGTGACTGGGAAAGAAGGCGGCCATGAGACAGTTGAGACGTGGCTACCGCTTATTAAAAAAAAGTCTGAGAACCTGAGACTTCAACTGAGTGTTTTGGAACAAAGCACATGTTTTTCCTCAGTCAAAACTGGAACTCAGGACCAGAACCGACCCTAATGCACCTATAGACAGAGAACCAGCACCATTTAAAGTGCTCAGATGAGGTTGAGTTTCTGGCTGATAATGAAAGAGCTGGTTACTGCTTAGAGGCATTGCCCTATTGACATTTAAGGCCTAATTTTCATTCCCATGCGCCTCTCCTCCATTGCAGGCATGATCAAAGGAGATGCTTAATTTCTTAACCCACACACACACAACTCCATTCTTGAAAGCTGTCACTTAGAAGTGCAAAAACTTTTAGAAGGGTGATTCATCGTATTAGTTCAAAAAATTGAATAACCATCACCATCCAGTGTTAAGAAGGGAATGAATATACGCTCCCAACTAACCCCCCAGTTCCGCAATTGATACCCTGCCAACATTCAGCCAATTTAGTTTAGCTGACCAAGATGTTTATAACAACAATTAGTTTTAGTACTCCCAAAAGTGAGGTAGGTACATATATAGCTCTCAGCCTTTTTGTGTGCATGTGTGTGTGTGCGTACAAACTTCTCCACAAGGTGCAAGACAGGGTCCTCGCTGTGCTTTCTTCTGAGACTATGCACAAAGGTGAAAGTAGATTCTGAGAGAGTTGGCACTCTGCCCCCATAGAACTAAACAGAGGCCATCAACTAATTTCACAAGTCCCAGAACAACCGTCCAATGAGACACACACTTGGCGCACTAAGATGTGAAAGGCAATTAAGCCGGTTATTAGTATTACCACATGCTTTGGATAATGCGATGAGCCACCAGGTCAGAGACGAAAAGTCATTAGCTATCGCTGATGTACAGCAACCCTTTAGAAATGTACAGCCTGGAACATATGATTAACTATTATGAAACAGTATTTATAAATAGAAATATGTAAAACAGTCACACATAGGTGTGTGATGTGACCATGACATCACAGATGTCCAGAAGGCTCCACAGTTGCTCAGGATACGAAAAAGCTTTTATAATCCTGTGTTGTTTCCTGTTGTTACCTAAGAGACTATTACAATGATACAGTGCATCATTATATCATATCACAGACTGCCAGATTATTCTGGTTTATAAAGGAAAGTTGTGTTTCTGTTCAATACAATTAACCACTTACAAAATAATAAAAAGGAAGCGTCTGGAGATCCTCACTCTAAATTAGTAGCATTTAGTTCAACAATATTTACTAAAACTTTTTAAAGCAAATTCTAGTCGTTCTTTTAGACTTATTCCCATTGAGTTTCCTTATTCTGTTCATTTACCAAAGTTTTTAAAATCTCCTGATGCTACAAGCTCGCTGCTGTGCTCTATTAATATCAAAGGCAACACTTCCAATAATTCTCATGGTAGCAAGGTGCAACCTTTGTGCTAGCTTCTTGGTGGAGATCTGGTGCTGAAGGCTGCACTCTGCATGTTTGTTTTGTCAGAGCTATTACAGCTGGCTGGCAATGTGAAGTCAGGTAACACTTCATCAGATTATGCAAAGATGTTGATGTTTCTCACAGGCCTTGTTCAGCAATTGCTCGATGGCCACATCATGCAAGACACCACCAAAGGGTTTGGCAGTCCAGTATAGGGCTCCTTGACTATCATCTAGAGCAGTGTGGGCCACACACTGTGGGGTAGTCCCCACTAGGGGGCCATGGAGGAATGTCTAGTAGGCGGGGGAGGGAGTGCCACCTAGTCCAGCTCTGCTCTGGCCCTGCCACTAGTCCCTGTCCCCAGCCACAGCTGCAATTCCAGCTGTGCTTCCAATTACCTGCCCCCGGCCCTAGCCGCGCCTTGCTCCCAGCTTGGCTTCTGGCCCCCAGTCACAGCTCCGCTCGCAGCCTCCTCCATGGACCCCAGCCTGGCCACGACTCCATTCCCAGCCCGGGGGGTGGGTGGCACAGACACATTCTATTACTGGTAAGGGGGTGAGGGAACAATAGCAAAAGTTTGGAGACCACTGAGCTAGAGCATGATTTATATGTCTTCTCCTACATTTATACAATTCACATGACCATACATATTCCAACTCTGTTACATTTCTGTTCCGGAAAACTATGTATCTGAATAGTTTTTTTCTTTGGCTTACTTAAGTGTCTAAGAGTTGGTAGAGTGATTTCGTGCTGTTCATGATGCCTGCCAGAGCAATTGAAACATCAAAAAGATTTTATAATTAGGGGTTAGGGATCTTAGCTGCAAAATGTCATTAAAAATAGCAGACAGAAAAACTTCTCAGATCAGTTCATTCTTCAAATAAAGACAAATATTTTGACATACTACGTGGCACAAACAAGCTCATACTGTGGTGTGACTACAGACCTTTGCTTTAACCAAATGCAAAAAAGTATGGGGAAAATGCATAAGATATATCACCAAGGGCTAAATATTTACCAATTTTTCCAAAACAATATTATTTTGAGTACATATTTGCATTATCAATTGTATTTAGAAGCTAGCTGCCAATTTTTGTCAAAATTAGACTATGGTTCTTCCAGTTACATCTCTTTTCAGAGTGGATGTCTGATAACAGTTAAACACTATGTGATATATAGAAAAACTGCACCACTTCCAGAATCTACTTCCACCCTGGTGATGACCACCAGATACGTGCCTAGCAATGAAATTTTTGTAGCTGACGGGTTACTCTAACACATTAATAAGACCTCTTTTTAAATCTGGCTGGTAGACTGCCTAGCCTCATTGAGCATTGCTGGGCAAACCACAATCTGGGCAAACCACAGGTAGGTAACAAATATCTGCAACTACTGCCTGAAAACCCAAAGCAAAGTATTTTAAAAGCTAGGAGTAGATTTCAAAGAGCAGTGAGATTCACTAGCTGCGGATGATCTTAAGTTTCACGTGGCTGCCTCACTCCCAATGCTAGAGACAGGATTCTCCAATACAGCATCAACAGAACACACGCAAAACACAGTATAACATAGTCCCACTGTCTTGTCCCGACTCTTACCACAGTCGTGGCACATTATTTGCATTGTGGACCTGAGCACTTGAACATCATGTTAGTAGTAGGCAGCCATCTCACTTTTTGCCTGAAGGGAGTGTTGCTCCATGTATGTTTACAGAGGCCTGTACAGATGGTGATGGCTAGGTCTGAGTTTGCGTGTGACAGCTCCCTGGATGCATGTTAGTGTGTGGTTTTTGCAGACTGGAAGAGTGCCTCAGAGCGCTGAATGTAGACTACTGAAATAGACCTTGCATCTGGTCAAGGCTGCAAGTACATGGGCACTTATTGTGGGACACCCTGTTGTAGCCACTCATTTATTTAGGATCCCATTTTTCAAAATACAATCTTACCGTAGCTTATTTAGGGTGCAACGCATAAGGTACACCTTCAGTGCAGTGAGCTCTACATGGGAACAATGGCATTTCACCAGACAGTGATATAGCCAGTTAATTGCAGATCTTTGCCAACATAGCCTTCCCCAAACACACTGCAGCTTGCTACCTTGCTATATTGTAATCGACAAGGAAATCTGTTGCCAGTGTGGGCTTGGAAGATTTGCTCTACAGAGCTGGGGGGAGGAGGGAGAGGAGGGGGCCAGAGAGTAACAGGAAGGGAGAAGTTGGGGATTAGAAGCTCTTCAAGTAGGTACTGATTTTTCTTCTGTCCTTCACCATAACTGGGTCTTCAGCTCAGGTAGGCTAGCCTGTGCACAGCTTTTGCTGTGTAGACATAGGACTCTGGAAAGATACCCTGCCCAAATGGCATCTCGGAGTTTCATATTTACCAGAGAGGAAGCAAATTCAGTCTCTCTCCCGGTTGTAGTGGCCTGGCAGTACTAAAAACTTAGTTTTGTCACTCAAGGGGATAAATCTGATTCTGAGTGCACAGAGGGAGCAGGTCTGCTGCTAAACGGGCACTGGGAGAAGAGCTGTTGAGTGAGCAGGCATTACTTTTGCATAGTCTATTTAAAGCATGGCCACACTTTAAACATTCCTTTCATCCCCTTCAAATATGGTTTGTCTATAGCTGGGCCTTTTGCTAGTATGTTAATTGCATGTCTTCTCCTAGACTAATCTTACGCTGTAACTGTCATTTCCTTTCCCTCAACAGTAAGCAGCTACACAGGCAGAAATTACACTTATCTCACAATTAGCTTGGCTCAAAAAATCTGATGCAGCATGATAAACTCTACCTTCAGCCACATTGCCTGTCAAAGCCCTGCAGGATTCCCCAAAGGCAGTCAGCTATTCAAAATGTGTACACATAGCATCACTCTCCATGTATACCCATCATCTTAGCACATGAACCAGCTGTTCTCCAAAATACAATCTGTTACACACCACGAACAGATAGATGGTGAGATTCAACACTTGTTAACATACCTGATCCTTTGGGGGAATGGAAGGGAAGCCTACAAGAAATATTGTCCTTAGGAAATAAAAATGGCTTTACATGGTGTATCCCTTTGTACACTCATATCCAGAAGATAAAATCTTCCATAGTTGACAGCAATGTGTATGTTACAGAGTATTTAAACACACCATACAGTAGTTTTGAAAGAAAATATTTGGCAAACATTTATGTATATTTTCATTGAAGCAAAACACCATGTTTTCATAACTTTAAACGGCACAAACAAATGCTGTTACTGAAAGAAACCAGATAATTAAATATGCCAGATAGCTGATTTTACACTAATTGTTGGGATAACTGCACCATGTCCGTAACCAAAACTAGAACATTTTGTGTATGTAACAATATAGACAGCTAAATATTTACCAAATTAATCCTTGTTCGTGGCTCATCTATATTTAACAGGAAGACTACAATAAAGACTATTATAATAACCTCTAATAGCTAATATAGATATGTACTACACCACAATAATTGGATCACTCATCCATGTAGGAAAGATGGTGTGATCTCTATTATCCTCACACGTGTTTCTTCATAAATATATGTTCCTTTTTGTTTTGTTTTATTCTAATCTCATGCCATCTCACCTCATGGAGTTAGCCAGGCTCTTGAATGAACGTAGGATACAGGAGAGACAATATCCAATCAATAAAGCAGTGGACTAGGTTCTCTCCCCACTGCTCCATTGATCTGCTGTGTGGTCACATCACTGCAACTCTTCTCCTGCCCTGAGGAGCTTACAGTACAAACAGGCGATGTCTCTTAATAAGCATGTGTACAGGGTCTAGGGGGCCCTGATTCTGGCTGGAGCCTGTGACAGGGTACCATCGGCCGTGTGCCCCCTCATAGAATGGCATGGCTCAGCCAGCAGTCTACCTGCAGATCCCTTGTAGTTCTCCCAGTAACTTATTCACACCCCACAGTACTTAAGTACATTCCTTTTCTTGGAGACTAATTATAAAATTAGTGGACCTTCAGCTCTAAACCCTTCCCTCTTGGGGCTTCCCGTTCACTCTTGTTCCAAGGCTGCAGATGTCCAGGAGCCATACAATTCCTCTGAATAGGGGAGTGCTCCCAGTGCAGCCCTTGGCCTCTCCGAAGAGTTTTTCCTGTGGCATCCTCCTGCCCTGGTCCTGGGCTCACAATTCCTTCCCCCTGGTTAAGGAATTCCATAGCCCTCTTCTGCTTGGGTCATGCAATGATGCAGATAGTCTTCCCCATCTCTCCAGGATCTGGGTTCCAGCTGCACTCCATGGAGACTCGCTCTGTCTCACACACTTCTTCCCCTTGGGTCGGGGTCTCACACCCCTCCTTCTTAGGGCTATGCTACAATTCAGGCAGGTTTTTCCAGTCTCCCCGCTTATTCCCACTCCAAGGAGCCTCTCTGACTTGCTGTCCCCTGTCATCTTCAGGCTGTCTGCCCCTCGCTCTCCTCCTCTTGGCATCAGCTAACAGCTGGGCTTTATCATGCTCAGGAAGCAGCTCCCTGATTAACACCTGCCCCTTATTCCCCAGCTTGTCTGCTGCTCCCTTGAACACCCATTTCCTTAAAGGGGCCATGTCCGGAAACAGGGATGGCTGGCTCTGAGCCCCCCTCCCTCTCCTAAATGCACGGTGCTCTGCTCTGTCCCCGTTAGATGCTACCTTCATATAAATATACCATAATATAAATGACATATTCCAGAGGTTCACCGGGGGAGGGGAGGATGAAGGAGAGAAGGGCTTGGGAAGGGTGTGAGCTTGAACTATTTATCACCTAGTTGGGATTTCAGTCTAAAAGAAACTCCTCAGCAAAAGCTCTTCGGGCCCTTGACGTGCCTTTAAAAACACAGTCGTATTGGAGTCATACAACATAAAACAGAGCAGCCCTCCTCTTCCATCCCACCATCTATCCTTTAATCACCAGTTGTGCGACCCCTACAGCTAATGAAGAATTAGTATTGACCTTCTGAATTCAGTGCAAGGTAGGGAGGGAAAGGAGACAGTTTCGTGTTCGGAAAGGACATCAGAAACATCAGCACCATGCATGCAACTCGTAACATCAGCCGATCAAAGGAAAGGAGGCTCCTGGACAGTTGGCTGAGATGAGGCATCTTTACTTCAAAGTTAGAGGAATCAGTTGGGCGGCTGAGCAAACATGCGACATGCTCCTCACAGCTCTGAGAAAGTCCCAAGGCTTTTACCATGTATGGCAGAAGACAAACTGTCCACTTATTCTCTAATTATAATTAGCAAGTAGGTGGAAGGTGCTTTTCACAGTGGCTGTAGCAGGAGTGTGTCATCTGATGCTTCAGTTTTGGTCTCTCTCTTCCCCATATATTGCCTGGACATACTGATTTTATTTCATCTGATTGATAGTACAAGGTCACTTGCTGGTGATCGCAAAAGCAATGAAGCTCTTATTCCTATTATATTATTTGTATCACTGCAAGCACCGGAGTGGGGCCCTATTGTGTTAGACACTGTATTCACACAGAATAAGAGACAGTTCCCGACCTGAAGAGCTTCTGATCTAAACAGACAAGAGACGAAAGTTGGAAGAAAGGAAGTATTATCATCCCCATTTTACACATGGGAACTGAGCGTGCTGCCAATTCTAAGCCGCTGGCGACTAGAACTCCTGAGTTCTCATCCTGGCTCCTGCATAAACTCACCCTGCGGCTTTGAGCAAGTCACTTAACCTGTCTGCCATCTGTAAAATGAGGATAATATATATACTGACCTGCCTCACATGGCTAAAGAGCCTGGAATTTGAAAAGCATTGTATGAATACTAAATACTGATATTATTATTGTATGAAAAAACTGGAAAACCCCATACACACCTTGGATGCTACATAAATTGATTTCTCCTCCTTGTGGGATTTTCTTTTAATATGTTTTATCCATGGTCCATTTATGAACCCTCTCTCTAAGGGCTTCCTGTTGGTTTCTTATGTTGTTTACTTGCATAATTTTTTATTGCCTTTTTGGGGACAGAGGCTTGGGACTAACTATAATTTCTGGGACGAGGCTTGTCGGATGGATGGCTTTTTGTTTGTTTGTTTTATTGTGGTGGAAAAATAGACATCTCTTTTTTCTGAAAGTAGTTTGTAATTTATTCCGTACATATTGCCTCTTTTCTCAAGGGCACACACTTTTCTGGCTGTGCCGCAGAGGGAATATTGAAGTGGGAGGAATCAGACTTTAAAAGGGAGGTCCCTTTTATATATCTGTGCAATTATACTAATTGCTTCAAAGGTTTTTTTTTAAGTAACTTTAAAAAAACTCATTAAGATCCCATCTCATTAGCAGAATATGAGTAAACACAGCGTAGGCCAGTGAGTAGAGCAGGAAGCATGTATCTAGGACTCCTCGTAGATTCTAATAACCACCCTGCCAAAGACGCTTTCTGTGATCTGGGACAAGTCACTTAAGGCACAAATGTGTCTGACCTTGAACAAGTAAGGCTCCTTCCACCATGTGCCGGGACTGGACACAATCCCATTGAATGGATGGAATTTCTAGTGCTTATATAAAGTTCCTCTATTATGCCAATTTACCTGGCCTGACTTGCAAGCAAGCCTTCTCATTCCACTTTTTTATCACCGCAGGTGCAGGGGGCCCCCGTTGTGCTGATTTTCTAGCCAGATGCTGTGGAGTTTCAGGGATGTAAACAAATGTCTTCAAGCACCTAGGCTTGACACCATCACCAAACTCATTTCACACGTCTGAGTGAGCTCAGCTAGCTTTAGACCCAAGATAATCTCTTGACAAGGAGTTTCCAGAGGAATTTTTCACACTTGAAATATTGACCAGAGACCGAGCTCCTTGTAACTAGCTCATCAGTTCATATTATTTTTAATCTCTGCCTGCTGCACCGCTGTAACTTTGAAAATCCCAAATGACTGGACAGCTTTCTTGTTTTAATATGTCTGGAAAACCAACAGTTTTCTAGAAGCAACCAAATCTGAGCAAAGACTCACTAAGGAAGGAGGCATGCTCTTATGGTTCCAACACAGTTCTGGGAAGGAGAACTGCATTCTTTTCCCTGCTGTGCTACAGGCTTTTCTATGTACTTTTGGGCAAGTGAGTTAATGTCTCTCTGCAGACAGGGCATTGGACTGCTAGGAAGGAAAAACAAGGTTACTTACCAGTAACTGTTGTTCTTCGAGATGTGTTGCTCATGTCCATTCCAATATAGGGGAATGCACGCCACCGTGCACTGGTTCCCGGAACTTTTTTCCCCTTTACAGACCCCGTGCCTCATGTACCATGGCATGAGCGTGGTACTCCAGGGGGCGCCTAAGCCAACCCTACGGGCCCTCAGTCCCTTCTGTCTGCCGACTCCGACAGCGGGGACGGAGGGTGGGTGTGGAATGGATATGAGCAACACATCTCGAAGAACAACAGTTACGGGTAAGTAACCCTGTTTTCTACTTCAAGTAATTGCTCATATCCATTCCAATATAGGTGATTAAAAAGCCATACCTTGGAGGTGGGTAGGAGTCACCGGTGAGCTGCTCTCATCAGCACGGCTCTGCAGAACCCCACGTCCTCTCTCGCCTGCTGCACGATGGCGTAGTGGGACATAAAAGTGTGCACCAATGACCAGGTAGCGGCTTTGAAGATGGCACTCTCTCCAGGAAAGCCGTCGACGAGGCCTGGGCTCTTGTTGAGTGCACTGAAACAGCCCCTGGAAGCGGTACATTCGTCTGCTCATAGCAGCACTTGATGCAGGCGGTGATCCATGCAGAGATGCGTTGGGTGGAGACAGGTGAGCCCTTCATCTGGTCCACCACTGCCACGAACAGCCGTGTCGATTTCCGGAATGGCCGAGTCCTCTCGATGTAGTAGGCCAGGACTCGTTGCACGTCCAGCGAGTGCCATCTCCACTCCTCCTCCAACCTGTGCGGTTTTGGAAAAAACACAGGGAGGAAGATATCCTGATTGGGAGACCACCTAAGGAGGAAGGCTGGATGGGGTCTCAACCGCACCTTGTCTTTATAAAATACGGTATAGGGGGCTCCGAGGTTAAAGTTCTTATCTCAGAAACCCTCCTAGCCGAAGTAATGGCCACCAGGAAGGCTATCTTCCAAGAGAGGAGAAGCAGCAGGCATGTAGCCATGGGCCCGAAGGGGGGCCCTGTTAGTCTGGAGAGGACCAGGTTCAGATCCCGGGGAGGCATCGGGTCATGGACCTGCGGGTACAGCCTCTCCATCCTCTTGAGGAACCTGACTGACAAGGGGTGGGAAAATAAGGACCTCCCTTTTAGCAGCTGGTGGAAGGCCGAGATAGGCGCTAGGTGGACTTTCAGGGAGGCCAGCACCAACCCTTGGAGTTTCAGGTGGAGCAGATACTCCAGGATCGCCGGTATAGGTGAGCAGCTTGGCGGGATGCCCCAGGACTCTGCCCAACAGGTAAACCGTCTCCATTTGGCCCGGTACACGACCTGAGTGGAAGGTTTTCTGCTGCCCAGCAGAATCTGCTGGACCTGCACAGAGCAGGCTCTCTCCCCCTCCGTCAGCCACAGAGCCTCCAGGCCATCAGGTGCAGGGAGTCCAGGTCTGGATGGAGCAGGAGACCCTGGTCCTGGGAGAGCAGGTCGTAAAGCCTCAGGAGCTCCACAGGTGGGGCAATTGACAGGTCCAGCAGCATACTGAACCAATGCTGTCTCGGCCAGGCTGGAGCGATCAGTATCACATCTGCTTTTTCCCTCTTGATTTTCAAGAGGACCTTGGACAGGAGCGGAATGGGGGGAAACACGTACATGAGGGTCTCCTTCCAATCTATGAGGAACGCATCAGAGATGGAACCCGGCTCGCGACCCCAGAGCAAGCAGAACCTTGGGCACTTCCTCTTCCAGGATGACGCAAACAAGTCCAGTTGGGGAACACCCCACTTGCGGAAGATAAAAGTCACCACCTTTGGGTGCAGTGACCAGTCGTGGCAGGGTAGAAACGACCTGCTGAGGCGGTCCACCTCGTCGTTCCTAACCCCTGGGAGGTGAGAGGCAGATAAATGAAAGTCGTGCCTCACTGCGAAGTCCCACAGTCGAATGGCCTCCTGGCAAAGGGTCAAGGAGCGCGCTCCCCCCCTGCCTGTTCATATAAAACATGGCCGCTGTATTCTCCATCAGGACCTGAACCATCCTGCCCCTCAGGAATCTGAGGAACACCTTGCAGGCCAACCGGACCACCCTAAGCTCCTGCACATTGATGTGGAGGCTCTTCTCCTCCTCTGACCACAGCCCCTGAGTGTTTAGGTCAGTGCTGATGTGGGCTCCCCAATCCACATCTGAAGCGTCCATGATCAGGGGTGACCAATGGGGCCAGATCCCGGAAAGGAACCCCTCTCAACACCTCCCCAGGAGACCTCCACCAGTTCAGGGAGGCCAAACCCATGGGGGAATCGTGACCACCCTGTTCAAGGGGTGCCTGATCGGTGCATACATCGAGGCTAACCATGCCTGGAGAGGCCTGAGTTTGAGGCGAGCCAGCCTCACCACATACATGCAGGCCATCACGTGCCCTAACAGCTGCAGGCAGTGCCTTACTGTCATCGTGGGGCACCTGTGTAGTTGGGCAATTATCGCGGCCATCACCTCGAACCGAGGTTGCAGGAGGAAGGCTCTAATCTGGGTAGCGTCCAGGGTAGCCCCAATGAAGTCTATGCGTTGCACCAGGGTAAGCGTGGACTTCTGCTCATTTATGAGCAGCCCTAGTTTGGTGCAGGTTGCACAGGTTAGGGGTAGGCTGTTCCAAACATGGGCCCTGGACCTGCCCCGATCAGCCAGTCGTCCAGGTAGGGGAAGATCTGCACCCCTCTGTGGCGCAAGTGGGCCGCCACCACTGCCATGCACTTGGTAAAGACCCTGGGAGCGGACGAGAGGCCAAAGGGCAGGGCCGAGAATTGGTAATGGCAGCCAGCTACCATAAACCTGAGGAAGCGCTTGTGGCTGGGAAGGATGGAAATATGAAAGTACGCATCCTTCAAATCGAGGGCGGCATACCAATCTCCTGGATCCAGAGCAGGGATAATGGAGGCTAGAGAGACAATGCGAAACCTGAGATGCTTGATGAATTTGTTCAGTCAGCGTAGATCTAATATAGGTCTCAGGCTCCCTTTTGCTCTGGGGATGAGAAAGTATCTGGAGTAGAATCCCCTCCCTATTTCTTGCAGAGGAACCACTTCCACCGGCCCCAGGAGGAGGAGGGAATTCACCTCCTGCAAAAGGAGTTGCTCTGAAGAGGGTCCCTGAAGAGGGACAGGGTGGGAGGGGAATCCGCAGGGAAAGCCGTGAACTGAAGGGCATATCCCCTGAGAACTACGCCGTGGACCCAATGGTCTGAGGTGATATTCTGCCACTCGGTGTAGAAGGGTCTTAGCCTTTCTGCAAACTGGAAGAGTGGATCCGGGAGAGAAGTATTGGTGCCACCCTCAGGCGCACCATCAAAATTGCTTTCTGTTGTTAGCCCCCTTAGAGGGCCTTTGCTGTGAGGCTGCGGACAAGCTGGAACGGTTGCGTCGTCCGAATCTCCTGCCCCTGTCTCGGCCCCTATGGGGATGAGAGTGTCTGGGCGACGGCCTAGGGGGTGGTTGAGCCTGGCGTTGGGGCTGTGGCCGAGACTGACACCTCGAGGCCTGGGAGGTGTAAAGTCCCAAGGACCGGAGCGTAGCTCGTGAGTCCTTCAGAGCATGCAGCTTCTCGTCAGTTTTTTCCGAGAATAAGCCGGCCCCGTCAAAGGGCAGGTCCTGAATAGATTGCTGCACCTCCTGGGACAGCCCGGATGACTGCAGCCATGAACACCACCGCATGGCTATTGCAGAGACCATGGCTCTGCTAGCGGTGTCCGCAGCGTCACTGGCGGTTTGCAACACCGCCCCTGCCACCGTGACGCCTTCCTCCAGGACTGTGGCAAAGGCCGCCGCCCAGTCCTGGAACAACCCCTCTACGAACCGTCTCATAGAGTTCCAGAGGTTCCGACTGTACCGCCCTAGGAGGGCCTGGTGGTTCATACTCCTAAGTTGTAGGGCCCCGGTGGAATAAACTTTACAGCCAAACAAGTTGAGTTTTTTGTTATCCTTGTGGTGTGCCTGGGCCACCTTGCCTGTCTCTCTGGTTGGCCGCATCAACCACCAGAGTCCCTGGGGCTGGGTGGGTGTATAAAAACTCAAACCCCTCTACCAGAACATAATATTTTTTCTCGGCTTTTAGAAGTAGGGACAACCGAGACGGGGGTTTGCCATAGGGCTTTGGCCAGTTTAAGGACCCTACCGTGCACAGGTAGGGCCACCCTTGATGGTCCCGCTGATCCGACAACCTCAAAGAGGGGATCCTCCTCCTCAGAGAGCTCCTTGAGTTCAATGTTCAAATTATTGGCCACCCTTTTAAGGAGCTCCTAGTGGGCCCTGAAGTCTGGGAGGGGCGCCCTGTGGTCTCTGGCAGCCACCTCATCAGGGGAAAAGGAGGACTGTGGAAGGGGCCCCGTGGAGGGTCCCTCCTCAGAGTCCGATTTCTCCTCCGAGGAATGGCTCTTAGCCTGTTGGCTTGGTGGGGGGGCACCAGCTGTGCCACTGAAGATGGGACCAATACAGTTCCCTGCTCCCCAGTAAGGCCATGCCAGGGCCCTTGCAGCCACCCCAGTGCTGGCATCGGTACCGGCTGTGGAGCATCATGGCGGGTCTTGTCCTTGAGGGACCCGGAGCTGCTGGACCGATGTCGACGATGCCTCCAGCTTTCATCGGGGAGCAGCCTCTCGATGACTCCAACGAGGTTAACGAGCGTCAGTGCCACCGCGAGCAGTGCCGCCAGGAGGATGCACGCCCCAACAAGCTGGAGGACGAGGACCTCCGTCTCGGCACCGAGGACTTCCGGTGCTGCTTGCCCTTCGGGAACTGGGAATGGTGCTGTTCATGCCGCCTCGGTGCTGAGCCCGACTCTGAGGACCGCAATCGGTGACGTGTCAAGGTGGCCGGATCTTTCAGTGCCGGGTCCTTCAGTGCTGGGCTCCACATTGGATTCCGCGCCGGAGATCGGGACCGGTGCCGTGGTGGCGAAGGGATCGGTGCGGGAGCTACGCACACTGCGCGAGGCGGACTTGGAACGGTGCCGCCTCGAGAGTGATGCCTCCAGTGCCGTGGACCATCCTTGGTGCCGCGGGGAGCAGGAGCTCAACGACTCAGAATCAGAGCTGCAAGGGGAGCCGCCACGATCTACCCTCTCTGGCCGTCTGGTGGGAGACTTCGTCCCTGACGGGGGTCTTGACCATCTACCTGAGACACCCAGCGCGGGTTTACCCCGGGTCACCAGTCCCCACAGTCTTGGCCAAGGGGGGACGGAGGCGTGGGCATAGACAGCAGGGCCCGTGCCGCATGGAACTCCTCCGGTGTCGATGGTCCTTGCAAGGGCGCTCCCCCACCCCTGGGAGTCAGGGGAGGCTCCCTGCATGGAGAGGCAGGCGCCAGAGCAGGCTCAATGGGCCGTAGCTGGTGCATCTCCTGGCTCGATCCCGGCCGCACAGGCAGTGTGGGGGAGCCCTGGCACCATTTCTTCTTGGGCACCAGAGATGGGCGGCGTCGGGTCGACTCTGGTGCCGGTGGAGCGCTCTGCACTGAGGAGTCGCTCGGTGCCGAGGTGGAACGCGGTGGTTCGGAGGCCGGTTGGAGAGCTGCCTCCATCAAAATAACCTTCAGCCGGATATCACATTCTTTTTGAGTCCGCAGCTTGAAGGCTTTGCAAATCTTACACTTATCCCTCCGATGCTGCTCCCCCAGGCACTCGAGGCAGCGATCGTGAGGGTCGCTCATGGGAAGAGGCTTGCCGCAGGCAGCACAAGATTTGAAGCCAGGAGTGCTGGGCATGGGCCAGCCCTAAGCCCCTAAGGGAGCTTTCTATTCTAATTCTAACTAACTAAAGTACTTAACAATACACTTAACACTAAACTACTCAAACTATTCAAACAGCGATTAACAGTCAGTAAGGGGAATGCTACTTGCTAAAAGGCAAAAGGCAAGACGTTCCAGCAACCATCGTGGGCGGAAAGAAGGAACTGAGGGCCCATAGGGTCGGTGGTGCCTCATATACCGCGGCATGAGCACAGTACTCCAGGGGGTGCCTAAGCCGACCTTATTGGGGTCTGCTAAGGGGAAAAAAGTTCCAGGAACCAGTGCACGGTGGCGTGCACACACCTATATTGGAATGGATATGAGCAATCATTCGAAGTAGAATTCTGGATGCTCTTCCTGACTCAGCCACTGACCAGCTCAAAAGCTTGGCTCTCTCAGCAAGAGAAGTTGGGCCAATAAAAGATATTGTCTCAACCACCTGCCTCTCTCAATGTCCTGGGATTGACACGGCTATGACTGTACTGCACATTAAGCTGGTGTGTGTCCTGGGCCAAGTCACTTCATCTCTCTTTGCCCGAGTTTCCCCTCCCACAATTTGCCTCTAGTCTGGGTAGAATTTACGCATTCCGGGGTAAGGGTGAATGCCTTGGGGAGTTGTTCCATTGACTTTAAAGGAGTCAGGATTTCACCCTATGTTTACACACCCGACAGTGTGTAACACTAGAGCCTCCACTTTTAGTCTCAGTGCTACTGTAACTAATAGTAATAATCCTGTCACATGCTTAAACACACGATGTACATAATTGTTAATACAACAGCTGAGAAAATGCAGAGTGTTCCTGCTGTACAGTGAAGCCACACAAAGTTACGTTTATAACATGTTGACTTGATAGCTATTTTTTCAACATTAAAATAAAGGCTTAGTTCCATGTTTAGCCTTATTGAGAAAAAAACTACTAAAACTGACTGTACCTGCTCCATAGCACTCTGCTGAGTAAGAAGATAGGTACAATAATTGCATACCTGACTGTAGATCTAGAATCTGCTGTTACTTAGTGTAGCATAGTTTGAGTAAAGACAATGATGCAAAGCTTGGGAATTTGATGACTGAATTCTGGTGTGAAATTCAATTTATTAGTTAAGGCTGCCCATCAGAAATTCTGAATCTTTTGCAAACTTAAAACAGACAATATTGCATACCAAAAATTTAAAAAGATCTACAGCCCATTTAATGGACTTGAGATGAATCTTTCTCAGTCTTGAACCCAAGACTAGCAGAAGTCCCCCCACAACCACATGCTTAGAATTTAGCGCTAAAAATTAGAGATGGATCCAAACTGGAACAACTGTGTATGAACCCCATTGGAACGTTGAGGAAGATCCAATCTAGATCCAGATTTAGATTCAGACTAAGAACTATATCTACTGAGAATATATTGAAAAGGTTGGCTAGGAGAAAATTAGAGGAGGGCATTTTAGTTAACTTCTAAACAATGGGTTTGGTTAAGAAACTCTGCTTATCTCCCTCAGTTAAAGTGACACATCCACTGAGCCTGTTATCTTATGAGGTAGTGGCTGAATACAGCTGGCTGCTCACCACCACATCATCTACTGTCTTCTCAAAAGACCCAGTTGAGGAGAACACATGCTCTCAATTGAAAGGCCATGCATTCTTGACAATGACTGAGCAAGTAGGAAAGACCTTCTGATACGGAAGGTTACAGTGAGTAGAGCTGGGTGACATTTTTTTGATAAATAGATGGGTCGACTCAAAACAAATAGAAAAACTGAAAACAAAACAAAAAATCAACCTGAAACATTTTGGTCAATTTGAAATGAATCTTTTTATTTAGTTTTTCAATTCAATTTTTATTTTAAGATGGCTTTCGTTCAAATCAAACTGGATTTTTTTCTTTTAGTTTTTGATTCAGTCCCCCGGGTCTCCCTGGCCCAGACTCAATATCTATTAATTTCATTGGATGACCTCTGGATTTTGTACTGTGTGGGGACTGGGAGAACTGGGGAATCTTTTGGGAAAGAAGAAGTCTGTACAGGAAGGATGGGCTCCACCTAAACCAAAATAGAACCAGACTACTGGGCATGTAAAATTAAAAAGTTCATGGAGGAGTTTTTAAACTAAGGGCTAGGGGAAAGCCGACAGGTGCACAGTTTGAACAAAGACAGCGCCTACGGGAGAATTTATTAAACTGGATATTCTATATCATTGTAAAGAGAAGAGGATGGAAGTCAAAGTACAGGTAGGAACTGAAGAGAAAGTCAAATGAAAAAAGGCGTCCCATTCAATTACATTACATGAAGACAGATAGCTATAAAGTGACAAATTTTGTAAGTGCTTGTATACAAATGCTAGCAGTCTAAATACTAAGATGAGTGAACTTTATTAAATGAGGATATTGATATAACAGGCATCACAGAATTTTGGGTAACACCATGGTACAAAATGTATAGGAATGACAGAGTAGGTTTTGCTGGTGGGGAAGTGGCATTATATGTGAAAGAAAGCATAGAGTCAAATATAGTAAAAATCTTAAAGGAATCAAACTATACCATAGCATCTCTGTGGATAAAAATTCCATGCTTGAATAATAAGAGTATAGCAGTAGGAATATCCTACCGACCACCTAACCAGGACGGTGATGGTTGTGAAATGCTCAGGGAGATTAGAGAGGCTACAAAAACAGAAATCCCAATAAAATAATAATAATAATATTTCAAGTATCCCCATATTGACTGAGTACATGTTAAGACAGGCTGTTTCTAGACAACATTAATGACTGCTTCTTAGAACAGCTTGTCCTGGAACCCACAAGGGGGATGAGTGTGAGACATTTATCTCTGACATGGATCTTATCCAAACCTTTGGCACTCTGAGATGAGATTGCTGTGACATGTTCTACCTTGGGTTACACACTGAGACCCCCACAGAAAAGAACCCTAATACAGACTGCAGAGATCTGTTTATTAAGTACTGTTTCACATGAGAAGCACATTATCCCTGTGGTCTAGGGTCTGCACTGCCAGGCAGTAGGTTTCCAATGTGTTTGTTTTAACCGATAAGAGCCCACATCACTTGGACATGGTTACCTCAGAAACTGTGTCAAGGCCGCTGCAGGTTTTAAAGAGAGTTGGCTGTTGGCAGGACATTTCCAGTGTAAGGTCCTGAGCTTTGCAATTTCCCCTTCTCCCACCCTCAGTCTGCCAGAGCCTGAATCTGTTATCTGTTACATAGTATAAAAGTCATTTGTCTCCCAGTGTTTTGAGGAGGATGCGGTGAGGGTGGATGTGGTGTTTTTGTCTGCTAGGTAGAACTTTTATTAGCTGGTGTGTATTTATTCATTAGTAGGGTTGGAACGGAGGAAGACGGTGAAATAATGGTCCATTACATTAGGATATTGTGAAATTCAACTATGTAAGGGTCACCAGAGCATGAAATGGACACTCATGCATTTGTAGATTGAAAGAAAGAAACACTAATAAATATTGCCATGATTACTAGGTCTCTATTCCTGGGCTTCCTCTTAGGAACCTGCAGTGACTTGTCTTGCAGAACAAACCTTCTCTCAGTCATACAGCAGAAACACTACCAGAAAGAATGGAATTCCCTACATGATCTCATATTAATTACCTGCAGAAAGGCATATGAGAAACACCTCATCCTCCTATTCATGCTTTTTATTACCACAATTAGGCATTTTGGTTTCCAGTGTACTAATGACATTGCATACCTAGAATTCATTACTCAACCTTCACTATGTATCATATTATATAATGCCTTCAGCTAGCTCCAGCGTGTCTTACAGTGGTGCTGCCCAGATGATGCTCAACAGAACATACGTAATTCACGAAGCAGTGATCTGGCTGGTCACAATGGGCCAGTTTTTTTCAAAGGTTCTTCGTTGCCTTAAAGATGCAGATAGATGCCCAGTGGAATTTACAAATACACCTAGCTCCCGTTAAAAATCAATGTGTTCTATCATCACCCATGGGGGGAGGGGAAAAGGGGGAAGAGCTCTGCCCAGTTGTGAAGGAGAAAGTCCATGAGATGATATCTATTATGAGGTCCCATTCTATGAAAACATTTGGGAATCCCTACATTACCAAATTAAAAACTCCACATCTATAGGGATCAATTCACTTTACTTACCTGTAAAATACCATCTCTGATGTGAGAAGCAGCTACCATTATGATAGTGCCAGCCACACTAATTTTGGACCAGCATATGAACATTGCTTTATCCTGTTGAAGCAAGAGGGGAATTTGGAAGCTAGGAGGCAGAAGGCAATTAATCAAAATAGAATTGGCCCAGGACTCTTACAGAAGGACAAAAAGCTCTTTAATGACCATGAAGACTCAGTTTTCCATCCCACAGGATGGCATAGCCAGCACCGCATTGACCCCGCCAGCACCATGCTGAGACATTTTTACCATACTGACTCAAATGGAAACGTGCCATCTATTTCACTACCACTTCTTGCTACACCTGTTTTTATCCTGTCTGTCTCATCCAACAACTCTACTGATCGAGTATCAACTAGATTATGCAATGAAATCTGATGAAATCACAACCATAGGCTGGTCAACAACACATGCTATATGAGTATCTACTATCAGAAACACATGCCTTAAGATAAAAAGTGCCAATATATTTTAAATATATTAAGATTGTCAGAGAGGGGCTGTAAAATTGCAGATTATGGCAGTTGTAAGGGGCTAATGTTGTCTGTAATTTAAAAAGAGAGGAAGGAAAATGGAGACACACAAAGATTAAGTTCCCAAAGTCACACAAGTCTATGGCAGAACAATAAACAGAACTCAGGACTCCTGTCTTGCAGCCTAGTGTCCTACCCCCTAGACTACACTACCTTTGCTAGATGTTGTTCTGTATATTAAAACTGGCCAAAAATGGAATATCTGTCCCATGGGAAATTCCAAGATTATCAAATTTTGTTTCATTCCAAACAAGGACTAAACATTGAAATCTTGGAATTTTTGGCCAAATGAAATTTCATAATATTTTATCTTGATCTTATTAAAATGTTTTGTAGTGTTAAGGTCAAAACATTTTGTTTCTACTTTATTGTTTCAACTGTTTATCATATTATAGATTGTATTATAGCATGAGTCAGAACAATGTCAAAATGAAGTTTTTTGATAATTTGCCATAGACAATGTGGATGAAATTGATATTTTCTCTTACAAAATTTTGATTTAATCATATCAGCATTTTCCAATGGAAAATGGTTCCAACAGAAATTTCTTGACCAGCTCTACTAGATATTCAAACAATATAATGAAATCCCTTAAATATTAAGTAAAACAGTAACTGTGTTACATTATATGAATAGTAGCTGTAAACTGGCACTCTGTGAGGCCTTCTCTCAGGAAAGCACATAAATATGTGATTCTCATGGAAGTCGACAGGACTTAATCACGTTTAAAGTTAAGCACAGGTGCTTACATGTTTTCCTGACTAAAGGTCTAATATGTAGAGTCCAGGCCTTGTCTTCTTCTTCCTTTCCATTCTTTAGCAAACTTTGCCCCAGAATTATTTCCAATACACAGTCATATTATCATTGCCTTTCTCCATCCCCTCTGCTTTAACTGCCCACAGTAGTTCTGCTTTAGAGGCACTCTTATAAAAAAAACTTATTTTAGTTCCATAAGTTTTGATACTACCCTTCCCCAGCATACCAATCATTCCCCCTCTCTCCTCTACTCTCATTTGGCTTCACAAATGTTAACCCATGTCATAAAAATATCCCCATCTATCTAAACAAAACAAAAACCTTCCAGACAAACACTTCCTCTGAGCTTTCCAGTGCATTTTGCATTGTGAATGCTTAGACTGTAAGGTCTTTGAGGCAACTACTTCCTCTGTGTCTTGTACAGAATCAGGCAAACTGTCAGCACTAAACTAGTAATCATAATAGTTGTGAGGCAGCTCTTCTTGGTTCCACAGGTGCTGGAACTGGGGTGCTGGGAGTGAAGTAGTAACAACAACACCTTAAATATGTGGTTTCTGCCTTCAGCGCCCCCACTATAAAAATTGTTCCAGCACCGCTGCTTGGTCACCCAAAATCACAGCAGAAGTCTATGAGCTAGTAATGGCTAGAAGACTCAGTCACCAGTTAGTACCAGAATCAATCTTGAGGAAACTTACCTTTGGTTTATTAGTTGTTATTTTTATTATTATAATATCAAGGCAGCTCCATTAATCTTGCAAGTGTTTAAAATTCCAATTAATTCTTTAACATTCAAGTCTATCCTAGAACAGATATCATGATAATGTCTCTGTTTCCTCTGTAGTTAGCTTCACAAAAGTATGTAAAAGGATTACCTTTCAGTCTGTAACAAGTTAGTAGGCTTGCCAGTGCACTGCTTTACGACATACTTCAATGACACAACTGCATGTGGGAATTTGCTGGCTATATAACTCCTCACCTGTTTTCCTGGTACAATTGTCAAGACTATAAAAGATTAGTAGCTGTCCCCCCTGTACAATTGCACAGCTGGTGAGAAACAAGATTTTACAGTGACACATTTGGGAAATATTTAAAAGCATAGGGTAAAACTTTCTAAAGTGTGCAAGAGACTTAGCAGCCGCCTTTGACTTTCAATGCTCACTCAATGACACTTTTGAAATTTTTATCATCAGTCATGAAGTAGGCATCTGAAAATACTGTTTTTTCCACATGAGGACTGAAGTTCAGAATTTATACAACCAATGGAAAAATATCCATTTTGTAATCGACAAATTCAAAACAAAAAATTTCCATTAGAAATGTTATTTCTTTCAAAATTTTCCAGTTTTACTTTGTAAAACCTCCAACTGAATTTTTTTTGGTTTTCCATTGACAATATTTTGTTTCTTTCAAAAATCTTCACAGAAAATACTTATAATTTTCCAATCAGCTCCACTAATTTAAGATTAGTAAAAACCAACCATTACACTGTCTGTTTGGGGTCACTTCTTTAAGATTATGGCTATCCACAACATTGGTGCTATTTAAACATCGTACTGTAAAAATGTCTTTAAACAGGATCTATACACCTGAGAAAGGGAGGTGAAACCATTCCATAAAAATCTGAAAAAAGGAACTAGTGCTTCAGAAAAGTGAGAGTAGAGCAAAGTTTATTTGTATGATAAATGCCAGAGATGCTACTCAAGTGTTTGATAAAACTAGCATGGAAGGATTCTTTTTCCATGAGGCCTATAAACCCTAATCTTTCCCTCAAAAGATATAATAAACAGACCTGGTTGAAAAAATATTACCTAGCCCTTTTACCTTGCAGAAAGCGCCTTTCAAAATCCCAGACCTGTCCATGGAAGAATCGTGGTGCCAGAGCTGAGGTAGATAGTCACAGGCTCTCAGCATCACAGACCGAGCTGTGGATGGTCAGGCCTACTGGTTGTAGCAGCAGCAGTCAGAGGTGGAGCAGAGCTGAGGCAGGTCTCAGAGTAAGGCAGGAGCCAAGCTAGACAAAGGCTGGGAACAAGACAGACATGGAAGAGATCACAACTTCAAGCAAGTGAGTTGAGCAGCCGCTGATCAAGTGCGACTGTTGGGTTTAAGGGCAGGTGCGGCAACACTGCTCAGGCCATTTGGCCAATTATGGGCTGCACCTGCTGTTAGCCAGCTGATCCCAGGCCCAGCTTCAGACCCTCCTTCCTGACACTAAGGACATCCTTGCAAACCCTGGTGTAGGGAACGGGCTAGGCTGGTGTTGGGAAGAGCCCCTCATAGGCAGAGCCACAGCACTGCAGATATTATGGGCAGAGCCACCACGCATAAGAAGCAGCAGACATGCTGCACTGACTGAAATAGTAGAAGTAAGTTCTACAGGTTAATTGTGTGTTGTAATAAAAATAACTTTTTTATTTACATTTTTTAATTGTTGCCTTTTGATTTTATTGCCTGTCCTTTTTATTCTGAGACTGAATAGAAGTGCTTGAGTTATAAGTCATTATTTTATATACTTTTTCCATGTTACCTCTTATTCATCTGTTTTCCATGGACTGGTTATGCCCCTTTAAATGTCCTTTCATACTGCCGGAAAATGGGCTACACAAGAGAGAACTGGGGCTATATATATGTACTGTGTAGTTGTATTTATATGTATGAACAACATGTCTATAGATATACACATACATACACTCTGTATATAGTTTTATCACATGGCTCCCAAAACTTTTTCAAATATAAAAGTCCATCCTGTAAAAATAATTCCCTCACTTCTGAAACGCAGCCATGTAGGAAAAAGGACCAACTATTCCACAAAGAATTAGGACATTTTCTAAAGACTAGCATCTCCACGGTAGTCCTTGTAGTATTTCAGAGGCTGGGACAAGATGCATATCAGTGCGTGTGCAGCACAAATGCATGAATAAATTACTGCAAACAAGAAGGTTTTAAGTTAAAGGCATTCAGACCATTTGGAATAGATGGGCAGCATATATAGAATGAATGAACAAGAATACCATGAATAGAAGGGACAAGAGCACAGTGGCTGAGAAGAAAGACACCATGGTTTGGTGAACAGCAATCAACCACAGGCAGATGGAGGGAGTCTACAAAGAAAGTGGCAAAAAGAAGGAAGCAGCAGCTAAAATAAAGGTAGACAGAGAGGAAATATTAAAGCAACATGAAGCAAAAAAATCACTTGAGGGGGTGGTTTTAGTGTGTCGACTTCTGGATCGATTGAGTGGGTCTTCACTGACTGCTCAATCGATCTAGAAAGATTTATCTGACAGTGGCAAATTTGCCACCATCAGTGTGTACATAGCCCTAGAAACAATAGCTAAAACTCATGCAGAGAAAACTCAGTGTTTTTCCCCTTGAAACACAGTTTAGATTCCCTAAACTGGCAGTGGACAGCACAGTACAAAACTGCAGCAATTTGTGTCTGCAAAGTCTCATGAAAATACTTCACAGTGAGAAGAACTTGACTGTATAGTCAGTCAATTAGCGGCAGTTATGATTCCTCAAGCTGTCAATCATTCAGAATAGTTCTCCTCTGTATGCAAAATGAACAGTGAAGAAGGAAGTTTTGTTGTGGTGGTTGTTGTTGTTTTGCCTCCTGAACAGCCATGGCATGCAATCTTAACAAATCTGCACGTCATACTTGGTCAGAGCACAAGACTTTCTCCCCTAGTGCACCAGCTCTCTTTGTTCTTGCTTCTTCTAGATTCAATGACTCCAGGGCCAGAAGGGATCATTGAAATCACCTAGTCTGACCTTCCTACAGCATAGTTGTAGAAAACCATCTAATCTTGATTTTAAAATGATCAATGATGCGAATCCAACATGAGCCTTGGTAAATTATGGCTTTAATTACTCTCACTGTTAAAACATTTACACTTTATTTCCAGCCTGAATGTGTCTATCTTCAACTTCCAGCCATTGGATTGTGTTTATACATTTCTCTGCTAGATTGAAGAGCCTGTTATTAAATATTTGTTCCCCACACAGGTACTTATAGAGTCTAGACTGTGATCAAGTCACCCCTTAACATTCTCTTTGTTAAATAGATTTAGCTCCTTGAGTCTAGGACTATAAGACATGTTTTCTAGTCCTTTACTCATTCTCATGGTTCTTCGCTGAACCTTCTCCACTTTTTCACCATCTGAAAGCATGGTGACCGGTAGGTTGCAGAAGAGCGTGTCTAAGGGACATTATATCACTAGTAGATGACAAAGCATCCTACCAAACCAATATTCAGTCCAAAGAACAGCTCAGCCCTCAAGGTTTTCTGGTTCAAACCATCTCTGAGGATAGATAATCAAAATGGGTTTCTTAGGGATGAGTGCACCTCAAACCCAAGGAGACTGTAATCAGTCCACAAAAGAGGAGTAGCATATATTCCTCCAGCCTCTGGCTACCTGGAAGCGAACAAGCTTGCGATGCAGATTATGGAACACAGAGTACACGTGCTATGTGCTCTTGTAAGTCTGCCCTGCCTAAAAGGTGGGCAGCCACATTGTATTATGACTCAAACTTTCAAGTGGCAAGCAATAGTGAAATGGGAATTGTGTACCTAAGGTGAAACGTTTCCCTTAACTTTATTAATGGGCTATTTTGAGCTACACAAAACACAATCCTAGGACATCTAATCAGGAGCATAAACGGAGAAACATGATTTTGGTTTTAGTGAAAGCCTGTTTCCTTACACAGTACGTATGAGACAGATTTAGATTTTGATAGACTCTTTATTTGAGTAACACAGAAGTTGGGCATGGAGATTAAGGCTGCATGAATAAATTACTATAATACTGTCAATCAATGGAAATCAATTCCAAAGTTAGAACACACATTGTGTGAAATCCTGGAGCCATTGTAGTCAATGGGAAAACTCCAATTGACTTCAGTAGGCCAGGGATTTTACCCATTGACTTGCAGCATAAAGACGTTTGGAAGGATGTAAATAGGTGTCAGGTCATATCTGATATATATTTGAGCTGGAAGGGAATTGGCAAAGTGTGCAGAGATACAGATTAGAGTGTCCAAGGGTTATTCATGCTACGTGGAGCAATAAATATACAAAAAGTGGAAAAATAATGGATCAACTAGGAAACACAAAAAGTAATCAAGAAGTAAAGCGGCAACAGCTGATGGCATAATTAGAGAATACATTAGAGTCTGGGAGAGTGAGAAAAGCAAAAGGAATGTAGGAAGAGAAATATTATTATAAAATGGATTTCCATTCCATGAAAGAAATTGTCATTAAGCAGAGTCTAAATAACCTCCAAAGAGCATATAATCATTCTTGTTATCAAAGGGGAGTGCAGTCATTTACATGTGCCTCAATTATCTTTAATAAGACTTAAAGCACGTAGCTAAAAAAATCCATGTGCACCATCACTAAATATTTCCTCTAAGTAATGGTAGTGGTTTTTTAAAAATAAACAGCAATGGGAGAGGAGATATCAAAGTTTGCCAATGTTGGAGATGGTTAACATTTTTAGAATGAAAAGCTTAATTTTAATTAATTTTGTCCCAAAAATTGCTTTTTTGTTTTGTTTTCTTTTGGTCGATCACAGGATGACTATGAGCCACTTACATCATGAGGCTGCGGAAAAGGCAGATGCGATCCTAGGATATATCAGACAAGGCATTTCTAGTAAAGATAGAGAAGTATTAATGCCATTGCACCTGATGCTTGTACATCCTCATCTGGAATACTGTGTAGAATTCTGGTCACCTATGTGCAAGAAAGATGAATTCAAACAGAAAGATGTGCAGAGAAAAGCTGTGAGTGTGATCAGGGAAATGGAGAACCTATCTTACGAGAGATTAAAAGAGCTTGGCTTGTTTAGCCTTGCAAAAAAGAAGGCTGAGAGTGGATATGATTGCTTTCTATAAATACATTAGGGGGATAATCACCAGGGAAGGTGAAGAGCTGTTTAAGCTAACAGACAATGTTTGAAAAAGAACAAAGGGGTATAAACTGGCCATGAACGAATTCAGGCTGGAAATTAGAAGGTGGTTACTAATCATCAGAGGAGTGAAGTTCTGAAACATCATCCCAGTAGGAATTGTGGGGGCAAACAACAAACTAAGACAGAGATGGACAAATTTATGAGTGGGATTGTACGAGGGGGTTGCTTGTTTTGATAGGGCTCAGCAGCTGTAGGGTCCCTTCTGTTTTGTGTCTTATGTTCCTAAAATCTCATTCTTCTGGACTTCAGCTGGGTCACCTGCAGGATTCAGGAAGGAATTCCTTCTGTCACCCCCGAGTGGATTCTGTGGTGGTTGTTGCGGTGGTGGTTCCCCCGCCCCCCTCCTTCCTTTGAAACATCAGGGATAGCCACAGCTGGAGATGGGCCACTAGATGGGAAGAGCTAGTGCTCTGAGGTGGCATTGATCTCTCTCTTGCAGGTGCTTGGCTGGCTGGTTCTTGCTCACATGTTCAGGGTGTACCTGATAGCCATATGTGGGGTTGAGAAGGAATTTCTCCGCTCCTTCCCCCACGTCATATTAGCAATGACCTTGGGGTTTGCCTTTCTCTGTAGCAAGGGGTAGTGTCACTTGCCGGGATCATCCTGGTACATCTCAATCCATTTTCTGCCATTGCAGAGGTCTTCGGCGCTGGTATACCTTGATCCCTCCTATTCTTTGCCTGTGGCAAATAACAGTCTAGTCTCTTGCAGACTGTAATACTTTTGTCTAATTTGTATTGTTGAGTTCAGTGTGGGGGTGCTCAGTGGTGTTTAGTGGCTTGCAATGTACCGGTGGTCAGACTAGATGATCTAGTGGTCCCTTGTGGCCCTAAACACTATGACTCTAAGAGAAATTTTTCATGAAAAATGGAACCATCGGAAATGGGGGGGGGGAGGGGGGAACAAAGTTCAATGGTTTTCGGTGTATATATTTTAATTTTTGACCAACTCTCATAGAATATTACACTAATTACTTGCCTCCATTTTTACCATGCTGGAAAATGGACCAATACCAGAAGCAGACATTTTCCAGTAAAAAAACATCTTATTGGAAGAAAGCAACATTATGCTTTAATACACAATTAAAAAAATGAAAATATCCACAACTGGCTGCTCAAGAGGAACCAGATGACTCAATCCTCAAGTTCTTAAGAGCCTGTAAAAAGTTACAAAGTGAGATTATTTTTTCTTTGTAGATGTATTTAAAACCTGTTTGTTGTGGTCAATGGAGAAGCTAATGTGATATCTCTGTGTAACAACAGACTTAGCAAAATCTACAGATGATCACATCTGTCTTCAGTAATAGGGAAGTTACTGGACATACTAAACAGACACAACATAAGGGAATTGGCATCATTTAATTAGTGTTCTTCAATTTCTGAAGGCTTACTGCAAAGACAAAAGTCCTTGAGGAACTCAGATGAGAATCCCTTTTTGTGGGTGAGTGTGCTCTTCTTAGTCGTAGTGTAAGTGACCTACAGCTTATTTTTGATAGGTTCTGAGAGGCAAGTACACAGTTTGGATTCTCTATTAGCTTGGAAAAAAAATGAAGTCCTCTTTCAACCATCCCCCGATAACAACTACTACTGAGCCAAACATCACCACTGATGGCACGTAAACTACTTTACATTCCTTGGCAGTAGCACCTCAAGTGATGGTTCTCTGGCTCAAGAAGTATCTAACAAAAATAGGAAAGACAAGCCAGGCTTTTGGAAGACTTTGCCATGACATACTCAACCAGCGTGCTCTCTAACTGCCAAACTGATGATACATAATTCAGCAATGATAGCAGCCCTTGTATACAGGTGTGAAACAGACTCTTCATTGCAGATGCATCAAGCAACTTGAAAAAATCTCACATGCATTATCTTTGCTCTACTCTGAAGGCCCGCTGCCAAGACAAAGTTTCAAACATTAACATCCTTGAAAGCGCAAAAAGAATTACTGTTGAGCCATGATTATCAACACTCTGCTAAGATGGACAGGTCATGCTATGAGAATGGATGATGATACACTACCCCAAAAAGTCCGATATGGTGAGCTGAAACTCCGAAAACACAAGAAGGGGAGTCAGTCTAAACACTTCAAAGACCATCTTAAGCAAAATCTCAACTCACGCAGCATAAATATTGATAACTTCAAAGACACAGCCAAGGACAGACTTGAATGGACAGCAACTATCAATACAGATTGTAATCACTTTGGGAAAGCAAAATGTGAAAAATTGATTGAAAGAAGGGCCAAGCGTCAGACCAAATCTTCAGTGGAAGCCTACACATTCCTATGTGATATTTATTCATGACCTTGGTCCTTGCAGACTGGACTATACAGCCACAAAAGAATTCATGATATGCTGTAATGTCACCATCAGATACAACAGACAGCCCTTGCTAATCAGTGCTAGTTCAAATGGATTTTGGAAAGAAAATGTATTGAACAAGAGTGGTACAAATTTAGTAGCAGAAGCTAATGGAGGGAAGGCAATGACCAAATCTAGCTAGAGTTAAGAAAGAAGGTTGGTAAAGTATGGGAGAACAGATCAAATAGAAAAGCAAATAAATAACTACACTTTGCATATCAAAGATGTATGCTGATAGTCTGCAGATGTCATGAAGGAATTTCTCTCTGCTCCCCTTATAGACAATATTGTATAATTGATTAGGTTCATTATACATTATTTTGCATTCCTCTGAAGCATATTGACCACTGATGGACAAAAGATGCCAGACTAGAAGGACCAAAGGTCTGCCCTGCTATGGCAAATCCTATATTCCTAAGATTGGCTATATGGAAAGAATGGATGTGGATAGCGTATTGATCCAAAGACAGGTATTAGAAGCAATATCTTCTGGAGAAAAATAATGACACAGAAAAAGCAAATCAATAATAAAGTGGGATATTTTAGTCAGAATTTAAATTTTGGGGAAGGCAGTCGTATACAACAAAGAAAGCTGGCAGTAAGATTCAAAAGGATTTGGATAGATTTGGAAAGGAGGCAGATAAGTAGCATCTTGTGTATCTTATTGAGAAACATGAACAATAATGAGCCAGAACATTAGGCACACAGCTCATTATCATAACCATATAATATATCAATAAAAGTGTGGTATAAAGCTTTCAAAGTACTGACTTTTCTATAATTTTAAAAGTGCTAGAGACCATATTTATTTGCATTACCATAGGGCCAAAACCCCTACTCATGGATTACGACTCCACTGTGCTAGGTGCTGTATAAATATAGAACACCTTTTCCTCCCCCCCATCAACAAGTCCTATTCTTCATATTCTTAATACTATTCATTTCTGGTCATCTTCTCATAAACAAATACAGGTTTCAAAGATCTAGGTTATTCATAAAAAGTGGAGAATCTAAGTCTCTTTTCTGAGCTATTGGAACTATTTGTAGAGAAAGAATAAGGACAGATGTTCTGAAGCGATTTAAGAATGAATCACATTGAACAAGGAAGCAGAAATGGATATTAATAAAGGATCAGCCTCTGAGGTGGCTCATCAGATAGAGTGTTAACACATCGAAACAACTGCCATACCACACAACAGGAGCAATTAGTATAAATTAGACCCAGAAGTAATATTTATTGTGGCGTCTAACAGGTGATTTAAGAGAGACGATCCACCTGTAGGATTTTTTTTTTAAATTCTTCAGTCCTGTGTCTCTATTTTTAATTCATCTAAGTCTCTAATGTAAACTTGAAAAATGTCTAGAACTTGTGGACATCCCTTGTTTTTCAGGTAGCAATTTTTTCCTCCATCTTTATAATGCTGCAAGTTTGTAGTTGCTGCTGTGGGATTTCATGGAAGTCTCCAGGAAAACAAAAAGAAAAGAAACAAAAATTTTAGTGTTTGCTGGAATGATGGTTAATGGAAGCAATACATTATGAAAGACAGAAGCACAGCTAAAGTAGATGTTTTTCACTTGAACTGCAGTCACAAATAGGTACTTAGATACAATGTCACTAGCATTTGTGTCTGCAATTGTCAGTGAAGTACTTACAAAATAGGCCCTTACGGATCTACTTAATTATTAGTGCAAGAGTAGTTCCACTGAGTTGACTCCATGTGCTTAAAGTTAAGTACATGCATAAACTGTGGCAGGATTAGGGCCAGAGAAGATGCATTTTGAAATCAGGCCCTAAATACTTTAATGTAACACAGTATTTTGAAAAATCTGATTTTAGTCATCTTCCCAAGACTCTTTTTTCATTAATTAGAAGATCTGCCACATTGCAATAAGATTAACTTAAAGGGGGCCATCCCTGGCTAGGGGCCGAAACACAGGTTTTCCAGGCCGTATCCGGCCGAAAGGGACCGGACCAAAAAAGATCGTGGGCCATATCCGGCCGCCACGTTTGACACTCCTGATATATATCATACCTCACTGGGATCCAAAACAAAGAAAAAATTAACAAACTGCTGTTCTGGCTGTTTAAAACCTTCTCTCCACAAGACTGACTACACAATAGTCCCTTATTACAGAACGCACATCTTAGCAGGAGACAACTCCCCTCTCCCACGCTATTATTCAACTGATGCAAACAGATTTAATTTCAAAGCTATTAACTGTTATTTGTTTAAGCGATGTGAGACACCCTGTGTAATAAAAGCTGCATTGCTTCTGATAAATTCCATGCCAATGGCTTTTATTTTGTGATCTAGTGCCTATTGTTAAATATGGGTTGACTTTAATCTCCATCCGTCCCACCTTGGTTTACCTTCGTCTGGCCCTCCTATTCTCACTTTCCCCCAAAGATCTCATAATACATTAGAGTTAGTTTCAAATTAACACACAAACTGGGTTTTGTTTGTTTGTTTTAAAAAGAAACTTCAAATTTAAAAAACAGTGCCAATTAGCCAAACCTTAATTTTGTAAATTTATTTAGGAAAAAAATTAACATAAGCAAATGAGAATACTTCGGTGTTACAACAGAGTATATAAATGTCTAGCAATTGTCAAATAATTTGATCTTTAAATACAAAATAACCACATGAACACCTAATATACAGGTTTCATCTGAATACATATTTATTAGATAAATATTAGGTTGTCACATCATCTAACTACATACAGTTTTGCAAGACTAAAAATCACAATTATTTTTTCTGACCAGTTTAAAGTATGAAATGATTGCATTGTACTGTACATACAATGTACAAACAAAGACAATGGCCATTTTTGCATGTTACTTCAGATTGTACTTTTTTTTTTAAATTCTCCTCTGATCATGATATCAAAAATTGTACAAAGTAGGAATTTGGTTACAATTTTTTTTAAATCCCCTTATTTTCTTCATTATTTCTGTAGCACCCTAAAAATACACAGGTGATAGACTAGTACACTTAAGCTAATTATTACATGTAGGTAAAACAAAACAAAACTTCCTTTCCACAAAGGGTCAGAGTATATTACAGAAGTGAAAGTGAAACAAATGCAGAGACTTCACAAACGCTAACAAACAGGATTCATTTTCCACATAAGATGGAGCTTCAAGCTTTTTTTCCTGCAAAATAAAAACAATGCACATTCCAAGGAAAATGAATGCATTTCTGTTAACATGTCTCTATTCGTCATTTACATATGTACAGATGTCCCTTGAGTCTCCACTGCAGACATCGGTGTGTATCTGTCAGTCCTATAATAATGTGTTGGCAGCAGAACTGTAGATCTTTGTGGGTTCTTTCCCAGTTGAGCTTCCACAAGGAAACACTTTTTTTTTTTTTTTTTTTTTTAAACAAAAAACATTTAAAAACACTACTGGGAATTTGATATAATAATTAAGTTTTAAAGGAAAATAACTGTGATTATCCTATTAGGTAGGGTTTTCCCTACATTTTAACATTATGGCAGTGAACAGATTAAAAATTATCCACATGTTCATATAGAAGCTTTTTCATACTCAATCCATTGTACAAGTACCTGATGTCAGCTGACGAATAGTCTTGAAACAGTCTCAAATTTCTGACAGTTTGGTAATGGCTAAAAAAATCATAGTGTCACTTTTTCTTAGGAACCAAGTGTTTGTGTAGGCTTAAAATCTGCAATTGTTAAAATGTCCATTTAATTCTGTTATTAATGTACAAAGTAGAAAACCATGTTGCCATCTCTGTGAGTTTTTCTCTTTATATTTCCCAACAGGTATGTCTACATGAGACAGTCAGACAACCACCAATTAGCAACAGATCAATCCTGAACTTATCTGTTTTGAAATGCTTATGTTCATTTTAATAGACAAATCATTTCAGGTGACTGATTTAGTCAGCTGCTCCAGCAACAACAGGGTAGAGCAACTAAATAATCAATAATAGAATCAATTACAGAATCCGAGCAACCAATTCCAACTCAGAGTGAGAAGTGTTCTTTTATTCCAAGATCTATGACTAAAAAAAACCCAAATACCTAAAGGCAATACAAATTCAGTTTATCATTATCTGCCCATGCAAATGACTTCAACACCTATATAAATGATGCAGCAAAAATACAGGGGGAAAACTACTACAGTAAAACCAGCTATAAAACATATTGGTAATTGAAGGATGGTCTTTCCTACCAATTGTGTGAGAGTGGCACCACACCACAACCATGTCACCATGTATTATACCAAGATATCTTTAACATTCTGCAGAGATCCTCTACAAGTGGTCAAGTCTGGATAAGAAAAAGACAGTTCTAGGCAGAATCATACATACTGTACTGTTTCCCTCCCCCACCCACCAACACCCTTGAGTGTTAGAGAGCTCCAATCTCAAAGCCTGGAGCATCAAAAGAATTATATAAATATTGTACTTTATATACTTGCTGCTTGCTTTAGTGCATGTTTACTTGTTCTCCGGGCTGGCTCTACGGGTTCTGCTGACTTAGGCAAAATGTCTGCCACTAACCAGCCCATAATCACCTACACAGTCAATTAAGATTATTTTGTATGCCCCGGGAAATCACCTATTATTCAGTTTGCATGGCAGAGCTGGATCCTGCTTGCCCAGGTACTGCCTGATGTATATCAGTTCATTTGAGAAATTGATATGAAGGTTGGGCTAATTTATCAAAGAAAAAATGCTCCCTTATTCTGTTAAAGAACCCTACTTTTTTTTTTTTTTTTTTGGAAGGACCCATTTTTTCCCCCAGACAAGGTATTTAAAAACACCAGCAAAAGGATAACCAGATGATGAAATTGTTGAATATTATCAAAGATGATACTAAAATATTCACAAAGGTATTTACAATAGCAATTCTTAAAATAATTGATTTTGCATAATGAACAACGCCTTTAAAAAAAAAAAAAGTAAAACAGGAAAAATATAAGCGTGGGAACGTCTCTACATAAAATGTTTGACAAATTCAATATGCCTACTGGAAAATAAAAGAACTAAACTGCCATTTCCTTTAATATCTACAGCAAGGTGCTGCGAACTAGCATATATATATATCACGACGCATGTACAGCAGTAGTGGGAAATGTTAACAAAAATATGCAAAGAATTTACAAATATGACTTTGGTGAGGAAAGAAAATCCAGAATTGTAAGCACGTGTCATGCGATTTACAGCATTACAAACTAAGGGGGCGTGATTACATATTCAAACAGACAAAAATAAATCCTAACAAAATTCCATCTGGCACTTAAGTTTAAAACGTATGGTTCAGAACAACTAAAGGGCTATTTGATGGGATGGGGGGTGGTCAAATTTGCTTTAGTAACAAAGAAAGCAATAACTGTACAGTGGGCAAAAGCTGAAATGTCGCACCACGAGGGCAACGTTGGCACACATGCACTTTTTACACAGCTACTGTACATAATTTATAAGTGAGAGAGAGAGAGCACAAAAATGGGCACAGAAGCAATAGGAAGCTCATGCAGGAGAAGCAACCACATGCGAAGCACAGATCACAGGGGCAAGAGAGTGATTGTGGCAGTAGGGTCTGTTGAGGGCAATAGCAACCTACCAACAATTACTTCTCCCCATGCCCATCCTTCTTGAAAAGTAAAACATCCTGGCTCCTAAAGAGTTAAAAAAAAAAAAAAAAAAAGCAGGATGGCGGGGGGGGGAGCTACATTACTTGTAACAGTCTTGAAAACAAAACACAAAGCAAAACAAAAGAGAAGCTCTAAGGTGTCTGTCCAATTTCCATGCTCCTTTCAAGTTGATTTTTTTTTTTAAATGCCACGAATGATGTTACTTCCCCATCCAGCAGTGTGAGCTCTTCTTCCCTGCCTCCACCCAGCTTGTCCTGCTATGTATTGTGCAGTACAGAGGATCTAACGCACAGAGCACACTGAAGGCTCTGGGTGATAAAGAACTTTTTACACTCCCTCCCTGCTCTTTTTCTGCTTTGTATGGATACATGGGAAAAAAATATAATCTCAATAATTGGATAACAACACAGTCACAAATGGTAGTGATTGGAAACCAAAACCACAACAAAAAATTAAAATAAAAAAAAATTAAACGTTTTTTTCCCAAGTCTGTGTGTTTAAGCAGAGGGATCCCTTGCGAACAGGTGTTGCAGATTCCTGCGCTTTATAAACACAAACACACACTGTCTGCAGCCTGGAGATTCTCAGGACTCCTCTACTGAAGACAAAACATTAGCTACACAGATGTCTCCCTTTGATGTATTTCTTCCTTACTTTTTGACTTTTATTGTATTATTTGTGCTTTTTGGTGTTTTAGATGTTTGTTTGTTTGTTTTTCTTGTGTGTGTGTGGCCAACACAAATCTGCAGTTGAGGAGGGAAAGCAAGGGAAGGGTTTCAAAAAAATGGAAAAACACTCATTGGAAGGACATTCTGAGACCAGTCAATTGGGACAGTTCCATTCTTTTGCCTTTTGTTTCCTTGCCAAGATTGGTTCTTGCCAGTATACTTCACACTATGTGTATCACAGAACTCTCTCTCTGTAGGATTAACAATGAATGGAGTTTCCACTAGCTGCACTATTGTCTATGCTTCGTTGTGACAGGTAGTGGCAGTCTAGAAGATCACCGCATTTCTTCCTTTCTTTTTTTTTTTTTCTCCCGTCACTTTCAGTCAGCTGACAAAACCAGTTCTGAGATGAAGAAAGCAGGGAGTGCACCATTCGACTGAGTCATGAGTTTGTTGGTTTTTCTGTGGAAAGGGAGTGACAAGATTCCTCTTTGTGCAGGTACGCACATGTGGACAAGTGAGGGGGTGGGAAAATACATAGGGTTGTCAGTTGTTCTCAAAGAGAGAGAGAAGGTCGTCATTGCTATTGCTTGGCAAATCAGGAGGGTCCAGGTACGAAAGCAGCTCATCTGGGTTTGTGAGTTCTGGAAGCAGCTACAAAATATAAAGTTAAAAGGAAAATTAAAGGTACCGGAAACAGATTGGCAGAACAAGGGATTAAAAACTGCACATACCTGGAAACCGACTGTAATGTATCTACATCAGAACAAATCCAAAGCATAAACAAGATAAATTAAGATGGCATAGTATCAAGATTTTATAGCCACTTCACATAGGATAAGGCTAGAAGGGACCACTGTGATTGTCTAGTCTGATCTCTTGACTGGGAAAGCTTGTATAATCCACTTTATTTATGACACGAGAATTACAGTCATCCCAGGAGTGTGGCAATTACAGTCTCTAGGCTAACATCCCTAACATGAATTCCTTATGTGCAGAACAAAGTGAGTTTACTCCACGGGTTACAATTTATTCCCTGGTTGCTGGTGATTTTTGCAAAGGCTTTTCTTGCCCATGTATATGGCTTTCTCATTGGGAGCAATCGTAAAAGTTATATGTAAATATATACTCTAAACAGGCACTAAGTTTGATCAACAATTATCTTTCAGCTTTTTAAGTAGGCAAAAGAGGATTATGCATATCTGCTCGGAAAGATGAATCGGCAGCAGTATCTTCTAGGTGACCCATGCTGTGTTAATGGCTCCGAGGCATTATGCCCCCATTGGACAGCAGAGAGCACTCATTATTCACTACAGCTTTTGAAGAGTAACTGCAGAAATATTTTGAGATATATTCCCACTGACATAATGCTTCAAACAAGGAAAATTTCTTCTTCAAAATTCCATTCAGATCCCTTTTTTGGAATCTTAACTAGTCAGTTTCACAACCAGTGACATTTTACAGTTTAGTCTGCTCCTAACAGTTTCTTGGTAAAAAGCAAAAATGACAAATTTCAACCGTGGCAGTGAAAAGGAGTATGTAATATGCAATTTTTATATTCAAGGTTCTCTTAGTGCCAAGATAAAAATATGGATTACTTCAACAAATGGAGCAGCAGCTCAGATGCACACTTGTGGTTGCTATGCTTTTATCAAATGCTACATAAGCAAAAGCTAGACTTTAATAAATTACACTGTGTATATTAATATTACACTCAGATATTTTTAGTATTCTTAGGCAAATACAAGCTTTCATTCCCTAACTTCAAACCGGTAAATTTATATTTCAATATTTTAAAATGAAATGTAAAGTAAGTTTTATGAGAAACACAAAGATTGTACTTTTTTTATTTGCTTTTTAAAAGTATGATTGTGATGATTACAAAAGTTGCATCTCACAGAGGAAATAATTGTTATTCTTAAAACATCTCCCTGATATTCAGGAACATGCATTAAACATAAGAAAAGCATCATCACCACAAAGACTACTGGGCAATGACAGGCAGCCCTTCCATACTTCAGTATAATGTGTATTACAGTTCTGTATAGAGGGCCCTGTCCAGGATTGTGGTCCCACTGCGCACAGTGATGTACAGAGTAAAAGAAGGCCCCTGCTCTCAAGACCTTATAATTAATTAATGCTAAAGAATTAACTTAATGTTGCTGAGGCGGGGATAGATTTAAAAAATCTCTCTCTCCGCTGTCCCCCAACTCATACTTTTCCAAGTTTGGGCGTGCGTTTAAAATAACAAAGCAGTTGTAAAAAAGATCAGGGAGTCATTAGTATATGATTGAAACCAGGCAGTTATATCTATGTGGCCCACAGTGAATTATTGTGTAAACATAATCTTGGATTAGTTATTTGTGCCAGTTACAAGGTATCTTGGCACATTGTCTAAGCTTGTAAAAAGGAGGCTTCTGAAAACTAGAGTGTCTTGAATTGCTGTATAAACACAAGAACAGATCTACATCTATATCTGGATAATGTAGATCTTTGTACAGAAGAGAAATTCTCATGCGCTGGGAATCATCATACTGAGCCACACTGAAGCAGGTTACTATGCCCAACATGAGTACACCATGCTAGCTTAATAGCCATTTTGTATTTTGAAGTTAGCTTTTAGTTCACTGATAACAAACACTGCATGGCATTTTTATCCAATCGTTACTTCATAACATGTTCACTAAAGGCTAAAGCCATCAAAAATGTTTAACCTAATGAATTTCCACCCATGTTTCAAAGAACTCCGACTAACCTTTCTGCAGTACTTGTCTCATTACCTACATAAAGTAATTTCAGGGCCTCTTCAAGAATCCAACATGATTTTATCAGTGATAACCATCACTGTCTATCCAGATTTTTATACTCCGATCATCCCTGAAGAATGAGTGCCTAATGCCTACACCAAAAGAGCATTCTTTATGTTACCTAAACATGTTACCTAAACAAGAAGGAGCCTAGCTGTTCGTGTGACCCATTAACACTATTTGAACGTGGTCTTTAATGGCTTTGTTCAGCAGCTGCCCCTCAAGATGCATTCCCCAAGGGCTTCTTCAATCGTGAGCATGTGATGAGAACAGGCAGCAGAATCTGGCTCACAGTTAGAAACTGACCCACCTAGAACTTCCATACTTCTTAAAGGAGGAATGACCAAAATGTCTTGAGTCTATCCTACTTCCACCCCTCCTCCTTTTTAAGGCTATTTAAAGACACAGTGCTGTTCTATGACAGAGAACATTTAAAAGCACATGAGCAACAAATACATGTGTAAGTTTGCAGCACAACAGCAAGCACTTCTTTAAAAGTTATAATCACATCATCTATTGAACTTGCAATAGAGATTGAAAATCCAAGCACGGGGCAAGGCATTCAAAACCCAACCCAACCCTAGCATTAAGAAATACATGTTTGAAGAAGTGCTTGGCTGACCAGAAAGGTTTCTGGAGACAAATAAACTAACTCCTTAACCTTGTTTGAAACAGAAGATTATGATTTGCCTTAAAACCAGATACAGAAGTGATTCAGGACTCAGACATGAGCTGCCGTAAGCAACCAAACGGGGGAGTAAAGGGACAAAAGGCATTCTCTTTACTTGCTCCCTTTCAGCGGCTACCCTTAGGGCCAATCAGCGCATGGTACAGGAGAGCAACCATTGCCGGGCGGCTACCGCATAGGCAGATGGAGAGTGGGCAGAAACAAGTTTCCACCTGGACACCAGAGCACCAGTTCGCATGGAGAGGGATGATAAATGATGCCAGCTTGGCACAGATTACTATGCCCTAGGAGCAAGGGGGAAGCAGGCTCTGAATTGTGACTTTCTCAGTCCATGGTCCGCCCCTGGGGCAGTGCAACTATGGTGACTTCAGGGTCTCTGGTGATTTCAGGATCTAGTCCTTAATATACAGGCTCACCGGTCCAAAGAAAAAAAAAACCAAATCAGATGCTTAAACGGTCTATTCTCTTGAGAGAAGCTTGGCCCCGTGAAAGCACCCTCCCTAGGAAGAAGGTATGGCTTGCGTGTCATGCAGCTGCCTACAACAGGTTTTCTCAGCAAGCCAAGAGTGCCTGTCGTCTCAGCTGGGGTGATTCAGTTCATGTAACAATGCATGAAACGATGACATGTGCTGTGAAAGCGGTTTGCCCTTCCCTCTCCCTCCCCTCCCTCGCCATCTCTCAGAAATGAAGCACATTCTGCAGATGATAGTATGACACAAACTTACATCCAGTGAGGGCTCCGGCATGTCAGATGCTCCCTGTCCACCAGCCTGACCTTCTAAGGCTGAGGAGGGATTAAAGGTCAGGTCACTGTGTGGATGGTTGCTAGAAGCGGCCTGTGGCGGCTGCCGGGACTGCTGGGTAGGAGGACCACTGTGATGTAATGGCTGCCCTGACTGGCTGCTGGGGTGAGGTACGTGCAAACCTTGCTGCATGGAACTATGGGATTGATCAGTGCTGCCAGGATGAGGGATCTGCGAAGGAGGAAAAAAGCAGGAAAAGAAAGTGAGGCCACAAGGTAGAGTGTTCAAGGTGTTTGAAGAAAATGAAATTCCTCAGCTGAATGTTAAAACAAAACAAAACAAAAAAGCCATCAGAAAAGAGAATCCCACATCCCAGTATCAGAGGAAATGTTTGCCTCTTTAAAGGTTTTCTGCAAAGTGGGGGGGAGGGAGAGACACACTGGATTTGTGCTATTTATTTGCTTCTTCATGATGGGTAAATGAAGTCTGAGAAGTGAGAAAAGAGCAGGGTAGGAAGGTTCTGCTTATTTCTTTGCATAAATAGTCCAGGGATGGTTGACCCTGTTTTTCCTGAAAGGGTCTATGGATGACTGGAGAAATAGGAGGATGGTAAAATCAAAGAAGCTAGTCAAGGGAAATTTGATTAATTGAGAAGACAAGTGATCTTTAAGCCTATTTTTGTTAACACGGCAATTTTAACAACATTCTATTCCATTCTGGTTATTACTTAATTAAAAACACCTGGCAGAAAACTTTTCTTTATCAGGGACCTCTGTCCCTTGAGCTAAGGGCTGAGAAAGTTCCCCAGTCCACATCTGGGTCATCCAAGAAGTCCTCTTTCAAAAACCGAGAAGTTGAGGACTTGCCACTGTGGACATCTCTATGGAAAAAAATCCTAAGCCCCCAAATGAAACAATTCTTCAAAACCCTGTTTGGGGGAAAAATAAAATAAAAACATTTCTTCTTTTATTCACATCAAAGAGAAGCAATCAAAGGGCACAAGCCCTATTCCCCCCCTTCCTTTACATGCTACCTTTAATGTTGGCATGTTCCTGGGAACTTGACCTTGGTGCCATGAGAAAAAAAGTGCATGAATGTTCATGAAACCAGTGTGCTCACATTAATTGGGTAGATGGATAAGCAAATGTGAACATTTTTTGAGGAATGCTACATATTGCCACAAAGTAGAGCTGAAATAAAAGAGCAAATGCAAACAACAACAGCATGAAAATAATCCGACACAAACCAAAAACAGCCAGCAAAACTCTGTCAGAATTGATCCTTTCGCCTCAAAGGGAATTGTCAGGTTATTTAGCTGGAACATTTGATTTTGGAGATTTAAAGGGAGGTTTATTATAAAAGCTAATGTTAATAGAAATATTTTACAGTAGTCAAAAATATAACTGAAACCAATTTTTTTTAAAGACATTTCTCCAAACGTTTGTATTTTAGATTTCCAGTGGACCTGACTGTCATTTACACAGAGGTCCCTTTACATTATTCTGGCTATGTAAACAGTGCTGAAAGTGGGTGTAACTGTAATTTAGGCCCACTTACACTGCCAGGAGCTTTAGGCCTTGTGAACATAAAAATTTCACTCCTTTAATTATACTAGTATAGTTAAAGTGGCATAACCTCCTCAAGTGTGGACTTTGTTATGTCAGTATAGTTATTCCCATATAAAAAAGGGAATAAGCTATATATTGGTATAAAGCACCTTTATGCCAGTTGAATTGTGCCCACAGTAAGGATTCTACTGATATAATGTTATCAGGAAAAAAAATCACATCCCCACTCATGTAGTTATACCTTTACAGGCCTTACTGTAAATGATTGACAAGGCCAATAACTTTATGAAATGCAAGAGAAACTGGACAGTCAGTGTATATCTATCAAAGTGAATAAATGTACAACAGGAAAACCAAGCTAGATTTAAAAAAATATTTATTTTTAATAATTCAAAGTAGTGTTGATAAAATGGGAAAGAAGATCTTTTAAAAATATGATTATCTTGGAATCCTGTTTAATTTATGCCATTTAAACCCAAAAGGTACAACAGTATTAGTCGTGCTATAATAATTGCTAGAAAGTTATAAAAAAACAATTATTTAAACCAAGAAGCATTCTTGTGTTCTCAGATAGACACTTCAGAGCAGAGAAACATTTTAGGCAATATTTTAAGAAGTGGATTATTGGGCAGGTCAAATAAATATTTTGGTGCCTAAGCTATTTGCTGGATGGACACTGATTGTTCATAACATCATCAAGGGACAGGGAATCCAAAAAAGCTGCATTATAGACCAGTGTCTATCTCTATATTTGAGTGCTGTTTATAAAGTGAACTCGTGTCTCAGACAGACATTTAAATGCACCTTATTTAGTGTATTATTCACCCAAAACCATAAAACTCCATCAAATCTACCTGTGAAAAGCCCATGGGGATGCAAAAGCAGGATGCAGCATTTCTAAACATTACTCAGACATCTTTAATTTGTTCATGTCCCTGCCCTCATAACTCAAAAGACACTAATCCACATTATAAAATAGCAGGATGCACATTCTAACAAAACTACTTTTGTTTTATAGCCTTGTGTGTGCGCACCAAAGACTTCTAAGACACTTTTCTGGGTTTTTACACTCCTATAACTTAAGATGGAGATATACACATCTATAAAATAGCAGTTTATAACAGAAATAGAGATGCAGCCCCTTCTACAATTTAATCGCACCAAACAGCACTGACACAATATTCATAAGACTGACACTATGTTCAAGGAAGTACACCTCTCGGCTATTGAAAATGCCAGCCAAAACCTAATATCCCTTTGACCTCAATGGAAAATTGATGGTGTAAAAAGGACCAGCAGGTACATTCAGCACTCCTTTGGATCTCACTGCAGTATGTCACAGTGCTGCTGAATGTACATTATTAATCTGGGTATCACAGCCATATGGAATTCTTCTTCCCCTCTGCCTTTAAAAACAATAGGCTTGAAATTAGTCTGAAATCACTCTCCTTAAAACTTGTTTGCAACCTCTGAAATGTCATGCAGCTGAGGGGATAGGAGATCAGCACTTCCCTCCCCCTGGCAGTACCAGGGAGCATGGCAAAGCACTCCGCCTGGGTCCCTACGCTTGGGGGGTCCCTGCTAGAGCCAGAGGGAGCACTGATCTCCAGTCCCCTGGCTGCAGAAGGCAGCCGCTGCCTAAGTACCCAGGTGGAGCGCGTTGCCGGTGCAGGCTCCTTGCTGCAGTCGAGGGGATGGGAGATCAGTGCTCTCCTCTCCTTGGCTGTAGCAGGGAACACGCAAAGCCTGGATCCCTGCTTGAGCCAGAGGGAGGGGAGTGCTGATCTCCCGTCCCTCTGGCTGCAGAAGGGAGCCACTGCCCAGGCGGTTTCCCTGCTGTAGTCAGGGGGACGGGAAATTCTGCTCACTGAACTCCTTCTCTCTGGCTGCCGTGAAGGGAGAGGTGGGGCTGCTGGTGGAGACTGGTGGCCCTTCAGGGTTGTAAAAATTGTATTTGTGGCCCTCAAGCCAAAAAGGTTGGGAACCACAGTTCTAAGTGAATAGCAGAATAATGAACAAGCTATCTGCATAGCGCTAAAGGCAAATAGCACACACAAACCACTCAGTAACTGATTTTTTTATGTTAATACATCTCTTATCATGCAGTGTGTTACTTAGTTATTTTAATGTCCTGATGTCCAGTTCAGGTATGCACTTTATGGGTCTGTGCAATGGAATGCAGTTACTGGAAAGCTGTGAGCTTAAAGCAATCTCTCCTGAATGCTTGCTATAGCCAAGCCAAGATTTATTATTTTAAGGGAGGGAAGAGGAAGAAAGACACGGATGAAAATGGATACTTTATAATAAATCAAATAGCTGAATTAGAACCCTAACATAACCTCTTCTATGGGAAATATCTGAAGATTTAGGGAAAGATTCTCAAATCCAATCTGATTTCCTAGTGTTACTCAGGCAATGCAAGGGAGGTGGAAACTGGCCGTAACTTGTCAGCTGAGAATCCCCCTCATGTGCAGAAAGGAACTATCAGCTGACATAGACCTGATGGACCCTACTTTAGGTGCCATCTCCAGCATAGAGTGCATGTCCTGATGGGGAAGAAGGCAAAGCAAAGCTCTATTTCACCAATTACCAGCTAGTATGAGTAACTAGTTCACAAACTGGCCCCCAAAATCAATGAGCTGTAAATTGCTCCATAATTGCCCCTTCAGTCTCCTGCACCAACTGAAGCCCAGAGACTGGAGAGATCTTTGCCCTTAATATTTTCTCTTAGCTTACAGAAGGCCACACAGCTCCTCAAGCTGTACATTCTAATATCAAGCCACTTGCCTTGAGAATCTTCTGCCACATCTTGTGAAATGTCACTGGGCCAACTAGAGGAGCAGTGACATTGCTTAACTTTGACGAAGTCAATCTGCACTGGCTAGCTTAGGGCTCTTGTTTGAAGTGTTTCGTAGCTGGAGGCACAGCAGAAGTCCCTGCAGCCTTTATACAAAGGGGTAGTTGCTTTGGATAGTTCTTGCTGGTAGCAAATCATCTCTCTACTATATTTTAGGGCTATTCAGTTGGCTGTGATACAGATAGTCTGGACAGTTCAACAAGCTGGTTTGCCAAGGCTTGTATGTATGTCTTGCACTATGGCTTTATTAACCTACCATTCACAAAGGCGCTATGGTTTCTGGACTTCTCTGCAGCCAGGCTTCTGTTCACTCTGTTCTGTTCTAAGATCCCGCTTCTCTTATCCCTTTATTATCGCCTTCCTAGTTCCCCACCACCCTCTTTCAGGAAAACCTGCTGCCCTCTAGAGGAGACACTGAATAAGGACACCTGTCCTAAGCAGCTGCCACCACATGTCCATGTTACACCCTGTCAAAGTGTTTCATAACACTCACTAAAGACACTGCACATCTGACATGTCAAGCTGTGCGTTCTTCCTTTGCATGTAACACTGTGCCAGATGATATACAGCTCCTACCCTATTACTTAAACAAATACAGAGGGGGATATATATACACACATTAAATTTTACTGTTGCAGTTAAAACAGATGATTAGCCAAGCCTAAAAGCTAAGTGCTGCTGATAGGTTTTCTACTGCCACTCTTGCTGCAGTACTGTATTTCCTGGATATAAAGTTCTGTGCATGAAATAGCCACAATCCAGTGTTCTGAAATGAACAAGCTCCGTCCCCATTATGGGTCCTTTGTCTCCATCTGAGACCTAAGCATTCTCGGTTTTTTTCTCTCCTCAACAACTGACATTCTCTCAGAGCAGAGTTGGCATGTATTTTTAAAATCCACAGGTTTACCTCTCATTGTCCAAGCTACTCTCCAGAGCAGTGTACATGCTGTTTAAACCCTCCCCCCCCTCAGTTTACCTTGGATAGGATGTAATGTCACAATGTGGGGATGCAAAATTCTGTTCCAAAGGACAAAGGGCAGACAAGGCAGCGCCCTTGTTTTCAAGCTAGTCAATGCCAGGCTTTAACAGACTCTCTGTTGAGGATGGATGTTTACAGACCCTGCTGGGCTAGAGAATGAAAGACTGGGAATGAAGCCTACATATTCCCTGTGCCAGTGCAAACCACTGTGATTAACATACTGGAGCAGGTTGCTTCTTTCAGATAAACAAGCTTAAGTGACAACTCAAAAAGCTCAGAACTGCTGCTTCACAGGCCCCAAGCACTAAAAGTGGCACTTCCTACTCTATTTCCAGGATTTATCTATTTCAAGAACTGACATGGGGAACCCACTAAGAGATACGAACAGCTCACAATCCGATACAGATTCCTCTGGTGCTGCAACACCCCAGCCTGCATAAGGAGAAAAACAGAACGCTCTGGTGTAAGGTTACTTACTGATTCTTGCATGGGGTGACTGAGGGGTTTGTCAAGAGCTGCCATGCTGCTGGGCATGTCTGGAGGGTGAGACAGCTGTGGCCCATGCATGAAGTCATTCATCGAAGTTCCACCAGGATTCCCATGAGGGAAATCGAAATTGCCGTGACCTTGGTAACTGTTGCCTAAAAAGCCAAAAAAAAAAAAAAAAAGAGTTACTGTGAAAGAGACTCTTAGCTTTTGTACACTGCTCCCTCAACACTGCAATTCACACTGCACAGAGCTGCATGGCAGTGGTTTGGCCTCTTACTGTGGAACTGTGTTCTGTGTACTAAAGCAAAGTAGAGGAAGAGAAAAAAAAAATGAACAAACTAGTCTCTTGTATGTCATCTTCCATTGAAAGTAACCGTTCACCAATTGATATTACATAGTAACTTCCTATTCTAGGAACAAGGGGTAACTGTAGTAGTTCAGAAACATTCACATGGCAACTTTGCGAATGCTGGTATTTTAGATGGCAACCACTTCAACTCAGCACATTCGCTTAAGAAAAGAGAAAAAAACAATACACATTAGGGAAGACATATGATCCTGGAGGATATTCCACTTCTGGGGACATGGGTTCAAATCTGACGGATGTCTTTGTTCCTAAAGATCATCCCTATAAATGGTTGAAACACCATACACGATGCAGTTTTGAAGAGGCCTCAATGCTTTGGCTCACGTCTGTGCTATCGTGTTCCTTGTTTTCACAAAACCTAATAAAATTCACTGAGTCATTTGGAAAATAGAACATTAATGATCTACTTTTTTAAGGCATTTATTCCTTTCATCTGCAATGTTACAGTCTGAGTGTGGCCAGCATTTTAAAACACAAAGTGCACATTCCGAATGGAAGATTAACGCGTTTCGAAAACGAAACCCAGGTTGGTTTGAGACTGGGTTCCTTGAAGCACAAAAGTTCCAGGGGGTTTCAAAATAAATGTTTTGGTTTTAGCCCTCGCTCATCTAGTTTTAAATGAATTTAGAGCTGATGAGAGATGAGGAATTGCCAGATCTGAAGAATAAAACCCTCTCTTTGTCTGCAGATAAAGTACTGTATGGTTAAGGACCAGTGTGTTTTTGTCCCACACCACCCCAGCTAATGTGCTCTGACTGTCTTGCAAACAGACCCTCTGTAAGTGTACATGTAAGTTCACTCTCTGTCTCCTTTTCTATCCAGGGTGTCTCTGTTAAGACTTCCAACTGGTGCAAACTCTGGTGGTTTACTTGATATGAACAGTAGAAACTGAACTCAAGCTACCAACCTATTTCATATAAGCCACCGAATGGGATCACACTGAGCACTGAAATAATACAACGGCTTTGGAGCTTGTTTGCAGTTTGTCAGCTGAAGTAGAGCAGCTTTAAAATTTCAAGTCAAGCAGGTAGTTTGACAAAATGAAGTATCTGCATCATTTGCTCTTCTGCACAGCTCATTTTAAGCAGAAGTTTAATCTCAGAGGAATAGAAGTCGTTAGCCATGTAAGAATATTTCTCAAAGAAGCTGGGACTTTGATCTATCATGTAACTGCTGTAGAGCCTTGCTAATTCTCATGTTGCTAATCTGCAAACCGGATAAATCTCACCGAACATAGCTAGTCACACCCCACTTCTTAGGAAAGATTTAATGGCAGGGATCTGAAGTGAGGTCTTGTATTACTAACATATTGCAGTATGTTTACTGCAATACTGGAAAGTATTGCAATAAATAACTAAAACTAAACTACTCACATCCAAGTACTACTATTGCTACTACTTGCTTCTTCTACAGTGCCTTGCATCAGAGGACATTAAATGCTTTTAAGCACTCAGGCACACTGCATGACTATGTGTAATGTGAGGTGTCACAGTCAGTGAAAGAGCTGAGAACAAAACCCAAAATAAGTGACTGATCCCTATTGAATGAGTGAAACCCATTTTGTGATGCAGTACCCATGACATTGCTATAGTGTTTGTTCATCTGCTTGATAATTCAAAAAACTGGATAATCTGCTATTGATCTCACAATCACTGGAGCAAATTAACCACATCATGGATGTAATATGTTTTCTCTCCAAAATGCCTGTAAGAAGCACATCTATTGTCTTGTAACCAATTCTGACGGCATGAAGAGTTGGACCCTAGCTTTTCTGAGACTACTGAGAGTCATATCATATCACTGCAAAGATAATTGTCTTTAGTTTTACAATAATATCTTAAGAATTTGAACTACAACCTGTCACTATAATCTAGTCAGTCTCAATATACCAGTTTCTTGAACAGATACCTCCACCACCTGTATTTAGTTCAGTGTTTCCCGACCTTGGGGCATGTGGTGGTGGAAAAGGTTGCATGATCCAAACTGGACTTCCTAATGCAAAAACACTCCTGTGCCTCTCAGCAAAGCAGTGTATGGTTCTGTAAAAATTGCCCCCTTCTGTCCCTGCACCCACCGTGGCCCTTAATGAAGCTGGCCAATGGAGAAGCTTACATGTACAGGACTGCAGGCTCAGACGGCAGCCCACTGGCCCAAGCTTCTCCATGGTAATCACCCTCAGCAGTATGTGGCCTTCTGTAGAGTGGGAACAGGGAAAGGAAGTCACCAAAGGGAGAGATGGAGGAAATGGACAGAAAGCAAGATGAAGGGAACTGTGTTGGGGCATGACACAAGCAGACATGGGAGCAGCCACTGCCCATCCATTGTAAGGAGGTTAGAAGCGCTTCATCATAAAATGGTTGTGAATAATTGATTTACTTCATTACAAATTTTTGCCTAAATAAATTCTAAAGTGAAAGGGCTGCTTTAGAGTTTCTTATCAGTAGCTGTACATTTTCTTACTTGCTCAAAGAATCTTCCACGCAAGGGCATTCATACACTACACTACTGGATCATAAAAACGGACTGAACCGCTGAACAATTTTTGGGATTTGTTTTCTATATTCTTGAAACCATAAAACCAACCTTGGTTACCATACTCAGAGGAGTTGTTGCCCCCTGGTGGAGGTGGAAGAGATGGGTAAGGTGATGGGCCAGGACCCAAAGCCGCAATCATCTCCATCACGTTTGGCATAATCATCTGGCTGGGACTCATGGTTTTAAATCTCTTGGAAGGAATGCCATCTGGATCATCTTTGATGTGAATGTCTGACTTTATAGGGACTGGCCTCCAACTGCATGTTGGGTCGATGGTAACTTCTTCAAACTCAGAGCTGTAAGAAAGGAGCAAGTTACAATATCACTGGCTCTTGCTTTGCTACCAGTTCTCCAGAACTTCCTAAGAAAAGCTGGACTGTAACATGTGGTTTCTATTTGCCTCAGGACAATACAATCTCCAAGTGTTTCCTTCGCGAAATGCATGCAGGCAGCACTCTTAAAAGATGCCAGTTTGAGAGGCCTGAAAAATTAACTCCTCTCTGTCCACAAGTAGGTAGAGTAGGATTGCCACGATGCACATGTCTCCATATGATCCTTCCTAAAGTGCCACCAACCTGAATTAGATGAACACTTCTAGGAGAGAGAAAGTCTTTTGCCTCTCTGATGAGTCTGCCATCAAGAGTGCCAAGCAGGAGCCAGGTCCGTTAGCAACCAGACTGAAACCAGCTCACTTCACCTAAGCCACCAAGGAGCCATAAGATTTATAATGAATTTCAGTTACTACTAACCTGTCCTGAAATTGAACACATGACCAGATGCATACTCAGTAACCCAAACTATTCAGTCTCTCCCTTGCAACTTCCAGATCTAATACCTTTAAACAGCCCTAATCATTACAAATAACTGGGGAAAATCTTTTCAACGTAAGCAGAGAACAGTGCAGCTGATCAAAAACAAAACCAGAAATCAACAGATTTCACTTACTTTTGTATAGCATTCAGAATACCCCACATATACTGGTCGACTTCCAAGCCCTCCAGTAGAGCAGTTTTACTAGAAAGGAAGAAAATAGAGAGGAAGGATGGTTTGGGGGTAAGTCACCAGATTGGGACCCGTTCACTTCCTGGATGTGTCACACACTTTCTGCATGAGCTTGGATTTTGTGACTAGCCAATCCCCGGGTTAAAACATTAGAAGGAGCAACGCATTACTGTTTCTAGCTCAGTGTAGATTTTCTTCCCCCCTCTACAGTAGATTGACTCCCACATCTAAAATGTGACCTTTCCTATATTCACCAATGGGTGTACTGAGTACTTCAATATCTACTCCTCTGAAGTTCAGTAATTTGTGAATTACAACATAGAAGAACAGAGATGCAATCTCAGAACAGACCAATAATCCTTCTGCTCTGGTATCTTGTCTCTGATTGCGGCTTATGCTTGATGATCCAGAGCAATGGTTCTCAGCCCGCGGGCTGCTCGCACACACCTGAGGCCCATGTGACATACAGGTAGGATATATGTTGTGTGGATGAGGCCCACCTAACACACAGACAGCTGCATGTGCAGCCCACGATGGTAAATAGGTTGAGAACCACTGATCCAGAGGAAGGCAATGAACCTGCAATTCAATTGTCCAATGCCACTACTGCTTGGTGGAGAGCTTCTTCCTGAATCTAGTTGGTGTTCATGTTATAATGTGTAAGGAATGACAGCCTTAGTAACTTTTATTTTAGCTGAAATAACCCTGTAGGTACAGATCTTATCAATATAAAGGTTTGAACTTCTTTTGAATCTTGTTCAACTCCTTGCCTCATTAATATCCTGAATTAGCGATCCAGGTTATGAATTGCAGGAGAAAGTATTTTTTCTTTCATTCATTTTAAATGTTTTGCCTTTTAAATACCAGGGAATGCCCCCTTATTCTTGTAACATGGAACAAGATAAACCAAATATTCTTAGTGGCCTTCTTCATGCTTTAATGCAACTACCTTTAATATAGCTATCCTATCGCCTCTTACTGTTTGTTTTGGAAGATTAATAATTGTTTTGGAATGTTACCAATGTCATTTAACTTGGGACAAATTCTATGCAACTTCTATGCATATTTCACTTACTTGCATACAGGACACCTCCAAGTTCCTCGTTCACAGTTCAGTTGCAGGTAAGATTCCAGATCAAAGCACTGCAAGTCAGACATACACAAGCACACACGAAGAGGCCATGTTAACTGAGCCAACGGAACAAAAATAAAACTGCAGACAGTGGAGAAACAAGATTGCAAGCACTGGGACGTAAGTTTGCAGAAGAGAGACGGTGGCTTGTGGTAAATATCCTTTCCCCTGCTACATAAAGACACATGATTTCCCTGCTTGGTAAGAAAATGAAGGCATGTACGAATAAAGACAAAGAAGAGGGATCATTTTCTTTCATAGTGATTGGTAAAAGGAATTGAACTAAACAACCAGACACATTATGTTTATTTATTTACATTTATAAAATGCTAAGACAAAGACCTGACCTATAAGTTCTAGGTAACCTTGATATGGCTTAAAAATACATCACACATAGTGCCTTAAGTGCAGCAGTACAATTCAAGAGGACCCGCAACCAGTAAGCTGGGCAATTTAAAAACTCAATCCCCACCTTATCCCTCCAATAATTCCTCACCTGATTTTCAAATGCCTGAGAATAAAGGTGAGCCAAAAAATCAGAAACTGGACACAAAGCATTTTGGGCCAAATCGGGAGGGCCTTACTTTTTTAGTTGATGTCCTTACTTAGCCTTAATTCAGGCAAGCTGCTACTGATTTCACTGATAGTTTGTGTAAGTAAGGAATCTGGTGTTGTTCCTACAAACACACACACACACGTTGTTTCACTAAATTCGATGGGATTACTGACATGTGTAAGTGTTTGCAGCACTGGAGTCTCAGTAGTGACCTGGGGATCTGGCCTATGATGGTATTATTCCCTATTACAAATGAAATGTCATGTGACATTTGTTATTTCATTCATCACAATCCATGTGATTTTGCAATAAGATAAGAGGAATTAAAGCTTTCATCATCAATTGAATACCTTAGAATTTACTTAAAAAATAGTTGCACCCTTTGGTTGAAATTAGAAAATTTAAAATACGATCTTGAATCACAAAATCTATGAGAAAAATAGAAAAAAATCATCATATTTCCTAATGATAGAAACCGATCAAAAGACATGATTCACAGCATAGGGAAAAATGTCAGGACACTGAAATGCACTCACTTGTACATGCTTGCAATCATGGCCTCTCGCTGGGAGCTGGATTCGCCGGAATGTGATAGGACATTTCAGAGACACTTTAATAGCCGTCTGCTCCACTCCATCCTCACCATTTAGTGTTGCGTTGCCAGAGGAGGCTGCCACGCTGCTAAAGTTCCTCTTGACTGTTTAGGAAGATGGTATATATATATAGTGTGTATATGTGAAAGAAAACACACGTGGCACTATAGCTTCTAATGAAGCTGCTTGAAGTCTGGCTGTGGAAATAGCACCTCTTTCTGCACCATGGATTTAATGCCATTTAATGGCAGCTAAGCATATTTTCATATGAATTTGGAAAGTTTCTTGCACAGATAAACTGCTTTCATAAAATAGCATATAATTCTACATACTTAAGCTTGTTATTGTGTGCACAACTGAGTACGAGTGTAGATATAATACAAATCCAACTTAGAGACACCATCACTTACTGAAAAGTTATAGAGTCAGACCCTTAGCCCCAGTTAGTCCAGTCTGTGCTGCAAAGGGGATGTAAAGCAGCCTTAAATGGACAGCTAGGGATTCCCCAGTATGGGAGGAACTCTGAGTGATGAAAAGCTGACATGGGGAGCATCTGGGATTCCCTCAGCATGAGAGAGTTCTTGGGCCATGTAAAGCTGACATCACTGGTTGCTCTGTCCCCTTTTCCACTCCAGCTTTGGAACATGCCAGGTATATAGCTAAACAGCATGATGCCCTGGCAAGCCCAGCGTGAGTTATTAAAAGTTTCAATATTATAACTGATTATAAAGCATTCTGGATAGTTTTGGTTAGAATCCTATGTATCAGCCAGTAATACAGTTATTGTTTGCAGTGCTGTTGTAGCCATGTTGGTGCTGGGATATTAGAGACATAAGCTGGGTGAGGTAGTATCTTTTATTGAACCAGCTTCTGCTGATGAGAGAGACAAGCTTTTGAGCTCACACAGAGCTCTTGTAAACTGGAGTAACAGAAATAGGATGAAATTGAATAGTGGAAAGTGCAAGGTCATGCACTTAGGGACTAACAACAAGAACTTTTGCTATAAGTTGGGGACGCATCACTTGTAAGTGACAGAGGAAGAGAAGGACCTGGGTGTCTTGGTTGATCACAGGATGACTACGAGCCGCCAATGTGGCTGTGAAAAAAGCTAATGCGGTCCTTGGATGCATCAGACAAGGTATTTCCAGTAGAGATAGGGAGGTGTTAGTACCGTTATTCAAGGTGTTAGTCAGACCTCATCTGGAATACTGTGTGCAGTTCTGGTCTCCCATGTTTAAGAAGGATGAATTCAAACTGGAACAGGTGCAGAGAAGGGCTACTAGGATGATCCGAGGAATGAAAAACCTGCCTTATGAGAGGAGACTCAAAGAGCTTGGCTTGTTTAGCCTAACCAAAAGAAGGCTGAGGGGAGATATGATTGCTTTCTATAAATACATCAGAGGGATAAATACCAGGGAGGGAGAGGAGTTATTTAAGTTCAGCACCAATGTGGACACAAGAACAAATGGATATAACCTGGCCGTCAGGAAGTTTAGACTTGAAATTAGATGAAGGTTTCAAACCATCAGAGGAGTGAAGTTCTGGAACAACCTTCCAAGGGGATCAGTGGGGGCAAGAAACCCAGCTGGCTTCAAGACTGAGCTTGATAAATTTATGGAGGGGATGGTATGATGGGACAGCTTAATTTGGCAATTAACTGATCTTTGGCTACTAGCAGTAAATACGCCCAATGGCCTGTGAAGGGATGTTAGATGGGGTGGGTTCTGAGTTACTACAGACAATTCTTTCTGGGTGTCTGGCTGGTGAGTCTTGCCCACATGCTCAGGGTTTAGCTGATCGCCGTATTTGGGGTAAGGAAGGAATTTTCCCCCAGGGCAGATTGGCAGAGGCCCTGGGGGTTTTTTGCCTTCCTCTGTAGCATGGGGCACTGGTCACTTGCTGGGGGATTCTCTGTACCTTGAAGTCTTTAAATCATTATTTGAGGACTTCAGTAACTGAGTCTTAGGTTAGGTTAGGGGGCGGGTGAGGTTCTGTGGCCTGTGATGTGCAGGAGGTCGGACGAGATGATCATAATGGTCCCTTCTGACCTTATAGTCTATGAGTCTTCTGAAGTTGGGAGCATGAGGCAAGGAGAGAGAAGGCTGCTGGACTGTAATAAAACTTTGTTCCTAGTGGTTTGTCTGAGCAGGTCTGGTCTGAGGTGAATACACACTGGCACACACCACAGAGCACACTGAGGAACCTCAGGCCCAGTCTCCTAAAGTGGTGTAAAAAGCCATAATGCAGACTTACCCTATCTTGAACTACCCCATACTGGACAGTCAACAAGAGGAGGTTGTATTTTTTTAGCTGAAGAAGAACCTGTGTAGCTCGAAAGCTCATCTCCTTCAGCAATAGAAGCTGGTCCAATAAAAGATATTACCTCTCCCACCCTGTCTCTGTAATACATTCACACACACACATGCACGCAACTCACTCTTAGTGATGCAATGTTCCGCTGGGAGGAGACGTTTCTTTAGCAGGCCTTGAAGTACAGAACGAACTGATGGCCGATGCACTAACTGCAACACGAACAAGTGTGACTGCAAAAAAAATCACTGAGTTACTAACAGAACCAAGCATGTTAAGTGATAGACCACTGGGTGGAGCAGAGTTCTGTCCTTGGATGCATGCATGCAGCTCTGCACTGGCCCCAACGGGAACCCTGCACATACATACTAGAGCTGATTTTGCTCATCTGAGTTCACACACTCCCTTTAAGAGTATTCTGAAAGTTGCCGTCCAGGACTGCATAACACCGTTCTTCTGGCGACGTTGCTATTAAGAAAAGGTAACATTTGCTGCACAATTTTCCCCTTTAAAATCCAAAATGTGATGTGATAATCTGTTATACATGAAGTTCGTCACAGTGACTGCTGGATTTTCTACCCACACCCTATTCCGCACTTGCCCTGCACTCAGGCTAGCTAGGAATGTTGCCAAAATGACCTCTCCTCCCAGCCACTTGATGAGTGATCCATCAATATACTGTGGGCACAAGACAAGGAGTAAGGAATTGTGCAAGGGAGAAATCTGAAGTAAAAAAATGGACATAAGCTTTAGGTCTCCAAACTGCCTCATACTCTGACCCCAGGAAAGCTGTCCCCAGACTCTGTGCCCTTGCCAGTGGCAATGAAATGGCAGAAAGCCCAGACTATGATGTGTGCAGCCCTCGCCATTAAAAATACGATATATACTAACTGTAATTCAGAGCTTCCAGTGGGAGGCAAGTTGCTTGGCTCAGTGGATTGAGTAATGGGATATGAGCCTTTCACCTTTATCGCACGGGTTTAAACCAGCCCAAAGTCATGGTGGCAAACAAATGGCAATTTGATGCTCTGTGTGAAATAAGATTTTGGCCTCAGTCCAATTTCCAGTGTCCACAGCAAAACAACCCCATCCATTATATTATCACCCTTGCTGTCCGAATTGTTAGACAGGCAAGTACCGAATGGGCACAGAGACCGGTTGCACTCTCCCCTTCAGACACATTGGCAAGGTAGCTCTGCCCATGCTGCCCCAGTTCTACAGCAGAGTTAGATGTGGGCTTTAGTGGTATCAATCTGGCCGTCACGTCACCAGCGCTACAAGCAGTGACACCTCCCTGCCCCCAACAACCGTGGGTGCCAGGTCCCTATAATTTTTGGTGATGCCCAATCCCACAGTGGGTCCTGGCCAGGGCGCTGGGCCCATGTCACGTGGGAGAAGGGTGGTGGAAAGGGGCGAGGCTGGAAGGGGGAGCGGCCGCCGTGGCACCGCATGCTGCTTGGGGCCGGGACCAGTGCTGGAGCGACTCTGTCCGTCCTGGCCAACCGCTGAGTGTGTCAGGAGGTGGGGAGGAAGCAGAACGGCCAGGCCGCGCTTGGGGCCACTGCATTCTGCACCTCCACAGTTGAAAACCACTGGAGGCTCCGCAGCTGACCCCCCTGCAGCACCACAGAAATATTGGTGAAGCTGGGCCCACCATCCTCAGTGTTGGTGGAGGCCAGGCACCACGGGCCCACATAACTCGCCATTTATGCCAACAACGAAAATAAAATAAATAAATGAATAAAGTGGGAGAGGTAAGAACTGCTGGTCTTACTGAACATTCCCAAACAGTGCCTTCCTATGGCGCAGATCTGCAGAGTCAGCGGCAGTAGCAAGCCCCATGTACTTACACAACAACACGCTGTGACTGTAATCTGAATTGTGTTTCTTCCTGGCTGACAGACGTGCTTTAGGTGCAGAGGTTTATGAGATGTCTTGTTGTCGCCACGTTCAATGGTAAGTGGGGTTGCATTAACGCTGACCTGGACCGACGCTGGCCAGTTTGTGTTCATTTGTCTGTCTTCGTGGTGGTAGCACTTGAACTGTAGCTCCAAGTCAGACCTGTAGCGTAAAGCATAAACCTGGCTTAAACTCCATTTTCATATGATTAAAGGAATTTTATTTGGATTCTAGCTATTCAATATCATCCCACCCCCTTCGCTTTAACTCTGCTTTGCTCAGCTCTGATTTGTTTCTTCTGGAAATGCCTCATAAATAATTAATGCATAACACACGTCCGCCCCATAAAAGCCATAAACAGAAACAAGACATGATGGCCCACACATCTGAATTTTGAGAGAATAATAATAATAATAATAATACTTTACACTTATACATGACTTTTCATGTGAAGATCTCAAAGTGCTTTACAAAGGTGGGTTGTAAGTCGGTGGAATGACTCAGCAGAAAGGAAAAAGTTGCAGTCAGGTAGGTCTTTCCTCTAGCATTAGTGTTTATAACAGAAAAATAAAGCAAGTTAACGCATTCAGAGAGTAAGGAGAAGAACTCACCCAGCCTGGGGATCGTCTCAGTAGCAGAATCCCTCTCTACCTACCCAAAAGCATATGTCCCACCTTATCTCCCAAGCAACCACTCTTGATCTACCACAATGATAGATAATACAAAGCTGAGCTGAAGTTAACTCTTGATTAACTGAGGGTATGTCAGCATCTACAGTGGCACATCTCCAGTGCTGCAACAATTTCTACGCCGATGGAAATTGTTTTTGTAATCCGTCTGTCTGAGAGGCAGTAGCTAGGCTGACAAAAGATATTTTCCATCAACCAACCATGTTGCACAGGGCACAAAAAACCCTGAGTGATTTAGCTAAGTCAACCTAAATTTTAGGTGTAGACCAGACCTGAGTATACAGTAGTGCATTTGAATCCTATCAGATCGGTATTAACCTCATTTTACAAATGGGTAAACTGAAGTACAGAGAAGTTAAAGGTGGACTGGAAAGTTAAACTGAAATTTTGGGGGTTTGTCCTTCACTGTTTATTTATTACGAACAAAGACTGCCACAAAGTCAGTAGCTGACTGTCTTTTACATAAGAAACATCAGGTGTCATCTTCTCTTTGCTGGACTTTCCTGTAAGCTCCTTGAAGGACATGAATAGTGATGTCATATGAGACCATAATCTGAGCTGCAGCTTGCTCTCCCCCCAGAAAGTGGGAACAGGGTGCAGTTTGTTAGAGAGTCTAAGAATGGAGGCCCTATGCTGAGGCTGTTTCTTAGTATCTGATTTTTTTTGTTTTTTTTTTTTAAACGGTGGGCAGCCAGTTACTCAATTTTTTCCCCTGTAAAGGTCAAGTTTTAATGTCCTGTACTAGCGGTGTGTTCATGCTCAGAAATTTAGGAGATTTAGGTCTGAATCAGAATCTTTATTTATGGGGAAGGAAATCAACTCAGGTGAAGATCTCAAGTGACATCACTATTCAGGGCCTACAGAAATCTAGTTAGGACCAAAAAAAAGAGGGAAGCAGGGACCCGATATCTCTATAAAGTAAAACAAGTAGATTAAAAAATACCAGGGAGTCTTTATACATTACATAGAAGCCATAAAGGACAAAACTGCCTCCCCATCCCCTCTTAAAAAGTTTATCCAACGTCACTCAGGGGGGGAGTGAAAATGCAGAGAGTCTCCCTCATGTTCTAGCCATGCTGCTCCACAATGACACAAATTGTGGTGAGCAAAGACTGATACATTGTTAAGGCAAAATTCTCCTGAAGGCTCTTGTCTCCATTCTTTTGCTTCCTTTAACAGCATAGCATTCCCCATAGGGAGAAGAATATTTATGTCCAGATCAGCTATGAAGAGGGATGTTTTACCCAATATTTTAACTAGCATAAAAAACTTCACAACTGGCCCCATTCCATCATTCTCTATTAAAATCTAAAGGTTTGGTTTAGAACTCACATGTGAGTAATACACACATTGAATCCATCCAGTCTAAGGTAAACTTCATATTACTTTATTATAATTTCAACTTGCAAAATCCCTTAATGCCATCTAGCGTCTACTCTCTTTTAGCTGAGCTGTTGTATAACAAATGCTAAAACAACTGAGGCTTCACACACAGCAGACAGGGCAAAGGACACGGTCTGGACATTTTCCATGTGTGTGTAACTGTGTGATTAAGCAGAGAAAAATGAGAGAGATAAGGATGACAGACACAAGACTCAGTTTTCTGAGCGTTCAGACTGCCCTTGGCCCCCCATTACTAACAAGTTTTTCAAGGCAGCAAACCTGAGCACAAATTACCGATGAGTCTTCATTAAAATGAATTTAAATACAAGTCCAAGTCATTGGTATGCGAAAGCAATTAAAAAAAAAAAAAAAAAAAAAAAAGAAAGAAAGAAAGAAAGAAGGAAAGAAAGATCAGGTATTAAAAAACAGCCTCATGCCTCAGTGCAGCTCTATAAATCTACAGAACGAGCCTGCACAATCCCCAGTGGTGATTACTTATTAATAAGAACCAGCAAATAACTGCCAAAACTCCCTCTTGCCGTGAGTACTCCAGGATAATGAAATGCAAGTAAGCAATAACTGACCGCAAAGTAAGGCATTAATTATTGGATGCAGCCTGTTTGAAATCTCTCACATCTCTAATTCCTAGGTTTAAGGCCACTGACATTATGCAGACAAATAAGTATCTGCATCCTAGGTCAAATCTCAACCAGGAGTCATGACGCCCATTACAAAATGGGTGAGGGTCCCGGCTAGATGCCAGCTTGCTGGAAGGAAGGTTCCAGTATGAAAAAGGCTGAGGTCATAAAATTATTAATCCAATAATCCACCTAGCCTAGGCTTAAAAGATGACTTCTTAGAAAAACTGGAAAAAGGGGAATTCTGAGCACACTGGAAAGTGTGTTGACGAGAAGAGGTTTCATTTGCTCAGCTATTTCATGTGTAACAAAGAAAGCTCCATACAATAAGACAAGATAATGAGAAACTAAATTCTCCAAGGCACACAAGCACAGATTCAAAACAAGTCCATCCTACAGTATTTGGAAACTTAACAAATCAAGGCTTTGGTTTGGATTTCATTTAATGCCATTTCACTGTGTCCATATAACAAAGCACAGAATCTGGAATCATTTTATGCAAGTTTGAATTATAGAGCTGCAAAATATGATCCAGAGGGACAGTTCTCTCTCTGTGTCTCTCCGATGAAAAGTAATATTTACTGTAGGCTGAAGATCTGTGTTGTGTGGGGAAAACTGCACTTCAGCCTTTAGGCTCATTTCAGTTCTGGCTAAATTACAATAGAGGTTGAATTTAGAGAGCTATCCGAACTGTGGGTAATTTGGGCCTTAACCTGAGAGGAACTTAGCACCTATAATTCCCACTGAATTTAACCTCTCTCTGAATCAGGCCCTTAATTTGCCTACTATTTTTATTTTCAGTTAACTTTGCACCTCTGTGTTCCAGCTGAAAGTAGACGCAAGCTTGCCAGGGTATTGTGAGAAAGGTTGTTCTCACAGATTGTCCAGGCCAGCTACCACCACAGAAACAAAAGAGCACGTATGGATGATGCAAGGAGTATGCCTAGCTCAGAAATATTTCACGAATGATCCTTGCATGCTGGTCTCAGCTATGCATGTTTCTAGCCCTTTTACCAGAATGAGGAGAAGCAAGTCAATAGATACATTTAAATAATTATTTTCCAGACACTGCCCCTTGTCCCATTCATGCTGGTTCCATCAGGTTTGCACTTTGAAGGATGGCACATAACTTGGCACCAACAGAAGGATTGGAAACTGAATCAGGAAGCATATTATTACACTTCACTCTCTGGAAGTTGAGGATTCTACATATATATGTGAACTGAAGGGAATTTTTTCTCGCCAGACCACATTTCCTAAGGTTGAAACACATGACTGACACAAACCAAAGTTCATCTTGCCCAGCATTTTGCTTTCAGTCACACAAGATTGTCTCACAACACTACTTGAACCTACCTCCACATCAGCGTCTGATGGACGGTTGGCCGTAGGTGAAAGACATGGTTACTGACCGCCAGGTTGTGTTCCAGCCGAAAGGGCTCTAATACAACCCCATCTCTCACGGGGAATGTCAGGCGCAGCTCATCATTGTGGTTGGCTGGGATCGAAGAGGGAGAGAAAGTGTGAACTTTCCCTTTAGCATCTGCAGTGCAATAACAATGTGTATATTTATACAGAATAATGACAAATGATACAGTGATCTATTGCTGGGTTTAACCTAGTAGACTCACATACAGAAAAGAAAAGGACAAAATTGTATACGTGGATTTCATGCAGGTGACAGGGCACAGACTGACAGTTCTGGAGACTGATGTCTTCTGCTTATCCACAGATAAGGCTTTTGAAAGGGGCAGGAAAAGTGTCTGTCACCACAGTCATGCCTTACGCCTGATGTGGAGGGACCATTTCTCTTGGTGAGAGATTAGTTCAGTCACCATGCGCCCATTCGATCACCGTTGAGACTGTCAACAAGGTTGCCAAATAGTGCCAGTCATGGGGGTGTGTTGCTATTTGTTTTTTTGTGATGTGGCTGTTTCTCTCCTAGAAATTGAAACTGAGATTATCAAACTCATTTCAAGTGTGTCATTAGATGGAACGACTCTCTGTTTCAATGGGGGGATCTACAGATGGAAGGCTCTGGTATTATATTACCAGCTCCACAAACCATTCAGTTTCCCATCATGAAGAGCTTTGCTGTTTGTTAAGCACAATTTATGAGGGCCAAATATTTTCAGCAAATACGTTCTGGCTGCAAAAACAGGTTTGCTTGAAGTAATTCTGAAGCAGGAAGACCTTGAGTATGAAAAGGTTACCTGTGTCCATTGTAATCACTGGATTTAAGACTGTTTCTTCTTTATACATCAATAACAGAAGCTGCTGTTCAACTCTTGCCTAAAATACAACTCCTTCCTCTGAGGCTGCTAAAGCTAAAACAGTACTAATAAGCTGAATCTTCAGCTTTCCACAAACCCCAAAATGCTGGTTGTAAAAAAGCTAATCCAACAGAATTCTTTCTGTAGAGCACACACTGCTTCTCCCAGGGCCTAACCATTTATTATTCTTTTAGTCACTTTAAGACCCTAGACAAATTATGAATACACAGCCACTGAGATGGTGTTATTCCTGACTCGCTGTCAGCCAAACACAGCTGTGAGGTTGAGTGGCTTTGAAAGGAATATACATTATTTTTTTGGCATAAGATTGAATATTTTTAAGACATTTCCATGGACACAATAGGGGTACCATTATAAATATTCCCCTTTCAAGATATTCTGCAGTAGTATTCAATGACTTTGCCCTTACCAAAACATACCACATTGTTATTGATTCTATGCAATAAACAAACCCAACAACAGAGAACAGCTGAAAATTAAGAGTTTCATTATGAGCAATCAACTAAAGGAATATTTAAGGGGCAAAGTCCTTAAAAGTTTAACTTTGGAGAGAGTTTTCCATCTGGCATTTTCCAATTCTTTCCTGTTTCTTTCCTCTCTGAGTAGCGTGCATAATGTGATTGGTTGATGCCATACATCAACTGGCAATCAACATTCCTCCCCCTGTAGCAATCAAGAGGCTATTTTTAAAGCATCCTTTCTGGGTTGTGTGATATGCATGGCAAAGGAAGAAGAGACAGTAAAAGGCTGAGGAGCTGCTCCATTTGCTACTCACTTGGAGGTGGCGGTAAAGCATTGATATTTGGCTTAATGTCAGGTGGGAATGGTGGTTTGACATCCTGGTTAGGTGATAGATATGGAGGAATACTGCTCCCTGGAGTCATGGGTGGTGTGGGATTTCCTGGAACAGGCGAGTGTGGGTAATTTGCCACAGGTACAGGCCTTGATGGCTGGAAAATAAATAACACCAAGCTGTTATTGAATTTTGGAAAAAAAAGGACCTAACCATATGTACTGCTATTAAACAATGAATCGATCTTTAGATCCTGTGGCTTTGGCCTGACGCTATATTAAATGTACGGAGTAGGAGAACTACAATCTAAAACCTTAATTATTTGGTTTCGTTACATTTACTTCTCATTTTTAAAACATACAGTAGTTTAGATTTGAAGCAAGAAGTTGCAAGCCCCAGAAACTGTAGATGCACCACTTTTTCATTCTTCTCTGCCTCTTTTCCTGGTTTTCCACCTTTGAAGTCTCCCACTTTGCCCTAATTTTCCAACTCTTCTCATCTCCTCTTGATGTAGCAGTAAGTATTATAGCACCTTATCTTTGGCTGAGAGCATTTTATGTTTGGTAACTGATCAGGCACAGCTTGAAAGACACTACAGACTATACCCTTTCTTGTCTCCTCTAAGACCAAAGGTCCTCACAGTTCTCAATTCATCAGGACTCTAATCTCTACAGTGTTCAAACTCCCAAAGAACAGGTCGTCTATACTGCAACTCAGAGCCTTGCCCCTTAGCTGGGAGAACTGCCTTTCTTCATGAGGTTGTCTTGTCTATTCACTCTGTCACTACATTAATTTACATTTCAATGAAAAACATGCAATGCATTTTGATAGACCATGGGTTCCCCTTTAAAATTTTATTGTGATTTTATTCTCAGACCAAACTAAGATTCCCTTGCACACAGTTGTGAGTTACTTGCAGAAAAAGCTATTTTGTTCCTTAAACTGCTCTGGCTACAAAACAAAACAAAACTTTAAAAGCCCAACAAAAATAAACCGGAAAATATTAAATTATATATGTACATATATAAAATCCTTCACCTTTAAAACACTTCAGACTGATCTTCAGCTGGCAGAAATCATTGTAGCTTCAGTCCCAGCAATGGAGCTACACTAATTTACACTAGCTGAGCATTGAGCCCCTTGATGCATTCATCTTGACAACGTGGGACAGAAGCTGCCATAGTCTAATAAGAATTGCTTTAGAAAAAGCAATGTTTCTAGACACTCCGCATAAGGCAAGGAGTGACCTGATTGCATGCAAGACAGATGCTCTGTGGGAAATGATTCCTTATTCCTTTCCAGTAATGCTGTCATTTCAAACAACCCCATTTCCAGAGCCGGGCATGTCACAGTGGCCCTAAGATGCTTCTGGCCCAGAATGCAACACCAGAAATGACACCTGTGGACTTGACGGCTGTAATCGTCAAGCAGATCTGATCTACCAGCTTTCCTACAATTTCCCTAATTAATCCAAGAACCATGCAGTGTGTGCCCTCCTTGTGCTTTGCCACAACTAGAAATGTCAAACCTCAGATGTAGGCTCAGTTTGGATAAATAAAAGAGAGCCGGACATATCAGGAGAATAGGCTGTTTTTCTACATTTTGGAAATTCCACATCCAGACATTGCCTGAACTATGTGCGCAGAGGCAAAAAGTGAAAATAAAAAAGACAACCAAATATTTGATTTCAAAAGTAAATATTCAACATTTGGGCAAAGCTTCGGTTACATTCTTGTTTAACCCTAATTTGGCAATTCCTAGGAAATAATTGGGTTCTTACTGCCCAGCTCATGGCTGCTATAAATTTCCTTAATTAGATTCTTGTAAACATTTTATTTTTTTGGCACAGAAAATTAAAATGCCAACAAAGAACCAAAAAGCTTTTATAGGGCAATTGTATTACATATGTATTTATATAGATTTCATATTTTTAAAAGCTGAAACAGAAGAACTGAGTGACCAAACAATAATTAACTTTATTATAATATATATTTAAAAATTCAAGCAAGATCTTCTTGTGACAGCTTCAGTTAATTTCTTGCCCACCATTTTGCTAAGCAGCCCCCAAATTACGATGCGGCCTAGCTTACTGTACTATGGGGTTGGTTCTGACACATCCAAGGCAATGGCATAACTGCCATTGCTTTATCCATTAGCACAGAAGAAAGAACTTTCACCGGCACCAGATGAGATAATCAATGAAGCAAAGGTCTCACCTTGTAATACTGTCCCATGTTGACAGTTGGAGGAGGGTACTGCCCCGTGTTTTGCTGAGTAGGCATCCTCTGTCCAGGGTAATTGGGAGATGTAAGAGGTCTTGGAGGGTTGGGAGTTGGATACTGACCAGGCTGTGTAGGAAACTGGCTATTTGGTCCATACTGCTGGTTTCCATAATTTGGCTATTTTATAACAGAGATGAAACAAAACAAAAATCTGTTTCACGTAAGAGATAATTTTGAACTAAACTTTGAAATATAGAATTAAAAAGAAAAGAAAATCAAGCTGATGTCCCTTGTCTCATGAACTCTTTGCCCAACATTTTCAAACCTTGGTGCCTGGATTTAGGCCTCTGAAGGACAGGAAATATATGGACATTCAAAGGTGTTCAAATCTTATTAACATTCAGACTGAGATGGGCACCCAGCCATTTGTGCTTTTGAAAATCCCCCTTCCAGGATGTTCAACTTTAGGCACTTAAATAAGTAGCCAGATTTTCAGAGGTGCTGAGCACCTGCATCCATCTATCTAGAGTACATTTATGGCCCCATAACCTCAGTATCTGAGAGCCTTACAATCTAATGTGTGTAATGGTCACAACACCCCTGTGAGATAGGGAAGGGCTATTAACCTCACGTTTACGTTGGGGGAACTGAGACAGAGATATTAAGTCACAGAGTCAGAGAGTTTAAGGCCAGAAGGGACCACCAGATCATCTAGTCTGATATCCTGTGTATCACACACCACCACCATCATCCAGAGACATACACACTAAACCCAACAACTGATATTAGACACAAGTATTATAGCCCCAGGAGACTAGAGCATTATGTGCCACAGGCAGAGAATAGGAAAGACTGCGATGCACCAGTGCCCAAGGCCCCTGCAATAGCAGGGAAATGATTAAGTGAGCTATACCCAGATAATACTTGTAAGGACCTACACTCACATCCTATTAGAATTCTTTGAGGGAATCAATAAACACATGGACAAGAGCAATCCAGTGGATATAGTGTACTTCAGAAAGCTTTTGACAGTGTCTTTCATCAAAGGCTCTTAAGCAAACTCAGCAGTCATGGGATAAGAGGGAAGGTCCTCTCATAGATCATTAACTGGTTAAAAGACAGGAAACAAAGGGTAGGAATAAACGGTCAGTTTGCAGAATGGAGAGAGATAAATTGTGGTGTCCTCCAGGGGTCTATACTAGGACCAGTACTGTTCAACATATTCATAAATAATCTGGAAAAAGGGGTAAACAGTGAGTTGGCAAAGTTTGTCCAAAGATTTGCAAAAGGATCTCACAAAACTGGGTGACTGGACAACAAAATGGCAGATGAAATTCAATGTTGATAAATGTAAAGTAATGCACACTGGAAAACATAATCCCAACCACCCCCACACCCCCCCACACACAAAATGATGGGGTCTGAATTAGCTGTTACCACTTAAGAAAGAGATCTTGAAATCATTGTGGATAGTTCCCTGCAAACATCTGTTCACTGTGCAGCAGCAGTCAAAAAAGCTAACAGAATGGTAGGAACCATTGGGAAAGGGATAGATAAGACAGAAAATATTGTAATGCCACCATATAAAATTCATGTTTTTCCCACGAATTAAATACTGTGTTCAGTTCTGGTCATCCCACCTCAAAAAAGTATATTCAAAATGGAAAAGGTATAGAGAAAGACAAAAAAAGAAAAAGATTAAGGATATGGAACAGCTTCCATATGAAGAGAGATTAAGAAGACTGGGACTGTTCATCTTGGAAAAGAGATGACTGGGGGGGATAAAAATTAACAAACAAAAGGAAGTACTTCTTCACACAATGCACAGTCAACCTTGGAACTCACTGCCCCAGGGGATGAAGCCAAAAATATAACTGGCTAAAAAAAGAATGAGAAGTTCATGGAAGATAGGTCCATCAATGGCCATTAGCCAACATAGTCAGGGACACAACCCCATGCTCTGGGTGTCCCTAAGCTTCTGACTGCCAGATGCTGGGACAGGATGACAGGAGATGGATCGCTTGATAATTGCCCTGTTCTGTTCATTCCCTTTGACGCACCTAGCATTGGCCACTGTGGGAAGACAGGATACTGGACTAGATGGACCATTGGTCTGACCCAGTATGGCTGGTCTTATGTTCTTATGCTGCAAAGGAAAGCCAAACCCTCCGAAGATCACGATTAATATGACCATGGTAAAATTCCTTCCTGACCCCTACATATCAGTTAGATCCTGAGCATGTGAGTAAAAGCCAACCATCCAAGCACCTGAAAGAGAAAATGCTTGGTACCACTTTGGAACCTTGGCCCTTTCTGTCCAATATTCCATCTCCAGCCATGGTCATATCTGATGCTTCAGAGGAAAGAAATAACCCCCCCCCAAAACACCAGGACACATGGGGGGGGGGGGGAGAAGGGAGAGAGAAATCCTTACTTGACTCCTGCAGGTGGCTGGCTGAATGTCTGAAGCAAGTGACTTGAGCAACGTCACAAAAGAAGCCTGTGGCAGAGTAGATGATTGAACCTAGGTCTCTTAAATACTAGGCTAGTGCCCTGGCCACCAGACATATGTTCCTCCCCATTTTGCTTGCAGTGATCCAACGGGAGGACAATGGGCACTGTTATTGCTTAACATCTTTAGGATGAGGTCAAGAATATTACGGTTTTGATAGCAAATCTATGTATGAATATTGTTTAATTAAAAACAAAATAAGTTTGGAACAAACTAACAAATATCCCCTTTATGAAGTTTCCATAAATCAATAAGTAAATAACATCCACTAAAAGTACACAGCACCATTACAGTAAGCATATGATTTTATAGCACTGTAAAATGCTGATTACTTGAGAACATTATTGTATTCTCTTGTGACGAAAAACATGCTACTGAAACAGTGAGGAGTGATTCCCAATCTTCCACAAAAGTGTGAAATATGAAATATAATGATAAAAATAAGTATCTGAAGAAGTCACACACTATGCATGGTTAGCTTGGAAAGGAGTGATAGTATTTACAGAGTGGAAAAGCTTGGTTAGAAAAGCAATTCCTGCAGGAGCAAGTCATTTTTGATGCATAAGGTTAAAAAAAAAAAAACCCCAAAAACCCAACATCCATTCACAGGCCGGGAAACATTGCATTTAGAAAAACTGCAAGAAACTCCATAATAAATATTTGTTAAATTTTGGATAGCAATGTATATTTTCTGTAAATGTACATTGCCCCTATTATATTTTGACCAAAAAATGCTAGTCTGAGCTCTACCAACTAATAGTGTTGTATCAGTTTAATATATGGTATGACTCTATAAAGAGATTTTTGATTACTATGTCTTGGGAAATGCTCACCTCCTATGCTAATCTTACAAAAGCCTGGGGAGACAGATAGATATAGACAGACAGGAAAAGAACTCAGATATGCTTCTTCCCGTACCAAATGAAAATGATCTAAAATGACAATAAGTGGGAATTTTCAGAGATGCTGAGCTCAACAGAAGTTTTGCATGTCAGCACTTATGAAAATCAAGCTACAGGAGGTTCAGAAAACAATGAGTTTTTTAAATGTTTTACAAGCTTTTGGTGCAAAGGGACTGCCCCATATTTCTTTAAAACAGTAAAAACCCAGTGTAAATAAAGCTTATATTTTGCCCATGACAAATTTATTTTAGGCATTCAGGGTGAAATTCCATCTCCGTGCAGTCTGTAGAAGACCTACGAACCTAAGCACTATTATGAGGGCTTCAAAGTGATGTTTTGAGGGCTCAAGAACTTCAAAGGGCTGTGTGGGCTTGGTGGCTGGCATCTTGGCTGGCACACCGGGGATCTCCAGAGCTAAAAAACATAAGCAGCTACATCTTGAGCAAAAGCTCCAAAGGCAGGGCTGCAATTTGCTCATATTCTCCGTGGACTGAACACAGAGGTGGGCCTGGTACTCACTTCAGCAGGGTGTTACACAGCTTTTCTGCCCGGGGGTGAATTTCATCCTTAGCATAATGAGTACTGTTTGTAAGACAAAAGGAATAAGGGAGCGAGAAAAGTCACCTCTCCTGGATATGGTCTCTTCATGCCCTGTATAGGCAAAGACTGGGGGCGTGGGCCCGGGTAAGCTTGCTGTGGCATCCTCTGCCCGTGGCTGCTGAAGGGGCTTATCCCAGGGGGCCTTGGCTGGCTCATACCCATAGGTGGCCCGCTCATGCTGGAAGGTGTCATTCCTGCTCCCATGCTTGCTGGGTTCATGCTGCCTGGCATAGAAGAAGGGCCGCGAGGGCCAGGCTGATTCAGGAACTGGCTGTTGTACGCCTGAGTCGGACCCATCTGGAAAGAGGAACAAACCTTCAACGGAAGAAAAAAAGAAAAGAAAAGAAAAAAAAAAGAATAAAATGCGACATGCATTTAAAATGGGAGCGGGGATCTGAACATGTTTGTTAGCAGGAGATGGGGTGTGGGATTATGTCGCATTTTCTTTTTATGTTCTGTAACCTTCTGTGGGGTGTTTTTTTTTTTGTTTGCATAATAATAATTCAACTGGAATTCTAAAAGCAACAAGAGAGAAACATAATAGTTTAGTAAAATATAAAGTGCTTTAAAATGAGCAAATAAAAACCCACTTAAGTGACCATCATCTTCCTCAAGGCAATGGGACAGGATTCTCAGCTGGTGTAATTCAGCACAACTTTACTGACTTCTAAGGAACTTTGCTTATTTATGCCAGCTGAGGATCTGCATCCCCCGCACTCCCTATGCTTAGGAAATCTACAAGGAATGAAAGCAGTGAGAAAAGCAGCTGCCACAGATCAAACTCTCATTTCTTTTTCATTAATAATTATTACATGAAATAATTGTGTGTTGAAATTAGGGTCACCAAAAATGGATGCTTCAAATTGCGGTTCTCACAGATAACACCTTAAAAGGGTTTTTTTTTTTTTTTAACTGTATTTAGAAAAACAAAACGGAGTTGATCAAAATAATTAATTAACGAAATAGCATAGGACCTAAAATAAAGCTTTGGGACACTTACCTGTGTGGTAAAGTTTGGGGGAAGGGAAGTAATAATGTATCATGTTAGAAGTGGCCAGAAAACTTTGCATAGGAATTTTTTTTAACTAAGTGATGACCTTTTTGAAGTACAAATGTACCACTAGTGCAGGTAACAGGGATTCATAAAGATAATGCATTAATTCCTCTGTGTCATTAATGTATACGTACCTATATATGCTACAAGAAACCTCTTGGTCTCTGTCTCTTGTGCACACGCATACACACAAAATGCAGCTGATACCCAAATATCACACACACAAAGTAGGGGCTCTCATTTCTCTCTAAAGACAGAAGTCAGAAGGATACGAGTTTGTAAGATGTACTTTCTTACCGGTCCATATTGGTTCATGTCCTTGTTCTGGGTTTCCTGAAGGGCTGCTACCGTGGCCGTTGCTGTGGCTGTGGCTGTGGCAGCTGCAGCTGCAACTGCGGCAGCGGCAGCAGCTGCAGCCGGCTGGGTGAAATCTGCAGGCGGCCGCGTGTGGGGAGGGATCCCCATTCCCGCAGGAGTATTTGGGCCGCCAGGGTAACTACCAGGTAAAGAAAGAAAGGAATATTAAAATATGCCTCGTGTTTTGGGTTTAGGTCTGGGCCTCAGTCTGATGTCTTTTGGAACACTTCCAAAACCATGTACAAGTTTCGATTGAAAACAAGCACTGTGACAGGAAGAGACAACCAGGAATGTAAATGAGGATCCACGAGCTGCTCTGGCTTAGCTGTCATATGGCTGCCACCAGAGTGCAGATAATGCCAGCACTTTCCAGTGGAGTTAGAAACTCCAGTTTTCAGGTGTTTCTAACTAATTTTTATTACTCTGTTCTACCAAGCTGCTGGACTCAGGCTGTGAACTAACGTGTGCTCTGATTATCCACAGTTCAGTGGCAGCATGGACAGCAGCATCAGTTGCAAGCTTCTTCCACAATGACCGATCCATGTTCCTGAACGGTAGAATGCATCAGCTTTTCCAGGAGTAGAAAAACAGATCTGTCTCCACTGAGGTCTCAGCAAAGAGACGAGCAGGGGCCTTTGTGATCGACAGTGACTGAAGGCTGTCATTTGGTGGTTCTTTGGAGTTCTGCGTGAAGCAAGTTGGCTGTGCCTGCCCAGTTCATGTGCTAACTACAAAAGTACCACAAAATAAATCAATAGTATATAGTACTGTCCACTTGTAGATCTCAAAGGTGGGTCAACATTATGCCCATTTTACAGATGAACTGTACTGAAGTACAGACCGTTTAAAAGAGTGCTACAACGTCATGTAGCGAGACAGTGGCAGAGATGAAAATAGAAGCCAGGTCTCCTGACTTGCAGGATAGTGCTGTTCCACTGGACCATGTTGGCAGTCTCAACAAAGGAAGCCAGGATTGACTAAACCCGGGAGACAGACCTACACTATCAGTTGTAGAAGTGCACTCAGGAAAAGCATTAGAAGTTTGGGATGCTTGACTGCCCGGGTTTACATTTTTACTGCCCCTGCCTGTGTTTTGTAGATAACCTGCGCTTTTAATCTGGCACATTTCACAAGTACTGCATTTACGCCACAAAAATAAATACATAATTTAAAATTTAAGACCAAAGCCCTGCCCTTCCCTCATATGACGTGCTTTTCAAATTCCTGCAGTGGTGCAACCTCTTGTCAGGAGTCTGCCTATTAGCTTTGCAGGGCTGCAGCCTTACCAATATTCAAGCTCATTTCCCTGTACAGACTGATGGAAGTCGTACCATCAACACTCCTCACATACTAGCCCTACTGAATGTTAATTGTTCCTAAGACCATGGTTTGTGTCACAATCTCTGTTAATTAACCTTTATTTTTGGTGTTTGTTAGGGCTAACGGACTGACCTAATTTCCAGGTACCATGATGAATTTGCCTGCTCTTTGGGTAGCCAATTTTCCAACCAATGGTCTCACAGTATGTAATTTGGCTAGGCCTGATGAAATAACCACCAACACTTCAGGCATTTCTATGCAGACGCCGGGAGGTGTGATCCCCAGTAAACATACATGTGCTAGCCCTGCTCGAGCTAACATGCTAAAAATAGCAGTGTGGCCTCTGGCCCCTAACTACGTACCCAGGATGTTTGGTGTCTTGTCAGAGTAGCCATCGGGCTGCCTCGGCCACGCTGCTATTTTTAGTGCACTAGCTTGAACAGAGCTAGCCCACGAACATCTACCCAAGCTGGGAACCACACCATCCAGCTGCTCTGTAGACGTACCCTTTCAATAATCAAAGGGAGCCTATGACACATCCATTAGATTGCGATGCAAAACTGTAACGCCCTGCACTATTCCAGCCAATTTCCAGGCCATATAGACTCGTCTTACCTCCCGCCAAAGCCTCCACTTCCGGGATAGTTGGGTCGGCCGTACATGCCCTGCTGTATATAAGGTTGAGCGGAGCCTGCCTTGGCTGAAAACTGCTGCTGTTGCCCAGCAAACTGAGGGGAATTAATGCCAGGGTTGCTGGTCGTCATCCCAGAAGCCATGGGGTTTCCTGCTGGATTCATAGGGTTATTGGCATTTGCCATTGGGTTTCCCAGCACCTATGGGGAGAAATACTCAAAATAAGAAGAAAGCCCTTAAAATACTTAAAGTTATGGCTGTCAACAATATTAGTTTGCTACAGATATTGAAGTACAATCAACTAACTTATATACTCTGAACTTAAATGAGTCCAGGGCTTATTGTGGCATATGTGCCTAGGTACATTAATTTCTTGTGAGCTTACCCTCGCCTTTTTCAAACTCACAGTTATTTCTGATCCCTACCACAAGGTCAGTCCCTCACTGAAGCTTCTGAAAAGTTATAATAAAGAGCTGTGGACAACACATATTTTATCAGGTGAGGAATCCTTTTGATTAAGTGAAGAAGCAAGAACCAACTGTGTTATTTTGATGAAGTGTTGGTCACCAAGTTGCCAATTTAATTTTAAAAAAATATAGTTTGCACCAACATAATGTCTTTGATGTAGTATCTCAAAATGACTCACAAATATTAATTAAGCCTCACAACATTACTATGAAGAAGTATCTCCATTTTATAGACGACAAAACTAACGCTACGTCTACTCTATGAGCTACAGTGTGATTCCCCTGCCCATGTACATGTACTTGGGTTAGTCTCCTGGAGCTATCACGAGTACAAATAGCAGCACAGCTGCAGTGGAGGCACGGCTGAGCTGTGCCGAGTACATACGCACTGGTTTCAGGCAGGTTTGCGCTCAGTACAGATTGGCCGCGCCTCCAGGACTTCTGCCTGTGCTACTGTGGTTACCGTACTATTTACACTTGTGCTAGCTCAATGAGTCTAACACAAGTACGTGTACATGAGCAGGGAAATCACACCCCTAGCTCAGAGTGTAGACATAGCCTAAGGCATAAAGTGGTTCAGTGACTTGACCAGTGTCATATATAGTGTGTGATCCTGGATCCGGCTCCTTCTGAAGTCAAGGGAAGTCTTTCTACTGGCTTCAACATGAGTTGGATGGAGGCGTGTGTCCTCTGCTATAGACAATTGGTTGGGAATTTGCCAGCCGAATGATTTTGCACTGGAAAATGGAGTTTTAACAAAACAGAAATTTTATGTGGCAAAATTTCAACTTCCCTGAAAAATTTCAATTTTCCATTGAGAAAATTGAAATGACAGCTCTCCGGCTGCCTGCATGTCAATTTTGTCTTCAAGAGAAAACAAGATTGACAAGAATATTCCAGCCAGAGCGATGTAGTTGGGCTGGGGGAGAAGTGGAGGGCCAGATGCTTGACCTCTGTCATTTTGTCTGGAAGCTTCTGGTCAATTTCACTTTCTGCCTGCAGAGAAAGTGAAATTGACAAGAACAGTCCAGGCTGGCTGCCTGCAAGCTAAGAAATTCCATTTCAGTTCTCCTGAAACTGAATTTTGTGAAAATCCCTTCCCGTGAAAAGTTTTGGACTTTTTGTCACCATATGAGATGACCTTTTGTTGAAGAATGCAGAATTTTTCACATGAAGGAATTTTCATTTTCGGACATTTATACTCTGGTACTAACCATTTAGCTCTTCCCTCTGTCCCAACTTTTCAGAATATTGCACCAGGCTAAATAAGTTTTCCATTAAGGACTTAAAAATAATGCTTTGATAAACATTTTAGGTTTGCTGATCACCCCTCTCCTGTATAAAGCAAGTGGTTCTTGCAGCTGGCACCAATATAATCTGACACTTTCACCCATACAGGTAAATGCATTACCAGTTCAAAATTAGTGAATAATATGTAGCCATTCTGCTGCCACCATGGAGAAAATAAGTGGGAAAAATACAGTTTTTATGACAGGTCTTTCCCTTCTTTTCTCTATTTTTTTATTTTACTGGCCAAAACTTAACCAAAATGCATAGTTCAGGATAGGGAGCATAAAATGAAGATTACCTGGCTTTGGGAGGTATTAGTCACACCCCATACCGTAGTGACCACTGATAAAGAACCTGGTGGTTGGTTGGTGTTTTGCTGCCAAGGAACAGAGTCATAGGGGAAAGACCCATCACTGTAAAACACAAATACATCAGAGAGTCATGGTTTGGAACAGTTTAAACGAATGCTGGATGGGGAAGACAGGATTGATCTTTTAACTGACAAAGGCAGATGGAACAACCTTAACCCCTCTCCAACTCATCAGCTTTATAAGTTTATCCTAGAATGTTTAAGTAGTGGGCAGTTTCTGTCTGATTACAAACAGAGTGATCACCACCGCATCAAAGCAGAAGGGAAATCAAGTTCATTCATGACACACAAACCCATGTGGGGATGGATGAAATGTATTAAAACATGGAGAGTTCACCCCAAAAACTCTGCCACCTGCAGAAGTTAAAATAAACTCTTGGATGCAGCTTCCAACAACAAGAACATTAAGCTAGCTGGATGTTTGGATGCATTCGTTTTGCAAAAGTCATCCATCTCAAGCTCTTCAACAATCATAGCTACAGCTGTCTCATTCCAATTCAATTAGGTTTTGAGACCAGACTGCAGCCCCAATGTCTGCAGTTGGTACCAGCATGGCCAGAAGAGCCTTTAAAAGAATAGCAGTCCAACAATAATTTTCAAAAAGTGAATTAAAATCCAGATGGCATCCTACCACACGATGGATGAGCTGTATGCCAAAAACAGTATTAGCTAATCAGTATTCTAGAAAATCAACTGCTAAAACAAAAAATGCCTCATTTCAGTTAAATATGTGGTGGAGAGCATTGGGTTTTTCCATAAACTAAATCCAACAGACAAAACCAAGAAGCAGCAGCCTCTCACATACAAGTCTTGGGGGGAATACAATAGAGAGAAAGAATATGTATATGCATATATTTTGAACTAAAAAGTTGTGCATGTGCAATAGAACTTATTTAATAAATCCTACTTCCGTTAAATAATCAGAGACATAAACACAATATTTTTTCAACATATCCTATTTAACATTATTTGGTTCATGCATTATTACCGATTACTTTTTAAAGTTGATTTTACATTTATGACTTTTTCCATGCATGTAAAAACTATTTAAGGAACACACACATTTTAAAGAGATACTGACCAGCAGTTTAGGCCAGGAATTCATTTTTTAACTAAATTACAAATTATAACCCTGACCCTGTAAACGCTTATCTACCTATCTAGGGAACTCATATGGCTGCCTCACAATCTTTATCCTGCGAGGTAGGAAAGTATTATTATCACCATATAAGTGACTTGCCCAAGATCATGCAGGGGGTCTGTGCTGAGCAGGAAATTGAACACGAGTATGCAATGATCACTCTAACCACTGGACAATCTTTTCTTTCCCTTATGCCACAAGACTACTCCAGTGTAAAACTGAGCTAATATGTATGTACTTGAAAGTTCACAAGTATTTCTACACGCAAGGCACAGTCAACCTATGGAACTCCTTGCCAGAGGATGTTGTGAAGGCCAAGAATATAACGGGGTTCAAAAAAGAACTAGGTAAGTTCATGGAGGATAGGTCCATCAGTGGCTTTTAGCCAGGATAGGCGGGGACTGCTGTTTGCCAGAAGCTGGGAATGGCTGACGGGATGGATCACTTGATGATTTCCTGTTCTATTAATTCACTCTGAAGCACCTGGCATTGGCAATTGTCAGAAGACAGGACACTGGGCTAGATGGACAATTAGTCTGACCCAGTATGGCCGTTATTATGTTCTTATCAAAGGATAAAAATATTTTCCTTTTCAAAACTTGGTGTGAATATTATGGAGTCTGGGGTGCCATTGTGTGAAGTACTATAATGCACTGTCCTTATCCCAAAGAGATTACAGTTAGTAACAGTAAAATAATAATATAAATTATAATTAAGTAATTAATTTATACATTTAAAAAAGGGGGAAAAATCATCTATATTAGTTAGTTAATGCTAGGCACATCAGCATAGCAGCACAGAGCTAGTGCTGAAAAGCTAGAAATTTAATTGACCAGGCTGCTTCCAAATGTCCAAATTGAGTGAAATAATAGTAATAATAATAATAATAATCAGCAAAAATAGTGAAGATAAATTAGTTTACAAAAAAAAATTATTTGTTATCTAAAGTGTTTGCTATGTAATGTGTACCTTGACAGCATCTCTTTAAAACGGTGATTATCCAATTTTTTTAAGTCTTCTCTCCTGACCAGACTAGAAGTCCACCAAACCTACATTTTCTGCCTCACACAGCACATTGTGATGTTGCCATCATGTTTCAACATGATGCACTATTTCAAATACATGCAGCGGTGACGTCCCTTCATCAACACTGCGAAAAAGTGTATACAGCCAATTCCAATGTCTGGAATTAGGGGCTGATTTGGACTTCTGATGTAATGCCTTCCACTTTCTTCCCTCTACCTATGAGATATTTGCTACCTTTTCTTCTTTCCCTACTCCTTCTAGTGAATGTCTACACTGGGCTTCTGTAGTCATTTATGGTACATCTTAACATTTGTATGGAAGTTCCTTGCCAGAACGTATGCCTTTCCCACTCACAACCATGCCTACTTTTGTTTCTTGGGGAGGCCTCGTGGGCTGCCGCTTATTAAATATGGCTCTTCATGGATAGTAGCCCAATCTCAGTTCTGAGGGAGGCCAGGTGACATCCCATTGGAATCTTTGTGGGACATCATTCCCCAACTTGAACCATATGCACTGCTATTCCTTCTCATTCCTTCTCCCTCTTCATGGTGTACCTACTCTTCTTTGCTTTCTACAGCATATGGGAGACCTTTTCCCTAGAGTCTCTTCCCTTAACTTTCTTCTCCTCCAATGACTTCTGTTTTCTTTATAATTCTCCTCTGGTGCTCTCTTCCCCCACTCTCCCGTCAGTGCTAGAGGAGATGGGCAGGACTCCCCATGTAAGGACAAACAGTGTAAGGAGATGGGAAGTCAGTATAAGGAGCAGCCTCTAAGTGGCTAGAACAGAGAGCTGCAACCATTCCCTCACCTCCACTTATTTGCTAGGGACAGAAAGCAGAGTGCGGGAGACAGAGGAAAAATGTGAGACTGTTAGCAAGTATTCCCTCATGACTTAGAAGGGAAACTAGGTGTAGAATCAGAGCATATGTGAAGTGAAAGTCCTCTTGATGCATTATACGTCCTACTCTACTGTGTATGTGTATTTAGCCTTGGGAATAGTGCTAACAGTTACATCTTCCCCTTTAATCTTTGCTGCCAAGACAGGCTCTCATACACACCCTTCTCTCCATTTAGTGCTCGCAGAACAGGATTAATGAATTATTCATTTCTATTTTCAATCTGGAGTGTCATGGCATTATTTAATGGAAATCTGCACTGTTCTCTCAAAGATTATATAATCACTTTATCTAATTAAAAGAAGAGTAAATCATTCCATTTTTAATGTGTAGCATAATAATAAAAATGAGAAATGCCACAAGAAGTGGCATTCTTGACAAATGACATAGCCTATGACATAGGTTCCCCAACACAGCATATGAAAGCCTAAGAGACTGACTGGGCTCAGAGTTGCTGCAAAATACATGTTTATGCCCAGAAAATCACTACTGTATTAACAGATTTTGCAACTTCAAAAGTTTCTTGTTTCTCTGAAACACATTGCCTGTCTCTCAAACAATGTCACAAACTGTACCTAACGAACTGTCAGCTTTGACTTGAAGACAATAATAGTATTGAAAGTTACGGAGACACTGAATCATGAATAGGTATATTCATAAAAATAGTTGAAAAAAATACTTTAAATTTACGAGGCTGGATTCATATCTCACACTGACTTCTCATAAGTTAAACTCCATTGACCGCAGCTGAGATACTCCTGATTTACACTTGTGAAGAGAATCAGGCCCATTGTATATTACACACATTTAAGTACTTTCTGTACTAAGGCAGGAGAAGTAAAGGCTGCAATTTTTCCACTGAGATTTTCATAAGTACTTCTCTACCTTGAATTACGAGAAGCACTAGGATGCTTTGTGCTATGTACCCCATAACTGAAGGACAAACTCCCCCACTTAGCTTTTCACCTTTTCAGCATCTGCTTCTATTCTTTGACATAAAAAAAGAGCAATTCTAGCCTCAAAGCAAAATCTATGTAAGTACCAAACAAATGCAGAGAGCTCAGACCAAAGTGAAATGTGGACAAACCAACTGCTATTTGCAAAAGAACAATTATTTTCCCCCACACTCATTATTACTTATAGTTGTAATTTACTTCTCAGTCCCATTCTTTAAGCTTAAAAATGGCAGCCTATATAGAGAAAAAATCTTCAGCCTCCCAAGTTGAAGAGAAATGCTGCTCACAACATTGTTCTTGTTGAACGGCACAAGGGTAATTAAGTCTCTTCATTATACCCTGGAGGGCAGTGAGTCAGCTGGAGTCCGCTAAAAGACTATCGATTAAATTTATAATAATGTTAATGAACCCACACATGCTAGTGGTCAGCACTGAGGCCAAGCAGCAAAGGAAGCCATTGAGTGAAAAGGAAGAGAAGGAGGGAGAAGGAGGGAGACTGTGGCTATGATGTAGTGATGCTGCAACTGTTCACCACAATGCAAAGAAGAGAAAAAGATTTCTTAGTTGTTAACATGTCTCGAAGCTAATGGTCAGCCAGTGCTGATGTCAAAGAGGTAAGTGAGTCTTTAAGTCTACATAACTTCTTTGAATCCCAATATTTACAAAAAACAAACACCATGAGTTGGTTTCAGATTTCATATCAGACCTGGATTTACTTCTCTTCTCGACTCCTCTTCCCGGTTAACACAGGGTTGAAGGTGCCCATAATTCTTCGCCACGCTTGCCAGTCCACAGCACAGGTTCATAGGTCTTGGAGTTCCAGACCTTTTCTCTTCAGACTTCTCTTGACAATCTTTCCATAGAATTCTCGGCCTTCTACGTCCTTTCTTGCTGTTCTCTACCTCCTATGTTTTCTTTGCTGGTCATTCTTCTCCCATTCTTATCACACCCAGACCACCCCAGACGTGCACTCTCCAGCCTATCACTGAGAGTCCCAAGTTCATCTACCTGCTAATTTTTTCCAGGCATATGCTCTACCCTCCACTTGCCTGCCATTCTCCTCAGTATATTGTTTTCTACTACCTGTATCGTCTTTTCTTCCATCTTCATAAGGCCCACTGTTTCCAACTATACAGAAGGCAGGGACAAACATTTTTTATTTCAGTTTGCTACTTAATTGCCACTCCTGCTACCTTTTTCACTGCCACCCATGCACACTGGTTTCTTCTTTTCAATCCTCCAGATCTCCCTCTGGTGGCACGAAGGGAGTACACCAATTCTTTCTTCTGATTCAGCTTCTCTCCTGAGACTTCCATCACAGCTCCTCTTCAACCTTCCCTACTTGCATAACTTCTGTTTTCTTTATGTTTACTTTCAGAGTATGATCTTCATACACAAATGTCCACTCTGATACCAATTTACCAATTCCTCTTTGCTATCAGCAAAAAGGGCTAGATTATCAACATACATTAGTTTTCTCTTTGTTCCACCAGCTCGGTTTTCCTACTTGTTATCTCCGTGAGTAGGATGAAATGAAGTGGACTCAGCATACTGCCATGTCTCAATCCCACCATCACCTCATGTTTCAAAATTCCAAGTGTTATCGACTTATTTCCTGACCCTCAATATAACTCCTCAATTATCTCCACTTCTTGAAGTCCCCCTCCCATCCACTTCAATGCTCCAAACACCAGCTTCCACAGAACCAAGTCATCTTATTCCTTCTCAGGATCAATAAATGCAACGTAGCAGTTACGCCCTCCATTTATCATTCTTTCAAACTTCTATCTCATTGCAAATATTGGGTCTATAGGGAAGGTCCTTCCCTTCCTAAAAACATGTTGCTCTTCTCCTATGTATTCCTCCAACTTGCACCTCAATCTTGCCTCCAAAACTCTCTCAAGGACTTGGAGGGCTGACTTAAAGTGATGCCCCAATAGGCGTTGGGATCATTTGCATCACATTTACCCTTCAAAAGAGGCACAATCAATCCTGTTCTCCAGTCATATGGTATCCTTGCTTGATCCAAGTAAACACACAGTAATCTATGAAGCCTCTTTACGCCAGTACCTCCAACTACCTTGATCATATCAACAGTTATGTCATCTTAACAGCTGCTTTACCATTCTTCATCTTATTCAGTGATGCTTCTGCTTCCTGTACAGAGATTGATACATTTTGAGACTTCCCCATAATTGCGGACGGTGCTTGCACTCGCAAATCTTTTTTCTCATTTAACAGCCTTTGAAAATATCTTTTCCATACCTCTATCACCTCTTAAGAGTTAGTCACCAATTTCTTCTTATCTTTTGCTTCATTGTTTCTTTTTTGCCAACCCCAAAACCCAACGTCCTGCCATCATCTTCCTCCAGCTTTCTGTACAAATTCCCCTTCAGCCTCCATTCTTGCATTAGCAACTTCCTTTTTTAGCTTCCTTTTTTGCTTGTTTGTATGAATTTTTGATGGTCTCATTATCACAACCTGCTTCCTCAACCTCTTTGAATAATTCTTTTATTTTTTTAACTTCTCTTGTACATCAGATTCCACCACTAGCTTGTTCTCCGAAAGCATTTTCCATTTTCCTATTCATTCAGCCACATATTACCTCCATGAAACATTCTTTAAGCTTTCTCTCTTCTTCCCCCACTTACTTCAGTGCCATTGTCAACACATGAAAGCCTTCACTTACTTTTTGGCAGAACTCTTCCTTTCTCCTCCCTCTATATAACCACCAATGCAATTTTTTCCTCAATTTCATCTTCTTTCCTCAGGTTGCAGTCGGACTCCAACTATTACTAATCTATATTCTGCCACATATTCACTTTATATCTTTCACCGTTTTCATATGTTCTCTCCTTATTTAAGTACAGTCCACATGGTCTTTACTTTTTCCACTGTAATATGTTACCAGGTGGAATTTTCTTTTTTCAATCCATGTAGTCACCACTGAAAACCCATTAAACAAACACCAGTTAATCCACCTCTCTCCTTCTGCATTCCTTTGACCAAAGCCAAATTTTACCCACTTCTCCTTCTTCTGGGCTCCCTTCACCAAAATGACGATAAAATCTTTACCAACCACTAACAAATTGTGATGCTCAACCACACAACCGTCATGTCAGACATGGAATATTAGCTAAATTTGCTACTAAAAGTCACTGCATGAAAAATGAGGTTTGCATAGTGAATAGAAACTAGTGATTTGCACTGATTCACACATGATTTGTGGCATTTATTTGGAAATGCCGTGTGTGTACTAAGATTTTTTTTTTAAACTGACATTAGATTGTTAGTTCACTTGTTAATGTAAATATGCATGTGTATCCGACGCTCCATTTACACACCTCCACTTTCTGAAAGAGGATCGATTCACACTGCTTTGTTAAATAGACATGTCTTTAGAGATGTGTCATATTTGCATTTGGATAGGGACAAAATGTGGAGAAATACCCTAGACACAGCTATCAGTTTACAGCACATGAACTTTACTTTTGGTGCACTGAGTGCGTTAGGTGTGTTTAGACAATTACTTACCTGTAAGTTTACAAAGTTTATAACGTGTTTATCTTAACAAAAACAGTCAGTTTAAACATAGCAAATACACTAGCTATAGTATGTAAATGGGCAGCTGGGTTCATAAACATACGATTTACATGCTCAAAGATTTGCAAAATAACAAAGAATAATGATGAAGACGTATGAAAGATTTTGGTGATGTATTTGTATTAGGATAAAGGACAACTACTGATGTACAGATGTAATACCAATCTCACAGCAAAGTTAATGCAAAGGAAGGGGAAAGGACAGACTTGCTAACCTTTAAAATGTTCCCAGTCCATGAATATGCTGTGATGAACATACTTCTCTTGTTACCTTTTTCCTGTTTTACGGTTCTGGGGTTCCCCACAAAGCTCTAAAGGCTGATGGAGACACAACCTGAATGCATTTTATAGCACTAGGCATTAACTTTCCTGAAAAAATTCACCACCTTCACTTCAAAGTTAGGCTAAGTTTAGGCATAAACAAAGGCATAAACAAGTTTAGGCATAAACAACATTCCCTGAAATTAGGCTTCCAGCTGTTTCTTCCCACCTCTGCTCTCTAGTTTTGGTGAAGTTTGAGGTGCAGGTGCTCTCCTTGGCTTAACTATAGTATCTGCAAAGCTGCTAATAGATAAAAACAGTCCTTGAAATATAGTACCTGCTCCAGTGTTCTTTTAGACGACAGTGATATGGATAGAGAACGGCCATCACAACACTCACGATCATTTTCTCTCATTTCCTTGTCTGCTAGTCACCTAGGGAGGACACCTAAAGACATGCTTGCTTGCAGGGAGTGAAATTCCAAAGTTCAAAACTAAACCAACTCTCTTGGCTCCTTTTCACAATAACTCAAATGAAAGCATTGTGATCTAGTGGATAGCATGCTGGCTGGGAATCCAGGTTTTATGTCTGGATCTACTGCTGACCTGCTGTTTGACCTTGAGCAAGTCACTTCACCTCTCTGTGCTTCTGTTCTGCCTTTCGTCTGGCTTGTCTAGTTAGATTATAACTCTTTAGAGTAGAATCTGCCTCTTATTATGTGTATGGATAGTCCCCAGCATCATCAATTCCCAACCTGGGTTATGGTCTTTGGGTGCTACTACTATAATACAAATTAAATAATAATTATAAATAATAATAAATATCCTTCCCCCAAAGAACCCATAAAACAAAAAATATATATATTTATATCTACAATAGATAAATACAAGCCCTGAGTGAGAAAAGGAAATGAAATCCTCAAGCCTCTCTTGTACCAATCAAAGGATTTCTTATTATATGCCTATTATTCTAATAAAGTTACAACTTTCTACTTTGTTTTATTCACTGTTTATGTGTGATTGTCTATAACTGATGTATAAGTTAACTAATGACACATTGCAGTCAGTGAGCCCTCTTGGTCAGGTCACCATTGTAAATCTAGTATAATCTTATTTCAATGGTTTCTTATTGTAGAAGATGTTTTATATTTCTAAACAGACACACACACTCAATTCCAACATTCTTTAGATTTTTCAGTTTGCTCATGGCATAGTGTGGATGTTTGTGTCATTAGGCTTCTCCGCTTCATTCCTTTTGTCTACGTGAATAGAACCATCTTCAATAAAAAATGAAATTACAAAAATGGACAGAACTCCATTAATATTTTCTGGTAACAGTAGAAGGCTTCAGAAAGGAACTCAGGTTACTTCTCATTCCTGGTAAATTTTTTCTACACACTACAGTGAGTCAAAATTTTTCTTCAGAAATTATTTTTGGACAAAGAATGGCTTTTGTAGCGGTCAGCACAGAAATTTCCATTGAAAAGAACTGATTTTGACAAAGTTTTGGGGACTTTCTTTTAAATAAACCCTCACACTTGAAAATCAAAATGCTTCTGTTTTTGGCAATCAAAACCAACATGTTCTCAGGTTTCAGTTTTTCAACAAACGCCAGTAACTTCTAATTTTTGACATTTTCCACTTCGTTGAAATTTTTCACAGAAATAAAAACAAATTCCTGATTAGCTGTGACACAAACACGGTATGTCTACACTGCACCCTCTACACACATTCAGCAGTGTGTAGCGTACATACCCACAGAGCCATCCAGCACAGGTATAAATAGCAGTGTATCTGATGAGGCATGGATGAGGCAAGGAAAGACACACCTGAAGGGTGTGGCTATGTATGTAAGCACATATTGTACGAGCTCTTTACTCACCCAAGCCATGTCTTTCTGCCTCCTCTGCGGCAGTGGGGTGTCCTCCTGCCTCCCTGCTTCTGGAACCTTTCCCCGCTATAGGGAAAGACTCCCCCAGTGGGGAAAGGCTCTGGCAGGGGGAAGGCAATGGGGAAAGGTTTGGGCAGCTCCCCGCCACGGAGCCCTTCCCCACCGCAGGGAAAGACTGAAGCCGTGGGAAAAACAAGGTTACTTACCAGTAACTGATGTTCTTCGAGATATGTTGATCATGTCCATTCCACTATAGGTGTGTGCATGCCTCCGTGCACAGTTACCTGGAACTTTCTTCCTCTTAGCAGATCCCGTAGGTCTGGCTCCAGTGACCCCTGGAGCCCCACACACATGCCGCGGTATATGAGGCACTGCTGGCCCTACGGCCCCTCAGTCCCTTCTTTTTGCCAACTCCGTCAGTGGGGACGAGGGGTGGGTTGTGGAATGGACATGAGCAACACATCTCGAAGAACATCAGTTACTGGTAAGTAACCTTGTTTTCTTCTTCGAGTGCTTGCTCATGTCCATTCCACTATAGGTGACTAAGCAGCAATACCTTCGAGGTGGGTCGGGGTTAGCGGTGAGCTGCCCTCAGCACCGCTCTGCCGACCAGGTGGCGGCTTTGCAGATGTCCTGCAGGGGCACTCTCTCCAGGAAGGCTGTAGACGAGGCTTGAGCTATGGTTGAGTGCCTGGTAGCGGCAACCTCACCTGCTCGGAGCAGAACTTGATGCATGATGTAATCCACAAGGAGATGCGCTGGGTGGAGACAAGTGAGCCACTGTGATGAAGAGCTGAGTCGATTTCCGGAATGGCTTTGTATGCTCGATGTAGAAGGCCAGGGCTCGTCTCATGTCCAGCAAATGCCATCTCCTCTCCTCCTCCGAACCGTGCGGTTCGGGAAAAAACACAGGGAGAACAATATCTTGATTACAATGAAATTGGGACACCACCTTGGACAGGAAGGCTGGATGTGGCTTCAACTGCACCTTATCCTTATAGGATACTGTAAAAGGGGGCTCTGAGGTCAAGGCCCTAATCTCGGAGACCCTCCTAGCCAAGGTAATGGCCACCAGGAAGGCTACCTTCTATGAAAGCATGAGCAGAGGGCATGAAGCCATGGGTTCAAAGGGGGGCCCCGTGAGTCTCAAGAGGAACAGGTTGAGATCTCAGGGCCGCACCGGGTTGCAGACCTGCGGATAACGCCTCCCCCCCTAGGAACCTGACTGACATGGGATGAGAGAACAGCGATCTCCCCTCTAGCGGCTGATGGAAGGCCGAAATGGCCGCCAGGTGAACCTTCAGCAAGGCCAGAGCCAGACCCTGGAGCTTTAGCTGGAGCAGGTACTCCAGGATCACCTGTGTAGGCAAGAGGCTGGATGGAATACCCCGGGACTCCGCCCAACAGGTAAACCGTCTCAACTTAGCTCGATACATGACCTGTGTAGAAGGCTTTCTGCTGCCAAGCAGGACTTGCTGGACCTGCACCGATCAGGCTCTCTCCCCCTCCGTCAGCCAGAGCCTCCAGACCGTGAGGTGCAGGGAGTCCAGGTCTGGATGCAACAGGCGACCATGGTCCTGGGATAGAAGATCGTGCCGCCTTGGGAGCTCCAGGGGTGGGGCGATCGAAAGGTCCAGCAGCATCCTGAACTAGTGCTGTCACGGCCAGGTCGGAGCGATGAGTATAACGTCCACCCTGTCCCTCTTTATTTTCAGCAGGACCTTGGGCAGGAGTGGAATGGGCAGAAACACATACATGAGGGTCTCCGTCCAATCCATGAGGAATGTGTTGGAAATCGACCCAGTCTTGCGACCCCGGAGCGAGCAGAACCTCGGACACTTCATGTTCCAGGCCGATGCGAATAGGTCCAGTTGGGGAACGCCCACTTCTGGAAGATCATAGCCACCACCTCTGGGTACAACGATCAGTCGTGGCGGGGTAGAAACAACCTGCTGAGGTGATGCACCTCGTCGTTCCTGACTCCCGGGAAGTGAGAGGCAGTCAAGTGGAAATCGTGCCTCATGGCAAAGTCCCACAGACAGATAGCTTCCTCACAGAGGGCCGAGGAGCGCTCTCCCCGCTGCCTGTTTATGTAAAACATGGCTGCGGTGTTGTCCGTCAGCATCTGCATCATCCTGCCTGTCAGGAATCGGAGGAACACCTTGCACACTAGGCGAATGGCCCTCAGCTCCTTCTCACTGATGTGCAGGCACCTCTCTTCCCCCTGACCAGAGCCTTTGAGTGCCTAGGTTGGCACTGATGTGGGCTCCCCATCCTACGTCCGACGCGTCGGAAATTAGGGTGACCGACGGGACCATTTCCCTGAACGGAACACCCTTCATCACTGCCCTAGGAGTCCACCACCAGTTTAGGGAGGCTAAGATGGGTGGGGGAACTGTGACCACCCAGTCCAATGGGTGTCTGCTCGGCACATATATCGAGGGCAACCATGCCTGAAGTGGTCTGAGCCTCAGGCAAGCTAGTCTCACTACGTACTTGCAGGCCGCCATGTGGCCTAACAGCTGTAGGCAGTGCCTGGCTGTTATCGTAGGGCACTGGTGCAGCGAGGACATGATAGAGACCATCGCCTCGAAACATGGCTGAGACAGGAAGGCTCTGGCTTGGGAAGCGTCCAGGGTGGCCCCAATGAATTTTATGCGTTGCACTGGGGTTAGTGTGGACTTCTGTTTGTTTATGAGTAGTCCCAGCCTGCTGCACATGGAGCAAGTGAGGGTCACACTTTCCTGCACTTGGGACCTGGACCTACCCCAATCAGCAAATCGTCCAGGTAAGGAAAAATCTGCACACCCTTTCATCTCAGGTGGGCAGCCACTACCGCCATGCACTTGGTGAACTCTCTTGGAGCTGAAGATAGGCCAAAGGGCAGGGCTGTAAACTGGTAGTGGGAGCCAGCCACCATGAAATGGAGAAAATGCCTGTGGCTAGGGAGAATGGACACATGAAAGTATGTGTCCTTGAGGTCGAGGGCAGCATACCAGTCTCCTGGATCCAGGGAAGGAATTATGGAGGCTAGGGAGACCATGCGAAACCTGAGTCGTTGGACGTATTTGTTTAGATGATGCAGGTCTAATATGGGTCTCAGACCCCCCCATCGCCTTGGGGATGCAGAAGTACCTTGAATAGAACCCCTTCCCCCTTCTGCCTTGAGGGACCATTTCCACTGCTCCTATGTTGAGGAGCATGTCCACCTCCTGTAAGAGGAGTTGCTCGTGAGAGGGGTCCCTGAAAAGCGACTGAGGAGGAGGGTTGTTGGGGGAGGTTAGATGTAAACTGTAGGGCATAGCCCCCTGAGACTATCCCAAGGACCTAACGGTTCGAAGTGATTTTTGTCCATTCGGGATAGAAGGGCCTTAACCTGTTTAGGAAGGGGCGGGGTGGATCCAGGAGAGCAGTCGGGGCGCCACCCTTGGGTGTACCATCAAAATTGCCTCCTTTGGTTGCCCGATATCCTGGGGGGCCTCTGCTGGGGAGCTGAGGATGAGCTAGGGGGCTGATTCCTTTTTCTAAACCCCCTCTTCCTATCCTTATTCCTATAGGGTTGAAAAGGCCTGGGCGGAGGCCTTGGCTGCTGCTGTGCCTGGGGCCATGACTGACACCTGGAAAACTGGGGCGTGTAAAGGCTCAGGGAGCAAAGCGTGGCCCTGGAATCCTTCAGACCGTGCAACTTTGCATCAGTCTGATCGGAGAATAGGGCTGACCCAACAAAGGGGAGGTCCTGAATAGACTGCTGCACCTCCTGGGACAGGCCTGAGGATTGCAGCCACGAGCACCTTCTCATACAGATAGCGGAGGCTATGGCCCTGCCCGCTGAGTCAGCAGCATCACAGGATGTCTGGAGCGCTGCCCTAGCTACCGTGGTTCCTTTCTTCACGAGGGTGCTAAAATCTGCAGCCTGGTCCTGAGGCAGGACCTCAGCGAATCGCCTGAGGGAGTCCCACAGGTTAAAATTATATCTGCCCAGGAGGGCCTGATGGTTGGCAATCCCGAACTGCAGGCTTGCCGTGGAACAAACCTTTTTCCCAAACAAATCCTGCTTCTTATTGTCCTTTTTCTTGGAAGTGGATCTTTGCTGACCTTGCCTGTCTCACTGGTTAGACGCGTCTACTACCAGGGTTGCCAGAGCAGGGTGAGTGAACTCAAACCCCTCGGCCGGGACGTAATATTTCTTCTCAGCCACCTTTGACGTAGGGGTGACTAAGGAAGGGTTTGCCACAGGGCCTTTACAATCTTAAGGATCCTTTCGTGGACTGGGAGGGCCACTCTTGATGGGGCAGCCACTGCCAGCACATTAAAGAGGCTATCTTCGGCCTCTTTTAACTCCTTCACCTCCAGCCCCAAGTTGGAGGCCACCCTCTTGAGCAGCTCCTGGTGCGCCCTGAAATCCTCCAGTGGCACCAAGTGATCCCAGGAGACTGCCTCATCAGGTGAGGAGGAAGAAGACTGCCAAGGTGCATCCTGCAGGTGTGCCCTCTCCTGGCACCCCCGATGACATAATGGATTGGGGCCCAATAAGGCCATTAAGGCCATTGTTGCAGCCATTGTCCTGGGGCCAACCCGGGGCTGACTGCGCCACAGGCTGTGATGCTTTGTGGGGGCGTTGGCTCTCCCGACGTCTGTCCCACCTGGGAGACCCCGAGTCATTCTCATAGTCCAAGGCCCTGGACCAGCGGTGCCACGTACGTCCTCGGTCCCGGGCACCCTTCCGTGCCGGGGACTGCCCTCTCGCCTCCTCCGACCTGGAGGACAATGAGGACTGCCTCCGTCGCCGTGAATGGTGCCAACCAACGGAGCTGTGCTCCAAAGAGCTAGAGGTACCAGAACGTTGTCTTGGTACTGAGGATTTCCGCTGCCGCTTGCCTTGGAGCCCTGCAGCCACCTGCAGTGACTGATGTCAGCGCCGCTCCAAACTCCTTGGTGCCAAGCCGGACACCAGTGACCTGATCCCATGTTGTGGACTGAGCTGTGCCGGGTCTTCCTCCGGCAACTGGGTTCCACGCCGTCTCGGTGCGGGCGAACTCCTTGGTGCCAGGTCCTCCGACGGTGACTGGGTTCTGCGCCGTCTAGGTGCGGGCAAACTCCTCCATGCCCAGGATCTGGAACGGGAGTTGTCCGAGCGCCGCCTGGCAGACCTCGACCAGTGCCGCCTCCTGGCATGTGCTGCCTCCAGTGCCGGGGATCAACATTGGCACTGAGAGGGAGACTCCACGTCTTGTGCCGGAGCAAGTCAGCTCAACATCGCTGACCTGGAGCGACTAATGGGGGAGTAGCTCTGCTCTACCCTCGGAGACCGTCTGGCGGGAGATCTTCCTCCCCGCCCTTCAGGGGGACCCAATATGGGTTTCCCCTGTGACACCGGCCCCTTCTCCCTCGGCGGGGGGCGGAGGTGGCATAGGCAGAGCCAACAAGGTTCTTGTCGCCTGAGAAGCCTCCGGTGACGACGGTGTCGGCAGGGGCACTCTCCCACTCCCAGAAGTTGGGGGAGGTTCCCTGACTGGAGATGTAGGCACTGGAGAAGACTCAACGGGCCAGGTCCGGTGCATCTCTGAACTCGACCCTGCCCATACCGACGGCGCAGGGGAGTGTCTGCGCTCCGCACACTGCTTCTTCCTCTTCGGTGCCAGCGATGTTGCACGGTGCCGCGTCGAGGGCGGTGTGCTCTGTACAGAGGTCATGCTCAGTGCCGAGTTGTAGCGGGCCAGGTCGGACGCCGGGTGGAGCACTGCCTCCATCAAAAAGGCTTTCAACTGGATCTCTCAGTCCTTTTGAGTCCTTGGTTTAAAAGCCCTGCAGATCTTACACCTCTCTTTTCTATGGGCTTCCCCCAAGCACTTAAGGTAGCAGGAGGCACATGGCTTGAATCCCAGTGACCGGGGCATAGCCCGGCTGCTCCAAGTGCCCGCAGGAACTTGCCTTATCTCTAACTACTTTTAACAACTACTTAACTAACTAAAACTAACTGAGAATATCAAAGAAGTCTGAACAAGGGAAATAGTACTTGCTGAGAGCAAGGCTAGTTCCAGCAACCGTCACGGGTGGAAAGAAGGAACTGAAGGGTCGTAGGGCCGGCAGTGCCTCATATATCGTGGCATGTGCGTGGGGCTCCAGGGGGCGCCAGAGCTGGCCCTACAGGATCTGCTAAGGGGAAAAAAGTTCCAGGTAACCGTGCACGGAGGCGTGCACACACCTATAATGGAATGGACATGAGCACGCACTCAAAGAACAACATAACTCAGCTCCCTGATACTGGAGCCCTTCCCTGCTAGAGGAAAAGACTCTGCCGGCTCCCTCCTGCCACAACCATTCCTCCCCGCAATGAAAGGCTGAAGCTTTTCCGCACTGCCAGAGCCTTTCACTGACGTGTAGCTACACACCACAGTGTGGACACTACCAGCTTTTCACTGCAGGGTTTAGCTACACATACACCATACATCACTGCCAGCGGTGTGCAGTGTAGACGTAGGCCCTCCAACACTCCTCCGCCCCCAGCGCATGACGGTGTGTCCCAATTTGGAGTTCTTTTGGTTTAAACTTTTTTTTAAAAGCATTATTATGAACAACATTTTATCAAAAGTTACATGTAATGAAGTCAGCACATGACTTTTTGTGCTATCTTTTATGTGGATTTTAAAAAACACGGCACATTGTATACACACACACATTTACATATGAGCACATATAGACTCAACTTTCAATATTGACACATTTGAAGCTTGCCACAATGTTTCTGTGAGCTGTAATCAGATGCCTTTCGGTATGGGGATGGCCAAACCCTGGATATATGCAAGGTAGGGACCAGAATGCATGCAATGGCATGACAACATTGGAAGAATGAATGGGCATGAGGACCACATACACTTTATTAATTCATTTTTTATTAATGATTTAGGATTTAGCCGGGCTTGTCCAAGGATAACAAACAATATTTACCTTTATGTAACATCCTTCTACACAACAGGGTTTAAAAACTGATTTTACTTCCATATATATGAGAGAGAGAGAGAGAGAGAAAGAAAGAAAAGAACTCAAGTATGATGGTGTGGTAGTGTAAAGATTTGTATTAGCATAAGTTTGGGATGGCTGCAATACTTTTGACTGTTAAAGCCATGAGTGAATTCTGCAGCTCTTTCTAAAACAAGAGCCAATATTTATTTAATATTAGCATTTGTATTATGGTAATATCTAGGGGCCCTTATCAGGAATGTGGATCCCATTGTGTATACAAACATATAACAAAGAGATGATCTCTGCTCCAGGGACCATAAAAGCTTTATCTCATGCCACATCATGGAATATTCTGCATATGCCACATGTTACAGAAATGCTATTTTAGAAATGTTTTAAAAGGTTCTTATTGAGACTATTTTTCATCTCTTTCCACCAGACTGTCTTAGTATCATGAGTATGAATGCACAGATCTCAGAAGGCAAGACAAAAACTAATTTTTTTTAAACTCCAAAAATTACCTCCATCAGTTTTCTATATATAAAAACGTCTAGTCTGATCTCTCTCAAGCTTCCCAACAAGGGGTGTGTGTTGTGTCTCCCTTTAGAAAGCCCTGAATTGCCCATTTCCAATGACTAACAACAGGCATTTTTAGCTCTGCGTGCTTGACAAAGACCTACCTTAATCCCACTGTTCCAGGACTGAGTGTTGCCTATATTGGGCCATGGACCAGTGTTTAAAAAAAAGAAAAAAAAATTTCTCTGGCTGGTTGTTTGAAATGAAAAAAAAAAAAAAAAGCAGCTGATGAAAGTTGCTGCAGGCAGGCCATTTGCCCGGTTTTAAGATGGACAGTTCTGTTTTTAAATGGTTTGTCCCCTCTCCACTTCTGAGACAAAAGCAGATGTGGTTTTGTCCGGCATCATGGATGGGGGATGCCATTTTGAACAGTGTACCCATCTGTCCCCGCTGGTGTGACCTCATATGCATGATGTGTACAAGGCACACCGATGGCCATGGTTTGGTGCGCTTTTCAAAATGGCACTCTCTGTGCATGCAAGGTCATGCTGGTGTGGACAGACCGACCCATGCTGTTCCAGGAAGTGTCGGAATGTCTGGTATTCTGGGAATGCAAGAGTGGCCACCCGAAAGCTGCTCTGAGGATTGGAATGTGCCTCCCAATAAAGATTAGTCACTGGGCAGAAGGCAGGGGACATAGTGAAGAGATGCATTACAAATGCAGTTCATCACATGGCTGTGCAATTTAGCACATGGCTATCACCAACATAGGCCTGTTGTGTGTATGCACATGCACAGAGATGTCCATTAACCATCATCATCACCACAGAAATTCAGTCGTTTCTGGGGTGGAATCTGGTGGATGTTTAACACTGCAAAATTAGGCGTGGAGGTGGGGAAGAGACTATAAGGCACCTCTGGATGCTGTGGGACTTTGAGGTGTGCAATGCCCTGTGCCTGTGAGGCCTATGCAGCCTATGTATCGCATTGGGTGGGAAAACTGCCTTCCATTTCACATTTGGCTTTCTACAGGGCAGACAGTGATACACTCACTCATGCTGAGTTGCATTTTACCCCACAAGCAGTCTCATTGGGGTTACTTGCAGAGTAAGACTCTACTCAGCTTGAGTTAGGGAACTGAGATCTGATTCTCTAGATCCGAATATGAATCAAGGCGAATATTTCCCTTAAAAATAAACTCACATGTCTCTGAACCTGATTACAAACTATTCACAGAGTCCAGTTATATTATATATTCCCACATGTCTAGACACACACGTGCGTGCAAATGTACACCCAGAAATAAGTTGCATATATCCGTGTGTAGAAGAAATGACAACAAAGCTATGCAGTTAAGAAACACAACAGTTACTGAAACACATGCGCTGCATCAAAAGAAGCTGGATGGGGTTATCACCATATGACAGTATGGGACTACAGCATCCATTCTGATTAAAGAAGTAAGATTAAAGCATCACATCCAATTCTCTCTATTGTTACACAAGTAGACCATGCAATGCACATTCACAGTCGCAGATTACAGTTACAAATTCCACCACTAATGGCCCTATTATTAACATGCCACCTGTTACCTTTTCTAAGAAGCTGAAAATATCTTAAGAACCTTTTCAGCCTGACAAACGCAGTTTAATTTTGATTGCCTTTCATAGTACAGCCAGACCTGCTTCACCCAGGTCTTATTTCTCTCACGTGTGCCAGAATGCAAAACCAATTCCTCAGTTTCCCCCCCAGACGTTGCAAGGCATTCATTTTGCTCTAGTTTATCAATATACCTGGGATTCCATATCCGATTGCTCCTTTACAGTAAAAAACACACCCACCCAGTATTCTACCATTGCCTGTTGCCTTGGTAATCCAAATGCCTGGGTACTCGCTGATTATCGGCTCGCATTGTTCACACCGCAGCGCGTCTGCTATGTTAATGTGAGATAATGGCAGCCAGAAGACTCCTTTTGTTCCCAGCTTTGCTGTTTATTCATAGTGCCTGGAGGTCAGCGACTGCTACAACAACCGGGGAAGGAACCGCTGAAAGCGTGAGCAGATTCCAGTTCTGCCTTTGCCTCTAAGACAGCAGGGAGGGGGGATGCACAGAAATAAGACTAGTGGAAGATCTGCAGAGAGAGACTCTCTGACTCAGAGAAGGTGTATGTGGCAGGCAGCAACGAGGAGGGTTTGATGGAACTGCACTTCTGAGATTACAGATGAAGCTAATTTACTCTCCCAAAAAAGCAGAACATTTGTTTGCTTAAAAATAAAAAAACCTGCAGGAACTGATGAATTCATTTTTGATGGGAAAGACAGAATGAGATTAGCTTGGTTTTGAATTTCAGAGGCGAGTTCAGGGGCTGATCGATTTATCGTGCAGAGACCTACATACGTCTGAATAGGAGGAAATTACTGAATGAGCAGCTTGTGCCTTTTGATCGGAACCCATGCATGATTTTGTTTTAATTGCAATTTCTAGGACAGAACAAACTGGCCTGTGCTCAACGGAAGAGACTGAGTTTTTAGAACGAAGCGAAGTAATTAAATAAAATGCATGGATGGATTTTCATTTGTTTTAGTTTCAGATGCAGGTTGTGGACTAATTCCTTAGTAATTTTATAAGACAAGCACAGCACAGTGCTTCCACAGCGATCTGGGATGTTGACTGTACTGTGTTGGTTCAAACTGGGGGCTGAGGGAGAAAAAGGGGAGAAAGCCTTCCTTGGGCAAAAATGACTTCACTGTTTTTGGTGTGACTAAATTGCATGGCATGTAAAGGACAGGTTTGAGAAATGTTAACAGAAGTCTTTTATACTTTGCCTGTCAAAGAGATTTGGAAAATGCTATTGCTAAAACAATGACAGCGGCAAACAAACTATCACATTTTATCTCCTTTGACATGGTAAGTGGTAAATGAGAGCACGAACAGGATTACTGCACTTTCCCTGAATCCTTTACTTAGCATGGTGCGAGATGAGCAAATTCAAGCAGCTCCCTTGGCTAATATGTTTTTCTTCACTCTTTTAACAGCCTCTTTATTTGAAGAAATAACTAATGCCCACTAAAGGCATTGTCAGTATCTAATTAATTTCACAGATACATCTGTACAGGTTGTTGATGTGCTCTGTCTTATTGAACAGAGTCTTTGTTGTTATCACTAATGAAACAGAGCCAGTGATGTTAGCTAGAATTCCTACCCACTTTCATTTAGGGGAATCATTAGAAAAGCTCTCCATCACTTCAATTACCAGTGGCTTGGCTACTTCCTTTCTTCTCACTGTGAAATGTAGTGAAACTTGAGAGCACAAGTGTGTGAGAATGTTAAAAATGTATTATATGCCTTCAACATTTTTTAGATCAGGAATTTATTCCTTTTATAATTTCCATCTTTAGTGAGGTAACTTATTAGCCAGGGTCACTGAGGAGATTCATATTTCCATCCAAGTTAATTCAATACAGGTATTTTTTAAAGCGAAGGTGTCAGGATAAAAATCACATTAAAATTTTTCATAGGTGCTACTAACATTAGATTATTAAAAAAGAATTCTAAAAACCAAATGTACTTTCCACCATTTATGCCATTATTTTTTTTTACTTTTTGCACTTCACTTTGATTTGGAAATGAAGCTAGATTACTAAATTCACTTTCCAGCCAGTCGTGTCACTTTCTGGTTCTCATGCAAGAATGTGATGCTAATCATGTGTTTGGGTTTCCATCACTTCAGACAGCTCTTTAAATAACTATCAAAGCAACAACCATTTCTATTAGTAACATATTGTAAACCATGTCCCCTCCCACCAACCTCTCTCTCTTTTTTTTTTTCAACTGACACAAAACTTAAAAATTTGGACAGGAAACTGTAGTTGTCTTTTAAATGGAAAATACAGACCTATTTCCTGATGCTCGAAGGGCCTGATCCAAAGCTTACTAAAGTCATCAGAAAGATCCCCCAATGACTTTAATGAGTTTTGGATCAGGCCCTACACAAAGTGCACCTTGCAGTAACACCAAACAGTTATCAGGCTGACAATCAAAACTGGTAAAAACAAGGGACTTGATCACAGATGAATTATTTTAATTCCAATGCCATCATAAAGGAGTTGGTGGTTTCACTGAAAACAAGTGACAGGGGGAACCCTCCTACCACACTGGATGGCAAATGCATGTCTATTCAGCACCAATTATTTGCTTTGTACAGTAACCTTCATGTAAAGAGCATGGTGCTGTTATTAAGGTCAGTAAACTAAATAGTAAGTTACTTACTTATTAACTGCAAATAGTAAATATTCAGCAAAGTTCCTCCAGAAGCATTTAAAAACCCTAGTGTAGGCAGGGCATGCTGTATTTCAACAGGTATTGGCCAGCTGAGGTGAATCTTAGTGAGACGCTCAAGAGTTTCACCTCAAACTGCTAGCACATGTTAAATTAAAACTTGCCCTATCTACACTAGGGATTTTAAATGTGTTAGCTAACACCTTGTATTAAAAAAATCCCTTTTATCCTAGTCTAGATGAGCCCTAAAGGACAACAGAATACTATTTTAAACACAGTTCTAATATCTATGTGCACACGTTTCCACAAACACACACACACAAATTGTATGCTGTCAGTATCATTGTTATTTATTATTAGTACTACAGAAGCATCTGGAGGCCCCAGTCAAGTATCAGAGCCACATTGTGCTAGGCACTGTATATAGAAATAATTAAAAGGTGGTCCTTGGCCCAAAGAGCTTGCCATCTAACTGTACATGAAGAACATACACTTAAAGGAAGACATAAGAAGCAATCTTCCAATTGTTCTTTGCAGAAATGAGGTCTCTCATCCCTCTGTGTGCACCATTAAGACAGACCTCCAAATTATCTTGTCCAAAATGTAAGCACCACCCTTTTATATGCTTTATTTAAAAGATATTATCCAGCAATTATAAATCATAAGATGCAGATTTCCGTGCTAGAATCTGCATATTAATCATTTGAGTTCTGCTTCTGCACTTCTGGCCGCAATATGCATTCAAGACCTTCTTCCATCTCCTCCTAAGACAACACACTGATACTAATAGTGGTCTCATTTAGAGAGCTGCATACAGAGCAAAGGCAAGATGGCACTATTTTGGGAAATAGTTTTCTAACAATCACATTATAACCTTTTCTGTGCAAAGTTTTCAAGCAGGAGTGGCCACTTTTACCACAGTTTTAAGCAAACAAACTCTTGCCACCACAATGCTTTCCTCCAAGTCTTACCATTCGATCAAGGATTTATAACACAGAACCCAACAGATTTTGGACTCTGAACTTTTCTTTAATCTATTTCCTTTGATAGTGCATTCCACCACCTCCCCACATGATTAAAAAAAACCCAAAACCTTGCTCTTGCAGAATCAGGAGTAGCATAGGTTGCCTTACTAGACATATTCCTTTAAATTAAGCTTTCACCATCTGTTAGTCCTGTTCAGTCCCTTATTGCACATATTTCACAGTTTCATCACAAAAAAGATGGAAATGCTTTGAAAGTCCACAGATGCCTCCTCTTAGCAATGCCACATGTGTCGGTCTTGATTGTTCCCGTGTTTCAAGCCCAAGCTGGGTGTGGAAAGGACCCAAAACTCTCAGGACAGAGGCTTACGTAATATACAAATGTTTGTTTTCACAGAAAACTGGCATCTTGCTCCACAGCTTCTACTTTTAAAATTACTGGACTTGGAAAACGATTAAAGTGGTTATCTGCATTGTTAGTCAAAACTGCCAGAGGTGGTGATGGAGGCAAGGTCTCCGGTTGCTTCAGAAATGACTCCATCAATAGTTTGGAGCTGGATGACATCTGACCTTAACAAACCATGCACAGGGCAGGACCCTAAGCACACATAAAACATTTAGCTGCAGAGTGATCGCCCACAATGATCACCCACGAACACCTCCCAACAAAATACATCTGTTACTGGCTGCATTTAAAATGGAAAGACCACCACCACTCTGCCTGCCTTAAAACAATTTTAAAGAATACCAAAAGTGCTATTTTGGAGCCACTGCTTAGGCATAAAATAATAATGATAATTAATAAATAAAGTGCCTAAAAACCTAATTGAATTACTAGTTAATTTGAGCGTCAGTTTAATTTTTTCAAAACCTCCAGAACCAAATCATTTGTTTTAAAATATAGCTTTATCCCTTTATTTCAATCAATTTTGATTGCTCAAAGCAGGCATTATTATAATTCAATCACTGGCTATAAGAAAACTGCCATTTAATTAATATGGAAGGCCAAAATTCAAAATGAGATAGAAGATAAAAAGAATCATAGGAAGACTCATGATAACATATGAGACTACAACAGCCAGCTGCGTGTTTCAAGACATTGTCACTGGCAGTGTAAGCACAGATACAGTAGATGCTTGTTTGTAGCAAGACCTTTGAAGAGCAACTGCCGCTTAAGAGCAATATTTTTCCTGGGAACACATTCCCTACTGTGAATCGTCAACGCTCCCCATAACAACAACACTTATATGTTGCTACTAATGAGCGTCTATTTTATGTGCTATACAATCTGTAATATGCACACTGGTATGGGGTCAAACTCATCATAAGCAGCAGTAACGTGCAGCTTCCACAGACTCTGAAGGAAGCTGTACCCATTTAAAGCTGGGCTTAATAAGGTCCACTTATGACAAGGTCAATCACTTAATTTAATAAATGTGGTAAGTACAGACTTGATCAAAATAAAAGGAAGATAGTGTAATAATAATAATTTGTACTTACACAGCACCATTCCACAAGAATTTTAAAATTCTCTATAAATATTAATTAAAACTCAACCACCTTGTGTGGTAAGCATATGTTGCTATACATATTGGTAGAGCCCTGCGCAGATTCAAAATTTGTATTCACATCCGATCTGCAAACATGGTCCACGGATATCTGCAGATTTGCAGGGCTCTAGATATAAAATTTGGATTCACATCCATCCGCTATCCACAGATATGGTCCGCAGATATCCGTGGATATAAAGCTGATATCCGCAGATTTGCAGGGCTCTACATGTTAGCACAGCACAGACTGGGAAACTATAGTGTATGTCACTTGCCCACAGACACACAATATGAATTTCACCCTATGCTGAGGGCCAACGCAAGGATTATGTGCTAAATCCCACTTAAACTCTCACAGGAAGGCTAATTTGGGATTTAAGTGATGGACAGATCTCATGTTGGCCCTGTGCTCAGGGATGGATTTTAATTAATCAATGATAGTGTTGGGAACAAAATCCATGAGTTTACTATCCAGTCTTGCACTAACTACTGCACCACACTATGTTTTCTGAAATATAAAATGGGTTAGTTAAGAGCCAACAGAGCTCTTGATGCTCCATAAAACACAGATGTCAGTTCCTGCCCCAAGGAGCTTACAATAATGACCATATTTCACAATAAACCAAAAGCCTGTCCTTTTTCAAATTCAAGCCTTTATTTTATTGAATTGTTTGGCTTGCATGCAACTGACTTAGCATCCAGTTCCTTTACTATTAGTAAAAAATATTGAATAAATAATTAGAGCACACAATTCACCTCTCACATTTAAAAGACAATTTGCATTCATGAAAAACCCAAGCAGAGAGAGAGTTTCAGGTTCTGTGTGCTCAGAACTACGCAACCAGAAGCCAATGCTAAAATCGTCCAAATATATATCTTGTAACACAAGAAACTTTCAGCCTTGTTTTCTTCTTCCCTTTGCCCTAGGGGTACGGTTTGACCTGAAATATTCCTGTCAGAGCCCTCTTGGCTCATTTAAACTCTTCACCAACCCAGTTAATGCCTTTGAAAAACTGTTGGACTGTACTCTAGAAATTGGCCACACCTGGAATCTTCCTCTGAGTTCTTTTGAAATTCATGGGCATATATGAGTCATTGATAATTCTGATGAAAATTATCCTGAATGCTTATGGTTCAATGTCTTAACAAATAAAACACAAGATGAGGTATTAGTTGGTGTAAGCTACAGAACATCAAATCACACTAGGGAACAGGATGACTGCTTCCATATGCACCTATAATGTGTAGGGAAAAAAGGCTCCATGATCATGGATGATTCAGTTTGACTGACATATGTTGGAGGTTTCATACTGCTGGTACTAAAACATCCTTGGAATTCCTAAACATTATAGATGACAATCTCCTAACTCAAAAAGTGTTGCAGCTAACGTGGGAGAGTTCTTTATTAGAACTTGTCTTAAAGAGGAACTGATCACAGAACTAAAAAATAATGGTAGCTTTGGTACAAGGGATCATGACTTGGTCACATTTATAATGTGCAAGCAGAATAAATTTCAGACCAGTAATATATATATGCTTGGTGCTTTAACAAGGTTAATTTCACATAGCTGAAAACAATTATGAACCAAATCAGCTGGGAGGAAGAATTTAATCAGAAAAATGTGAATGATAATTGGGCATCATTTAAAAAACTGTATTTTATGCCCAAAAACCTGCAATCTCATAATCCTAGAAGAAGGCTGTACTAGTTAAAAAACCATCCTGGTTTAAAGCAGAAGTGAAAGCAATAGAACAAAGGGAAGAAAGGGGAAGCTGATGGTATGATAGTATTGAATATAAATCAGAAGTTAGAAATTGTAGAAAATTGATAAGGGAAGCCAAGGGACACAAGGAAACATCTACAGTCAGCAGAGTTAAGAAATAAGAAGGAATTTTTTAAACCTATTAGGAACAAAATTAAACGTGACAATGGTATTGGTCCAATACTAGATGGAAGTGGTGGAATTATCAATAGAAATGCAAAAAAGGCAGAAGAGTTCAATAAATATTTCTGTTCTGTATTTGGGGAAATAACTTATGATGTAGTCTCTTCATATAGTGATGATAACACTCTTAAACAGAAGCTACTATAACACTCTTAAACAAAAGCTACTAGAGTTAGACCTTTTCAAATCAGCAGATGAAATATAACATGCATCCAACAGTTTTAAAAGAGCTGGCTGCAGAGCTTGCTGGACAAAGTTAATGTTCTATAAGTCTTGGAGCACTAGGGAGGTTCCAGAAGACTGGAAGAAAGCTACTGTCGTGCAATTTTTAAAACGGGTAAATGGAATGACTCGGGTAAATGATAGGCCTGTCAATCTGACATCGAGCCAGGCAAGATAATGGAGCGGCTGATATGGGACTCGATTAATAAAGAATTAAAGGAGGGTAATGTAATTAATGCAAATCAACATGCATTTATAGAAATCAGATCTTGTCGGACTAACTTGATTTTTTTTAATGAGATTACACATTTGGTTGATAAAGATGAAAGTGCTGACATAATATATTTAGACTTCTATAAGGCATTTGACTTGGTACCACACAACATTTTGATTACAAAACTATGGCACATATTAAATGGATTAAAAACTAGCTAACAGATAGGTCTCAAAATGTAACTGTAAATGGGAAATCATCATCGAGCACGTGTGTTTCCAGTGGGGTCCTGAAAGGGATTGCTTCTTGGCTCTACACTATAACATTTGTATCAGTGACCAGGTATAAAACAAAATCACCACTGATAAAGTTTGCAGATGACACAAAATTTGGGTAAATAATGAAGAAGACAATAGGAATGAAGTGATAAATAATGAAGAGAGTAGGTCAGAGTGATTTGGATTACTTGATAAATTGGGCTTAAGCAAACAATATGTACTTTAATAAGGTTAAATGTAAATGTACACACCTAGAAACAAAGAATGAAGGCCATACTTACAGGATGGGGAACTACTCTGGCAAGCAGTGACTCTGAAAACAGATTTGAGCTCCCAGTGTGATGCTGTGGCCAAAAGGGCTAATGTGATCCTGAGATGCATGAAAAGGGGGAATCTCGAGTAGGAGTACATAAGTTATTTTATTTGGCACTCATGCAACCATTGCTAGAATACTGTGCCCAGCTCTGGTGTCTGCAATTCAAGAAAAATGCTGATAAATTTGAGAGGGTTCAGAGAAGAGCCACAAGAATGATTAAATTATTAGAAGACATACCTAATAATGAAAGAGTCAAGGAGTTAAATCAATTTAGTTTAATGAAGAGAAGGTTAAGGGATGACTTGGTTACAGTCCGTGAATAGCTACATGGGAAACAAATATTTAATGATGGGCTCTTCGAACTAGGAGAGAAAGGTATCACACAATCCAATGGCTGGAAGTTATAGCTAGACAAATTCAGACTGGAAATACAGCGTACATTTTTGACAATGAGGATAATCAACCACTGGAACAATTTACTAAGGGTCGTGGTGGATTCTCCATCACTGACAATTTTAAATCAAGATTGGATATTTTTCTAAAAGATATGCTCTAGGAATTATTTTGCGGAAGTTCTATAGCCTGTGTTATACAGGACTAGATGATCACAATGGTTCCTTTTGGCCTTGGGAGCTATAAATCTGTATGTAAGGTGCTTCAGATATGAATACCCAGAACCAGACTCTCATGATGTTTTTCTGGGTCAGATCCAGAAAGAGCCCATTTTCCAATCGAAAGAGCATAGGAACACAGGAATTGCCATATTAAATGTTGACTATCTGAAACCTGTATTGAATTTTAGACAGTGGCCATCACAAGATACTAAAGAAGGTTCAAGAAGGCCCATAATGGATTATTTGTGATAACCTAACTATAGGAGAAGTTTCTTCTTGATCAGAGACAATTTAGTGATTGGTTTATGTACTGAAGCATGAAGATTTACATTTTAAAAAAAATCCTAAGTAACGTAACTGTGTGTGCTCTCATTATGCACATAAATATCCAATACTTTTATGAATCTTATGAAGCACTTGGCTCCATTAATTTCTTGCGGCATTAAGTTTCACAGTTTGAACTAATATTGCTCTCTTTGGATGTAGTCAAAAGCTCCTAAAAATGGCTTGTGAGATTTTGGCATCACTGAATTAAGTTTTTTCGACCTTAACACATATGCAACCTCAAATCCAAACGAGAACCTAATCTGGATCCAAACACTGCCTCTTCAACCTAACTTGACTTAGTAACCTTGAGGGGATATTTCATGGTTGCTATTGGTCCTCTATTTCATAAAAGGCAAAAGAAAAAAAAACCCAGTAAATCCCCACATGATATTTAATTTGTTTTAAAGGTTCACGGCAGAACAACCATGGAAATGCACAGTCACAGCAAGGTCTGCAAGGCAGTTGCAAATCCGCTGTAACTGCCCTACCCTCTGACATATAATTTACATTGGCCAGAATTAGGGTGCAATGTAGAGTTGAAAGGAATGCATGTTATAAAGTGACGATACAAATCCCAACAGGTCTCAGAGGCTGCTGTGTGACATTATGTTAAACTGCCAGGCTACAAGAAGATATGCCCCAGGAGCGTTGTTTCCAGTGGGACATCACAGTATTGGGCAACGTTGATTTACGATTTACCTCACAGTGTCAGCCAAAGTAAAGCTTTTTTAAAAAGCACTAGTCCAGGAAAAAGAGAAGGAAACACGGTGTTCAACTGAAATTGAACATGCCCACTTGTAGCCATAATGGAAGGGTAAGTGTGTGACATATTATGGATACGTGGACTACTCAAAGACTATAGTATCACTTTTATAAACATTATATGTGTCAGTATGGGCTAGGGATTTTATTCTAGCCCCATGGGGAGGTTACAGGAGTTTCCTAGAGGAACAAAAATCACTGGGGGATAATACAAATTCCTAGGCCAGTAACCTCTACCTCTGGGGGAAACTGCATACAGTAGTGTAACCTGGTTCAAAAGACTTGACAACTGTGTAAAGTGACTAGCCAGCCAGAGAAGGTGGTCACTCTCACTCAATACAAGAACTGACATGCTGTGACCAATAATGACAGAACCTGTGGAAAAGGCCTGAAGGACTTTGAAACCTCCCAGGGTCTCCTGGTGGAAGAGGGATGTCTGCCTGGTCAGCAAAGGTCTGCTTGTAAGCTGTTTATAGTTTAAGATAAATTTTCTCTGTAATGCTTATGTTGTGAATAAACAATAGTTGCTTTATAAAGGCTGGATCGCTGGATAACCCTGGTCATTGCCCCTGGGAGAACACGACAGGAGATGCTGAACTGAAGTCAGACTTTCTAAAGAGACCACTGTGAATTGCAGTAGGAATTGCAGACTAAATCCCTGGTCTAGAGAGAGAGAGTTGCCAGACTCTGTCCAAGACAGATGACAGCTAGAGGCCTAAGACTTAAGTGGGATGCCCTCTGAGAGGCCACAAAGGAGTCAGAAGTGCAATTGACTCTGGAACTGTGACACAAGTCAATCAAGTATTTCAATCCCTAGCAATCGTAGAATCTAAATCTAGGTTTTGACAGGATATATTATTTACACTATGCACCTGATAAACTGGTTCACTGGATGATAGCCTGAAAGGATTATTGATGACTGCCTTTTCTCTCTCTCTTAGGTACTCACATGGTCTCCATTACTGTACTATTTGAGAGCCTCAAGATTTAATGTATTTATCCTTGAAACACTCCTGTGAGGCAGGGCAGTGCTGTTATCCCCATTTTACAGATGGGAACTGAGGCACAGAAAAACCTAAGTGATTTGCCCAAGGTCACACATGTTTGTAGTGGAACAGGGAACTGAACTCAGATGTCCCGTGTCCCAAGTCCCATACTAGTGCCCTAACCACTGGATCATCCTGTCTTTTCCTAGCTCTGCAAACCAGCCCCTCTGATTCTTTAGTGGGCAGGAGCATCTTGGCTCCCAATAAGGTGCATTACTATGCAGACTTCCCAGTCGATCTCATCTTGGATGATGAAAAGAGGCGAGTAGTTTATCAGAAGTCTGAACAGCAGGAAGCAGGAGTCCAACGATTATGTTTAGAATCAAAGGGGGTTTTTAGTAAGACATTTGTTTTCTTTGAGCTAATATAATTAAGTATTTGCTCCAAATCATTTCACAAGCTAAGTTAGAAAAGAAGCAGTCTAGCCACAGATGTCACTAAAATTAGTTATATTAGAATAAGGGGTATTACTTTTAATGGTCTAGATAAATGATGTGGAGCTTCCATATTTTTTCCATTAATGCAACAAAAATATACCAAAACCAACCTCAAACCTGAATATACAGAGCAAAACACACTGGCATAAAGTGGAGTCAACTCCATAAACTTTGGCATAACTGAACACAGTTTGACTTAAAAGTTCAGAGTGTATTCTTTAAGTCTTACCATAATGCACAAGTGTGAAGAATTTAAATGGCATTGTAACTGTACAGTCTTATAATGGTTTCATAATAAAAGTTTTCTGCATTTTGGCTATCAACAGAGCAGCTACAGAAATTATTTTTGGTTTGTGATATTAAAAATAAATAAAAAGAGAAACATAAGGGATGCGGTGCCAGAGTCTGGCGCTGCCTACACTAATACTCCCAGTCTCTCATTGACCTGGAGCCGTGCTACTGCTCTTTCTCCAGCTAGCTGGAAATTAGAGGTTTCATATCCTGCATGTTTTAGTCTCTCTTCAGACAATCCTTGGGGCTCACTCTTCTGCTCAAATGGGATAATGGTTTTATGAATTTCTCCTGACAGATGACATTAGAATGCAGTGATGGCTCTCATTTCCCTGATTAACCCCACAATATTAACACCTTGGTGCACCATCCAAGCTACTATAATCTAGACAGATATTTTAATGCAACCAAACAGAAAATAAACATCAATAAAACATTTGTAGCCCAGAGAAAACACATTTATTCTTTAAATAATCTATGGGAAAAGATCTGATGGGTGATATATAGCAGTGTTGTTTTAATTAATGTCAGTACAATTTGCCTCCTTCGGGTGGGGCTTGAGGCTTGATGTCTCAGGGGGCCAATTACATGCTTCTTTGCTAAACCTGAACTCTAGTCGGGAAATGGAAAAGTCACTTTATTATGCACTGGGTAGTTAGCAATGCTAAAAACTTAGCTTATTTAGTATGTGCTGGTGTTTTAGTTCTGATCCATGAATGAACAACTCTAGCTATCCTTTGTCATAGAATCATAGAGGTGTTGGACTGAAAGGGACCTCAACAGATCATCTAGTCCAGCCCCCTACACTCAAGGCAGGACTAAGTAATAACTAGAACATTCCTGAGGGGTATTTGTCTAACCTGTTCTTAAAAACCTCCAATGATGGAGATTCCACAACCTCCCTAGGCAATTTGTTCCTGTGCTTAACTACGCTGCAGTTAGAAAGCTTTTCCTAAAGTTCAACCTAAACCTCCCGTGCTGCAAGTTAAGCCCATTGCTTCTTGTCCCATCCTCAGAGGTTAAGGAGAACAATTTTTCACCTTCCTCCTTGTGACTTTTCAAGTACTTGAAAACTATTATCATATTCCCCCTCAGTCTTCTCTTCTCCAGACTAAACAAACCCAAGTTTTTCAATCTTTCCTCATGGGTAAAGTTTTCTAGACCTTTAATCATTTTTGTTGCTCTCCTCTAGGCTTTCTCCAAATCTTTCCTGAAATGTCATGCCCAGAACTGAACACAAAACTGAAGCTGAGGCCTTATCAGCGCAGAGTAGAGTGGTAGAATTACTTCTTGTGTCTTGCTCACTACACTCCTGCTGACACAGACCAGAATGATGTTCCCTTTTTTTTTCACAACTGTTTTAAATCATTGACTCATATTTAGCTTGTGATCCACTATGACCCCGTGATCCCTTTCCGCAGTACTCCTTCCTAGGCAGTCATTTCCCATTTTGTATGTGTGCAATTTATTGTTCCTTCTTAAGTGGAGTACTTTTCATTTGTCCTTACTGAATTTCATCGTATTTACTTCAGACATTTTCTCCAGCTTATCTAGATCGCTTCGAATTTTAATCCTATCCTCCAAAGCACTTGCAACCCCTCCCAGCTTGGTATCATCCACAAACTTTATACGTGTACTCTTTAGGCCATTACCTAAATAATTTATGAAGCTATAGAACAGAAACAGACCCAGGACTGATCCCTGTGGGACCCCACTTGATATGTCCTTCCAGCTTGACTGTGAACCACTGATAACTACTCTCTAGGAACAGTTTTCTAACCAGTAATTCTCCATATAGGTTGTATTTCTCTAGTTTGTTTATGAGGTCAAGCAAGAAAGACAGTATTAAAAGCCTTATTAAAGTCAAGGTATACCACATCTACCGCTTCCCCCCACCATCTACGAACCCTGTCAAAGCAAGCTGTTAGATTGCTTTGACATGATTTGTTCTTTACAAATCTATACTGACTGTTACTTATTACCTTATTATCTTCTAGGTGTTTGCAAACTGATTGCTAGATTATTTGCTCCATTATCTTTCTGGGTACTAAAGTTAAATTGACTGGTCTGTAATTCCCTGGGTTGTCCTTATTCTCTTTTTTATAGAGTGGCATTATATTTGTCCTCTTCCAGTCTTCTGAATCTCTCCCATTTTACATGAGCTTTTGCAGATAATTGCTAATGGCTCAGATATCTCCTCAGTCAGCTCCTTAGATATTCTAGGATCTATTTCATTATGCCCTCCTGATTAGAAGACATCTAACTTGTCTAGGTATTCTTTCCCTAATTTAGCCTCAGATCCTACCTGACTTTTAACTGGTGTTCATTATGTTAGATGTCCAAACGCTACTAACCTTTTTTGGTGAAAATTGGAAAAAAAAAAAAAAAAAAAAAAAAAAGGCATTTTAGCACTTCCGTCATTTCCACATTTTCCGTTATTGTCTTTCTCCCTTCATTAAGTAATAGGCCTACCCTGACCTTGGTCTTCATCTTGCTTCTAATGTATTTGTAGAATGTTTTCTTGTTCCCCCTTGTCTCTCGCTAGTTTAATCTCAGTTTGTGCCTTGGCCTTTCAAATTTTGTCCCTACATTCTAGTGTTGTTTTCTTATATTCTTCCTTTGTAATTTGACCCAGTTTCCTCTTTTTGTAGGACACTTTTTTGAGTTTCAAGTCATTGAAGATCTCCTGATTAAGACAGGGTGGTCTCTTGCCATACTTCCTATCTTTCCTATGCAGTGGAATAGATGCCCTTAACATCTCTTTGAAAAATTTCCAACTCTCTCAAACCTTAGACTTGGTTCCAATGGGATCTTACCTACCAGCTCCCTGAATTTGCTCAAGTCTGCTTTCTTGAAATCCATTATCTTTATTCTTCTGGTTTCCCTCCTATGATTCCTCAGAATCATGAACTCGATTATTTCATGATCACTTTCACCCAAAGTGCCTTCCACTTTCAAATTCTCAACCAGTTCCTCCTCATTTATCATGGTAATACGCATTTCAGTTAAAAGATTTCTCACCATAAATGAATTGCTATATGCTTCTACTCTTGTAATGGCAGGCTTGCGTGACTCACCTATGAGAGAGTGTGGGTTTCATGGAGCTCATAGAGTTCATGGGGGGTTGCATGGGTAGCTTCCCGGGAGGATCGTTTTGCCGGCTTTTCTGGTGACGAAGCAGCAAGAGCCGTCCCAATTCCTCACACCACGACGAAAGCAGCGCTGTGCAAACAGAACAAAATGAAAGTGTACAACTCAATGAAGAGTGCAGCTGTGTGTTGAGATGCAGGATATTTTAACTACATTAATCACTAACTGAAAGGACACATCCCAGTTCTGAAAACTTTCCCCATGAGCCACTACCATCAGATGAAGAATACGCTGTCACACTATAAGGGGCAAAACTATGGGAAGAAACAGGAAAGAGATCATTGGTAGATAAGAAGAGAGAGGAGAGGAACAGGAGAAAACAAGATTTCTTTCTACAGCCTACCACATCCCCTTCCGCCGCTAATTTTAATAGGTGACGGATGATAATTTTAGTTCTGCTAGTTATTCTAATTTGGGTCCAGTTTATTATAGATTACAGATAAGCACATGCTTCATACTTTGATCTATTAGGGTGTTAGGCACCTAAATAAGTGGCCTGATTTTCAGTGTAACTAAACATCGGCAACTCCCACAAAAGTCATGGGAGGGGTCACCATGTTTGAAAATCTAGCATCTTATTTAGGCACCCACATTTGAAAATTCTGGCCTATGTTACAAAAAGTACACAAATTCTGATAAACAGAGCCTCCAGAAATGACAGTGGGCACAACCTGGGCTCCATTCACTGCAGTGTCACCAGGATTTTATCCAGTACATCTTCATAGAAATTTGATTAAACCAAGGAGTTGCCCTTTTAAATTCCAGTGTGACAACTAACTGTTGCAAAACGTAATTAAAGATCTTTTGGACTAAGTGCTGGGTGAGAAGTTTCAACAGGAACTCAGATTAACTGCAAAGTTTTGTAGTTGATACAAATAAATTTGTCAACTAAAATAAGCTGTTTTTTCTTCCGTAAAAGAAGGTTTTGCAAAACTTCATGCCGATAAAAAACAGTCTCAAATGTCAATTAAAAGGTTTTGAAATGTAGATGTTTACCTACAGTGTTGTGTACCCAAACAAACAATTTGGGCAAGTGGGCAAGAACCAGAAGGCCAGTCTAAAATAAACATGTTGCATAAAGGGTCAAAAGTAGATGAGGATTAATACATTATCTCTGGTTTACCAATGTAAGTGACACGGGTGAGGTGATTTCTAAAATATGTATGCTTTTTGTTATAGTGTGATACTGTAATCACCTGCAATTTAAAAGGGACCGCACCCTTTCTTCCATTATATGCTCAAAAGTGGTGTAATTGATAATTATCGGAACCAATTTCAAAGGATGTAACTGGAAAGTTACACTGTGAAAAGTGTAAGATTACCAGATTTTGACAGGAACACACAAAAATATAAAAATACCAGAAATTTAAAAAAAAAATCAAGTGGCCATACTTGAGAAATATTTAATAAAACTAAAGCAAATTAAACACACATCAAGGTATTGAGGATGAAATAATGCCATTGTATTTACCACATGCAAGGTCAATCATGGTGCTTAGGGAGGAACTTTAGAGTCCTTCTGTGACAAGAAGGGGATACCGCTTCTTATGTAACTAAATATAGCTACTCTGAAATTGTTAGCATCACATCCAGCCTACAGAAAGCATTCTCACTCAGCTCCATGCCGAAACATTCTAGCAACGAGTGTCATTCTAAGCTGCTTCTCTATTAGCCAAGGAATCTGTCAACAAGCATTTTGATCAAATTATACTCACCTTTTATCCCTGGCATGTCATTACTTATATGCCAGTGACAAAGGGTTCCCTCCTCTTTTCATGCCGTCTGGAGATAAAAATCACTGCCTAACATAGTCTCCTCATGCACACTATGGCTACTTGAGTTCTGAGAAAAATGAACCAAGTGTTCTGCCGAGCTGTAAATGCAGCCATGTCAGAATAATAGCGGATGCTGAGCACTTCCACAGCTGAGTGTAATTACTATGGTGTCGAATGGAAACCGTCCATCTTAAACGTGGCTTTGATGTGAGGAGGGAGCTGTTCCTAGTGCATGCATATAAGCGCTTGACAAATAAAGATAAAAAGCAACCGCCTAATGGATCTGAGGACATGAATCTGCAAACAAAAGCCAGTACCTGCTTTGCAAAAAAGCAGAGTTAACTCCTGGCAAAATAATTTGCAGTGGGGAAAACGAGATAACATCACATCGAATAGGGAGGGAAGGTAGGATATTAATGAGTTATCATTTTTACTAATATCAAATGCACACATTTGTAAAGGTAAAATGTAAATGTCAGAGCATGGCTTGGCTTTCTAGATACGGGAGACAGTTACATGCTACAAATAATCAGGAGATGACTCATGTTTGGAAAGTAAGAATTTGAAGGTATAAAAGGTAATCAATGTACTCATCCCCATCTCAGTGCTCATCACTGAGATATTTAACCTTTCCTCTCCTGGGACATTTCCAGTCATGTACCATGTAAAATAATCATTGTGTTTGTGTGCTGAATGAAAACAGATCGGATCAGAACTGTCTCAAAAAAATGTCAAACCACCACTATCTCCACCAAAGCAGGGTGGGGGAGAAAACCCCTAAGGGTATACCTACACTGCAATGTAAGCCCTGGGTTAATAGCATGTGAGGCAGCAGACCCTGCATTTGTTAACCTAGGGCTTGAGCATCTGCACTCCTTTGTAATCCTAAATTAGAAACTGTTCAACCCTGGGTCCCAACCTGGGGCTGCAGCATCTACATTGCATTATGCTGGCCTGAGTCCAACCACCCGTATCCCAGACTCCTTAACACCCTCCCAAAATGTGGCCGCTCTAGCGCTTTGTTTCTGGTGCAGTGTTGGAAAACTTGACTGTCCACCAAACTTTACTGTCCAGGGGACAAAGAAAGTCATCCCACAGGATTCTTTTGGTGGACTCCCAGATCACAAGTCCAGGGGGGTTGCATCTACGCTGCAAAGCACTTTGTCTTGAACCCTGGTCCTGGCTTGACTCACTTTTGGACTCTCCTTAAACCTAGGGTCCGAGCCCTGGGTTAGTACAATTTGTGTGTAGACTGAAGGGGGGTTACGCTTGAGCCTGAGTTCAAACCCTGGGCTTATAGTGCAGTGCAGATATACACTCAATGATTTTGCCACTGCCAGTCTGAAATGCTGCAACTTTCCCCATTTTCCCTCCACCGTATACTGGTTTGCTCTTAGTATGGTGAGATTAATATGTGCCACACAAGCATCTGGTACAGCTGGATTTTGAAGAGCATTACTTCCTGCGCCTAGTCAAGTAAGACAAAAATGAATTTACAGATTACACTATTCATCTTTAGTGTACTTAGTTTCTGCTTTTTATGCTGACAGTATTAGGCGCATCTCAAGTCATTTAAACTCAAAAGCCCCAGAAATTCAGTATCACGATAATTAACAGATAAAACAGCAAGCACAAAGGACAGCTACAGATGGTGCCAAGAGTCAGTCTCGTCCTCTCAGAGAACAGCCAAGCAGATGCTTTTTCTCTACCCCCGCCGCCTCCTCCTTGTAATACAGGAGCACAGATTTTGCAGATGGACCATCCACACTGCCTCTCACAGCCTTTATGCTGTGGTTTCTGCAGTTTAATGATTGATTTAAATGGTGTTCCTATGCCGCACTGCAACAATGCCACTTGAATACAATAATGCAGCTTGCTAGTTTAAATAAAAAGTCAACTTTTGCAATGGTAGAACAGAAATTCTTTAACCGTCCAGACCTCCCATCCCCAGCCCAAATATAAAGGATAGTCTGGTTAAAATACTAAAATTGACATTTCCCACCAATACTCAGTTACACAGGCTCTGCCAGCTCATACCAAAGATGCACACAGCCAGCCAAATGGTGGGCGGACAGTTTTAGTGTATTCCCCATTTCTTTTGCTTAAAGGGACATTCTCATGGTTGACTGGCACAATATTTGACCTACTTTTCTTCATTTGTAAAGCCTGTGTAATTCTTCATGTGATTATTTTATTTGAAGGATTTCGGTATTTTTTATTAAAACAAATTAATGCGAGCTTGCTAAATTGGATTACATGAGCAAACCAACACCAAACCCCATAGCAACAGACCTGTATGTCTGTGAAACGGAGACATGTGGAATTAGCAGAAAAGGGAGAGATTTCATTTTTACAAGCAGCCAAGGGGTTATTGAAAAAGTGAGAAAAAATAGATTTGAAAGTTAGGAAAGGTACTTTCAATGATTTTAACAGCCTGCCATCTAGCCTTATTGTCTTACTTCCGTTCTTTCAGGAGACTTACAAATACAGTGCCAACTGATGCCTTCACATGTGCATACCTGAAGGCAGAATTTGACCCACATCCCCCAACACTAAAATCACGTCCTGTTCCATCCATTTTCTAGCCTTTTGCATGTTTAAGATCCAGTATTGCCAAACCCCCACATTTAAATAAATCAAACCTCAAAAAATCACAAAGAATGGTTTAAAAACAAAAAATTATATGTAACACACATACACATTCATATGGGGTTCTTTTTATTTCCTTCTGACTTTTAAAAGACCCTTGAGTCACATTTTCAAGCTTTTGTCTGCAGCCATGTGGGCTAAAAACTTACTAAAACACTGAGCTTTTTGTGTAATTACTTGAATCTAGAGTCTGGGCTTTAAAGAAAAACACTAGCCATCTCAAGACTTGTGATAAAAAAAACTCATGCGAGTTGGCAACATCCCTTCATATTGCTCCTATCTTTTTAGGCCTCTTTATATTGATATGTTGCACACAAAGTGTAACTAGCAAACATAGTGCAGTGTATTTGATCAAGGTATTGCATAATTGTAAATGATCAATCAATATACTGAAATTTAAAAAATGTTTTTTGAAAGTATTTTAATAAAATACTGATAACTATGACCTCAGAAAGTGCTATGCATGTTCATGTGGACCCAGGATGTAAGACAGTCATTGCAAGTGCCTATATTGACATCACCAAAAAAGGAAAATCCATTCTGAAAGACAATCACGTTCCTGACTGGTCACTAGGTGGTGCAGAAGAAATGGGAAAAGAAAGCAGCCTGTTTGGAAAGAACAGAGAAATTATTTGAGGAATGACAGAACAGGAAGGGTTCCTGGGTAAAACTCATGCTTCTGCATCAGTGATCAAAGGTTGAAAGACTAGTACAATTTAATCAGGAAAATGAGTTTGGTGGTCCTGCCTCAGCCCAGAGAGATCACCTGTTACATAGACACGGGATGCTCGGGACTGAAGAATATATCATTACCTGATGTAGGTCATTAACACAGAACAGATAAACAGTGCTTTGGCTAATTAAATATCCATAGTCTCCAGAAAAGCCAGACTCTAAGAATGTAAAAGTAATTAATCGAAAATGGGGAATCCATGGATGAAACCCAGAATGCATATTCAGTTTTTAACACCTTGCTGCAAATGATCCTACCATACTTCACATCATTCAAAATCCCAAAACCAAATGATGTGCATTTCAAAATATATAATCATGACAGTGAATAATGGATTCTGCCCATTATAATCCTTTTATTGGGGAGAGGTGTTGAGGGAGAAAAGAAGAGATCCTAAACAATCAGTGCTATCCGATAGATTCACTAATGCTTTATATATACAACCATCAATAGCTACAATCCTGGAAGTGATTTAACTCGCTCTATTGCAAAGTGCTGTAGTAAGCATCTATGAATGAAAGAGCCAGTCTCCCTAGAAAGCAAAATACAGAGAAGCACGGTGCTAATCTATTTACCTATTATGATACCCTAGTATTAGTTACAGCTTATCACCTCAGTAAATCACCTCCTCTTGTTAGGGAAGGTGCTTAAAGGTGCAGCAAACTGTTATTTATAGGCAGACACTATATTTACAGCTACAAAGGCAGGTGAGGAAGGGACAAGACAACTGCTCAGCAATTTCAATGCCTTCTGCTTCCCGGGAGACTGCTGTAGGAGCACAATAGGATTACTGTTTTCTTGCTGCAGTTAAGCTGCAGCAGATAGTTCAATAGGCAGCTTGGCAGACTCATATTTCTTACTCAGTGCAATGAAAACGGTGAAAAAAATATCTGTTGAGCACCATCCCCAGTTTGTTTTGTTTTTTAATCTCAGAAAGAAGTGCATTAAGATGCAAGGGCTTTTGTGGCAGATGCAAGAACATCCAACATCTTTCACAGATCTACACTCATAAATTACATGCGGCTTTTAAAGACAAATTCACATTTTCTCTATGCAGAATTTTAGACCTTTAAGGTGGTGCTGTATCCACTGCATACAAGGATAGTGTGCAACATTCCTTTTGACAAATCATCCTGACAGATAATTTGTGGGGTTGGAGGGGAGGAGGAACAAATAGTGTCCTGGCTATCTATTTATTTCATTTCTATCTTCCCAAGGGACAAATTGGATGCAGAAGACAAAATAAGCCAGTCACATATCTATCTATATGAATGCTAGACAGACAGATTTCAAATCAATATTTAACTGTCACAAACTAAACATTGAATGAAATTTGATGAAAAAGACTGAATCTTCAGTCATGATTTTGGAAAAGAGCAAAATTCAGTGTTCTTTCTTATTTAAAAGGGTGTCTGGTTTTGGGGAGCTGTTGGGCAAGGGGGGAGGGTCACGTCTGTTTCTCCAAATTACCCAATTAATTGAGTAAAGACTGCTTTCTCCTGCTTTCCACTAGGGTCTGGAAATAACCTTCACTCTCTTAACAAACCTGGCTAGATTCAAACCCAATGGTGAGAAGCTGGGTTTCCTTTTATCAATCCTTTGAGTTATACAAGTACCACAAAAACATTTTCTGAGCTACCTAAGAAGCAGTTTTGTTTATGCTAACAAGTGTTAGGAACAGTGTTTAGATGCTTATTGTGCAGCATATGGGAAATCTATGCTCTTCCATTACTATACACAGCTATTCAAAACAAAGATTCTGCATTTGAGCAAAGTTTAAATTTGGCTTGAATTCCTTCTTGTCTTGTTTTTCAGAATAAAAATTTTACTTGAAATCTATAACATTTCAGTTGTGGAATAAATAGCGCCTTATAAAGATCGGTAAACTAAACCACTCAACAAACACTTGGTGGCTAAATTTTAAAGATGGAGAAACTATAGCACAGAGAGGAGAGGGGACTTCCTCAAGGTCATATTATTAGTGGCAGAATCAAGATGAGAACCCATGAGTCCAGATTATTAAGAGACGGTACTCCCTTCTCTCGGTGGATGGAAAAATCACAGCAACCACATCAAGGTTAGTTTTCTAACCCTGTATTTTCAGTACTGGCCCTGGAACATTTTCATACAATAACCATCTGTGCATACTTTCAAAGAGGGAGGGAAAAAATCTGAAAACCATGCAGCCAAAATTTATAGCCCAAATGTACTTCCTAAGTTAACATCATGCTGCCAGATTCCCTGAGAATGAACCAAAAGCTATTTCAGGAATTTTTGCTCCTGAGTTTTGCTTGGGCTCAACTTAACTTCAATTTTACACTTTTACCTTCTGTATTAAAAAAAAAAGAAAAGTATTATTAGAAAGCTACAGAAAATACTATTTTTGAGCAGAAAAGAAGGATAAGTTCACTACTGAGACTTAAAAAAAAAATTCAGTCTTGAAATCTGTCATCTGTGGAGATGTTTTTTTGTGACATAGACATCTGACTGCTTGAACTGGGATCATTCACTCAGTTCACTGTGAACACCTGATCTAACCACCACAACCTAGTTTCCTCGTCTTCCACTTTTAAAAGTAAAAAAATATCACTGCAGAAGATATTCAGCCTACAAGAGATTTGAAGTTAATTGTAATCCTAATGATGCACGGTAAATAGAGTGATGCAGAACATGGGCATGTTTAAGGGACATATGGAACAGATATGCCTTGATTGATTAATAACTACTGATTCCTTCTGGCCCTTAAAAATTAGAAAATCTATTCACCTATTTATCCCAAAAGAGCATCCACTTAGGAAGACAATAAGAAAATGGCATGCGTGACGTGAAAGACTTTGGCTATGTCTACACTAGCACTTATGTTGGCAAAATTTCATAGCGCAAGGGCGTGAAAAAACACACGCTTGAATGACATAAGTTTTGCCAGCATAAACACTCATGTGCACAGCGTTATGTCAGCAGAAGACACTCTCCCACCAACATAGCTACTGCTGCTCATTGAGCTGGTTTTATTATGTCAACGGGAGAGCGCTCCCCCATCGGCATAATACGGCTGCACATATCGGTACAGTGTTGCCATTGTAACAGTTTGTAAGTGTAGACATGGCCTTTGTCTAAAGACCCATAGAGCAGCCAAAGTCAGGAGTTCCTCTCCCCAAGAATAGAAACTAAAATGGATAAATGAGAGTATCATTATTTTAATCACCTAGGCATGAATATCTCATAATTTGCATATGGATAGAATCTCTCTCTCTCTCTCCCAACCTAGCTAAAAAAAAGTAAGGGTGACACTCTGCGTTCTTATGAAAAATGACCCATTAAACATTTTGAGTGGCTCAGGGGAAGCTAATTAAAGCAAACTAGATATGTGATTGTAAGACTGAAGGTCAAATTGTGTGAACTACCTATTACCCCAAGAAATCCAATTATATAAACTATACATTGTTTTCTTTGTAAATCAAATATACCATGAATAATGTATTTCACCCCAAATTAGAATCTGCACATTTGTTTGCCTTGTAAGTCAGATCCACATTTTCTACATGTGGAAAATGTCTATTGTAAATCCTAAATTAGGTGAATTTCTTATGTACAAGTCTTAACATAAGAACGGCCATGCTGAGTCAGACCAATGGTCCATGTAGCTCAGTATCTGGTCTTTGACAGTGGCCAATGCCAGATGCTTCACAGGGAATGAACAGAATAGGCCAATTATTGCATCATCCATCCCCTGTCATCCAATCCAAGCATCTGGCAGTCAGAGGCTTAGGGACACCCCAGAGCATGGGGTTGCATCCCTGACCATATTGGCAAATAGCCACTGATGGATCTATCCTCCATGAAATTACTGAATTCTTTTTTGAAACCAATTATAATTTTGGCCTTTACAACATCCCCCGGCAACAAGCCTTTCAAATTTGGAAGAGTATAAGGATTTTGTAGGAAAGTGCTGAAAAGGAGAAATCCCAATTGATATTAGCGGCTGAAAATGAAATACAATCCTTGAAATGACTCAGACTTTAAAAGCCTCCAATAAGAAAAGGATCGAAGAAATTTGTTATACACTAGCACCATCTACTAGATACCAGAGGAACCTGCAAAGACACTAAAACCTAAGCATTCATCTGTAATGCTTATTACTGTAATCAGTAATAAGAAATTTTGGTAATTGTTTCTTGCATTGCATTGTTTCTTAATATAACTGCTGAGTCTCAATTCTAATCTTTGATCATTACTTTCAAGACCGTATTGTGCTGTACTACACAAAATTCGTTGTGTTTACATTTGAGTGGTGAACGGTTGTATATTAATGTTTTTCTGGGTGAATTAATAAATTGTTGGTTGGTTAAGAATAAACAAGTGTCCTGATTTGAGAAATACTGTTCAAGTTAAAAGTTGAAGTGAAAAAACCCCAGCAGTAAAACTAGTAAGCTAACACTCCCCAGACTCAATATGAAAAGGTCATCCTACAGGATTCGATTATATATTGCCAACCTGAGTTTATTAGATTTCTGCATTAATCACCTTGGCAAATTCATAAATTGACCCCCTTTCATGCTTACCCATTCATGCATTGTGTTCATCTATACAATTAAACAGCTACTGTGTTTCACCTCAGAGGTGGCTGCATTATGCTGGTGGGATATACAATCCATGGACATAGTTATTAAAGCACTTCAGGGATTGAAAATGGAATATAAGATTTGTTATATGTTCCAAATTATATAGTGTTTTCTATTTCTATTTCTATTATATATTCTATTTTCTATTTTACACCTACGTTTTCAAACCTGGGACCTAAAATAAGGAACCAAAAAACTAAATACATACCTCCTGATTTTCAGGGGTCCATAGTCAGCATGCACAAGCCTGAGTGAAATCATAGGGAGCTGCAGATACTCAGCACCTTAGAATATCAGACAGTTAATATTTGGGAGCCCAACTATGGATTTGGGAGCCTAACTTTTGGGAGCCTAACTTTAGACAGCCTGATTTGAAAAGCTGGTCTTTTTCTTCAGTAGAAGACTTATTTTTTTACGTGAGTTCAAACAGGTTGTATGGGGAAATGGAACAGAAGAGAAAAAAATGATCACTTAAGAACCAGCTGATTCAATTTTGTTGAATTTTGTTGAACATCCAGAGAAGAAGCCAGTTAAAATCACAGCCCATTCTAATTGTTTACGATACCCTTTATTTCCTGCCTTTGAAAATAAAAAGGTGGGGAAGGCTATTCTGTGATAATCTGATAGTTGGAACATTTACAAAATGAGCAGTTGTTCTGCTGCGGAGGGCATCTAGCCCTGTGTCACTGCAGAAGAACACTATAATTTCAGTACTGAACAGAGCTAAAAGATAATGCCATCACTACCCCTACCGTCTATAAATAACAGCTGCACAGGATTCAACAGGATCACGTGGAAAAGCCGACTAAGGATATATGTATGTGTGTGACAGCATGCATTTGGAAACCAAGCTGTAGTGCTCCAAATTTAGCTCCGGTCCGTTCACTCCCTCTGGTCTGCAGAGAAGTACCATTTTTTGTTTTCAATCCAGCCCTTCCCTAGGAAGCTACTGACTAGATATTAACCCGGTATTGTGTACAATCATATCATGTGCCTGCTGAGCATACAGACTGCTCAGAAAAGCAGACAAGAATCAATTCCTGAGGCAGCTCTGTTAACCCCCCCTCCCCTCTAATTGACATAGCATCTCAACCACTGAAAAGGCAAATGAGCTTGCAAGATGCAGATGTAGGAAGGGGGTGGGTGGCAAAGGAGAGCAAGCACACACAAGACAGCGCAGAATGGATGCCACACAGTAAAACAGTTTTGCGGTCTTGCACTGAACTGCGGCGTCTCTTCCCTCCCTCCTGTGAATATTTCAGAAGCAGGATTAGGACAACACAAATTAATAAAATCTGAATGAGTCATGGAATCAGCTCTTAAGATCAATTTTGTATGGCAAGACTGGTTGTAGAAATGCAGAAGAACCAAATGATTTTATCTACTCTGACTGATTAAGTAATGCTACAGTATTAGTAACAAAGGTGGATAGGAAACCATTTCAGACAAGTTATACATGACTCTTCAGGGTTTTTCTTCAAAAATGGTTGGAATACAAGCTGACATGGCCAATAGAGAATGAAAAAAATATTTTGTTTATCCAAGACTGTAATATCTACAAGTCATTATAAGGGGGTAGATTTTGATCTTTGGAAGCAAAATCTGAAAGAAAAAAGAAGAATTTTCCCCAAGGCTTCAGTTCTGTTATTTCTACAGAGTTGTTGTATGTGGGGGTGTGGTAGTTTTGTTTTGTTTTAAATGAACACGGACAACCTTTCTGATATCTTAGTCTGCAGAAAATCAACAGCTCACATCACCACTAATCATTGTATCTGAATAGAAACTAAATCTTTTAGACAATTCCATGACATTGGAGAAAAGGAAACAGCAGGGAGCACCAAGCATTACTACATAACAATTTGGAGGATGCTATCCAAGATGGTGAATAACTGTTCCAGTTTCTTCTTGATCAGCCAAATTCTGGAACTGCTCCTACTCCTATGAAATCAGTGAAGTACTGCAACTGACTTCAATTGTAGCAGGACAAAGTCTTCTGTTACCCTTGTACAATGCTTACAGTTCTGAGCCTTCTACGAGAATATACAGTATAGTCACACATCATGTTGCAAAAGGCATTTTTATTCTACACATCGGAGAAAAATAATCTGGTGTGAATTTAAAAAAAAAAAAACTTTTAGTGACAAGAACACATAGGTTGTAGAAAAAATGATTGAAATGGGGTTGGGGGAAGAGGAGAAAAGAGGGCAGAAGGTAAGAGTTCTGTAAAAGCGGAGAAATCCAGATTTTGACAAGAGTGAGGAGACAGCACTCCAATGAAAAGTTATCAACTGTGTGTGGACTGTTGTGAGCACATGTGGCCCACTGCAAATACAAAAGACTTGGTCCCTATCCTGTGGAATTTGAAACGAATACAATACACGGGAGAAAAATTCAAAATAAGGTGGCTTGAACAAGGAATTCTCAAGAAGTCTAATGTAGGAAAGTTTCCTGGAAGAAGTGGGTTTTATAAAGGGATTGAAAGAGGAGAGAGAAGGGGACTTTGAAGACAGGAAGTGGAACACTCTTCCAAGGTAAGAGTCAGCTTTGAAAGCAGCGAAATTGGAGAAAGAAATGATGAAACCCCTAACGAACAGAGTAGGAGAACGGGGAATGAAAGTCACAGGAAGGAAAAGTAGATATGATAGGCCCTGGCGGAATGTTAAAGGTGAATGAAGCACATGTAACTAAACCTGTTAAAATAATAAGCAATCAGAAGATTTTTCCCAACTTTTGGGTTTGCATTTTGTTTTGACAAGTAGCTAGAGAGGGAAGGGACAGGTGTTCCTACCTGCTGGTGTGGGCTGTACCTAAGAAGTCCTAGACACCATTTGACTCTCCCGCCCATGGTTTAAAGGCAGAGCTGATTAGGCTCATTTGAGATATGTCCTGTTCTGAGCCATTCATCGAAGCTGATATGTTTCCTTACTCATGGAATAGAGGTCAGTGGTAAATATTAAATCTGCCAAAATGCAGCCATTGAGATAATATTAAAAGGTACGAATCACATTCTGAGCTCGTCTTTTACAACATAAACAAACTTATACCATGAACCTGAAGTTTGGAGCTCCCAGATATCTGGAATAATGCTCAGAAGCTGGATATTGCAGCCATTTGCAAAAGAAAGTGGGAGAAGTCACTTTAAATCTTTCTTGATTGACCTGGGGAATCAACAGAATTACTCCTGCTCTAATTCCAAATTATCTGTCCATTTTCAAAATAGCCTAGAATAAACTATACACAGGCAATCACCCCAAGCTGCCATAGCAGTGCAGTCCCGCTGAAAGAGAAGATCTGGTAGACACTTAGATTTTTCTTGATGAGGACATAAGGAACATGCATCTGCATGTGTATAAGCATCTATTATATGTGACGGGAAAGGAATCAATGCAGAGTACCAGCTGAAGTTCAAGTGCCTGCCATCTAAAGTCTATAAATTAAAATGAGAAAAGCTGCCATTATAGTACAGCCACTGTGATATAAGTGATGCATTGGCCAGAAGACTAGTATGAAAATTACCTTCTTGCACGACATAGCTGTTCTCCCTGAGTCATATCTGCGTGTGCTACTGACAAAAGCCTTGCAGAGTCAAAACCACTATGCAAGCACAAAATTCATCTTGTTCTATCTCCTGCATTATCAGCAAAATTATCAACTAGGCGCAAAATCTTTATTGGTAGAAATGCTAGAGGAAGCAGAAGGAACATCTTGATTTTCAGGTTCCAGTGTGACTTTCAGGACAAGCAGCAGGGAAAAAATTATCTCTGATGTGTAAACAAGGGATATTTGATATGGAAGATACTGAGGGCAATAAGGAGTCCATCTAACTACTTTTTTAGATGATCAACACTTCAGCAACGCAGGGACAGTGTCCACCTCTACTTCTGCACACCACTCATCGTAATGGGACCAGAATCCTAACTGAAGCTCTTGGTATTACTATAATAAAAATATTAAATATCAGTAATAATAATGCAGAATATTTTCAGATTAGGAAAAAATCAGGATTAAGAGGGCAGTATTCAATTCTGCTAATACTCAGCATATCTCATTTATTGTTTTGTAATATTAATACTGCAGTAGCATCCCAAATTAGGTACTTCCCAAAGAGGAATGCACAGTGCCTTTGTCAAAGAGCATGTAGTCCAACAGATATACATGTATATAAAGCACTTTTCATCTTTAAATCAGATGAAGAACAGTTGCTAATCCACACCTAACCTGTGACGTGCGCATCATCCTAATTTTACAAAGGGGGAAACTGAGGCAGGAAGGTAATCCCTTAGGAAAATGGCCAGATGGATGTGATGCAGGGACCAGTTAATTTCTTGGGGGTAAGGTGAGAATCCCAAAGTGGACACGGCATCAGGGAGAAACAAGGTCTGTGGCTGCTGGGTGGCGGTTCTGAAGTAGAACTCCTGCCTATAGTCTGTTTGGGCACATTTCTGCTGATGGGAACCATGCCCTCTCCCTAGCTGGGTAAAAGCAGACATGAGGGGTACAAGGGAGAGCAGGAGCTTGGCCATGCATATAGGGGACGACTCTTCAACTTTTTATAGCAGAGCCCTGGAAAGAAGGGAGGGAACTGCACTAGAGGATGAGTATGCTTCAAACCCAATGCCGCAGTGTCAGTTATTAAGGACAAGCATACTTGACCACAGCATCCTACAAGGCAATGACATTGATGAAATCAGCATCAGAGTTGGAATAAAGACTCAAACTCCTTTCAGGCCTATGCTCAGATCATTGGACCACCCTAAATTGTTTTGAATGTCTTGCACAATCACTGGGAGAGATCATCTCCTGGTTGAAAAGGGCATAGCTCCATCAACTTTAATATCATTCCATTTGACTACAATACAGCTATTCAGCTGAAGATCTGGATTCTCTGTTTCCTTATGGGCAATTTAAAATATATATATAAAATGTATGTATAATTATATGGGATAAAAGAGGAAGAGACAGAAGAAACGGAATCTTGCATGGTACAACGAGTTCTGCAATAGCAGCTGGAAGAGGCACAAATGTAATATTTCTATTTCATAAAGGAATCATTGTAAAAATGTTCATAGCATGATAAGCACATCAATAAAGACTTGTAAAGAAATAAAGGCTGGAACACTGATATTCCTTAATGGGTAGAATTCCAGGAATACCCTGAAATTGATGGAGCTTAGTGCACATTCTTGGTAGAATGTATAGTTCTTAGTTATACATTTTGTTCAACGCCAGTAAAGAACAGAGGCTATTCTGGCTTTAGTCATAAATCAGTCAGATACATTTTTTAAAAAAAGGGGGTAGAGGCAATATAAAGTAAGTAGACTAGTTCACTGAAGTATACATGAAAGGCAGCATCTCAAGAGGTATGGACTTAAAGCTTTCATACAGCACAGAATAACCTCATGCTAATAAAGTCTGGAATAAACTAATATAGAAAAGTAGGATATGTTTAAGGAAGCATTAGAAAGGCAGCGGTGTAAATTGATCCTGGTAAAATCTAGGAATCAAAAAGGATAGCAGGACGCAACGTGGCTAAGCCAAGATGAACTGTACGTAAGATAAAAGGAAAGCACAAAAAAATCGGAACAAAGGACTGGGTATAAGGAAAGACTGGAAGAATTATATGGTCTACAGCTAATAAAACCAGAGATGACATGATGAAATAAAATTAACATTCCATATCAGAGAACATCTTAACTAACTAAATGGTTCCTCAAGCACAGACAATAGACAAACAGTGAATTTTTAAAAAAAAGAAAAGAACTGGCCCTTTGAGAACTAAGATGAGGAAGAAATAGACGATATGAAGACTAGCCACTAAACAAGAACACTGAATCACTTAATAAATGGAGAACACTTGGCTAAGTCAAGGATGAGGTATTCAGGCAAGGCAATGAGAAACTATTTTAACAAGAGATGATAACAGACCAATTAACAAACAAAGCTGGAAGTTCTGAACAATGACAAACTTCACATCCATAGCCCTGATGTTGCACACAGTGGTCTAGAAGCCAGGGGACCATGCTCATATGGGAAGCTATACTGGATCTACCAATTGGTTCAATTTTCTTCATCAATAAGCAGCCAAACTTGATGCTTCAGAGGAAGGAGAAAATATTTCCAACATATTTACTTATTCAGTTGTATTTTCCAGGAATTCCCAATACCTGTGGTGTACAACTTAAGCCCAGACACATGAGCTTTTATTAAACTTTTCTATGCACACAGAACTAGACATATAATTGGTCATAAAATCATGCTTTGGTAAGTTAAAACTCAACCTAAATTCTAAACAGAGTCTTGAAATATATTAAAAATTCCATTTAAAATGGATCATGCAGCAGTTGCTTCCAGAATTATTCTATCAGTGAATGGATTTTATTAATTTATTTGTATTCCTATTTGATTATGTACTGGAATCTTTTTGATGATCTACTGAAGTTTATATATTCCATCAAGGCAAAAACCAGATAAATAAAAAGTGCTACTATAACTACAAAAATGCACAAATGATCTACGAGATAAACATAACTAAGTGTTGAAAAGAAATCACTAGAAATAAGTGTAAGGACTCAATTAGAAATCTGCTTAGCTCTTTGGAACAGGGATTGTTTCTTTGCATGTGTTTACATGCTTAGCACAATTAAGTCACAGTAGTAAATGTTATCATCTCAGGAAAACAGTGTAGCTGTGACTATCATTTGTTATAGTACAGATATTACAGTTAGAAGGAAGGAGGGTGGATCCTTAATGTGCTATCAGCTAAGAAGTATGGTGATCTTGCATAAATTATGACAATTCACAATGCAGTCTAAACTGCTACAGAAAACTTGTAAAATCCAGAGGTTCCCTGAATGAGCTCACAAACTGCACCATGGGAACCCAGTAATTTTGGCATGGCATGTTGAACAGCACCTGAAGCATTATATAAGTCAATATTTAACTCTTAAGATCACAAAAAGGTGAAAAATTAAAATCAAAAGCAAGTCAGAAGTGGCAAGAGGCACATGACGCAAGCCACAAACAGTTTAAGCAGGAAGGATCCGACAAGAACGCATCAATCCTTCTTGTGGCCGCTGGCTGTAGAAGTTTGGCATTTGATTGCAGTTAACTTTAGTGTCTCGAGTCTAAATAAGCTGTGCCGTATATTTAAATAAGTGGCTTCGCTGTTAGCAGCCAAAGGAACATACACATTAAAGTTTCAAGAAAACATTAATGAATTGGGAAGCAAAGCAAATAATGAGAAAAAAATCCAGTCAACAACAGGAGAATTTTAGATAATTATGCCACCTTGCCCAGCTGGGAACTAGATGCCAAGAGAGAAAATAGGTCAGTGGACAAAGCGCTAACAAAAAATGACCAGTAAGGATACTGGGTGATTTCACTGTGATGAAAACAAGTATATTGTGACAAAGCACAAGTAACAGAAGGGCAGTGTTTGGTTTATGCTTGTCACACCTAAGGGATATAAATATATTGAAATCAAAGGTTGGATTCTGCAAACACTGATGCCACTTGAACAAAAGAATGACCATACTGGGTCATACCAATGGTCCATCTAGCCCAGCATCCTGTCTTCTGACAGTGGCCAATGCCAGGTGCTTCAGAGGGAATGAACAGAACAGGTAATCATCAAGTATTCCATTCCAATGCCCATTCTCAGCTTCTGGCAAACAGAGGCTAGGGACACTTCAGAGCATGGTTTTGCATCTCTGCCCATCCTGGCTAATAGCAATTTCCCACTTGCCTGGGAAAGTTTCCATTTTATTCTTACCAAAGAGGAACATTCAAGCCCTGGAGGAGGAGTTCAATACTACACTGTATAAAAAACTCCTTAGACATTCAATTCTATAGGACATGGTTGATTAGCATGTTAGAGACACGGAGGCAATGTAACAATTAGGAAAACTGCTCAAATATTTCAGAACAAAAATGCTGCTATTGCTTCTCGGTGAAAAGAAGTGAGTTAGGTAAATTAAATAGTTGTGCTTTCTGCTACTGAAGATAATAAATGTGATCTAGGCAAACATTTTATATTGCAAAACCTGCTTCCCACACAAATTGGGAGACACTGAAAAATTAGAACCCCGTAAGCAAACAATATTTCCATACAGTTCGTTCACGAAAATATGAGAAAGAGTCACCACCAGGGGCCAATGAAGAACCACTAGTGTCAATCAGTTAATGAGACCTACAGTAATTGTGTTTTCAGACAAACAGTAGATGAAAAGAATGCAAGGAAATGGAGATGTAAAAAAAGAAAGAACATTGGGTCCTGTAGCTTTACCTGTCCCTCAAATTATTTATATTCATGTAACAGGTACCAAAACACACAGACTGGGAGAAAGAGGAAAATTCAGAATACACTGGGAAGTGGGTCTGTGATTTCAATAAATCCTATTCTTGCCTTTAAGTCAATTCTGTACCAATATGATGTTAGTAAGCACTATGCTACTGGAGACACTATCTTAGATTCAGAGGAAGTTTAAAACTGAGATCATGACTATATTTAGTTGTTTCAAATACAGTGCACCTTCCAAAATGGAATAAATTCCAATTAATTCCAAAATCCTCATGATCTTTCAACGGGATAAGATATCTTCATTTCCTGTCCTACACCATTGTGCGGAGTTGCAGCGTGCCGTATGTGCCTGAAAGCCCCCCGAAATGGTGACTGGATTTGAATGGTTAGTGAAGTGCAGCATGAAGGAGCCATTACATGGCAACTGAGAATAATGCCAACATAGAGGAAATTCCCTCACAACAGCCTGTGGTATAGGGGGGTTGTGATGCTTTATGATCGAATATGACCATTTATATCATTGATATTACTGGTGTTACACAACTGCAACAAATCTTGTACAAAGTATGTCATGTAAGGTGTCAATGGAAAAATTATGATTTGCTAATTACAATTATCCTGTTTATAAGCATGTATCATCTTTGTATCTGAAGTTAAGAACATTGGCTATGTACTGGTATATTAAACGTGTTGCACTGATGCCAATCCTTCAGTAACTAAAAACTACAGATTTAATAAATAAAGAAAAGAAGAGAGTTATAAATGGTTAATAGATCATATACATACAAGTGATTGCAAAACCCTTAAATCAGGCCTGTCGCAGTGATGGAATAAATTGCTTGCTTGCAAAAGTCTCTCTGGAATTACCCAAACAGATTGGGGGTCATCAGTCCTTGTTCAAAGCTCCCTTGTTAGAAATCCAATCCAGAGAAGTGAAGCAGGAAATGAAGACAAAATAGAGATGCCTCAGATGCCTTTTTACATCTTCTGCCATGTGCATGGAATGTTACTGTTTCAAACAAAGCCCACAGCCCAGGTGCATTGGAAAATTACTGGTCCACGATGGAATCCAGGGTCACATGAGCATATCACATGCCCTTACATGCTTTGATGACTCTCAGAGGCAACCATTGCCCATATTCTTTCTGAGGCATCTACAAGAAAGGCTTATTAGGCAGGATGAATATCTTTGATGGTCCATTGTCAGCTGAGTGTCTTCAATGGGCAATCAACACAACCGTCTGGCCCTAATGTAAATTCTACTGGGGTGGGCTCCCAGGAATACAACACAATCTTAGTTGCCATTCCAGCAGCCAGGAATAGTGAAGGCCACTAGCAAAGCCTCAGTTTCCCTGGGTCACAACTGAGAATGCCAAATTCAGGACAAACTGCAAGAAATAGGGCAAACTCACCCCCAAATGGTGGTTATTCTATCATTAGATCATTCTATCATTAGATTATATCAAGCCGGTAAAGTGAACTTCTGTATCATCACACTGGTTAACAGGAAGTCAGAGATGCATTCGCCTTGAGCATTGCAGCCCTTGGTTCACTACATAGACACTGGACTTCATGACGGCTGGTTACTGAAAACCAATTCAATCAAATATAGAGTCCTTCTAATCCCAAGAGACCAGCCACTTAGCCAGATCAATAGATAACTCAGATCTTACACAGTAGAGGTTAGGGGAGTCCCTTAAATTGTACTAACCTGTGCCAGGGTAGAAGGAGCTTCCAGCAGCTTTTATATAAGAGAGGAGCAATGGTGGCATAACCCATGCTTACTTCCCCCATCCCTCAGTCCCTGCACCCAGCTCTGAAGAAAACTTCATTTGTCTGAGCCAAATTTAGCCTATTTGCTGAAGGTCACACAATATCTTGGAACAGAATTGTTTGACTCCCAGTCCTGTACTTTAACCACTGCACAATACTTCTACTCCATATGTAAAGTTATCTATCAATACAAGACTTTATATTTTCAAGCTCAGTTCCTGATTTCATTTGCAGCTGTGAATGCTCAGTACTTCTGCAAATCAGACCCCGGATATAATGCTGGGCACCCAGCTAACTCTCTCTCGGTCCCTTCCCTTCCGCCTCCCACCCCAGCTCCCAGTCCCAGTCCCTTGCACAACCAGGCCCAAACACCTACCCTCACCACCTCCTCACTCCCAGTCCCATATTCCCCGCCTCTTAAAGAGACTCCCTGTCCCTCTTTACTCCTTTCCCTTCCCCCAGTCTGGCTTTTTTCTCCTCTGTGTTCAACTCAAGTGGTTTCCTTCTGCCATGTTGCCTGAGTGCCATCAGGGGGAGTTTTGAGATCAAAGGAGAGAAGCTCCTGGCTCTCAGTTCTAGTTCCTGTCCTCTGGCCCACAGCAGCTGGGAACTGCAATTACAGGTAACATTCAGCTTTGCCTGGGTAGCCTTGCGGGGATGGCACCTGCAAAGTCTTGTCACACACAGGAGCTGTGAGAGGATTGAGCAGGCTCAGTCACTCTGTGGGGACATCTCATGTGTTGTCTGGTCAGCGCTAAAAGCTGGGAGAGGCTTGAAATGCTCAGTGAGGCCAGAATCTTTGGAGATTTTAGCTGCTAAAATCAAAGTTGGTATTGAGGCTCTGCAAACTGCAATTTTTCAAAGGCTTATATTATAAACTGGCCAAATTTGGGAAGATTTTCAAGGGGATGGCAAAGCACACATCCCTGTCAAGTCCCTAATTCAAAGCATGGGATATAAGAGCTGTTCAAAATAAAGGTCACCAGTTTTGGGTTTTTTCCTAGCCTTGTTCACAGAAATTGCTGGACTATATTGGCTGAAATTTATATAAAAACCTGAGGCAGACACCCATCATTTAAAATTTAAACCCAAATGGTTAAAGTTTGGCAAAATTATAAGCAATTGAAATGAGGGTCTAACAACAGGAAGTGTCAGGCAACCTTAAGAACAGGTGGTGCTACCAACCCCACATGCAAAATATATATATGACTTGCACGCTCAGATTTTACCAGTGCGCCATATAAGACTAAAATGATGCAAAAGATACTTTGTCAAAAGCTTTAAACCACAGAGAGGTTGATGAAATTTCCCTCTGTAACTGCTGATGTCATTTGGGTATCAAAATGCAGCCTAAAGCATATGGCATAAAGCACTGAAATAGCTTTAAATATGATGATTTATTTTGATCAGGTCAGCCTTTTCCTGACTACATCAAAAAACTGGCAGTGAACAATGTATAGGAAACATTACACACACACACACACACACACACACACACATACTCAGAGAGAGAGAGAGAGAGAGAGAGAGAGAGAGAGAAAGTCTTCTACTATAGGATGATCTTTTAACAAGGTGAAGTTGTTATACCAAAAACCATTAAAATATCTTCTTAGTCTCATTCCCCCCTGCCCTCCCCTTCACTGGTGAAATGTACAGTAACTTGAATTCAGGTAGTTCAAAAGCCCCATTTTTCTTACAGGCTATGACATTTAGCACCACTATCAGCCACCCCCAAAGGTGTCCAGAGTCACTGAACTTTTTCTTACTGTGAATTTAGTAGCTCATGAAAGGTTCTGGAGTGACCGTCGTGGAGACTAAGGTCCTCTACTTAACCACTGAAAAGTTACAACACAGAGAACTTATACAAGCTTTTCCACACTGCCAAGCAGTATCCCCTCACCTAGAAGAACACTGCATTTTGGGAGGGAGGACACTTCAGTCTGATGCCCAGTTAATCACTAGTCTCTTCACTGAGACTACATGAGTGTCAATTGTAATGGTAATTTAGGAGGTGCAGACACTGGTTCACTAGCAACTGGAGTGAGATCAATGGCTTATTTGAAAGAAAGCATCAAATCGCTGTCAGATGTCAACTACTTGAATTAATTCTCTTTCTGAGAGAAGGGAGAGAAACTTCAAGTTGCTTGGTGAGTTGTTTTTGTTTTCTGATCAGGAGCTCAGATGCTCCAGAGAAGAATGAGTATAAGTAACAAGATAGATTAGAGATCTTAAAGTTAGAGATAATTATGTTAAAAGGTGTCTTTTCTTGTAGAACAACTCATTCTTTTTAAGTGACAAACTGTTTAGCTGTAGCTTTCTCAGCTTTAACAAATACTTTTATTTTTTCATTTTTCAAGAAGTTCTTTCTAATCTTCACACATCTTAGAACACTGTACTTTGCAAATGAATGGGGTACTGAACAACAGTTTGTCAAAGCCTTGGAAACTGCAACAAAGTCAATAAATACATCGAAAACCCTCCAACAAATCAGCACTCACTGATTAAAATGCGTCCCCACGTAGTTAGATTGTGATAAAAGTTAGCAAATGGTATCTTTTAATGGATTATGCTGTACATGTTTCTTTACATGAAAAATAGTTAATCCCCATCCATATGAGGTGAGAAAGTCTTTTTTAATTCCCATTTTAAAGCTGGGAAAGCTAAGATGCAATAAAACAAATTCAGACTTGGAATAAGCAGAAAGGTGCAATTCTACTAAAGTCAGTAGGATTGTACCTGCTTACACCAGGTATGAATTTGCCCCACAGGCTAAAAATCAACATTCCCAATCGCCTCTGACTTTCTGTGCAATCATGAACCAGCCACTTGCCCTCACTATGCCATAGTTTCCCTGTCTGACATAGAAAGATAATACTTGAGATTTACTCTGATTCAAAGTCAATACAAGAATAACTAGTATATGATAGTTGTGAAGTACTAACTATCTCATTATGTGGGACAACTTGTTCTCACGACGTATGACTTTTCAGGGTGCAATCAAGACCAATAAGGGGCTGTGTCACTCTTGCCCTGCAACCTGGGGTGCCTCACACAGTTTTGCTGCTGTAGCAACAGCTGCCAGCATGCAGGTCTAACCCTGGGTGTCTGTGTATAGTCACAGACCTGGTCCAGTAGCCCTAACCCCAGCAGCCTGTCAGCAAACACCAACCACACTCTGGCTTCCTGCAGCCTTGGTTATTATTTGCAGGGTGACCCCCAACACACTCCCAGTCTCAAATTCCCCCCCAAAAATGTGTGTTCTGCGTTCTCCAGCTCTCTCCTGGACAGTCAAGATACACTAGTTCTGTTGCTCCTCTAAGGGGATTAATATACAATAGTCTGTTACCTTAAATGGAATTACCCCAAACAATTCACAACACTGGATCAGTTTTAATTAAAGAATAAAACAAGTTTATTTAACTTCAAAGAGATAGGTTTTAAGTGACTACAAGTAAAAGGCATTAAAATCAGAAACAGGTACGAGAGAATTGAAGATAAAATTGTTTCCTTGGACTAAAACATAATAGGCATGGTTCAAGAAAAAAATTGTTACCACATGCTCCCAGCAACAGGGCTGACCAAATTTCAGGTTAGGAGCCCTCCCAAAGTCAAATGGTCTGGTTTCTTTTGTTTTCTTAGGTGAAAGAATGAGGGATGGATAGGGAGCGATAACTTAGGGTGTTTTTGCCCCCCACTTTTATAGTTCAATCACCTTTTAAAAATGCATTTTCCTGAGGGTTACCCCAAGATAAAGTTCATTAATGCTGTGAGGATGGAGATAAGGAATCTGCTGATAAAAGAGGCATTATGCTGCTGTTTGCTTAGATGCAGATACTTGTTCCTGCCCCCCCTTCCTTGCCAAAAAATGGCCACTTGACAGGTGATTGCCCATCAACTTTGATGACACCTAGCTGGACCCGTCAGCTTGTCCTTTGTCTTTGAGAAACTGGTTTGCCCACTGCCCAGACCTGTCAGGTAAATACACTTCAGTCTTGATTTCAGCTTATGTTCATAACTTTATATATAATATTGATACATATATTTCACTATGATATCGCTGACCAGTGTGTTGTAAGTTTCCAAAGATACCTCTCAAGGCTTATTTTGTATAAAGTTTATTACACTAGCATGTAGGGTGTGAATACAGGGGTGCAGTCAGTCTCACCAAGTACCTGTCAGGATTTTAGCTGCCTCCAGGCTCAGTTGCCTAGCAACGCAGTCAGCTCAGCTGGGCCCAGAAAACCCTCATAAAGTGACTGTGCTCCCTGACTGAGCACAGAAGAGACAACAGAGATCACCCTTTAAGCCCTGTTGCAACAGAAGGGCAGTGGCTGCTCAATGCGTTCCACCCCCGTAGCTGTGCCAGACCTGCTTTCTCTCTGGCCCTTGCTCCAACCTTTGCCTGCTCTGCTCCAACCCTAGTCCTGGTCTGCCTTTAAATTCCTGGCTCTGACCACTGACTTGTCTCCTGACCATGACTCTGGCTCTGCCCTTTGATTCTGCTAGAACATGAGGCCAGACTCCTGCTCTGACCAGTAGATTGCACTGCCTGCACTCCATGTGTGACAATATCCAGCTCTAAAGAGGATAATTCAATTGGTCCTCAGCTAGGGAATTGCATACTGGAATGGCAATCATCCTTCTCGAAAGACAATGATGTAAGCGCCAAAGCAGTTCCGACACTGTGTGCCATACCGCAGCATCATGAGTGGCTAAAAAGCCCCATTCTTGAGAAACAATCCTTGTCACAAATAGTGCAGGCATAAGGTCAGTGGATGAAGCCAGCACACTACCAGACCTGCTGTACTTTCCTTTTCGTTTTCCTCTCTCTCAAGCACTTCTCTTCAGCCTCTTTGGCTCCCTGGCACAGTGCACCTTCCAGCGTGGCCTATTGCTAGCCATATCTTTCCAGCTTATGGCATTGATGTTGGAACTTTTTAAGTCCCTCTTGCAAACCTCCTTAACCTCAGCTGGAACCTGAACTTGGCGTCACATACAATGGAGTCACATGCCTAGATAAGTAAGTTTCTGCTACTGCTAAATGGGAGATGAATACCAGCTAGATCCTGGCTCTATGGGAGGATGATCCCAATCCCAGGAAAAGCTTGAAAGCCAATGATCTAAAGTAAAGATAAACACACCCGTTGAACCCTCAGACCTATCTCCGATCTATCCATCTGTTATTATGAAAACAAGTTTTGTAAGTGTACCTGGGGAGAAAAGCCCTATTTAGCTAAATAGCTTTGTCTGCGTGTCCAGAAATGCAACCTAGTTAGCTCACAAGAGAAACTATTCATGGATAGAAAAGACAGTGCATTATTTGTTAGTCTTTGCGGGAATTTTTTCTCCAAGATTCCCTTTTCCTAGAAACAGCATGAGCCAGACAGAGCTTTGCTCCCCCCTACTAGCCTTGACTATTTTAGGTCTTGTATGAGTGAATCGTAAAGAGCTCGAGACACAAAGTTCAGTATACGTAACTGCCAAGGCGGAAAGCAATCATTACAAGTTTAAAAGCACTCTTTGTGTAAATGACTGCAGTAGGGAATGTTGAATTAAAAAAAAACAAAAACATGCAAAATGAACAGAGTCAATCTATCCAATGCAGCATAAACAGCAGACAGACACTACTTTCTCTTTTATCTGCTTTCTCGAGCTGACCTTGTTGATCCACTAGACCATGAGTCAGTTCACTGTATTTATAACAGAGAGAGACAGCTGACTTGCACTAGAATGTCAGCAAAACGCCAGACTTTCCTTTGCCTTCAAGACTCTTCTGACTGCCATGCAATTAGAGCCTCAGGAATAAACCATTTTTAAACGTTTGCTCAAGGAGTGCCAATCAATTAATACTTAGTAATACAGAGTAGACAAATACAGTATCAGAGAATAGTTCCAAGAACAAAAGGAAGATTTTGTATTGCAGTTCGATCATAGTGACAGCCATCAGTTTACAATTACAGACTATATATCACCTGCATTAGCAACAACTGGTTTATTATGCTTTAGCCCAGTGGTGCCCAAACTTTTCCTGTCCTGCCCCCCTTAACAGTAACGGAATCTGTCCACATACACCCCCTCCATTACTGCACAACCAAAGCTTTCTCAGCAGCAGAGCTGAGGCTGAAGGTGGAACTGGAGGGGGAATTGGGGATGGGGGAGGAGCTGGGGCTAGAGGCAGCACTGGGCTGGGGATGGAGTGGACCTGCAGCTGGGGCTGGAGTTGGGCTGGGGGACAGAGTGGAGCTGCGGCTGGAGCTGGGCTGGGGACGAAGCAGGGCAGGAAGTGTGGCACTCCCTCTCCATCCCTCATGGGGGCTGGCCCAGGCCATACCTCATGCTCCCCCAAACGTTCCTCTGCACCCACCCAGTAACGGTGTGCCCCACAGTTCGGACACTACTCCTTTAGACTGAAATGCAGCATTAACAAGTTGTCCCCTTCTGATGTGGGGTCCGCTATAAGCACTTCGCAGGACATTTGATGTAAATCCTCCCTCTAAAAACAAAAAGCAACAGAGGTGTTGGGGGTCATACTGGGAATTTCAGACCAGTAGACCTATCTTCAATGCCAGGGAAACTGATTGAAATGGTAATTAAAAATACAATACTAAAACAACTTGAATATTAGGATATGAGAGAGGTAAACTGCTAGAATTCTTTTGAGTGTGTCAACAAAATAGTGTGTTAAACAGAACTTGCTGAGATCATTTGGGTTTAGATAATTCTAATTAGTTTAGAAAGCAGATGAATAAGAGGGGACAGAGAGGTATGCAAAATAATGAACTGTACAGAAAAAGGACATTGGTCACCCCTACTTCACTTTTCACATAATTCAAAATGCTTGTGTGTGGAACCAACGTATGCTATCACTGAAGCCAAGAGCACAGCAGAATTCAAAAGACGATTAAGCACTTACATGAATAATGAGCACATCCCCAGTGACATTAGAAAGGATAAAAATAGGGACATAAAGGGATTGTTGCCATTAGCCAACTACTAACTTGTTTGGGGCCTTTATAGCTATAATGTGTGTGTGTGTGTTCTGATTGTGTGGGTGTGTTTGTAGTATTTAAGAACGTAAAGCATGAACAAAAACAAATCATGCCATTTTACCCATTTGCTGAAACATGGAATGCCATGGGAGCTCAGACCCATCAAATTAATGTTACTTAATAGTCTACTTTGATTTTCACCTCCACGATGTAAGTAGCATGTCTAAATTTCTTGTATGACTAATAGCTATAAAGGACAACAAATCAAATCAGAGGATCAGAAAAAGGAATGGCATTATATGAGACTGTTGCCTATACAGTGTGCTGGACTGGTGCAATTCAAAGCAAGCTGTTCATTCCAGGCAGCGTGTACATCAAGACAATTATTTGTTTTCATTTCTCCAATGTTTAATCACCATAAAAACTGTCAGCATGAAAACAGCTCTGTGCCTTACATTTCTGATGAAGCTCATAAAAAATTAATAGAAAGAGACGAAGGAAACATGATGTGAGGTGATATTACGTCCAGATGACAAGACAACAATTGCAAGCCTTGTATGCTCATCAATTTTAAAGGAAAGTTAGATATCTTTTTAAAACTAGAAACTGAATTATAAAATACATAGCAAAAGTTGTTAGTCATTATGACAGAAGTATGTGCACTGGTCAAATACACTGATTTTATTTTTTAGGTTCTTTATAGTTTAGTTTTTGGGAGACAAGTACAGGAGAAGAAATAACTCTTATGGTGAAATCCCGACCCCTTTGAAATCTATGGCAAAACTTCCTTTGAGTTCAGTGGGGCCAGGATTTCATTCCTTTGGATGAGATTCTGATTGTCCATCTAAGACAGAGGTCCCCAAACTTTCAGCTGTGAGGACCACATGACTCAGTCTTAATCTTATGATGGGCCGGAGTGGCTGGGCCTACATCACGTGGGAGGGGAAAGGGAGGATGGGACAGGGCTGGGAGGGAGGAGCGGCTGCTGCGCGGTGCTGCTTGGGGCTGGGAGTGGCGCAGCTCCCGCCAGGGCACTGCTAGGCCCACATGGGAGAGGGGTGGGGCCAGGAGGGGGGAGTGGCTGCCACGTGGCGCTGATTGATGCCAGGGGTGGCACAGCTCTGGCCAGGGAGCTGCTAGGCCCATGTGGGAGAGGGGCAGGGCCAGAAGGGGGGAGCAGGCCGATCAAAATGTGTTGGTGGGCCGGATACGGCCCGTGGGCCATAGTTTGGGGATCCCTGCTCTAAGAGGTGCAAACCAGAACTCACACACTACAAGGTGGTTTTAAGCCAACTGCATCCTCCTGATCCTGGAATGCTCTACACCTCGCAGCAAAAATGAAGACAACTGATGGGCTCTCAGCACTACCCAAAATCTTTGCTGATCAGTGTGCCGTGACCCTGCCCTAGCCCCAGCCCTGCTTTTCCTTGCAGCATTCCCTGAGTCAGGATTTGCAAGGCGATCACTGGAAGCTTCTATTAGTTCTATTATCTTTTGATGAAGGACTGGTTAGTAACTTATTTACATATCAGTGATGAACAAAGATATTCCTTTCACAATAATTACTCCACCTAGCTTCAAGCAGCCTAATATAATAGGTGGGCTTGCTGTACTTTTCCCAGCTTAGTTATACTGCTCTAGTCTTGCAATACTGCACTAAGTCAGAGCTGCAGAGTTATTGTTTACCTTCATAGCAGTAGGCCTGCACCTAGGAGTACACTGAAAATGTTACATTATTTCCTCCTGAAATAAAAGTGCAAACACATAAATGGCACCAACACGTCAGATGAAAATCAGTCACATAGAATACGCATTAGAATTGACTTAATCATAGGACTTAACTTGTTTCAATGTGGGGATTTAATGCTGATAAGTAACTTTAAAAAGGTCAGTGTTAGGTTTCTTATTTATTCCCTCAGTGATATACAGATCAAATCTGATCAGTTTACAAGTCAAAAGCTGATTCTTGTAGCTGTCTGTTCTGCAATTTTGTCTTGCCATTTCAAAACTCAGCTGTGTTTTGTTGCTCATTAACATCACTGCAAGTAAAAAACGTTAGAATTCAGTTGGTGATTCGTGAGAATAAAACCCAGTTCACTTTCCAAAACTGTATTTTATTTTCAAGGTCACCAGTAGCAAATCAAGTAGGTAAGAACCCAAAAGAGAACAGCTATGCAGAACTGGAAGGGGCTGTTTTCACTTAGTGACTTTTCTGACTAAAAATTACAGTTTAATGTTCCAAGCATTAGATCTAATAATAGTACAGAAACACTTCTGAAACTAAAGGAGCTACTTTCTCGAGTGGAGAAAATGGCGTGTTTTAAATGATCTGGCCTACCTCCAGTAGCATTTTGACACACTTCTGATACACATTAAGCAAATTTTATATAATTCCACAATAAATCTTGCAGTTGTTTTTGGATTTATTGCTGTATTGTGCTTGTCTACATGATTACATCTCTGGCAGATGTTTTGCTACTGTAATTGTATGGTAGTCCCCTGTATGTTTATGATCAATGCTTATAACGCTATTGTTTTCCAAGGCACTATTAAAAAAAAGAATAAATGTTTACCTCAGTGAGTTTGTACCCCTTGTAAAAATTAAATTAAATAGAACAAAAACTTGTATGAATCCCTCTGATGAACAGACAGACTGGGGCTGTCTAATAAACAGATCTGCAGCATTCTTGAATCATATTAGTAAGCAATATACAAGCCACTAAGCTTAAAAGGGATAGAATTATAAATACTAATGAATCGTAAGAAGACAGATAGGAACTGAGATTACAGTGCGATGAAAACTACCCTTCCATTAACAGGGACAATGAAAGAAAATGTATAGCACATACTAATTCAGTCCCCTTGCAAACTGGTGCTCTGCAAGACTACTTAGAGTGTCAAGATTAATCATTTGATTGTGGCTCAGAATCATGCCTCTGTTTATGTCATTTTGCTTTTCACATCTGTCCTAACTACTGTATACCTGTTTATTTAAAGAAAAGAACATATGGCACTGGAGAGACTCAAATAACAAATGCAGACTAATGGGTACAGCTGTGATTCAGAGAAATCGCTCAGGTACATTCACCCATCTGTCTAAGCAGACCTAGTGTAACATTGGGCAGCCTCCTCCAGCAAAAAAGAAGAGTTCTGAAAATGTGCAGGTTTCTTAGATGGTAACTGGGATTGTATTTGACTTTTACATTTTAATTCTATGAAGGTTTTGTTTTCAGGCTTAAATGAAAATTTCAACCAAAGACATATCGTTGTTTCCATTAACATGTGCAGCAAAAGAGACATTTGAAAACATACCTTTAACTGGATAATCTTATTATGGGGCTTGATTCCCATCTCATCTGCAGCATTATACAGTTGCTTTGACTTATGGAATTATTCCTGATCTACACTGGAAGAGGTCAGCCGACAATCAGGTGCTATCTGTTCCTTAGCTGCACATATTGGTGGTTGTAATCCATGTACGTGCTGGTCCTCTTGACTTTAACCATAATGACTGTGATTTTGTGCTTGTTCCATTGTTTAGGTAGCTGTGATTATTTTGGAAATAGATTGCTAGCCGCACCATTTTTATGTAGTGCAAATAGACTGGGTTATAGATTTACTGCATCAAACAATTTTCTTCACTATATTTTTTCACTTAAATGTTGTTTTAGTTATACTGCGTATTTCCCCATTTATTTTGTACGATTATCTTACTGAGTTTTAAATACCTTTTAATGGAGTAGAAAACATCTTGTGTTGATTTTTCTTTTGGAAGTAAAGAATTACTAACAAAAAATTATTAAAGATTTACTTTCAATCTTCCTCTCTCCTGCTGACACACTCGCCTTTACTTTAGTGCAAAAGAATCTGCATGCACGGAGATCCACTGATTTCAGCAGGACTATATGTGCGGATAAGGGTCTGCAGGGTCAGGATTCTTGGCAGTGTTAGGCACCAGCCCTGCACTGATCTCCATTTGCTTTGAGCCCATCGCTTTCGTTTTTGTCTGAATTTTTGTTTTTGTTTGTTTTAGTGAAAACAGAAACGCCTAACATTCCTTCACCAGAAATGAAAGCCAGGATGCAATGTACAAAACCACTGAAGATAAGATTTAAAACAACAAAACAAAAACATAAAACAAACCATTAAGATTATTTGATTTTGTTTTAGTCCAATATGTCACTCTGAATAAATTACGCTCAAATAAAAGCACAGAATTAATATTCAGAAGGAAAAAATAATGAAAACAAACTTGCTAGTATAAAAATGGCTTGAATCTGCAAGTTTACATTGTTATTGTATATAGGAGAAGCTGAGCATGGCATAAACAATGCATGTTTGGGTTTAGTGCAGATAAAAGGATTAGCTATGCTGAAAGTAGGCTCCTTGATAGGAAGAATTCTCGTCCTATTCTGTACAATGGGCTAGATTAATATTTTATGGCTTGGATTCACTTAACTGTAACATCAATAGTACATTATTGCTGGATTAACGAGGTATTAAAAAAAAAGATAAACATGATATTCCAGGCAGAGATTATAAAATGCTAAAGTAATGATCCCACTTAACTGGACCTCCTGAATATGGAAGAGAGGTTGTACCAAATATTAGTTACAAACAACTGATATTTACTAATCATTACAAGATAAGTAAAAAGTAAACAATTACATTTTCTAGACAAGTAAATCAACAAAGAAAAAGAGCAAGAAGAAGTGTTTCTTCCAAGAGGTGGGTCTAAGTGTGGTCGTGCAGTGGAAGCACACAAATAGTACAGGGTATATGTGAAAGCATTTTCACTCAAAGCTAGAGCAATATGAACTTTTTGCTTGAAAGCAGGCTGACCTCACTTAGTTTTCAGTATAGTTATCAAAGTAAACAGGCCAGGTTGGCCAAAGAGCAAGAAGAGACCGAATGACCTTGGGTCAAGTCTTGAGAGACTCCAAATTCAGATAAAGAGCGTGTGAAACTCACTAGTCAAAATTATTTGCAGAGCCAAGCCCTTTTTCAGCTGAGTTCTGCTAAGAATTTTTTTTGTGGTTCTTTGAACGAGAAACTTTAAGTGAAACTTAGGGTGAGATCAAACCCATCCAAACTGAAACCTCCAAATTATGCTCAGCTCTACTGCAACTCATTTTAAAGGTGACCTGCAAAGGAAAAAAAAAAGGTGTGTGTGTGGGTTTTTTTTAAATGTTTCTTTATAATGTCAGGAAGGGAGAACATAAGCAAGTCTGAGAAGCTGCTTCAGTGTAGTTAAATCACTTCAAATCTACAGATCTTTTTCTTTATCTCTTTGCAAAATTGCAGACTATTCATGTTTACTGGCACAATACCATTACTTGTGACACTAACGGGATGTCGCAAGATAAAGTAAAATATAATACCACAAGGAGAATGGCTGTTTCTAGCTACATATTGAAGAGTGCCCACAGGAGACTTTCTGGGAATGACTTTTATTTTTCTTTTGTGGGAACCTGAAGAAGCAGCCTGACTAACCTCATAAGCTTTTAGAGTATATTCGTAATTCTTACATTCACTAACTAACAGCAGGGAAGATCTAGGGATAATTACTCAGTTCAAGTGAAAGACAAAGTATAGAGAAACCAGTGATGGGTGAGACCTTAGAAAAGGTTTGCAAGTTCAGATCAGCATTGAGAGGTTTAAATACTCCCAGAATTGTAATGCTTCTTGTCTCCTTTGCTCAAACCATTCAAGTAGATGTTCCATCCACTCAACAACCCTAGAAAAGGTTTGTTATAACTATACCAGCGATTCCTCTTAGGATAAATGTAGCTTATACTGTTAAAAAGTGTTTTTTCCAGCATAGTTTATATTGGTTCCCTGAGCAAAATAAGCCATATCAGCAAAAGCACTTTTTTGCCAGTATGACTGAATATATACTAGGGCTTTTGCTGGTATGGAAATGTCATTTTAAAAAAAAATCACACCCTTAGCCAACATTACTACACTGGCAAAAGTTTTAAGTGCAGACCACTCTTTTCTTCCCCACACTGCAAAACTCCTCATCTCTACAGGCTTACTGCCTCTGTCCGGGGCCTTGGAGACATCACTGTATCCAGATTCAAAGTACTCCCACAAAGGTTTCCAGAGCTGGGAAAGGGAATTCGTATCCCTCCTGGACGTTATGAAGAGGGAGAGAGAATGTGAGGTGAGCAATTGTTATCATCTTGATAGACTGATTCACTGTCAAACCTATTGTGAATTTAAAATTGGTAGTAAAATCCCGTATTCCCCCTCAGGGTGCAGAACTGATTTGTCACACTCAATTTAGAGCTATTCACCAAGTCTGGTACGATATTATGGCCCTGCTATTGGAATGGACCATTGTTTTGGTCATCGTTCTTCTCTCTCTTTTTCTTGCTAACAATACTGCCAAGTCATAACAGGGTTCTGTAGTATTTTTGTCACACTTCAGGGCAACTACCCCTGTATTTCCTTCCTGTCAGTGGTTCAGCAAGGGCACCCGCTCTCAGGCTTCCAACTCCCCAGCCGTTGCCATTCTTGGGTGGAGACCCACTTCCCACTGCCTGCTGACTGGGGTATTTCCACACAGCAGTTCTGTGCCTTTGTTGGGTTATTCCCAGCAGAGACAGGCTGTCCAAGCATACATCCATGCTTTCGCTTCAGAGACCGTTAACAGGCGTAATTGCTACAGTTAATTACCACATAGTTCTCATGCAAGCCTATTTTACTCTTAAAGTAAAAGCATTACAGAGAAAACATACTAAACACAATTTAAAAAAGCTTACACACATGCTAATATGTTTACCAGAGATCACTCTAACCCTAATATGGATTCTGGCAGGAACTGTACTTTAAATCCCCAACCGAAGAGATTCCTTGTGGTAACAAGGTCATCCGCTTCAGCTCAGAACAAGCACCACGGGGTCAAGGTAGGCCTAGTCCTTCCAACCTTACCCTAAGAATTGCGTGCCTCCATGGACCAGAGATCCTGTTTGTTTGCTTGATCAGAAAGGAGGTCCTGAGCCAGTTTAAAACCAGTTTTATTGAAAAATGCTTTTTTGTTTTTGGTCTGTTGGTCCCTAGAGAATCCAGTTCCAACCAGTATATGTGAACCTCCCCGGGGGTGGGTGAGGGGGGAGGGGGAGAGAGGAGGGGAGGAGATGTGGCTTCAAATGGCTGATACAGCCCCCTTCTCTTCCTCCTCGAGACGGTGCCTACAATGCCACAATAACCCATGCACAATTGTATTTTTAAGACCATGTTCCCCGAAGGTGTTAACCTTAATTCAATAAGGTTTATCTTAATTCCACAAGGTCTCTTGAGGCTATGACAGGATACCGTCACAGCAGTGAGCAAGCTCTGCTGTGTACTCTTGTTGTAGATTATGACAGTGGGTAAAATTTTCAAAAAAGCCATAACAACTCTGGAACTTGAGTCCCACTCACTTTAAATATTTTGTACAGTTCTGTTGCTTGCACTGGGTAAAATTTTCCAAAGTGCCCAAGTGACTTAGCAGCCTAACACCACAATGAAAGTTAGGAGTTTTTCAAAATTGTACCCCATGTACAAAAAAGATCTAAATGGCATCATTAGAAGGGTGGTTCATAATGACATGAAACAGATCCACAATTATCCACAGCTGAAGTATGCAGATGCTTTCAAAAAGAGATTTTGTGAAGTTTTGCTTTCTAATATGCTTTTTGAAGATTAAAAAATTTTCAGTGTCATGTTCACTGATTAATAAATTAATATTACGTCCACACTAAGACTTTGGCTGCTATATTTAAGCTCCTAAGACACTTTTACAGCTAGGTTATTATATAAATGCAGGCAGAACCTAAATTGAGGCAGTGTTAGAGAAAACTGGCATTACACACTTAGCCCAGAGCTGTATGTAGATAGGACTGAATTACAAAAGAATCACTCTGGCTTTATTTAGGACTTCTCTTTAAAAATAAAGTGTTTAACTCACATGGTATTATTCTGCAATCAGACTATGCCTTGAAATAAATAACAAGGTTACTTACCAGTAACTGATGTTCTTCGAGATGTGTTGCTCATGTCCATTTCACTACAGGTGGGTGCACGCCTCTGTGCACGGCTACCGGAACTTTTTTCCCCTTGGCAGATCCCGTAGGGCTGGCTCTGGTGCCCCCTGAAGTCCCAAGCACATGCCGCGGTATATGAGGCACTGCTGGCCCTACACCCCCTCAGTCCCTTCTTTCCGCCAACTCCGTCAGTGGGGACGAGTGGTGGCTTGTGGAATGGACATGAGCAACACATCTCGAAGAACATCAGCTACTGGTAAGTCACCTTGTTTTCTTCTTCAAGTGATTGCTCATGTCCATTCCACTATAAGTGACTAACAAGCAGTACCTTGGAGGTGGGCCAGAGTTAGCGGTGAGCTGCCTACAGTCCAGCTCTGCTGAAGCCCACTACTTCCCGCACCTTGGACAGAGGCGTGGTAGGATGTGAAGATATGTACCACCAGCCTGGCAGCTGTTTTGCAGATGCCCTGCTCTGGCACTTCCGTTAGGAAGGCTGTGGATGGAGCTTGAGCTCTGTTGGGTGAGCTGTGGTGTCCGGAAGCGGCACCTTCACCTGCTCATGGCCAAATGCGATGCAGGAAATTATTTACAAGGAATTTGCGGCAGCCGGAGACCAGTGAAGCTTTCATCCGGTCGGAAGCTGCGAGGAAGAGCTGCGTCGCTCTCTGGAATGGCCTTGTGCATGTGATGTAGAAGTCAGGGCCCCACTTGTGTTTTAGCGAGTGCTGCCTTCTCCTCTCCTCCGAACCGTGTGGTCGCGGAAACCTGGGGAGAACGTATAATTGGTCCAATGAGACTGGGCAACCACCTTGGACCGGGTGCGGTCTCACTGAACCTTATCTTATAGACCACAGTATGAGGGAGGAGCTCTGGGGTCAGAGCCCTGATCCTGGAGACCTTTCTTGCTGAGGTAATATCCCCAAGGAGACCTCCTTCCCAGAAGACAAGAGTGGAGGGCACGACGCCCTGGGTTCCGGGGAAGGTGCAATGGGCTAGGAAGGACCGGACCAAATCAAGATCCCAGGGAAGCACAGGGTCTATGGATAGAGCCTTCCACCCCCTTCAGGGACCGAACCACCATCTGACGGGAGGACTGCAATCACCCTTCCAGCAGCTGATGGGCGGCTGATATGGCTGCTAGGTGGGGCTCCAGGGAGGCCACAGTCGGTCCCTGGAGCTTTAGCTGCGACAAGTATTTCCCGGATCGCCTCCCCTGCTGAAACACCGGGCAGAATATCTTGGGATTCCTCCTGGCAGGCAACAGGCATTTCCACTTAACCTGGTACCCGGCCTGTGTGGAGGGTTTCCTGCTACCCATTGGTACACACTGGGCCTGTTCTGAGTGGCTCACTCATCGCCTGTCAGCCACCAATCTATCACTCCCCGAGGTGTCGGGGATCCAGGTCTGGGCACCACAGGTGACCGTGATCCTGATAGCTGGAGTTGCGCTGGCTCAGAGGCTCCCGAGGCAGGCGATCGAGAAATCCAGCAGCATGCTGAGCCCGTGCTGGCGTGGCCAGCCAGAACAATCGTGATGGCATTTGATTAGCCCCTCCTAGTTGAGCAGGACTGTATGTAGGAGGGAAGGGTGGGAGAGCGAATATAAAGGTCTCTGATCGCTACGGACAAATGGCATTGGCGAGCACCCTTGCCCCTTGACCATGGAGGGAGCAGCACTGTGGACACCTTGTGCTGCAGACCGGTACAGACTGATTTCCTTTGGGGAAACCCCCCTCCAGACGTAGATGCCCTTAGTAGGAGCAGCGATCCCTCGTGGTGAGCAAGAGCGATGCTTTGATGCGGTCTGCCTCGCCGTTCCTTGCCCCTGGGAGGTGATCACCGCCAGGTCCCAAGGACCGATAGGTTCCCTTCATAAGGCTGATGAATGGGGTCCAGCCGCCTGTCGGTGTAGTATGTGGTCGCTACACTGACTGAAAGCACCTGCACCTCCCTGCTTTTGATAAAGCGGGGGGACTTTCCGCAAGCCCTGCGAGCGTTTCACGGGTCTTCTTCTCGGTGTGCCAACGCCTGTCCTTTCTTGGCAGGCGCCTTGTAAGCCGAGGTGAGTACTGATAAGGCACTGTATCTTTTGCTCGAGGTGGCCGCTATCAGAGTAATGGAAGGAGCCTGTTCCTTGAACGGAATGCCCCTTCACCCATCCCGAGGGGTCGTTCACCAGCCTCGGGAGGCTAGGGCTTGCTGCTGTTGGGTTATTATTATTATTATTTGGGGGGCGGAGGGGGAGACGAGAGGAGAGGGGATCATAGCCCCTCAGTGTATGAGCTGCCTGCTTGGACTGTATCCTGGGGTCGTGACTGAAGCGGCCTAAGCGTCAGGCTAGCTATCCTCACTACATAAGTACAGGCCACCCTGTGCCCTATCCGCTGTCGGCAACCTTTGGCTGTTGTCGTAGGGTGTTTGTGTATGTGGCCCATCTGAGGAAGTCTGTCCCACAGCCGGGCTGAGGCAAGAAGGTCTGGTCCGGGAAGCAACCGGTCACACTGATGCATTCCATAGGCTGCACCTGAGTTAACGTGGGCTTTGTGCGTTTAGTAGCAGGACCCCGCCAGTCGCAAGAGACGCCTGACTGGCTCACCCTGATCCGGGCTTGGGACCTGGGCCTGTCTGGGCGGACCAAGCACTGTCAAGCATGCAGCTACCCCTGCCAGGCCTTCAGTAAATACCGTCGGCCAAGTAACAGATGGCGGGGTAAGCCGTAAAGCATTAGAGGGAGTCACCCTTATAAAGTGGAGGAACCTTGAGGATGTGCGTCCCTGTCATCCAGGACGGCATACAGGGCCCCTGTTCCTACTACTGGAGCTCGGGGGACCATGCGAGACTTGAGCCCCTTGTTTGGTATTTGTGCAACGACATAGGTCTGCCACCGTCCTCAAATTCCCCTTTTTTCGTTTTTTTTTTCGGGGACGAGGAAGCACCTCAAGTAGGACCTCTTCCGCCATCGCCTGCAGGATCTCTCCTGCTGCTCCTGGCTGAGACAGCCTTCACCTCTTGGATGTGGAATTGCCACTGAGAGGGAGGAAGGGGGATGCATTGAGGGCCAGGGCAGTGGAGACGACCGGGGGCTCTAGCTTGCCGAGCTATCTCAGGGCCCCAGTGGGCCAATGGCCTTCTGGCTCACCCAAGCCTAAAGGAGGGTATAGGCTAGGGCGCTGCCCTTATGTTCACCAGCGGAAGGAAGGGCCTTTCCGATTGTCCCATAGCCGAGAGGACCTTTACTGAGGGCCGAAGGAGCCAGTCAGGGTGAATGGTATCTTGTAGACACCCTGACTCTGTCCCCTTGCCCATAGGTCGCGAGATAGCTGTGGCTGGCACCTCCTCTGCTGCTGTCCCTGGAGACCTGCCTGACACCTGAAGGGTTGTGGCGCGTAGCTGCCCAGGGAATGGAGCATGGTCTAGGAGTCCCTGAGAGCATGCAGCTCTGCCTCTATGCAGACGAAGAGAAGGCTGACCTGTCGACAGAAGAGCCCCTGATGTGCTGCTGGACCTTTTCGGGATAGCCTGAAAGTGGTAGGAGCGCTGCTCTAGCTCCGTGGTACCCTACTCTGCAATGGCCTACAGGCTTAGCGTCTGCTGCCGGGCAGAGCCTCAGCAAGCAGCTCCCTGAGTCCCCCGAGGGACTCACCTTCCACTTGCTAGTAGTGCTATTGAATAAAGTTTTCCCAAACAAGTCTGGTTTGCAGTCGCCCTTGTTGTCTGGAGTAGAGCCCGTCTGCCCCGCCTATCCCTGTGGCTGGCAGCAACCACCACCAGGGGCCCAGGGCGGGGTGGTGAACAGCATTCAAACCCCTTGGCTGGGCATAATACTTTCCTTGGTTCATTTAGGCATCAGGCTACAGAGGAGGGTTTTTTTTCACAAGACCCTCACTATGTTGGGCAGCCCTCTGTAGGCCAGGGTGGCTACCACTCTGTGGAGCCCCCGGTGGCATGTTAAAGGTTGTCTGACGCCCCTTTTGCTCCTTCGCCTCCAGCCCCCAGGTGGAGGCCACCTCCTGAGCAGTTCCCGGTGTGCCCTAGGAATAACCAGGGCTTGGGAATGTGCTTCACTTGGCGGGAGGAGTTAGGGGGGACCTGCAGGCCGCAGCCCGTCTTCCCGCCAACCAGCGGTTCCCACAGAAGTCATTGCCTGTGGGGCCGAGTCATCGTCCGAGGACTCATGGAGGCCTTTTTCTTGTACTTGAGGCACTGACTGCATCCCTGAGGGGTTGACGGACCGTAGTCCCGTCCCCCCTCGGGAAACCCCTTAGGCACCCATACAGCCATTGGGGGTGACCATTGCCTTTGAGTCCATCTGTCTGGGGTTCTGGCACCTTCGTTGATGGATGCTCCCCCAGGTACTGCATCCCCAAAGTGACACTGAGGCACCGTTGACAGACCACTGCTGATGCTGCCCAAAGCCTCTTACTGTGCATACTGTCGCTCCAGAGAGCGACCCCTCAGAGACAACCACCGCGACTACCAGGTTCGTCATGGGTGCTGCGGCTGGAGCAGGCGTTTGGACAATGCTCTGGCAAGCTGGGGTGACCCAAGAATCATCCCTGTACTGAGGACATTTTGCACTCTGCATGCGTCTCGGCGCTGAGTCAAGCTCCAGCGACCAACTTTGCCTGGCCTCGATGCAGGGTGAATTCCTCGGTGCTGAGTCCATCTCCGGCATCCGGGTTCTGCACCACCCGGCTCCTTGGTACCGAGACTGTCTCCGGTGACCGGGATTAGTGCCGCATACTTGCTAGCAAACTCTTCGGTGCCGGAGCAGTGGGATGGACCTCACCTGGGGCTGCAGGGTCGAGACCGGTGTTGGGCGGGCGACTTCGCTCTCTGCGTCGATGCAGGTTGGTCTGGCGACCGTGACCTGAGATGACTTCTAAGGGAGCGTTACTGCTCTATCCTAGGAAACCAGTCTGCAGGAGATCTTCCTCCCCGTACTGGGGATCTCCTGAGCCATTCAGGGGCTCCCAATATGGGCTTCACCTTAACGCCAGCCCCTTCTCTCTTGCGGAGGTATGGGGGGGCGACGGCGTATGCAAGACCAACAAGGCTTTTGCCGCTCTTCGGCCACCGAAGCTGATAGGTGCCGAGGGGCTCCCCCACTCTTCGAGTCAGGAGAGGCTCCATGGCTGGAGATGCTGGCTCGTGCAGCGGGTCTCCGTGATCCGACCTCGGTGCAGATCGGTGCTCTACCCCGCCTGCTCCGATGCTGCTGGGGAGTCCGAGTGCTTCCATCTGCCCGGTGCCGAGTCGGGTCGGTGCCGACAGTGCTCTCTGCACCGGCGGCGTGCTAGATAACGCAGTGAAGTGGTTGGCTCAGAGCCAGCTCACGGCTCTGTGAGCCGGGCCTTCAGGAGGATTTTCCGGAGGTCTGAAGCCTTATAATCCATTCTCTTACTTACGAAGCGCATCCCCCCCATGCTTTAGGCAGTGGGGGTCAGTTAGCGGGAAAGCCTTCCCGCCGAAGCGCACAGCTTGAAGCCATGACATCGGAGCATACCTGCTCCCGGTAAGAAACTAAACTAGACTATCTTCAAGTGTCTAACTACCACTACAGCAGTTACTAACTAATCTGAATAACTAACTAACACAAAAAATCCCAGTTTTAAGGTTTAAACATGGGGAATAAAGCGCTTGCAATGGAAGTGCAGGCAGTTCCAGTAACCGCCACAGGCGGAAAGAAGGAACTGAGGGGGCGTAGGGCCGGCAGTGCCTCATATACCGCAGCATGTGTGCGGGACTCCAGGGGGCACCAGAGCTGGCCCTATGGAATCTCCTAAGGGGAAAAAAGTTCCGGTAGCCATGCATGGAGGCGTACACACACCTATAGTGGAATGGACATGAGCAATCACTCGAAGAAGAATCTCTAGTTTCAATCCACTCTGGGTCACCCTGACACCTTTTGCAATTTGTACATCCTTAAACTGATTAAATGGCTGGAGAACAGAATGCATATTTCAAGTAAAGTACCCGTCACCCAGTATTTCGGATGATTTAGGCAAACCCTTTGAGTGTTCAAAAGGGCTGCGTGCATGTCTGCTAGCAGCAAGGAGGGCATTTATAATTGAGACCTATGGAACTGTGCGTGAACATAGTGGTACAAGTGACCATTGGGCTCAGGTTGGGGGGGATTTCAGATAAGAGAAATCTCAGAATTTACAGCAATCTAACACGTGTTGCTCATCAACCCTGCCAGCCTCTACTCTAAATAGTCACCATGCTACCAAAATTATAAACAAAGATCCTGTCTCCTGTGATAATACACAGAACCATAATTCTCCTTCTAGAAATGCTGAGCATAGGCTGGGTCACATTTATAAAAAAGGCTTTGACTGATCTACACATTTTAAAATAATGGATATGAAACGTCTCACTCAATTGTTTTCTTGGTCATTAATAAATATGAAGCATGTGAGATAGCGAATATCAATTAAAAAAAAAACATTTAGGTCCAACTTTCCATGGGGCTATCCCACTGACGTGCCTCCATGAAGAACACAGTGGACAATCAGGTGAATTCGGCACTGGAGAAAGTAGCAGTGGCACTACACGCATCCCCTACAACGAAAGTGGCCCGCGGGGTCTTTCGAAGTGGCTCACCGCTCCCGTCCCACTGGCTGCAGAAGGGAGCCGCTGCCTAAGGACCCAGGTGGAGCGTGTTGCCGTGGAGCTACAAGACCAGGGCAGTCTCCTTGCTGCAACCAAGAGGAAGGGAGATCAGCTCTTCCCTCCCCTTGGCTGTAGCAGGGAGCACGCCAAAGTGCTCCACCTGGGTCCTTAAGCGCTGGGGACTGTGCTGGCGCCAGAGGAAGAGGAGCACTGATCTCCTGTCCCCCTGGTTAGAGAAGAGAGCCACTGCCTAGGGACCTAGGTAAAGCGTATGGGGTTACAGGACGTGTGTGGTTTCCCTTCTGCAGGCCAGGGGGACTGGACTCCTTCTGTCTGACTGCAAGGGGGGCGGGCGGCTTCTGGCAGAGGCTGGTGGCCCTTCAGGGTTGCAAAAATGATAACAATAGCCCTCGAGCCAAAAAGGTTGGGAACCACTGCCCTACACAATGTCTCACTGTAACACTTCACCCATATTCGAGCATGTCTTGCCACTCTGCCTTGGACCACGCCCCGGTGTGATCTCCCCTACAAAAGAGAGGAGAGTGCAGTTTCACTGTTCACTCAAATCCTCAGTGTCTCAGTTCTGGTGGTCAACGAGACTGCCAGCCAGCGCAAACAGCGACGGTGATTCTTGTTGTACAGTTGATGGCACACAAGAAAGTGGATTGACTCCACCTGCTCATTTTACAGATGCCAAATAACAGCCCTCAGAAGGCAATAAGTAATAACGTCAGGTCACTATGGACCCAGGATCAATTTCAACAAATGAAAGAGATGAAAAGCTACACACTGCATTGTTAGGGACAGTGGCTCTCTGTGGTAAAATTATATTAAAAAATCATGGGGGAAAAAAAGGTGCAAATCAGAAATGTATAGTTAAAAAAGGAAGCCAGAAGTCACAAATTTCCCTGTTTCAGTCAAAATACCCTTCACTTTGCGACGTGGGGAAGAAAACAAAGAATAACCACACAACATCCCTTTGTTAAATCCATTCCATGGCATTTAACAAGCATCTGAAAACCACTTGTCTGGGGTTTGGTAGTCCAGTGCTGTAGCAGCAGTGTGGAAAGTTATTTTTCAGAGCTGCTTTCCTGTCATCTTTGCAATGGAAGCAAGAGCACTGCAGACTCCTCTTAGCTCAGCTATATAAACTCTGGATCTTTACTTACCAGAAATCTGAGAAATTACAGAAGCCCACCAGTGGCAAGCCATTACTCCCTACTCATTGGGGGAGGGAAGGAGTGTTGGAGGGGTGAAGGGGTCTGTGTTTCTGTCAGCCAAGGATTTAACTCTAATCTACACCCAACATTCCCCAAAATGACAAATGTCACAGACGATTGTATTGAAATATGAAAATGACAGAATGCACTACTTTTGTGACAAAAGATGCAGCAGTAGCCATTAACTATCCCCTGATGCAGAAAACCACCCTGGATAGTATTTTACTGTAGTAAGTACTACCTCAAAACACAGCAGTTCTAATCAGCTAGCAGCAGCCGATGAGCTAAGTCACTCACTCCTGGACAGGCAAGGATTGAGAGTACTGCTTTGACAAGGTAGGGGTAGCCCATCTTATCACACTTGCCAGTGCCCCCCTGCTGATTGACTCCAGTTATGTATCCACATTCAGTCGTACACTGTACAGAGGGTCATTGTATGGTAAGTTTTGGGGACCTAAGGAGACTCGTCGGGACTAGGACGCCCTAGGGTAAAGCAGCACATTCGTTTTATTTTCAAGGTCAGGCCCTTGGAGCATTCCTACTCACTAAATACTCCTGGAGGCTCCCAAATATGATTTTGGTCAGAAGAGCAGGGCAATTTCCACTCCAGAAGGCTGCAAATTCTTCTATTTGTTCCCTCTGCTTAAAGGCCACTTTGATCCATCCCCTACCCCAAATTAATTTCACATTTAAACAGTCCTAACTGGTCCTTTTACACAGTTTCAGTGTAAGGACCATATTTTTTTCTTTTGTACACCTTATGGTGCCTGGCTGTAATATTATATGAGAACAATGGAGAGGTGAAAACTCACTAAAACAGAAGGTCTTTTTCTAACAAATGCAAGGGCTGCAGGAATTTCCTTACATCAATTATACATCAGGTCTCAAATGAGGCATATTTTCAAACAGCCACGCTTAGTTCACTTTTCTCACCCTCCATCTTTGCCTTGAGTCACTTTCCTGCTTTGCGTTTTGAGTCAGCACAGCACTGCTCCTTCACATGTCAAAGTCAGATTAATCTTTAACTAATCAGAACAACGTTAACAAGATCCAATCACTTAAGACTAATAATTTCACATCTACAACCTCAGTCTAAGTAAGGAAGATGGTCTGGGAATAGAGCATTATATTGTGACTCCCGATTCAGATGAAGTGACTTGCCTGACTCAGCCACAGACTTCTTGTGTGACCTTGAGCAAGTCATTTAACTAACTAGTGCCTCAGTTTCCCATTTGTAAATGGGGATAATACTTCCTACCTCAGTTATTCTGAAGCGCTCCAACACTATGGTGATGGGAGCCATAAAAAATGCCTAGATAGTTTCCAACACTGCAATAAAGTTGAGGTTGAGTTGTCAGTCATTAACTGACAGAAAATTCAGATTCCATAACACAGACTGGATGGCTTGGGAACTGGAAAGCAGAGCTCTTCACCTCTAAGACACCTATTTGAAAACATTCTAGACTTGAAGTTATCACCAGCTGCTTACTGGCTTGTGTACCAGGATCTTATAGACTGTCTACTTCTGAGTGTGAACAACAAGGTAGGAGTGGTTTTGGTGGGCAATATCAGCAGAGAAGCAAGGACTGAACTAGCTAAAAGTAGAGTACCCTGTATCTGCAATGTATTCCAGGGTGAGGCACACAGGCGATGCAAGGTGGGGAAATTTGCACTGCTACTGTTCACTTGCTCTGCAGACAAGCAGATAGCATCAGCTGCCGGAGCTGTCAGTTGGACACCTTCCATGAGCACAAAATTGATTTTAAAAACCCATACAAAGCAAGACTGACATTCCACTCTAACTCGTGTCATCACGGAGTGTAAATTGACTGACAAATGCATGTGCTGGAGTGTGGTTATTGCTTACTTAAGGGGAGATGCTCCCATTGAAAAACTTGTAGAATGTCCATTATTGTTAACAGGAGCTCTACAGGTGCAGTGAAGGGAAAAGAGTAGGGAATCCAAAAGATACTAGTGAAACTGAACTGAGGAGAGGAAAGCCTGTACAGTACTTTTTCTTCTATATGGAAAGGAAACTGGTTCTTACAAGTTTTTAAATATGCATGGAAGAAGGGGACCTTTAACCAGGTCATATGTATATTTAAAGGGGAGGTAAGAAACCACTTAAAGCTTGTATAGGATTCCTTTTGATAGGTCTGATTATTTTAAAGCCCTAATTCCATTACAGTATCTGGCAGCCTGCAAGGGCATATTTTACCAACTATAGGTCATATGGTCATGACAGAGGTTGACAGAAAACATTAAAGGTCAAAGAGATGCAAGACTATAAAACATTTCAAGCTGTACTGTGCCAACCTAAAGAGAGAAAAAAAGTATTTATTCCTCTTTCACAAATTTAAGTTACACTGACTTTTAGAACAAACAGCATTTCCATGAGGGCTTTCAATGGTTCTTTGATGTATGCATAGTTCATGTTATATGGGACATGCTTATATTTAAGTAAATACATTCGTCATGACATTTAGATGACTGCCAATACTCCAAAACGGGCCATATTTTTGCAGTTCAGTGTACCCACCCTACACACACACCATATATCATTTAAAAGCTTATTTTATGTATGTTTAGATGACATGATGTGGAGCTCTCAAGCGGTACCGTAAGCCTGTAGGCGAGGTGAAACAATGGTACCCAAAATGAGTCATTTTTACACAGTTCCAGAAACACTGCAACAACACTATGACTACAGTTTTTACTGTTTAAGTTAATTTCAAAATCTTAATATGGTGTTTATTGGTCAAAGCTAACAAGCAACCAAGTATTCAAAGATTTTTTTATTAGTTTTGTATGGGCAAGTATTTTTTCAGAAATGATTAAGCCATTTAGCACGTGGCAAAAAGGATGAATATCAACATTGTTTTCACACTGTATATTCTTAATTGTCAAAGTATCTCACAAGTGATTAGAATAGTATTCTGTATTTTCCATTGAAATTTGCTGATCAAATAAGTCTCACACTGAAGGGTGTGTGCCAGAAGCAGTAGATTGTGTTCCCATCATTTGTCGTGCATAGTGGGTAGATATAAATATATGTGAATTCCTAATGAAATGTTTCTCCATTTGTAAGCTTTTGTACATACAACGTAGCATCTAGTCTGCCTGGTAGAAGGATTTAATTTGGTAATTGCCTATCACGCAGTACTAGCCTTTGAAATAGTCTATAAACTAGCTTTTAAATTCAGTGACACTTATGCACAGATCAGTATTAGTGTTAGAGGTGACAATACACAGCTTCATATTGGGCTTCAAAGTGCTCACTAAATACAAATGACAATTTAGATACCAACCTATGGATCTAGTTTATATCTAATTTAGCACAGGTCTGTATATGCGTATAAAATGAAAAGTGATGGGAATGCTAACAATATATTTTGGGAATTTTACCTCTACAGAGAAGTTACTGTATATTAAGACTTGGAGGATACAAGTCACTGAAAGCTTACATCAAGGAGAAAAAGATTCTCCACAAACTGAAAAAGTTATTTGTCAAGAAAATCAAAAGACTGACAAAAGCCACCAGTGCTGGACAGAATTCTGTGATGTTGGCAGCAGAAGCCAGGAGAGATGAACTGTACTGGTGGCTACTGAATACGTTTTCTAGTTTAGATGATGTGTCACCAATACTCTATCACAGGGGTTGCTTCAGAAATAAAAAAGCAATTTGAATTTGGCACGTCAGAACTGTATTAAACCTAGGAATGAAAACAGAAATCAGAAATCTAATCAGAGAGCATCACATTGGCCTGCTTCTATAGCCACCATTAAAGATTAGTCCTGTTGCATTGTTTTTGCCTGAGAAAAACACACAAGACAGACAAGAACCTTCATAAAACAGAAACATACGAGAAAGCAACCAATCTAAGGGAGGCAGCTCTTCAGAGAAAAGATGACATGTTATGCACAATATCTGTGGAAGACCTGATTGCTAAGAATGGAGTTTATCACTCAACGTGCCTTTCTTCTTTAAGTAAAATGAATCAAAGCAAAACCATCTAGATACACTGCAACAATATAGTCACCTTATGACACTGCATTTTATCAGCTGATTGAAGACCGAGACAATGATCTTCTATAAAACAAGAGGCTCTCCTCCTGTCCTAGCTGCTACCAAGGTATAAAGCCCTATTTCCCTAAGATGCAGAAACAGCAAACTATTCCAGTAGCAAGTTACAGAAAAACACTATGGTTCTGAAATTTTGTTCCATGCGCATCATAGATAAGGCCAGTCTACCACTGTTCCTGCAGCACAATAACATTAGCCGATGTTATCCAAGGTGCTAGTAATCTGACGCAAGACCTTAAGTCATCCAAGTGTTTTTGGATGTTCTGGTGAGTGAGCCTGATGAAGAGCTTTCAAATGAACAAGTGGTTTTGTACAATGCTGCTTCGAGCCTTCGGTCTGAAATAGCCAAAATGAAAGCCACAGAATATTATCCAAAGCCCGGTGACTGTACTTTACAGAGGTCAGCTACTTTTGTACTGCAGTTTATCCTCTGATTGATAGACAAAGAGACATCTAAGACATTAAGTAATGTGTATCATCCTTCAGAAGACATTCAAAGAAGATCCCTTTCAGTTGCAGAGTGTTTAGTATGTAACAGTTCCAAAATTATCACACCACAGCACGTAAGCCTTGCTGCACAGTTACAGGGTGAGTTTCGGTCTTACAATTTAATTCACATACAAGAATGGCTCCAGCCGTAGTCAGATTGGCCCTCACAAGACATGTTCTGTGTGAATATGCAAAAGCTAGGAGAGAAAGAAGGGGCCTAACAAGCAGTAGTGAAGACAAAGTTTACAGAGAAGTCCTTCCCTCTGCACTAACGTGGGATGAAGAGCATGTTACAGCTCTTACCAACCACACCATCAATGTGACAAATCCATTTGACCCTGAATCACATCCAGAGGTGCTAATTAACATACACATAAAATCAGATGTACAAGAGTCTGTACTGAAAACAGCAGATCTTGATGAGGAAGAAATGGAGAGATTTGTGAGAGGTGCACTTGATTCTGGAGATAATGTAGCTTCTTCAGCCCAGTCAAGAAACCTGGCAGCAAAACATTTGCTGACATGGCCAAAACAACCAAAGGTAAGTCTTGCAAGGAAGGGACAATCACAGCAGCCATCGGTTCAGAAAACTGTTTTTCACAGAGCCCTGTCCTTAACAAGATGCAGAGATGATGTTTCAATGGCAACTGTTCTTAGTCACACAATAGGACCTGTGCCTATGTCTCTATTCCATGTTGACGGAGCAATGAGAAGAACAGACAAAGCTGAATTAGCGCATCAAGCTGGAAGCCCAAGTTGAAAGAGTCCTTGAGCTAAGAATATGAAAAAAGAAACCACAGTGTACATCAGAGATGCCATGGCTGTAATACAAATGATGGCTGGAGACGAATTCCACACGTTTGATGAACTGGCTGCTGAGTACTTCAGGCAGGCCCTAAAAGGATTTGACAAAGCTAATTCTGTAACTGAAGTCTTTGACAGATATGATGACAGTAACGCTAGTGAAAACTGCAAGAAAGCAAGCACCGGATAGATCTAAGGTTGGATGCAAGAAATAACAGGTGATTAGTGGACACCCTGGGCCTCCATGAAAAAAATTGGCATCCAACAAGCCGTTACTTGTAAAAATCCTCTGTGAATATATCGTTCAAAATGCACCTGAGAGTGTAGGAACACAGCCAGCACAAACACTCCTTGCTGGAGATTTTTCCAACAGCGAAGTAGCAAAGTCCTTGCTGTTCACTACTTTCCAAAAATGGAACACGATAACATGTGGATTAACACAAGCACCATTACCAGCACCATTAACAAGCACTACTTTATACCTGTGCATGCAATTTGTGATCCATTCAATCCTGACTTCAGTAACATACCTTCTACCGTACACACATTAACAGGATGTGACTCTGCGTCATCCCTATTTGATATAGGTGGGGAAAAATCTGTGTTCAATGTTATCGAAACAAAGGGAGCTTACCTCTTTAGAGATCTTGCTAAATTGGGAGAGAGTGATGGACAAGCTGCAATTTCTGTAGCAAGGAAGTTGGTAGAAGTGCTGTATGAGCAGAGAGAGAAAGAAAGAGAGACCCACAAAGATCTGAATTGTATCTGCCTCAATCTAGCCATCAAAATGGACAAGTCACTAGCCAAACTCCCACCATGTGAGGACAGTTTTGAAGGATACGTCAAAAGAGGATCTGTATCAGTAGTCAGAACCATCTCCCCTGCACCCAACTGTGTACACACTGAAGACTGTGGTAACCCACAGACTCACGACAGCGACCATAATGATGAACAAGATGATGATGTTGACTAGAAATGTCACCAGTGCTCTTACATTTCAATGATACCTGTACATATTTACTATTAGATTTTGATTTACCCTTTAGATTGTTGTTGTGACACTTTGAGGTCACAAAGGAATCCAATTTTATGTCTTGAAATAATACTAGAGTCACTAAACTAACAGAAACTAACACAAATATTTCAGAATGGTCATTTTAACATGTTGATGGAGTCACTGTTTGCCCCCTGTTCCTATGGTAAAGGCACCACTTGATAACTCCGTATCATACCTCATCTTAAAGTAGATATAATAAGTTTTCAAAGGCATGTAGACACGGTACGTTAAGTTCATCAAATTGGTGGTGTCTGCCGCTCAACTAGTTGGAGTATGAACACCATTTTTAACTCACAGTGTACAAGTACAAGCTCATATTCGCTTTGCACAAACCACTATAAGCTACTTATTCAGCTGCATACACCAGTTTGCTTCAACCTATTCTTTGGGGATGAGCTTGTATGAGTATATTCACAGTCTGATTTTCAGAAGTGCTGAGCTCCCACCAATGGAGTTGCCGTTCTCAGAACTCTGAATAACAAGCAACAATATACAACTACCACCTAGCCAATGAAGATACTTAGCTGCAATCATCCAAAAACATATATTGCCTCTATTTTTACAATAAAATTGTATCATTTCACCTTCAAAAGGGATGCTTAGAACAACAGTGATAACCCAGCAAAGAAGCCAGGTTCATTTTTCTACTGAACGCACGCACCACAGATCTATAAGCATGAGTTGCACTGCAGAAGAACTGTTTAACAGGGTATAGAACACAGCTTACTCCTTTTGTGCTGCATAGTAATAAATACTTCACACTACTAAAACAACATTGACTTATTGCAATTTTGGTATTTGTCTCTTGCAGGTACTCAGATACAATGGAAACAGGCACCATCATAAGATGATAAGATAAATAAAAAGAATAAATGAAGTTGAGTTCTTCTCTTCTCTGCTCTAACCATTAGACAACCATCCATAAAAACTAACATTTCAACATCTCAGATGGGCTCAAGGAAAAGAAAACTGCTCACATGTTTCTTGTTCCAGAAATGCTGTTATGTACATGTAAGAGGTTTCAAGTGCAATATATTAATTCATCTTATGATCATATTCAAAAACAATTACTTCAGTTTTAAAAAAGTCCTCTTCTGATTGACATCTGTCTGGATAATAATTTGCCTCCATGATACAGAATTAAATTAAAAGCTGTTCAAATATGGGGAGTGTGGGTAAGAGGGGGAGGTACACCCAAACCTAACATGCAAATAGCTTGTTAATTTGTCAATCAGCCAAAATAAACAGAATGGGCGTGCAATAGGTTTAGTTAAATGCCTGAGGAATAGATGTCAAATAAATCACTTAGTTAGCCCTATCTAACGTGCTAAATTACAGTCATTTAACACAGAGGAGGATTCCTTTTGTTAAAGCTTTTTTCCTACTCAAGAGTCCATCAAATATCGTTTGTATCATTTTGAAGTCCATGTTAAACAGCAGGGGCAGTCAGTGTAGAGAATGGGTCTTTTATGCTTTCTGACAAACTTTTTTTTTTTTTTTTTTTTTTTTAAATCTATGGAAGGTAGTTTCTTTGTGGGCTTTTTCAAGTTAGCTCCTATTCTCCACCTAGTCCTTTGGCCCTGATTGACAAATTAAAAGTTGTGACTTCCTGCTGTGGTTCTTGGGGGTAAAATTCATGGTCCAAAATTACAGGTAAAGTAATGCATTAAACTCTACGAATGCTCAAGATATGAAACCATCCCAACAGCAACAATGAGTTCTCTGTGTGGGAGGGAAGAGAAGAACCCTCTAGCCCAGAGAAATGTAGGCAATATCCTAGTCTGACTGTAAACTTTGAGGAGCTTGCAGGGGAGGGGCAAGGATGTACAGAAGGATACAAGCCTTCAGTGCACTGTGGTGCGCTGACTATTTTTACAAGGAAGGGCCACTGGACCCTCACAATTCTATAGCTAAAAAACTGCTGCAAAAATCAGCACTTGGTCACTGCATCTCCCTGCTCTGCTAGCATCTTCTCTGCCCTCACTATCCTTATTGTTACTCGTCCACCTACAGGGGATGTTTCCCTCCAAGCCCACAAACTCATGCTCTGCCTTCTTTCCTCCCTCCTTGGGAGGAGGATGCATCTTTGCAGCGCCTTTGATAGGTCCTTACTGTCTGAGGCAGGACCAGTAGGAGGTCTGCACAAGGAGTGAATGAAGAATTGGGACCAATGTAAATGCATTTCATGTGGTTGTAATATCCAGAGGTTCTTTGGCTCCGAACTGTAGTACATGGAATTGATGGGCTGAATTTAAGAATGCAATGGCAGTTTTAACTATAAATATCTTGGTTTTAGTGTTGGCTTCAGTATAATTTTCCACTTTTCTCATATTTAATTTCAGCGAACAGAGCTCGACTAATAAAATGCACTTAGTATTAAGGATTCTTGTGTATCACTAACTAGGCAGCGTTCCATGATTATCTTACTGACTCTGAGCCATTGCCACCTGCCCAAATTATAGCCATAATATGCCATAAAAGACATGCCACTAAACACTGTATGATCACTAACACTTAAGATGCAATTGGTAATGGATATTGAGAAGTTTGTTAATGAGAAGTCTAATGAAGGTCAAAAAACACTTGCTAGTCAATGTAAGAAATGTTGCCTTAGGAAATTAAAAATCATACACCATAGCACATGCTGGTGGTCTTTCAAAGAAAACTGCTCTGGAAGTGCAAAGTTACAATTATTACTATTCTCACTCTGAATTAGAGGGGAAATTACTATTAATTACATCCCCCATATACATTATTTTATTGGGCCTTTTATGCTAAAACATTGCACAGACCTATAGGTAAGTAAATTAATCCACAAAGAGGAATTTAATTGGGTGTTCAAAAGGAAAGTACAGATAGGCAGTCCCCTGATTTTAGAAGACAGGTTTATCCAGAAATAAAACTGAAGCATAGCTGCCTAAATCTCTTTTTCTGTAAGGGTTGAAAGTGAATCTTAGAACCGCAAACAAATTTCATTTGGCAACTCTCAAAGAACATCTTGCAACACAGGGATCAAGAAGGTCAGCAAGCTTTGAATGATTAAGGCCATCTAAAAGTTTACAAGTAAGGATCTCAGTTTTTAAGAAGAATGCAATGCATAGTGCAGTACATCCTTGACAGCCATGTTTTGCTCTGTGGAATCAATGTCTTTCTAGGCAAATCAGCCAAATAAAAAATTATAATGTTTCATCCCCAAAGAACAGAAACAAAACACGGATAACCATCAGGAGATCTGACTGAAAGAGAAAAGAGCACAATCTAGAAATGCTCCCTAAATGACATAGGCTAGATATTTCATCGAAGATATAACCTTTTGTTTCTGTAAAGCTAGAAAAACACTATGATTTCAAACAAAAGAAATATTATGTAGTAGCAACAAAAGACCAACATGATATCTAAGGCTACCAGTATTTCATTTTATTAGCGCTAAGACAGAAAGAATTTTGCAATACTCACAACCAGACAGATATCTGACAGATAAATGAACTGGAACCAAGACATAATCTATTGATAAGAATACACAAAAATCTATTCCCAGATTACAGCCAGGTTACTAAAGGTATCATCACATGTAGTAAAAGGCATGGCACACTGAATATAAAGACTATCAAAAATAAAACTACTGACAAGAACAAAATGAGAATGTAGAGAAATATAAGAAGTAAACCAAGTTAACAGAACCTGGGAGATCTAAAAGTTGCTCATGGTAGTCAAATAACATTCTGTGATCAATAGAATCAAATGCTGCTGACAGATCAAGCAGGAACAAAACTACCTAAGCCACTGAAGTTTGCATTAACAAGTAAATCATGACGGGCTCTACGAGAAGTCTTGGTGTTATAGCTAGGCCTGAAACCAGACTGAAATTTCCCAAATAGTTGGACAGTTGCTAGATAAGACAGTGCAAGTAACTGCACCACAAACACCCATCCTAGAGATGTGGCCAAAACACTGATAATTCACTGGCAAAGTTTTCTCGTAATGCATATTTTTTTCCCCTAGCAATGCCCAGTAAAGAGATAAGACAACTTCTGACACTTGCCTAAATTTATTATATTACTAAAACAAACAAGGGTCAGACTCAGACTCATAGACGTTAACGTCAGAAGAGACCATCATGATGATCTAGTCTGACCGCCTGCACATTTCTGGCCACAGAACCTCACCCTTCCATTCCTGTTTAACAAGGCTAAATGAAGTGTGGAGGGGCAATGATGGGACACTTGCACTCTAATAATATAAATTTGATCTTCCCACTGATGTTAACATAATCTAAAAATAAGTTACAGGCAGCTCATATTTGCCGAGGCTTGTATGTTTTTGTTCACTTCCATCTACTGGAGTCACCTCAGTGAGGGCAATGAGAAGTGGAAATGTCTTTAGTGGATATCTCTGGAATGCTGATTTGTGTCAATAGCTTTACAAATCGTAAAAGTTTATTTTGTTTGCTAACATTCCTAAAGCAATACAAGGTGAATAGGAAAAGTAAATTTGCCTCCTGTTTTAATACAGAATTCGATCTTTTCTTCTGAGTCATCTAGGGAAAGAGTATTAAATCCGATGAGGTTAAACTTTCCCGCTGGTTGCACTCATTTAGGGTTTCTTTTTGTTCAGTAACATCCTTTTGTTGGTCACCGGGCTATGAGAAAACATGACTACTATAGTAAAGCACTCTTGAGATGTGAAAGCCCCAATGGAAACTAACACACAGACTTACGTGCTATCAGTTTAGCTTGTAACATATAGAGCATCAATAAATAGCTTATACACAGATTCTTATCCCTGGTTAAACCTCTAGTGATTGTCTCCTTGGATAGGCCTCAGCAACTCTTAACTTAATTGTTATGCTAACCTTTAGCACACAAGAAGCCTTTGTTGCCAGATCTCTCTCTAAATTACCTCACTATGATTAAAACCACACAGCTACTACATTGACAAGCTACTTATGATCCCCTACCCCAAAACGTACTCTCCACATTGTCTCGCTGTTTCCTTGTACTCACCCCCCCTTTCTTTCTTTAGCCATCTGTTGTCTCTTTTCTTATACTTAGATTGCAAACCCTTTGGGGCAAGGACTGTCTTTTTATTCTGTGTATGTACAGCACTGGGCACCACAGGGTCCTGGTCCATGACTGGGGCTCCCCTAGGCACTATAATAAAAATTTTAGGCACATTTCACTCAAGTACAATCAATGCGACACTCCTATCAAGGCCATTGAAACTGAGAGACATGGAAATTTTATGGTTGCACCCATTCGACTACAAAGCTATGCAAGATGAAAGGCTTTAAGACTCAATTTTGGACCCTTCTTACATAAGCATTTTCATTTCCTACCACTAAAATGTTCCTTACACATTCAGATAGTGTTCTCTTATTAGAGATGAGACAATCAATGCAGTTATATTTCCCCAAGAACTTTCTTTGGTGGTTCCTTCAAAAGGGAACCCCTTCCTTCCTAAAGTTAATTTTAAATGTTTGTAAGCAATTTTTCACCTCAATTTCAAAGCCCTGAGTCTTGTGTGTTACACTGTGCTGCTGTGGGCATCTTAAACTCATACTAAAGCAGCTACTGTTTTGGTCTTTCTGTAATGAAATTATTGTCAAAAATAGCAATCACTGCCATTTAAGTTCAGCCCAAAAGCTTTGATCCAGATGGCACTTTGATATACAGACTAAACCAAAAGATAAATAAAAAACTGCCGAGCAGTGGGGCACAAGGTAGGAAGAGAACTTATGTTTATTCAAAATGCAGCATCTACAGCTATATATTATAAAACCAAGACAAAGTCAACTGACAAGTGGTTTCTGTGATGGAGCCCTTCCATATCTACAACAAGAGTCACAGCAACATATGCTTAAACAAATCTTATTAATGGAATTTTAATAAAGCTCTGTGCAAAAACAAACAACAAAAAAAGAATGGGCAACTATGAATAATTTCTTCTAACCTTAGTTTTAGTTTAAGTACTAACACTTTTCAGATGGCACATCGCTCACGCAGATGAAGTTTGTCATCTTGGCCCAATTACTTGCTTAACCTAACCTGATCAAGATATCACTTCTTAAAATAAACCTGGCTACCTCATTATGAGGCTAGTTAATTGCTTCGTCCTGCACACACAAGAGAATACATTTCTACCGATTCGTCTTCAAAAACTAAATCCATAGGTTTTCATAGCAATCTCCTTTTCTACAGTTGTGTGTGTCATCCTGGCATGGGACAACATGTAAATGGTTGACAAGAATTATCTATAATTGCTCAGTTTAAACCACTCTGGACTGAAGGCCTGATTCAAACTCCATTGAAGCCAATGGATTTCGGATCAGGCCCTAAATGGAAACCGTTCAACTGCGTGTCTGATCCCGGATGACTGAAATCAATAGGTGCTTTACTACTAACTTCACTGGACACATGATCAGGCTCTAAAACTATACAAAGCAGGATTCCACCAGATCAGGAGAGTTGTTACATACTGTACCAGTCTTCCCTCCAGTAAATAGCTGGAAGCAGGCCATTCTGACACCCATTGTTGATGTTTGTTAGGTACATAATTCTGAGTGCCGAATTTATACACTGCTTCATTCTAACCGCATTTCTGCATGCCTAATTTCTGTCCAGATTTAACAAAGACTAGTTTATTTCAGTGTAAAACTATCATTTTTTCTGCTTCATGTAATTAAGAAGAACAGCACCAAGGGATTATTTAGCAGAACTTCAAATGCTTCAGCATCACTAGTTTAAATTTCCAAATGTTTGAAATACTCTTTCCATCGTATCAATGGTGTCCTTTTTTTTTTTAAATAGCTAAACAACACAATTACTATTAAGGATTGCATTCCAGATGGGATTGAAAAACACTGTCAACTTTAGTACCTGACACCATCATGCCTCTGTCAGTTTCCTTGAAAGCACTTGCCAGGATGCATGTTAGTTAACTTACGTACAGCAAGGTCTTTATGAAGGCCATGAAATGAAATGCTGACAACACTTACAGTATTTGCTGTTTTCATAAAAACTTTTGGAATATACAACATTCTGACAGGAAAGGCAGTTTAAGGAAATGCCATTGATGCTTGCTGTACATTCTGTTTTATGGTTGCAGGTAAAAAGAAGCAAAAATCTTGTAAAATGTCTGCTTACAAGTCAACATTTCACCCACTCAAATAACAATGTCCTAAGGATCAATCATATTAGAAAGACCTGAATATCCCCCAGCTTCACAAATTCTTTTAAGGGGCAAGCACAAGGAACAGGAACTGTATGCAAATATGTCCCAGTTTCCTACTGAAGTCTGCCTTTCATCTCCTTATTCTGCCTTTTCCATCTGACAACATGCAGCATTGCTTTACCCACAATGCTCTCTCTCTGTCACACATACACCACACACACAGTCTCAGACAGACTGGAGCAAACACACACACACGCGCACGCTCACACACAGCCACACACACTCCCTCCCCCAAAAGAAACCAACTTACCCACAAGTTATATTTCATTCAAAAACTAGTCCTCCTCTGCTCCCCCTCCTCTGTTTTTCCTGCCTCTCTTCTGTTGCAGAAAAAGGCCACATATGTCTGAAAACACTTCTAGGCAGAAACCATCTAGTGCAGAACAAAGACAGCCGGGGTTGCCTTAATCTCAGCATAAGGCAGCCAGTAGCTATTTTCAAGCTTGTTCTCTCTCTCCCCGCTCTGAGGGCACCCTGCGCTGCTCTGTTTTTCTCTCTCTCTCCTCTTTGCCTGTCCAGCTACTGCACAACACACATCAATTATTCATTGCTTGTCTCCCGGTTTCCAGGCAAAACCAATCACAGATGGAGTCTTGCTAATGGGCTCATGCCGTACTTGCCAACAGGCTATTTGTGCTCAAGCTACAACCCTCCAGAGACAATAAAGAGAATCAGGTTAAGCTTTAAAACTTCACACATACGCGAACAGACCTGAAACAGCGATGTACATGTAAGCATCCATATGACACTGCTCTGGAGCATGTCTTCAGCGTACAGGATGTAAAAAGGCTGCTTTAAATCTTCTGAAAGGGTTTTAAGAAAATCAAACACTCAGAAAATCTCACCTCAGCTGCATGTTACTGATATTGATGGTTTTCTTTTCTGTCTCTAGTGATCCATCTCTCCCATTACACACATCTCTCTCTCTCTCTCTCTCTCTCATCCATATACACATCCCCTCTCTCTCTCACACACACACACACCACACACACAAGCAATCACAGCCACTTTGCCTAAAAGGGAGGGAGACAGAGAAGGGGGGGGGGGAGAAACCCAGGCAGCTCACATTTCAAACTTGCAAAGAGGGGTGGTGCTTAGAGCACTAGGACAAAGCCTCTTTATTTGGCATTCAGCCAAAATACTAAAATAAAACCCCTCGATCAATTAATTTGAAGCAACTCTTGTTCCAGTGTGTATAACAAATCATTAAGGGCAAGGAGGCTGAAAAGTCTTCAGGATTGAAAAATTCAATACACTTGTTTCCCCCCTCCCCTGCTTAGAATGCTGTTGACTAAATCCATCAAACTAGTCATGCTAATTAGCGCCCAGAGAAGCCTCTGCATGTAGGCAATGCTGGTGGCTTCCTATGTGAAGATGAATCAGTCCACTGGAGGGAGAGTGGGAGGAAGTGAATGGACAAGTTTTCTAGTTGGATGAATGTTAAACATGCATCAGGGGCATGATTTATCTTAATTACTTGTTGAACCACAGGAAGGAGGGTTAGTGCCATTTGATTGGCACCTATACCTGAATTTGTTTTTTTGGAGGGGGGGGAGGGGAATGAGGAAGGAGGGATTGTGTTACTTGAGCTTTCATTTTTTATTTAACCTTGATAATCCTAGATACTGCAATAATGCTCAGCGTTTACATAGCATTTAAGTATACAAAGCACCATTCAAGCATTAACCCCTGCCAAATAGATAGGTAAATGTTAACCCTAATTTACAGATGGTGAAACTGAGGCACAGAGAAATGAATGTGTGCTTTCAAAGGAGCCTACTGGAATTCAATGGGAGTTAAACATCTAACTCCCAAAGCCTGCTTTGAAAATCTCAGCACAAATGACTTCCTCGTGACCCTGCAGAATAGCAGGATTAGAACTCAGTTCGAGCCCCCTCAACTCCCTACCTGTGGCTCATTCTTCTTAACAACTCCAATAATTTTCTGTGTAACGTAACTAAAACTATTTACATTTGCAATTAGACTTCTGCGCATTTTAAATATGTTCAACACTTCAAAAGTACTCTTCACTGAGAGAAATGTTTCAATAAGCTCTTCTGTTTCAAGGCTTTCTTTAAGAAGTTGACAATATAAAAGTCAAGAAATAAACGTACAGGAAACTTCTGAGACTTTTTTCCTCCTCCAAGGGAAAACTGGCAGTTTAAGTTGTGGCCGACCAAGAATCAGCCTTTTCCTGACATAGCATCCTGTGGTAAATAGCCACTTCCTTCCCAGGCACAACCTACGCAAATATACCTCCACTTCTTAAAGGGGCACTGGGACATTTTATCACAGAGCCCTGGGTTATATGCTGCTGCTTCCATTTCAAAAAAAGAAAATGGACACTATAAAAAGAAATTAAAAAAAAAACAAAAACTAGCAGGTCCGCTCTGGATTCCCCTCCCTCCACCTAGTATTCACAATTACTCACAAAACCATGTATTCCAAAAAAAGTGTCTGCAACATGGTGATGCATGCAAACTATCAGCGTTATCAAAGTGGGGTTCTGCTCTGAAAAGTGATTCCATAAAAATGACATTGGCTGGTTTCATGTTTATTTTTTTCCATGAATCCAGATGAAATAAGTAAAAACGCATTTTGTTTTCACTAACTTCCATCCCTGAAAATTCAGGTCAGACAGTCAAACTGGGTTCTCGCCTCCTCTCATAGTTCCACCAGCGTAAAAAGGTGCTGCAAGTCAAATTCTGCTCTCAGTTATACCTCTGCAAACCCCAAAACTGCACAAGTATAATCGATGGCAGAATTTTAAAACGATAGTTTGCATAGGTGTCACAAAGGATATCATTTGGCCTATACAAGTTTTATAGATGCATGCATGAGATGGAAGGAATCCAGCTAGACTCTCTCAGCCCAGGGCTGACAAAAAAAAAAACCCAAAACCCTCAAAACAAACATATTTTTACTTGCAAACTGATCAAATTTGAGATGGAGGCAATGAGAGAAACACACAGAACCTCATGAAATTCTTTTTATCACTTTTCAGAATAGAACTGCACTTTAAGGAGATGTGAATTACATTGATTGGCAGGCAGAGAAAAGGATAACGTGTGTGAGTTTCAGATGACAGTGTTATTCAGAACTGGCAAAACTAAGATTTATGCTGATAATCTCTTGCTGGTGTAACGCCACTGATTTCAGCGTTTGAAGTTATGCCTGAAGAAAAATTTAACCCAAATCTTCACTTTATTTATAAACATATATGTATGATTTAAATATATAATTTTATTCATAGGCATAGACATACACAGAGTGTTGTGCTGGTTTCAGACTGTATTGCAATTACAAAACTTTCACATAGCTCTACTCCCAATATTGTCATGTTGCATATTAAAAAAAATAAGACAGACACTTTTAAGGTCATCTGGAACAGCCTTTTAAAAATCAAGATTGGCTGCTTCCCTGCATATAAACCACACTGAAATCCGAGTTTCTCAGAAGAAAATACATATAGATATAATTTTCACTTTGATGTATTTACACTTTTAAAAAAATTAATTAAAAAAAATCACTGATTTTTTTCTGCAATTATATTCACTTCCAGTGTCAGAGTATAGGTTTCTCTATAAACTGCCTATTTTTTCAACGGAAGTGGTTTAGAGTAGACAAATCATTTATCTAAAAATTAGGTACTTACTTCTCCTTTGACAAATCTTCAGCGGGTTTCTAATCCCACCCTGCCACTTGAAATACCACTTTCTGTGATGACTTTTGAGTCACAGTTGTCAGAGGAATCCGGCACTGTAGTTAAATGGATTAAATCATACTTCACAGCATACTGTATTTTGGCGAAGAAGTAGTTTATCATTTGTAGAAATTAATCATAAGAGTTTTTTCGGCAGGGCAAATTCCCAATCACTTTTAAGATTACATGTTTAAGCCCCAATGACAGCAGTATGTCAAGTTACATCATAGGAAGGGCTGTCTCATGAAGTGAGAACTATTAACAAGACTCACTGAAGTCATTTACTACTGGGAGGAATGTGGGTCTGTGTCGGGTAAGCCATTATTAAAAAACGGTGTAGGAGAGCAAGCCCATTGGCTGTGCTTTCTGCTGCCACTTGGGAAACACGGAATCTACCCCCAGGCGAACTGCCTTTCTCCTGTGACTAGAGAAGCCTGGTGTCCTTTGGACTCTCAGTGTCATTCAGTCCTTGAGAGAAGAGAGTGCTTTATTTGTGACACCTCTTTAGCTGATTAAGCAGAGATGTTGATAGGCTCCCAAGGGAGTATTGCCCAGTACTTGTATCTACCTTGAACTATAAACTCTTTAAGGCAGAGACTGTCTGTTTTTGTATACTGTGCAGTGCCAAGCACTTTACAAATGCTAAATAAAAACTAAAAATAACAAACAAAACAAATAGCAATAATAAATATTTTTCAGCAAGCAGGAGAGTGAAAATAAGAGGGCTGCAGAAGGGACAAAGAACCAATTTCCAATTTCAATGCTTTAATGCTAATTAGTGTCAGACGCACACCACCCATGGTGCCTGATGTACTGGGGCACCATGATTCTCCAGTGTGGTTTTGTTATAGTGGCAGTGCAGACACTAATGTGGAGGAGCAAAGCTGTTTAGAGAGGTGGTGTTGTGGGGGTGAAGGAAACACTCATGCTCTGTGTCAAGCAGCTATGATGTCAGTTATTGCCAATTCTGGAATAACATGACATTTTAGTTATACAAAGTATAACAGCCCACTTGACAAATTACCCATAATGAAAGAAGTAGAGCATCTAACATTATCTAAGGGTCCAATCTTGCGTCCTTATTCAATGGGAGTTTTAGTGGAGTAAAGTCTTTAACTGCAGGCTTGGTCCCTTAGTGCATTACTTCAAGGACTATTTATTCTAACACAGATAGGAGTGCCACAGCTATGTGTACATCTTAGTCCTGATGCAATGGTTTTTAAAAACCCTTTAAAAGAATTACAATTACATGTTAAAAATACAGAGAATACATGGATCAGTAGCTTTGTGGATTTTTAAAAAAATGTCTCACAGTAGCCTATATCAGTAGAAGCTGCTATAAATCACAAGGCTGCATCCTAGGCCTTGGCTACACTGCAGAGTTTTGTCAACACAAGTTATGCTGATGATCAAAAAGCACTATAATTACATCGCTCATGTGTGTTCACACAACACTCCTATTGGCGGAGCGCATCCACGGTGGTGTGCTAGCATCGACTGAGAGCACTGCACTGTGAGTAGCTGTGAGTGCAACTCGCTACCTTCTACAGCTAGGAGTTGTAGGAAGGTGGAGTGGATTGCAGTGCATCACGGGTGTGGGCTCAACATCCCATGATGCAGTTTTTTTCTGTCCCATCATTCCATGGTTTCCGACTGCATCTCGCAGTATTTTTCAATGGCCCCTGTTTACTGTGTACCTGCCATCTCTGAGGATCCTACACTGCTCTCACTGTTGTGGTCACTGCTGTGAACACACTGTGGGTGGTCATGCAGTATATCACGAACTCCCAGTCTGAACAGAAATCAGAGGTGCTTGACCTGCTGTGTGCCATGGAAAGAAAACACCAGATTACTTTTGGCATTCACAGAGCAGCTGCACACGATGGACCTTCACTTTTGGGCTCAGGAAACAAGCACAAAGTGGTGGGATCGCATAGCTATGCAGGTCTGGGATGACGAGCAGTGGCTGCAGAATTTTCAGATGTGGAAAGCCACCTTCCTGGAACTGTGTGTGGTGCTTACTGCAGCACTGTGGCACAAGGATATCAAAATGAGAGCTACCCTCTCGATGGAGAAGCACATGGTGATCGCTGGGTGGAAGCAGGCAACTCCAGACTGCTACCAGTCGGTCACAAATCAGTTTGGAGTCAGGAAATCCACCACTGGAGTGCATTACTGCAAGTGTGCAGGGCCATTAATTGCATTCTGCTATGAAGAACTGTGACTCTTGGAAATGTGAGTGAAATAGTGGATGGCTTTGCAGCAATGGGATTCCCTAACTGCGGTGGGGCGACAGATGGCACTCATATCGGCCCCAAACCATATTGTGATGGAGTACAGCAATAAAAAGGGGTACTCTTCTATGGTATTGCAGGTGCTTGTGGATCACCATGGGTGTTTCAACGTGGGGTGGTCAAGAAAGATGCATGATGCACACATCTTCAGGAACACTGGCCTGTACAGAAAGCTGCAAGCGGGGGATGTTGTGATAGTGATCCATAGTGATCCCGGGAGACCCCGTGTACCCCTTACTTCCAGGCTCATGAAGCCTTATATGGAAAATCTGGACAGCAGCAAGGAGCGCTTTAACAATAGGCTGAGCAGGTGGAGAATGACCTTAGAATGTGCTTTTGGCAGATGAAAAGCACGCTGGCGCTGCCTTTATAGAAGGTCAGACCTAAATGAGGAAAATATTCCCATGGTCAGAGCAGCCTGCTGTGAGCTCCATAATATTTGTGAGATTAAGGGTGAAAACTTTCCCCCAGGGTGGAGCACAGAGGTGGATCACCTGGAAGCTGATTCTGAGAAGCCAGATACCAGGGCTATTAGAAGGGCACAACGGGGTGCTATTTGAATCAGGGAGGTCTTGAGGCATCATTTTCACAATGAGGACCAGCATGTGTCTTTCTATACAGCATTCTGCCATGCTTTGTTAACTTGCCACCTTGCATGAAAATTCTGATGATTCCTGACCTTGATTTATAGTCTGCAAATGATTCAATTGCCACTGTGTATTAATTTCAGCACTGTGTGTAGGAAACAAATAAAGACTGATTATCTTTCAGAGAGTATGTTTTTATTAAATACCAATTAACAACACGCACAAAATGCTTGGTAGGAAGGGAGATAACAGTGAAGGGCAGAGTAGGCTCTCCTAGCTGTATGTAAGTCCAGCTCTCATTGTGGAAGCTGACTGAAGGAGTGGACTGGAGACTACTGAGATGGGCTGGGAGGTTGGAAGGAATGTGTGTGAGGAGTTTGGGGAGGGTATGGCAAGCAGTTTTGTATTGGCTGCAGGGGGAAGTGAGCATGCATTAATTCTGCCTGCAGCGTGATAGGGACTTCAACATCTCTGTTTGGTCCTCCATCACTTTTCCACTTCTCCATCCGCTTCTGACCCATTAAAATTCACTCCTGGCACTCCTTTCTGTCCCGCTGGTCTATTTTATAATTTTCATTTAAAGTCTCTCTCAACACCCCGCGTTCTTGTTTCTTGACCTCTGAAGATTGGAGCACATCTTGAAACATGTCCTCCTTGCTCCTCCTTGATCACTTCCTTATCTGGTGGAGACACTCCACTGGCATGCAGGGGGTTCCATTGAAGGCCACATCCGCAGAAGAACAAGAAACAATAAACAGAAGCTTGATGGTTAGTGCACTCACAGCTTCAAATCATTACAGAAAAATACACCTGTTGTTAAATACAAATCAGTTTCTCACTGTCCCTTGGCTGGGTGAACACCCTAAACATGGTGAGTTCAGTTCGGGCGGACGAGGGAGTGGGCGCTCAAGATGGGGCAAAGGGTTTAAGTGCTTTTTTAAGGGGATCATTGCACGCAAGCAGTGACAAAATTGTAAATTCTGCCATCATTTGCCACAGGTGGGAGGGTCATAGAAGCTGATATCTCACTCCTGAGGGTAAGCAATGATGCAAGGGTACATCTTCGGCATGCGAGCAGCTTCAGACTGGGTCCATATGCTGCTCACCTGTGTGCCACTTTGGTCCCTGCACAAGTGGTTGCCGATTGGCATGGAAAAGTTTCCTACAATGGGGGAAGGAACAAGACAGCTCTGCCCTTCGGCAGAGGGCTGATGAGTACATCCAGGAAAGTTTCCTAAAGATCTCTCTGGGGGATTCCCGTGAAATCTCCTTGTACATTAATGCATTTTTCCACTGCACAGGGAAATGTGAAGCACATACAAACACAGCTAGTCTTGTACATTTCTATTCCTTCACCCACTTCTAGAATATAACAAAGCAAAGGACAGCTCTACCTCATATAACTGAGCAGTATCAACTCAAAAAAATCACTTACCAGAGATCCCTTCTCCAGCATCATGTGTGCCGGAGATGGAGTGCTGGGACTGGCTCAAACCCTCCGGATCGAGAAGAGGCCCTGGGGCTCCCCATGGAATTGGATGACCCTGTTGCCTGTCCCATCTCATCCTCCAACTTGACCTCCGTGTCCATGACTTAGTCCTCGGGGTTGAGTCTGCTGTCTGCCGTATCCAGTCCCGCCAAAGTATCAATGGGGTTTTTGGCAGTGGAGGTTGGGTTGCTGCCGAGGATGGCGTCCAGCTCCTTGTAGAAGTGGCAGGTCTTTGGTGCAGCACCAGTGTGATGGTTTGACTCGTCTTCTGGTACGCTTGCCTCAGCTCCTTTATCTTTGCACGGCACTGATGCATGTCCCATTCGTAGCCCTTCTCCAACATGCCACAGGATATCTGACCATAGGTATCGAAGTTCCTATGGCTGGAGTGAAGCTGAAACTGCACAGCCTTCTCTCCCCATATATTCAGCAGATCCAACAGCTCCCGTGTGCACCAAGCGGTAGAGTGTTTGCCTTCATAGTCAGCAGGGAAGATGCTGATGTGAGCTCTGTATGCTGAGCAAAGAGGAATTTCAAAAATTCTTGGGCCTTTCAAGGGGGAGGGATGGATGCCTGTGTACCTGGGTGCAGGACAACGGAGTACGAACTGCTGATCAGAGCAGTCAGGGTTGGCATTGTGGGACATTTACAGCGACATAACCAAGCGCAGAGTCTACACCGACACTGCATTGATGCAACTTTGCCACAAAAAGCTCAATGCCTCTTTTATTTTGTTGGCAAAGCAGGAGAGTTTTGTTGAAGGAAGGAGCATTATAGTGTGTACGCCTCCACTGCAGTGTAGTGTAGACAAGGCTCTAGTCAGAAAGCAGTGATGTACTTAAAAAAGAAAATCCTTTAACTCAGCATCAAGTGCCTTTTCATGCATAATCCACTTTTCCAAGATCAAGCCAACTCAATCCAGAGAGAGGTGAGAGAGGAAGCACAGCATATTAAGCAAGGAAGACAAATTCTGCAAGGTGGTTTAGTCCTGTCTTTTGTTTAAGTCAAACGTTTCTACACCACACATCACTATGTCTAAAAAACTACAGTCCATACCCTTGAGGTCCCCTTCTCTGCCAGACATCTCCAAGAACAAGGCTGAAAAGTTCCAGAATGTAACGTAGCATTTCTCATCACACAGGCTCCCTCTTTTCACCACTGCTTCCTTGTGCTAACTTGCACGGACTCTATAATTTTAATATTCTGAGGTAGCAAAGAATTGTGCCTGGAAATACTGAAAACATTGTCCTTTGCACAAACGCACCCTATATTTGTTCAAGTGGACTTGACCTCTTTACATTTTCTTTGACAATCTCAGGTGCTATAACTAATGTTTAAGACCTTGGACATTTCTGTGTGCTTGTACAACCCCAATATGAAAGAACCTTCTCTCCTCCAACCCTACAGAGGGGGTCAGGACAGGCTGTGATTATGCAAGCTCACAACTCTTGTAATGAGGAAATGACCTCCCCACATCCCTTTACAATCACCATAATCTTCGGATGAGGAAGCCCACCTTACAACCACTAGTCACCTATTTGTGTTGGATTTTGCTACCTTCTCATCTCCATTTTTTTTTTATTAAATGTGTTTACCATACATAGACCAAAAAGAACTATGACAGGAAAATACAGAAATGACGGAACAAAGCCATATTCATCATGTTCATACATTTACATTTTGTTCACTGTTATACACTGTAAGAAAACAGAGGAGAAAAGGAAACAAAGCAAAGAGAAAGGGGAACAAGCCATTGGACACAAGGGAAAGATCGCACTCCCAGCATAGTGTGGCAGACAGAAAATGTACCCTGCAGAACCAGAAAATCATTATACAATGATGCCATCAGTCTATAACTGTCTCCAGTGCTATTTCACCACTCCCATCAATAGAGCTCCCTGTACACATAGCTATCTGTTAGGCAGACAACTCTAAAAACAAAGACCAAATATCCTCAAATCTGTGGAGTTTTCCCTTCTTTTAGTCTTTCAAGAGCTACTACATCATTTAACCCACTGGACCAGTTTTCTACCTTGAGATGTGTAGGTGACTTCCAGCATGATAATATCAGATTTTGTACCACTAAGATTAATGAGGCACAAGAACCAGCTTTTTGTGAATTCATCATGGGAGAGATTTAGGTTGAGGAGTCCCAGTAGAAACAAGTCTGGTTGCAACAAAAGAGAAACTCCAATTAATTATTTAATTCTTACATATCCCTACTCCCTAATGCTCCTAATTTTTAGATCGTCCCATACAAACCAGCATATGGGTGGAAGCCAGGAATGTACATCTCCAACAGTCATTTGCATCTTTAATGCCTCCTTTAGACACGGCGGTTGGAGTCCATTGCATGCAAAGCACTTCTGGTGAATTACACAGAGACAGAGATTCATTGAGGCCTTTTTGTACTAAGTCCAATTTCACTCCACCGTTGCGTGATCAAGGGGATTCCCAAAACCAGGCTCCATTTATTTTCAACCATCTTTCTAGTTTTTGTAATACCCTTCATTAAGTAAGTAGATACTGATGCAGCGAGGCTGACAAGGCTGCCCAATTTCCCTTGTAACTTTAATAAATCCAGAAATACTGGAGTTGCTTTTAGATTGGGGCAAAACTGATTGGCTAATTCTAATGGATTTGTATTTTTTTAAGGGTAAAACCCCCTTGTTTTTGCCTATATTTATTTCACACGACCAACCTTTTGTGCCTGCCTAGTCTAGCATTGCATATTCATTCAAGCTCATTAGACACATCACTTGTTTCGCTTATAACTTGTACCTCTCCAGCATTTAAGTACAACTCAAGGCCCACCATGCCTTTCCACAAGTGGGAGACCAGTCTATCCAGGAGATAGGTTTGCCTCTGTTAAATACTTTGGGATTACAGTCACTCTCTGCATACATAGGGGGTGGGATTTTCAAAAGCACTCCACTTTAGCTTAACGCTGCTCCCACTTAAGTCTTTTATTACTGACATCAGCGGGAGCAGAGTTAGGCCAATGCTACCCAGGCATTTACTATTATTTACTTGGTTCCACTCCTCTATTTGTTTTGGATTTGCTGTGTGACAGGGAACTGAAGCCACACATTGACACTGGCGTGCCGGGGGTTAACTATAGCTAAGCTTCTTCCTCTCCCTGCAATGGTGCTTGCGGGTGGATAATGAGGCAGGTCTGGAGACAGCAAGCTAAAAAGAAAAAAGGACAGGAAACTCCACAAGCGGGGGGGTTACCTTGTAGTAAAGAAAATTCCATTCTCAGTCACTCCAAGGCTGTCACAGTAAAAACCCTGCTCGGGGTTTTGGTTTTTCTTGGCACTGTAAGACCAGTTTGTATTGTTTTGGCGGTTGTCAATGTTGCTCTCTAAGACCCTCAGGAGATAAAAGCCTTCAGGAAAACAAGGCCAACCTAAATGACAGTTTTTGCTTTGATTATTACAAACATTCCACTACCATATACACCCTTGTATCACCAATGTCATCTCCTCATTCCAGCCCCACTCCCCCAGCTCACGGCCATTCAAATGGTGCTATGAATGGGGCCCTCGGGGTTTGCTGGAAAAAGGGGCACAAGCTTGTATTCATCTTCTTGAGCCTAAGCACGCTGCTGTTTGATGCAGTTGAGCTCCAGCAACCCAGGGGGATGCAAAGTTTTCCTCTTAAACCCAAGTCATCCACATATTGCCACAAGAGTGAAGCTGAAGTGCTAGAGGGACCAGAACTGAGAAAGAACAAGTGATGCAAATGCACTGAGTAGGACATGAATAAGAGGAAAAAGCTTAGGGGGATCCATCCCCTCATCTTCCACAGTGGTTTGCACTAGGGTGACCGACAGCAAGTGTGATAAATTGGGACAGAGAGTTGGGAGGTAATAGGTGCCTATATAAGACAAAGCCCTGAATATCGGGACTTGTCCCTATAAAATTGGAGCATCTGATCACCCTAGTTTGCACCTTCTGCATTGGAAAGTCAACAGGAGAACACCAGTCCCATACTGGACGTGAGCTGTTAGAACATTAGAATTCAAATGTAACAGGAAAGCAGAGATGAAACTGATTTGATTCCATTCCAAAAACCAGGGACAACATAGTGTGGTGTCACTCTCCCTAAGACCACCATCAACTCATGAAAACCATACATAGAGCTCTCTGGCTTGTGCCGCACTGCATATGATATAGGAAGATGCAGAAGTGGTTAGAAGGCAGTATTATCCAGAATCACTTAAGGTAAGGAATAGCATCAGGGTTTTGGGCCAGAAACATTGACCTAACTTGACAGTCTGGAAAATCTTTCCTTCTAGACAGCAAAAAACGTTTGTTTGTGTGCAATCCATTTCATAAATACCACCACCTGTCTTTTCCTAACTATCTAAACAAACCTGTGCACATACACTATACACTCATTTTTCATATTAATCTGACAGAAAGCCACACCCAAAGTTGTTTTCAGAGGATCTGAAATGAAGCACAAATCAAGTGCTTCAGATCAATAAGGCAAAATTTTCTAGATATGAACCAATCCAGTTATTCTCACTTTTTTCTCCTTGCACCAATCTGACTTTAAGAGCATCCCTCAATATCCATATTTCACTGTACTCTAAGGAAGATTACAATATTAGCAAAACCAAAATGGAATTATTAAAATTTTGTGCTTTTCTGCCTATTTGGAAAGTCAGCATCTATATTAATGCAGAAGAAAGGGAATGTACCTGAATGGAAAGCACTGTAGTTCAGAGGACTACCAAGAGAACACTGGTAGGCAATCACTACAGCAACATAAAGAAGTGCTTCAGGGATAACAAATATTTACCAAATTATTTTCTACAATACTCTGTTCAAAGCAGGTAGTTCTGCAAAAACTGCAGACCCTTATTATAAGAAAGGCCACATCTTGGTATTTCTAAGGTTACTGGACTATGGGCTCATTCAACTCCAAATTCTATGGGCCTGATTCTCATTTACACTGAGCTCTTTTACGCTTTATGCCACCTTAGCAGCGTAAAGGAGCCTCGGTTTATGTGTTTAAATACCAGAAAGGCACCAGGCTAAAAAGGTCTTAGACCCCATTAGATTATTCAGAATCTGGAAAAAAGATGCACTTCAACATTATTTTGCTGGGGGAAAAATATCTGTAACAATTTATGAGAACAAGATTAAAAACAGCAATTAACACAGGCGTCTATCTTTAGTAATTATTCATATACCTGTTTAGCTGATAATAAGTCGTAGCTCCAGGCTGTCTGCCTGCATTGCTAAAATGCAGACAGCAACCTTTGCTAAATTGACTCTACTGGTTATACTCGTGCTGCAAGAGCTGTTTTCAAGGACAGATGTACAATGTTATATGGGTAAAGAGACAAGCAAATTAGAGACGGGTGCTCTGTCAGAATCAGACTGAAGAACTTGTGTCAGCATTTCCCTACATTAATAAGGCCTCACATTTTTAACTCCTCACCTTCCGGCTATTACTGGGATGCAAGAAGCATCTTTACCCACAAGTACAATATATAATAAAGATTTGTCTTCTAAAATAAAATGTATTTAATCCCTTGAAATTTAATGGAGTGTCAAAAAAAAATAATAGCAATACCTGCATTCAGTGTCACTCTTTGCAAATGAAACAATGAGATAGAGTCTTTCACCTGTGCCAGTTTTAACCTAGGCCATTCCCATCTGATCACTGTTCAGTGCCTAAATGAAACTGAAGTTGTGATCTGACTCCATTTTCTAGTAGACAAGAATTCATATCACACACAAAAACCTATTCTTGTAGATGGCACTTTAAGGGTCACACAGGTTTAATTTTGGTGAGGCAGTACAGCTTAGCAGATAAAGCATTAGACTGGGACTCAGGAGCTGTGAATTCTCATCCTCAGCTCTGCCACTGGATTGATGAGTGACCTTGGGCAACTCACTTCATCTTCCTTTGCTCTCAATTTCCCCATCCCCAAATGGGGATAATGATGCCTGCTTCCTTTGTAAAGCACTTTGAGATCAATGGATGAAAAATGCAATACAACCATTATATAATATTATATAGATGTGTATGTTGTGCATGGCTATGTCTACACTGCAGCTGGGAGCATGCTTCCCAGTGCAGGTAGACAGACACATACTAATTCTGCTTCAGCTAGCCCACTAACCATAGCAGTGTGGCTGGGAGTAGCACAGGCAGCAACATGGACTGAATATAAACTGATTCACATGCAAGCCACTGTGCATGCTATCCCCAGCCACACTGCTGTTTTTAGTGGGCTAGCTCAAGCACAATTAGCACATACCTGACCTGTTTACTTGTGATGGGATGCCTGCTCCCAGCTGCCATGTAGATGTACCCTGTGTGCATGTGTAAGGACTCTAACCCTTTTCAGAATGATGTACGACTGTCTATTGGTTTTACTTGTGCAGCTACACGCTAAACTGATATATGCCGGGTTTTAATCAATAAAAGAGTGTCAACACACAAAGTTGCGTCCGTCTAACTAAATCACTATAAAATTACATCCCTGCCTGACTATGTTGGTATAACTCTGCGTGTAGATCAGGTATAAGCTTAGGCAAAGAACAGAATGTGCATTGAGACTGTACTATTAGAACTTATCCCTGTAAGTCAAAGTTTATGTACACTGCTACAGAAGAGTGGGGACGCTCAAGTTGCAGGTGTCTACATTTTAGCTCTTTCAATAAACAGAAAATTAAGAAAACTTTTCAGGTTTTCACCTGGGATATCTTATTTCCTGGAAATAGACATGAATCTAAGACACATTAAAATTTGCAATGTAGTAATACAAAAGTCAAAATGGTGTGTTTCCAATTAATGCAAAGTTGATGTGCAATAGACACAGTCAGAAGGTAACAATACCAAATTTTCTTCTAAATGAAAATAAGTTTATGGTGAGTAAGAGAGAGAAATTCCCTGTTCAGTTTCTGTTCTTTTGTTTTAAACAACAGCAACACCTCAAGATGAGATAACTCTTTAGGGTAACATAAGGGGTAAAACTAAGTTCCAACAGGATGATATTTAGGAACTGAACACTTACGCTGTTGAGAAAAGAAACTTTCCTAATACTGAGAGTGGTCAGGTTTTGGAATAATCCCCAAAAGGAAGTGGTAGAAAACCCATTGCTTGAGAGATTTAGAACTACACTGTTAACAGCACTGGGAAATACATTGTTTGGAGCAATCCTCCACAGGCAGAGAGTTTGACCTAATAAGTGTTTTTTCCAGTCATAGTTTAATGAATTTATGGTTTCAGAGAGCTAAGCAGCAGCTCATTAGGAACTTGTCTTAACTCCCTCCCCACAGAAAAAAACCCCAACCAAACAAAAAAACACCTTGTTTGAAGAGAGAGAAATAAATATTAAAGTTCATAGTTCATCATTTTGAGCATTTTCATCCATTTGTTAAATAATTGATGCATTACATGAAGATGTGTTAATAGCATAGCTAAGAAAGTACACATTATGCTACAACCTGAAAACTATCCATCAATGTTTAAAAAATCATTTTTTCTATGTCTCATACACTAATACATGGAGGACTGCACAACAGTAGATCTTTAATGATTTACAGCCACCAGGCAGGATTCCTGTCCATAAGATGACACTCCATTCAATTGGCTTGAATAAGTCGAAGACTTCTTGCACTCAGACTGCAACTGATGTAAAGAGCTACATTACTGTTAGCTGATATTTGTCCCTCCTGTCTGGTATCGCACACAAAACAATGCCCCAGTGCAGTGATTATCCACAGAACGAAACACTTTGAGAACCAAGCAATGGGAGACGATCTGGGGAGGAGCGACTGATGAAATAAAAATATTCCATTAAATGATATATTTTAAAACAGGCCTTCAGCATGGAGGCTGGAGAACCACACCCCTAGCACGTGCAACTCTCTCAAATGGCTTATGTGTCTTTTCCCTCTTTGCCTTGTACTCAAACCGGTTGTAAGTGAACATTGCAGCAGAACGTTATTTTACATAAGTTAGAACAAAGACACAAAAGACTTTATTTTAATCACTCAGAATTTGGGTTCCTCAACCACCCCACTTTTGGCAATACAAACTACCAGATATAGTGCACTACCCATAAGCTTGAATGATGGGAGACTTTGTCTGGCCAGGGGAAGAAAAGGGGCTGTGGCTCCTTTAAGGGTTCCTTTGGGTTAAGGGAGGGGCAGAGGAGACAACATCTGAGCCTGGGACGGACTGGAAGTGGCTCAGGTAGGCCTCTGGAACATGAGCAATTGCAGGAGGGAGGGTATCCATATCATATTCCTGACAGACAGAGCCCCTTTTCATCCAAGAGCAAAAGCACCCAGCCTCCCATCTACAGGATCAGAGCAGGACAGGGTCTGAAGTACTGTGGGCACTGGACTAAGTGCCTTTTCGGGGCTGAGAAGGAATTTTTCCCACACCCCCAGACTGACATGGGCAGGCAGGTTTTTCCACCTTTCCCACAACAGCTCCAGGACCTGGCTGCATAGGCAAGGAAGTTCGGTTCATGTTATTGCACCTTAGCAGGTGTCCAGTCAAGGTACTCATCCAATCGAGGGTCTGGTTCCTCATAACCTGGAGCAGAAACTGGATTTAGGAGAAGACATCCCCTAAGAAAGCTAAGGAAGAGGGGTTGGGGCTACTACTGTCTGGGACAGCAAGGAGATACCACCCTTTTCACTTTCCCTGCCCCTGAACCTTCCTATGAGAATAGGATGGTGGGATCCTAGCATTGGGCTGGGATCATATTGGGAGGCAGAAGGCCAAATAGGTGGGAACAAATAAGGAAAGAATGTTCCTACATTATGTGACTTACTCCCAGGTATTTCCCAGACAAGATAATCAAGCTGCAGCCAAATTAAACCACATCCTTTGCATCTCGTCTTTCTTCCTGCATTGCCGGGAGAATAAGACCACCCTCTTCAGCGAGTACACTTTGGCCAAGATTTTCACAAGTCATGAATGCTTCTGGATGCCTCAATCTAAGACACTTTAAAGGGCCTAATTATCAAAAAGTGCTAAGCATTTGTCCTCAAAAGTCAGGCCCCTTTGAGGTATTTCAAGTTGTGCACCCAGGAACTGAGGCACCTAATAATATTGGTAGTCACTTCTGAGAATCTTGGCAAAACTACCCTGTAGCAGTTTGCACAGACGTTAAAAATCACTTAAAAATAATCGATTTGCAAAACTTTTTCAAACAACTTTCTTAAGAAGATACATTATTCCAACAGCACTGCAAGCTAACAGTCACTTGGCAGGAATTCATTTGTTTGGGGACAAAGTTGAAGAAATAAAGTTAAGTTATTTTCATTTTGGGGAGGGTAACTGGAGAAAGGTACAAGGGGAAAACTGGCTGAGGGATAACGAGATATTGAACTATTAAGAGCCATACTCTTTCAGAAGAAAAGTTAAAGGGTTTTATTCTACCAGTGAAGTTAGTAAATTCAGAGCTACTTTTCTGTGATAATACTCCCCCAAACTCCCCCATCCTACAAAAAAAAAAAACACCTGTTCCCAAACTTTCCTTTCTCCTCTTATAACCCTATAACATATATAGAAGAAACAATTAAAGTTGGGAAAGACTGGATTCAATAGAGATACGTGGGTCTAGCCACAAAGTTTCCTTGCACCCCCCACAGAAATTGGGTCCAAGGTTTAGTTGTGGCTCACGATAAAGCTAAGGAACAACAATAAAGCTTGGGGCTGACCCTCTTCAAAGTTTGAAATTTATCAGGACCATGGGCTTTGATACGAGCCCGTTCTTAGCACAAATAACAAGGGCATTTATCACACTGAAATTTAAAAAAAAAAAAAAACCAAAACAAAAACAGACTCCCCTCCAGCCCCCCTCCCCCTCCAAAACTGGCTTCACAAGTCTAAATAAAAATTACCCCTAATGCACAAATAGGGTCTGAGGCATTTCGTAACAGGTTGTCACTTCGTCTGTAAGCAAAGGGAACAAAGTCTCTCAGTGAGTTTAGGATCCTTGGATCAGGAGACATGGAGGAGGGAGATCTAGGGAACAGTCAAGTTGGTTTCCTCACTTAGAACTGTATTTCTACCCTGTGGGTACCAGCTACTCAGTCCGGCTTGAACTAGTGAGATTTCTGTCCCTAATCCCATGCCACAAAATCCATCTCTTTTCTGGGTGCCATTAGTTATCAGTTCCCTTGATAGCACATTGAAGTCACACCCACTGAAAGCCAGAGCCCAGCTGTTCACGTTAAGAATCTATGGGGCTCTCCATGAATGCAGGCAGTATTTTGGGGCTTATTTTACTTCCCCTCTTCCTCTTGCCTAGCAGCAATTCTCATAGAGAAAGGGTACAAGGAAAGTTTCAGAGGGAAGTAGGCAATTCATTTGCTCAGTGCTTTTTTGTGGCTCAGCACAAAATGAAAAGGCCTCCACTGCCCACTCAGCCCTGTGCACCTTCAACCCCTCTCCCAAACGTCAGAGGTAAAAGGACATTATTTTTGTTGTTATCTATCTTTTGTGGTAATGCCTAGAAACCCTACTCCAGCACCCCACTTTGCAAACACAGAACAAAAAGACAGTCCCTTCCCTAAGGAACTTCAATCTAAGAGTATGTCCACACTGCAGCTGGGAGCACATTTCCAGTGTAGGTAGACTGAGACGCCCTAGCTCTGTTCACGCTAGTACACCAAAAATAGCATGGGTGGTAGCTCAGGCTAGCCGAGTACATATCCAAGGGGTCCAGGCAGGTTTGCACTCAGGTTGTTAGCCCACGCTGCCATCAATACTTCTGCCAGCTACACTGCTATTAGTTAGCGTGTCTGTCTACCCGTGCTGGGAAGCATGCTGCAGCTAGACATACCGTAAGTATTCACAGACCATTTGTTTTTTTCTTTTCCCCTGGCAACAATCTGCCCATTACTCAACCTGGCTTCTAAGAGCAAGAGCAGGGAACAGGTCAATCAGAGGAAAATGAAATGGCCATGGAGTTGGATGCAGCTGTTAGCTGAAGTAACAAGACACACAAGACAAGTTTCCTGCGAGGTAGGATTTGAGGTGCAAACCCCCATCAGTTCAGGGCAGACAGCGCAGCAGTATGGACATGGGATGGGGTGATGATCAGATCCATTTTTTAAAATGAAAACAATCACAGGCCTCAGTAGGGAGACACCAATTAAACTGAAGAAATTGTAGGTGTGATTTAATTAGTAGTAGTATTAGTATTTATTGGTAGTATTATAGTAGTGCATCCTAGAGGACCCAGTAAAGATTAGAGATCTATTATGCTAGACACTAGAGTGCAAAGAGGAAAATACACTTAGTAATTTTTACTCTTAAAACAGAGTGAGAAAGACAGACAGACACAAGGACATTATCTAATACATATATAAGAATTATTTTTGTGAATAGCTAATAATTTAGGACAAAAGACAACAATTCCTACAGGAAGACGGTAATTAATATACTAAACTTTGGAAGACAGGACTCATGTAAGTTATCAAATATTTATATGATGTTATATTAAGTAGAAAGCAAAGTATTGACTGTGGTATCTGATTATTTCAAAAAGATAAAAACAATCCTCAAAACAGTTACATTGGGTCACAGAAGCGATACGTTAGTTATTCAGAATGTTTTTAGAGTAGTCAGTCATCTTCTAGAAAGGAACATGCGAAGATAAAAAAAAAAACATGGGCAGACACCACTTCCATATTTGTATTACATAATCATCCTCACTGATGTGTGCATGTCAGCCAACTGCAATGCTAACTGGAGGATACAATCCAGCATGAATTATAAATCAGGAAGAAAATCCACAATCTTTTCAAATTTACACCTGCAGTGTAAAGTACCAGAAAGTGGATTCCTGTGTACAAGCAACCAAGACACAGAGATCAGCAGCAGCACTCTACTACAAACGTTATTGACTGGTCAGACATGCTTGGGTGAATCAAGGAACCATGATATGTGATCTACTCAACATGGAATTCCTGGGGATGGTACTAAATCCCCCAGGGTAACCTGGCGTGTTTTTCACTCTAGTTTGTAAACATAAACACTACTTCAAAAGAAGTCACAGGAGAAAAGACATTTTTGCCCTTAAACGTTCCCTTTAAAATACAATAAAATAAAGCCAATCTTCCTACCCATCCCCGCTTTACAACCAGTAGCCAGATGCAATACCTTAATTAGCTGAAAATATATACATGGAGTCTGAGAACAGAGGAGAAAAAAAGAAAGAAGAGAGTTCACTGTGATGCCATTTCAGCTCTGCTTGGGAGGAGTTAAACACGTTAATTTACTCAATTATATTAGCTCACCATTCATTTGTAATCCTGATGTACACTTGAGGGAATAAATGAACCAGCGGTCTGTTGACATGTCTGATAGGTAGTGGGTTGGGAAATCACCTTGCTCTGGGAGACATTTGGAATTTGGGACAGATCAGGAGCTCTCGCTCCCTGTGGGTAAATTGGCTGCTTAACAGTCGCGTTACCAGGAGCTGTACCTTTCCTCTTTGTGAGTCCTTGCTGACAATATCCTTTCCATGGGGATGGCATCAGAAGCAGCACCTTTCCCGTACATTGAAAATTGAACTTCCTTCTCCATTCGTCTATCTTCATAATTCTAAACCAGCTCCCAGGAATCTATACTCCTTAGACATTTATAACAGCTCATCATAGAGGTACCCCCATAGTCTGTTCTCTATTACCCATCCTCATACAACAGGGGTTACACATTAATTACAATTACCCTAACATCTCTCATAATTACTTAACATTATTACATTGCATGGGAGTCTCCAGCATAAATGCAACGTTTCCATCACTGCCACAGAGGGACTGACAAATTCAATGGACAGCTTCAGGATTATAGCAAATTCTTTATCCAAGTCCTCCTACAAAAAGGCAAGATCTCACCATGGAAGAGATGATCTTGTGGTTAAGGCATCAGATTGAGACTCAAGTGTGCAATTCCTAGCTCTTTCACTAACTTTCTGGATGACACTGGTTAAGTCATTTAATCACTCTGTGCCTCTTTCCCGCCCCATCTGTAAAATTCTTCCACCCTTTGGCTGTCTGGTCTATATCAATTATAGACTCTTCAAGGCAGAAGACTAACTATGTATGTGTACGGTGCCTAGCACAATGGACTCCTAATCTCACTGGGACCTCTAGGCATTATTAATACACAAATAAAATACAACAAAACAACAAAATAGCCAAGAGACTCTCTGCATAAGATCAGGATAGAGCTTTCCCTTTGATAAATATGCGAGATGTTATTATCTTAGCAGATGTAGTATTCCCTTTAGCTTCCTTATGCTACTGATAGAAAATATTGGGATATTGCAAATACTGATGTAACATTATTTAGTTATCTAAGGAATTAACAAAGGCAAGTGAATTTTTGGTTGCTTATTTTAAAGGGGCTCATTACATATTTAATAAATGAGAGAAAGGAATTAAAAAGAAATTTAAAAAAAGGTTTAATTATAAGTGGAAATGTTATCATTAAGGGTTTGTCTATATGGCACCCCAGTCCAGTCAACAGAGTGTGAACTGCAGCGCGCTCTAAAGTGTTTCACTCCCACTGCCCCATGTAGATCCTACTGGAGCAAACTAACGGTACTTGCATGCAATTATCTTAGCCCTATTTGAAACGGGACTATATCAACATGAACAAGATACCTTGTAGTTCACGTCAACACAGGGCAGTGTGATATACCAAGGGCAGCAGGAGAGTACACGACGGGAGGTATATCAGCCCCAGAATGATCAGGGCTTTATTCCCTGCAGCCTAACCAGGAGAAGCTGGGGCCAATTGAGGATCAGCCAGGTGCTCCATAAAAGGGCTCCGCCCCCCAACACACAGGGCACAAGCTGGAGGAAGCAGAGATGTGGAGTGGAGTGGAGTGGAGTGGAGTGGAGTAGCAGATTGGGGTAGCGAAGTGTGGGAGAGCGGAGGAACCCCAAAGGAGGTACTGAGCCCAGCAAGGACAGAGGGCCTGAGAGGCCAGCAGGACTGAGGGGGGAAAGTAGCCCAGGGGAAGAGGCTGTGGCTCCAAAAATACAGAGCCAGCAGTCTGCAGCTGCTGTTCATAGGGCCCCTGGGCTGGGACCCGGAGGGAAGACGGGGTGACGGGCACTTTCCTGGCCCCCAACAGGAGCGAAGCACGAGATCCACTAGAGGGAAGCCAGCCATCGGCCACAGCAGTTAGAGCACAAGATGTTAGTGTACTCTATAGTTCACACCCCATACCCCAGACGATGGTGCTGTGCCCGGCAAACTGGCCATATGTCCCATTTTTTTTTGTAAGTAGCCTTTCAACTATAGGTTGGCTTGAATCCAATCCAGATTATCTTGTCTGGTGTCTGTTCAGTGGCCTGCATGAAATGAGCATGGTCTAGTTGCCAGTGGACAAGTGCCCACATCACCAAAATACTTCACCTAAATTTGGCAACTCTAATGTCAGCCTTGAGTGAAGGACTGAATGGTCTAGAGCTCTAGAGGTTGGAAACGCACGGGCAGGAATGACACGGATAGTTTGCCATTCCTTTGCGTATGCTGTACCTGTACAATGGATAACTAGAAGACTGCAATGCTTAGGGTTTTAGCTTTGAGCAACATTATGTTCACACATACAGCTTAGTTTAGTCTCACTTTTCAGATGACTCCTAATGCCTGAGAAACTTTTGGAGTGTCCACCAGCTAGTACTTTTTTTCTTTTTAATAAAGGCCTTCGAATAGCTACATATGAGGACAGACACACAGTGAGGGATGGGTCATCATCTCTTGTAAACCATTTGCATTTCTGCAGACTAAGATCTGTGTAACAAAAGAAGCAACATATTGTGGAATCTTATCACTAATCTGACACCACACTACTTGCTATTAAAACATACACACTTTAATTCAAGTTAATTTGCCACCAGACAAGCTTTTATTTGCAAAGCTGCTGAACTTCCATCTGCAAAGGTTTATGTTCTGTTCTATTTGCTTTTTTATTGGTTTCTCCATCATAGGATAAAATTAAGGTTTCTCTCCAATTTCCTCATGAATGCAGTTCTCCTTTTAATCTTCCCTCCTTCCCCCCTAAGGCAGTCACCACTCAATATTTTACTTCTGCCAGGGAAACTACAAAAGCATGTCTTACTGCCAACCTCACTGTATCTCCCCAGCCAGTTAGGAGAGTGATGTTCTAATATGCCATAGCGCCAATTCATACCCAGAGGAAACCTGTGTCCCCCACCATCAAGACCTCTATGAAATCGGTGGTCAAAGAATGTGACTGTCACATGAGTCCCAATTTGCTAGCACAGTCTCATTGCTCCATGCTCAGATTTTTTAATTTTTAAACCATGTACCTCTTGCTTGATAAGACCGTCAAAGCTAAGAAATCCAACTGGCTAAAATGGCTCTCCTCCCTGCTAAAAAAAAATTGCCACATAAATCTATGACATCCTCTCTCTCAACCTGCCAAGGCCCAAATACAGGATGCTATTTGTGACAAAGGCCCAAAAATGAGAGAAACAGACATTATAAATTTAACTTAATGAGGTGGGATTCATTCCTTTAGCCTAAATAACTTTCTGTATCCCCAGTTTCATGATTCTTTATTTCTGATGTAAGTAATTTTCAATCATAGAAGAGAATAGAGGCCAAATTTGTGTGGAATGTGGGATTAAACTGAGTAATGTCCCTTGAAATCAGAGACAACTGAGACATGTGCATGTCACTAACAAAACACCACAGACGATACTATTCTTTTAAAAATGTACTTAAAACCACCACTCAGTCTCCCCCATGGAGTTCAATAAGTGGAGCAATTTCTTACCGTCTGTGCATTAAAAGCCAAGGCAGAGGGAAAAGTTTCCATTTTATCTAGTAAAAAAAACTATTTGCGCATACATGGGCCCTTCAGACATATGCAGCCCTACGGTTTGACGCTTTACGGCAGATGTTTAATTGGAAGGAAGTGATTTTAAACATCTGCAACCAAAACCTGAGAAGGTCATTGACGACCACACACAACCTAGAAGAAATGAAACTGTATGTAATTATGTCCCTTCCTAGACTGTGTTTTTAGGAGAATGAAAAAAATAAACAGAAAGAGAAGTTTCAGTGGTGAGCCCGTCATCATTCCTCACCCCCCAGCATAGAAAAATGATGGTGCTTTAAGAGATACAAAGTCACTGAATCACAGCCACATTTGATGGCAGCCACTATTTGACCAATAGAAAACATTGCCATCCATATAAATTTGCCCCCTAGGAAAAAGAAAAATGTAGACTAAAAAAAATGTATTATCAGGCCCTTAATCCCATCAAGGAAACAAACTAAAACAGTAAATATTTAGAAGATGAAATGCAATGGGTATCAGGTGTGCCACAACATAGTTTTATTGGCTACAGATATGTATATATAAATATTGTAAGGCTTTTTGCCAAAAAAGGCAGGAGACAGTGTCATCCTGCAGTTCTCCAACCGCCCTGCAGAACCCTCACTGGTGGCCCATGCAAAACTGACAATTTACATGGTACTGGCTCATTTCTCTTGTTTCTAGCTACATCTACAAGACTCCAGGCTCTCTGTTGCAAAGAAGCACCTGGGATACTTGTAAAAGCAGCTAGTAGCAAGGAAGAGTAATTCGCCTAGCTTTCTCTGCTAGAGTTGATGCTACATTGGAGGAGGAGGAGGACAGGAAGTGAGAGTGGACCACAAGTATTGGAGACAGCAATGGGATGCGGCCTGCTGGACAAGTAACGGTGAAAGGTATCCACAAGACAATTTTAAAAGTTCATCCACATTATATAGTTTAAGAAGCCCAGGTGTAATAAATCCATCTAGCAGCAAAGGTTTTCATTTTTCAGAACTGTTTTGAAAATGTACTGAAAGGGGACTAAACACAGCAACATTTGCAGAAAGCAGATTTGTACTGATAATGTCAGAATCGTTTTAAATGAAGAATATGGATGCAGTTAGCTTTCTTAGTCCTTCTTTTATATCAGTAACTTTAGAAGTGTACCAGTGTTTCACATACTTAGGCCTGGTCTACACTGACAGGCAAATTCGGTGGCAGTTGATGGGAATTATGCAAGCTACATAGAGTAGCTTGCGTAACTTATGTCAACTTCCTAAATTCCCTTCTGTGCGCCATCTCCACTATGCTGTGCTGACGGGAAACGCGCACCCGTTGACGCAGCACTACACTTTTTGGGGAGGTGGTTTTATTAAATTGACTTCTAGATTGATTGAGTGGGTCTCCACTTCTGTTCAATCGATCCAGATAAACTGATCTGACAGCGGCAAATTAGTGAACACATATGCTTAGGGTTTTAAGTTATTTTAAAAGAGAGTAATATTCTAAGCAATTTATAGCCCAATACTTGGGTACCAACCACAGTGTAAAAATTACTTTGCATACCTGTATTAGTGCAATTAAAAATATATATATATATATATTTCACCGGGAATATTTAAGATGAACTGTTCCATGGTTGAAGGTGACAGGAATGGTGAGCTCAGCATCTTTGAAAGTCATAGCATATCTAATATAGCCCTAGATGCGCAACTGCAGACAAGTGTGAAAATGCTCACTTATGATTCCAATAGTTAAACATGTTAATAATTAGATGGATAGCATCACTGTTTCATTTTGATTTGATTTTTGAGAGTACTACAATGCTGAAAACTTTAAACTGAATTAGGAGCCAGACAACTGATGGCAAAGGCTGAACTTGCACAGAGATATCATATAGTTTCATGAAAGTTATAAGTGACCAATAAATCTTTTCCACAAAACCGTTTGGTCACTTAAACGTTCTGCATGGAGAAGCCAGCCCTTTTGATCTGCTCATTGAGACCAATGAGCTACTACTTAAAGTACCCTGTAAATAGCCCTGGTAGTATACTGGTGCTGGGTAATGTCAAAAGAACATTTCAGGATTTGTGATCCACAAAAACACTGGAGTGATGCCATGGCAGAATCTGGAAGAATAGGAGGTGAGTATATTGTGCTCTTGCTATAATATACTCCCTTATATAGCTGACATGCTTTGGCTTCTCACTACAAATCCTTCTTTGATCTAATGGACAGTCAAAGACTTTGAAGAAGAAAAAAAAACAATTCAGAGCAACCTAAAAAGGGATAGGACAATCAAACAATCTCAACGGTAACAGAAGCAAGGAAAATAATTGCTTAAAGTGAAGTAAAAAGTTTTCATTTTGTCACACACAGAATGCACAGTACTTAGCAATGGTGGTGTTGCCCCAACTTTGACATATATCTTCATTTTGAAATTTTAAAAATAATTTTTTAAAAATTAACCACTGATAAGGAGCAGTTCAAAATGGAAAAGCAGGTGCTTTCTCCTTTCTGACAAATTATGATGGCCTACTCAGAGCCACTTAAGGAACTAACGTGGTTGTTTTAAGAAGCAAGATAGCAAAAGATTAAATCTTTGCCATCTGTTAAGCCACCGTTTCACATTCTTTTCCATCACTTCTGTCCTGTACCCTATAGTTTTCCCAGATTATGGGTTTCACTTCATTTGTGGCAGAAAACAAAGACCACTGTGCTTTTGGAGTTGGGGAAAAATTTAGGATCCCCTCAAATAGTCTCAAACTGGAGCTATTTGAGGAAAGAAAAGGGCTCAACATTTTTGTGTTGAACCAACCCCTCCCCCTACATGAGGATTTCTTTGTGTGTCTTCAAGTAAAAGCAAATTGGAATGTGCCACACTGACCTGAAAAATGGGGATGTTAGTAGTTGTTGTTAAGCACTTTACTACAGCAGTACAAATGATCTTACCACTATTTCCAAAGGAAGACACTAAAGTACCTGCGGCTCCTCTAGGAAATCTATTGTAAGTGCAAAGGGCAGATTTCTTCATCTCAAAAAGTTATAATTTTCCTGTGTAAGCTCTTAGTGTTCAAAGAAACAGTGGGTATAATAATGGTCAATGAGTATCCAACGAATAAGAGTCAGTCTCTCCCAAAACAGAGCACATCCCTTCCTCTCCCTCCCCATCCTGAACAAAGAACAGGCAGTTCTCGGAGATCACAACGTCACAGAAGAAGCTAGTCCCACAGCTAAATTCACCCCTCCAATCACTTCCTAACACTTATTATAGGGTTTGTCTTCATTGCAGAGTTAGCCCAAATGATCAGCATCTGGGTCTGATTCTTTCCCAGTGAATAGCTGGAGAACTTGTTTGTCCTTGTGGGCAGACAGCAGGGAATTGGGGGATGGCATTTGAGTACTATCAGCACTGGGGTGGCTTAGCTTGTATCCTCACTGCACACTGGGCAGGTTGCCAGCCCAAGTGAATGTGGAATCTAAGCTCTAACCCATTACCCCAGTCAAACCAACTAGCTAGGTTGAATGCACTGCTAAGCTTTGTGTAACAAGTTGTGTGTGTGTGGATGGGAGGGGGGTAGGGGCAACATCCAAGTAAGAGCCTGAGCTAACTCTCCAGTGAGAATATAGAGAAGGCCAACCAACATGAAGCACTCGCCTGCTGTACGAGTTGCCAAAGATCCTGATAGTAACTCACATGTATTATAATTATTGATTTCAGTGGGACTACTTCAGTGAATGGAGTTAAGCACCCGCATTAAGTGTTTGCTGCATCATGACAAAATCGAACAGAACTGGCCCGCAAATGGGGAAATAAATAAATTGAAATAAAATTCATTTTCATCAACATTTTTCAATCAGTCTCGTATAAATAACTTAAATATAGTCTTCTGCAATAGTCAAAACTAAAAAGGAAATGGTATATATTGATTTTAAAGCAAGCAATATGAATGTGCAAACAATCTTAATACAAGGAGAAGTTTGTAGAACAGGACTTTTGAAAGGATAACTGCATTTTACAATATGGAGGGTGGTGTGGGTGGGTATATAAAAATGCTTAGTTGAATTTTACTTATAGATAAAAATACATACAAAAAGAAATATCTAAATATATATAATGAATGAAAAGCACGACTAAAATGTAAAGCTAGCCAACAGAATGTAAAAAAAATGAGTAAAGATTTGATTTATACAGTATATGCAAAATACTTCTATTAAGTGTGCTGTACTGAGCTGTAAGATTTGCCATATTGAGGAATAAATCTGTATGTTCACAGTTGACAGCATAACATCTTTCAAAGGTATAAGTCAAGAAGATGGAATAGATCCAATGGTTTATAAATTGTGTGTGGCAACTTTCAATTGATGAAGGATTAATTCAATGGATTCATCACCTTTCATCTTTGCACACTCAGTTTATGTATAGCAAAAAGCTTGCCACAGGAGGAATTTTCTTTTCTCACGTCACATGAAAATATAGTGAGGTATATTTCCTTCTTTTTACACTTTTAGAGCCTGATTTTCAGAGGTGCTGAGTATCCACCATTCCAATTGAAGTCAACAGAAAAAAACAATTACTAACCTTCCGTAACTGTTGTGCTTCGAGATGTGCTGCTCATGTCCATTCTATGTTAGGTGTGTGCGTGCTCTCGTGCTCGCTATTGGAGATTTTTTGCCTTAGTTGTATCTGGCCGATTCTGGCGCCCTCTGGAGCCCTGAGGGCCGCAGCATAGGAGGCACCACCAGCCTTGTGTTCCGTCTTGCCATCAACTCCGATAGCGGGTGGGTCATAGAATGGACATGAGCAACATATCTTGAAGATCAACAGTTACAGAAAGTTAGTAACCGTTTTTTCTTCTTCAAGTGCTTGCTCATGTCGATTCCAAGTTAGGTGACTCACAAGCAGTATCCCTGGAGGTGGGCTCGGAGTTCATGGATGTGACGCTTGCAATACTGCTCTATCAAAGCTGGCATCATCCCGGGCCTGCTGGGTGATAGCCTAATGGGACATGAAAGCATGAACTGAAGACCATGTAGCAGCTCTGCAGATGCCTTGGATCGGCACCTGCGCCAGGAAGGCTGATGATGAGCCTTGCGAGTGAGGGAGAGTCCATGAGCCTTGAAAGAACTAGATTCAGGTCCCAGGGAGGAATAGGATCTCTGACGGGTGGGTAAAGTCTTCCAAGCTTTTTAAGAATCCGATTGTCTTGTCATGGAAGAAAACAGATCTACCCTGGACTGGAGGATGGAAGGCTGAAATAGCCGCCAGATGAACCTTAAGCGATGAGAGAGCTAGGCCTGATGCTTGAGATGTAACAGGTATGGACTATATTGAGGTTTGGTGAGAAGAAAGGTTACAGTCCAAGGCCCAAGAGGAAAACCTGTTCCATTTGGCCAGATACGTTGCTCAACTAGAACGCTTTCTGCTGCCCACGAGAACCTGCTGAACTTGCGCTGAGCAAGCCTGCTCCTCTGCATCCAGCCTTGCAGCAGCTACGCTGTCAGGTGCAGGGATGCTAGGTCCGGGTGCAGCAGACGGCCATGGTCTTGGGACAGAAGGTCTGGCCGAAGTGGCAACTCCAGTGGGGCTACTATTGAGAGCTACAGCAGGGTGCTGAAAGAAGAAGCGTCACGGCCATGCCGGGGCTATCAGTATCACTTTTGCCCCGTCCCACTTGATCTTCAACAGGACCCTGTGGACCAGTGGTACCAGCAGGAAGGCGTACAGCAGCATCCCTGCCCAGGAGAGCAGGAAGGCATCGGACAGAGAGCCTCTGGCAAGCCCATGGATGGAGCAGAACTGGTGGCAGTTTCTGTTCTGTCTGGATGTGAACAAATCCACTTGGGGAGTCCCCCACCTTTGGAAAATCATGCTGGCAACCTCTGGGAGGAGTGACCACTCATGACGAGATGAAAAGAACCTGCTGAGGAGATCTACTAGCGCATTCCTGGTGCCCAGGAGATGTGATGCTACAATGTGGATGGCATTCTGTATGCAGAAGTTCCATAAGCAGATAGCCTCTTGACAAAGGGGTATTGGATGAACACCGCCTTGCTGGTTGATGTAAAACATTGTGATGGTATTTGGACTACCTTGCCAGCCAGATAGAGAAGGAACGCCTGACAAGCCAGTCCTGAGCTCTCTGACATTTATGTGGAGGGAGCAATCTTCCTGTGTCCAGAGTCCCTGTGTGCTCAGGTCATTGAAATGGGCACCCCACCCCAGCTCCGAAGCATTGGAGACCAGTGTCACTAGGGGGAACGCCCTTCAAAGGGCAGCACTCCCTGTAACACACAGCAAGGGTTCATCCACCACGGGAGAGATGACCGGATGTGCAGTGGAACCGTGACCACAAGGTCCAGACTGTGCCTGCTGGGAGTGTAGACTGATGCTAGTCACAACTATAGGGGTTCAGAGACTTAGACAAGCATGCTGGACCACATATGTGCATGCTTCCATGTGTCCCAGCAGTCTGAGGTATGATTGAGCAGTCCTGGTGGGGTGAGACAGTATGTCTCTGTATATTTGTAATGAGACCCGACTTGACTTGGAACTGGGACTCCAGAAGGAAGGCCCTGACATATATGGAGTCGAGAATCACTCCTATGAACTCAATACACTGAACAGGTGACAGAGTTGATTTTTGCTCATTCACGAGCAGGCCCAGATTTTGACAGGTGGATCTCACGAGACTGAGGCTGTGCTGGACCTGAGATTGCAACTTGCCCTTGATGAGCCAGTCGTCGAGGTATGGGTAAATTTGCACCCCTCGATGCCTCAGGTAAGCGGCCACTGCTGCCATACTTTATGTGAAGGCTCTTGGGGCAGAAGAGAGGCCAAAGGGCAGCGCTGTGAATTGGTAGTGTTGTTGGCCCACCACAAACCGGAGGAATCTCCTGTGGCCTTGGAAAATGGAAATATGTGTCCTTTAAGTCGAGGGCAGCTTACCAGTTCCCTGGATCCAGAGAAGGGATGATGGAGGCTAGGAAGACCATGTAGAACTTGAACTTCTAGAGATATCTGTTGAGGCAATGCAGGTCCAGGATGGGTCTGAGGCCTCCTTTGGCCTTCGGTATAAGAAAGTATTGGGAGTAAAACCCTTTCCCTCTCATGTCTTGAGGAACTTCCTCCACAGCCCCTACCCATAGGAGGGTTTCCATCTCCTGAACGAGAAGTTGCTGATGAGAAAGGTCCCTGAAGAGGGATGGAGAGGGAGGATGAGAGGGGGGAACTGAAGAAAACTGCATGGTGTAGCCACCTGATATAGTGTGTTGAGGACACAACGGTTCCGATGTATTCTGGGCCCATGCAGAAAGGAAGGGAGACAGTCTGTTCAGAAATAAATGTGGGGGGCGGATCCTGAGGCCAGACTGGAATGCCGTCCTCAGGTGCACCTTCAAAACGCCTGCTGTGGGTCACCCTGATAGCACACAGGCCCCAATTAGGCGGCAGAGGAGGAAGAAGTGGGACGGCGGCACAAACTCTTTATCTCTGTCCCTTCTCTTATAGGTTCCTGGCCATGGCTGACACAGGCTAAGGGATCACAGAGTGGCCCTGCAGTCTTTTAGGCCGTGAAGCCTCGTATCAGTCTGCTCTAAAAACAGGGCGTTCCTCTTGAGGATTGCAGCCAGGAACATTGTTGCATGGATCCCACCAAAGCCATTGACCTGGCTGCAGAATCGGCAGTGTCCAGTGCCATTTGAAGGGAAGCTCTAGCCACTGTCTTTCCCTCCTCCAAGATGGATGCAAACTCCTGCCTGGTGTTCTATGGCAGAGAGTCCTTGAATTTGGCCACGGAGACCCAAATGTTATAATTGTATCTCCCCAGCAGTGCCTGCTGCTTGGAGATTCTCAGCTGAAGACTGGCTGTGGAATAAATCTTTCTTCTAAACGAGTCCAGTTTCTTAGCATCCTTGTTGTCAGGTGTCAAACTTCCCTGACCCTGCCTGTTCTGCTCATTTGCTACAACCACCACCAGGGTGGGTGGGAAAACAGGTATTCATACCCCTTGGCCAGAACAAAATATTTCTTCTCAGTCCTTTTGGATATTGGTGGCAGGAAGGATGGGGTCTGCCAAAGGTCTTCGACCACATTCAGCACCCCTTCATGCACCAGTAATGCGACTTTAGCCAGGGCTGCGCCACCAGTATGTCAAAGAGGCCATTTGTTGCCTCTGTAACCTCCTCAGCCTCCAAGCCCAGGTTGGCCGCAATCCTTTTAAGGAGTTTTTGGTGGGCCTGAAAATCATCTGGCAGTACTGGGGAGCCGGGCCGGCCATTGCCTAGTCCAGGGACGAGGAGGACAATGGTAATACTGAGGGAGGGAGTGGTACCTCCTCCTCTTCAAGGGGACCTGTCTCTACTTCTGGGTCCCGTGGTTCGGTGCTGGTATCAGATCCTGAGTCCGGATCCCGCAACAGGCTGGTTGGTGCTGTGGATCGTCTTCCGGCTGCGGCTACAGAGGACTGGAGTGGGTCGGGTCCTGGTGCCACTAGGATCCCCCATGGGTTCCAGTATGGACAGGCCATTGTCCTTGAGGCCAGGCACCCACTGCCAAGCCAGCACTGAATGGCGGTATGCCTGCCGACCTGCGTTTTCGAGGCTGGTGACTGGGCTTTCCCTCTGACTCCAAGGAGGACAATTCCCCCTTCGGGGACCAAGGTGGAGCCAACGGCGGTTCCTCCTGTTGGCTACACTGCGGAATCAGGGAGCAGTGCCGAGGCGATGATGACTGGTGACGGGATTCCACTGAGCGGTGCCACACTGACGGCGTGTGACTAGGTATCGGGCTGCGTGGTGCCAGGGGATCCAACAACAGTGTCCATGCTAGCAGTGACCGGCGCTGCAAGGGCGATGACCAGTACCAGGGAGACCAAGATTGGCAATACACAGCCGGTGAGTCTCTCCTCTGGGTCAGAGACCGGGAGCGCAGTGCTGGGTTCGAGACAGCGGAGACCTTTGCCATGGTGCTAAAAATCTTGGCCCAGGTGTTATGGACTGGTGCTGAGATGGGGAACAGCGCTGCTTGACAGACGACTGCAGTGGACCCATGATGAGTTTATCCCTGGAGATGGGCGCCTTTATTGGCTCTGGTGCCAAGGGTAAGGCCAGGGGAGTGAGAGGCACTGGGAGGCCATCAAGTCCCTGAATGCTAGAAAGGCCAACGATGTTGAAGGTACCGTTAGGTGGAGGGGCCCCTTTCTGCTCCCAGGATTTGGGTGTGGTTCCCTCAGAGGGCTTTCCGCCTTGGGAGGAGAGGCTGGCTCTAGCCGCTCCAGGGCAGGTGATTGGCCCAACACAAGTCCTTTGCCCTACCCCGCCTTCTTATCCCTCTTTGGTGTGGGGGAATGGCCTCGATTGCGCTGTTTCTCATTTGGCACCGGCGAAGGTGAGTGGTGTCGAGAAGGGCTCGGTGCCAGCAGGGCGCTCTGCACCGATGCTGACATACTCAGCGCTGAGTCCAAGTGGGAGGGTTCTAAGGCCCCACTGAGAGCTGCCTCCATTAACAGGGCTTTCAGGTGAATGTCCTTGTCTTTCTTAGTCCGTGGCCTGAAGCCCTTGCAAATTTTGCACTTACCCCTCATGTGTGTTTCCCCTAGACACTTTAAGCAACTGTTGTGAGAATCATTAAGTAGAAAAGGCTCGTGGCAGATGGAATAAGGTGTGAAGCCTGAGGACTGGGGCATGCCCCGTCGCTGGGTGAACATCCCCGACAGGACTTCTATTTCTAACTTACAAGCTAACCAACCAACCAACCATTTACAAGAACCAACAAAAACTAGCAATGAAAGAACTGCTAGGCACTTGCGAACACAAGAAAGAAAGCCGTTGTAACAACCGTCACGGGTGGAAAGAAGGAACTGAAGGGGCGCAGGGCCAGCGGCACCTCATATACCATGGCATGAGCGTGGGGCTCCATAGCCAGCCCTACAGAGACCACTAAGACAAAAAATCTCCAACAGCCATGCATGAGGCCTACTATGGAATCGACATAAGCAAGCACTCGAAGAGAACGGTAAGTCCTCAAGAGAAGGCACCTTTAGTTTTTAGCCACACAATAGGGTAGGCAAGGTGAACAATGTACTCCTGCCTCTGGTTGACCTCGTCTAGTTCACCTCATGATGAAAATGACAGTGTCTTGTCTCAACTAGGGTTTTACAGCAGGATAGCTAACACACATTAATCATCCCGCTGTAAAAAACCCACTATTTCTGCAGTGAAGTCATAGCCTGAGACAGTGAACACAGCTGCTAGCTGGCATGCAAGTAACGTTTCTGATACAGACACACACTCGCTGAGAACCTCTCCTCCATCAAGTCATCTCACAGAGACAACCAAGCAGCCTCCAGAAAGCAAAACTTTCAGTGGGTACAAACCTGGAGAATTCAATGCAGAAACCTAGAAGAGAAAGGTGTTTATTTTCTCTGTTTAAACACACACACACACACACACACACAAGCATCAAAGATGGTACTTCATTTCTAGTATCTTAAGGCAACCTTTATATTTAAACTTGTAGGTGCAAGCAATTACCAGGAAATAAGGATTAGATAAGATGTCTGCATATGATCAGAATATTAAGCACATTTTAAAATAGAAGTCATGATTTATTTAGCCCTCTTACCTGCTTTTCCTTTCTGAATTAATTGCTGTTGATAACTTTATTAACTTCCTGTGCAGCCCATCAGTCCCTATGGCAGGAGTTTTACCAAGTGGAAGAAATCTGATCTTTGCAGCGTACCTACTTGATTAATCCCCTGCTAGTACATCAGGGCAAGTTTACTGTGTTATTTAGGCAGGGAGCATACTTAAAAGCTCACAATCAACCCTAGTTATTTAGGAAGCTTTACTGAAGGTCCCATGTGTACATCTCCATGTAAGGAGAATTATGTTGTCCTTTACATCCCTTTGGGGAAAATTCCTACTAAGTCCTTAATGATCTAAAACCAGCAAATGCTGGCTTTTTTATTTATGACGTTATAAAAAATCAAGCATATAAAAAATCAAGCAAAACCAAAAGAATAAAAGCTTCTCACAAAAGACAAGCAATCCTCCTTTAAATCATTTTCCCCCTTACACACTTCCCTTGATTCTAATTTTGTAATAGCAATGGCTGGGTAATTTGGCTTTCAAAGCATAGGCAAAGAAACTCATTTCAAAAAGGATATGAAAAAAACAAAGTTGAAGAGATCAGTGTGTCAGATACTACTCTTGGATACCATGATGAAAGGTGCCTTAAAATACTTGAGATCAGACAGACACACATTTCATTTTGTCCTTACAGTCTTGTAAAACACACAGATGCAGGCCCTTAACGTTGTTTCACAAGGGAAATATCACCAGAAATTCATCATAGGGACTGATGGAGACTAGGAGAAGATGTTTGAACTCCTTTCCCATTCACAATAGTGTACATTTTACCAATAATTATTTCTAACTCAGTGGTTTGAACAAGTGTTCAAGAATTTAAGTATTTGTCTAAATTTAAGCACTTTAAACTAACTTTGATATCAATGAAACTACTTGTATGCACAGTGTTAGACACCTGCTTGATGAACCAAAGCCCATCTTAGTAGAATTCCATTGATTCTAACTTGGCCACACACTCCCCTCTGGTGCTCCCCTCTCCTCCTTTATCGTTTGCAATAACTGAAGGATTAGTCCTGATTCAAGAAAGCAAGCAAGTTCTTATCTGTAAGCATGCACTTAAGATCCATAGAGTTCAATGGAAGCTAAGCAAATAATTAATCTAAATACTTGTCTTTTTCTGAGTAAGGATGATTTTATGAATGGCCAATTAAGTCCATGGGACAAAGTCCCCCTTTTAAAAAGCTCAACCCCACCTGATTCTTTGCCAGTGACAAAATCTCTCTTTTTTTATTTATTTAAGGGAAAAGCTGCAGACTGTGATACAGGTTGCCTCAAATGAAAGTTAATTTACAAGTGAGTAGAAACATTAGATAGAACTTAATTCTACATAGGAATCCTTTTCTAGTTTTGGTGTGTAGCAATCTGCTGTACATCTTTCATTTACTGAATGGAATGATGTATAATTCCAGATCTGTAAGTCAGAAACATTTTAACAATTTAGAAATAATACAATATTAATTAAAAAAAAGCAAACAGTACTAATAGAGCTGAGAACATAAACAACCCTTATCTGGACAGCAGAAATAGCAATAGGAGTCCCTGGAGGTCAAAATACAGCTAGGCGTCTCCGCAGCACAAAGCACCAGGGCAACACAGCAGGATGAAAACCCAGACTCCCACCAGACTGCTCTGCTAAACATCTCCACAGGAATATCTGATATCTCTTAACATGCCTGTGCAATTTTATTCAGCACACAGATAGCAGCTCAAACAAGCCTCTTAGCTTTGATATTTCAATCCATTCTTCTCTGTTTATGGCCATTTTAAATTTAATTTGATGGACTATATGACAACCATTATTAAGTACTGCAGTGCTGCAATTAAAGGTGGACATGGAAAGATACAAACTGTGGGGTGGGAGCAACAGTAAACGTATCAAGCACAGACATAACTTCTAGATTCATAAACGTTGGTGCAACTGAATACTGTTTAATGAAACATGTTACAGAAATACAACTATTTTCAAGTAAATGAGGGGGGGCACCAGCCCCTTTGCAACAAACAAACAGGGATAGTTCATGGAATGTATTGTCTTTTAGTCTAACTGGTCCGCACCACTCATCTCTGGTGTCCCCAGAGGCTCCAACTCAGCAAGACACCCACTTAGCACATGATGGGACTACTCACCCATTTAAAGTTAGGCACATTCTTTAGTACCATGCTACACCAAGGCCACAATACTATCAGTAGTACTGTTGAATAGAGGACCTAAGCCAAACAAGCACTAGTTAGGGAGGGGGTGTACAGGTTGAGATTTTCCTGTAGCAGATTTAATTATGCATTTTCTGAGACTTTTAATGGAAGATGTGTGGCTAAATCCCTTGTAGGGCTTTGAAAAATTGCAATCAAAATTCTCATAATCTTGTGACAAACATCAGAGTGAGTAAAAAATATACCAGCTGGATTTTCAAATCAACTAGCTTTAAACAGTCAAAGTAATATGATCCTTTTCAAGCCATCCACTCTGCAAAGCTGGGCCAACATTCTCATCTTGGGAGGTGATGTGAAATGAACTTCAGTTAACTAAGAATTTTGGTTAGCAGTTTTGTTTGCTTTTTAAGCCAAGCACGTGATAGTGAGAGCCAGAAGATTAATTGCGGAGCTAGTTGATCAATTGCATTTATCATGTATCTTTTAACTACCTCACCTGCACTCTGTCCACCAATCCATCTTCACTGCTCTGAGGCCTGTACAGTTGATTTCATGGTAACAAAGGCATGTGGCTTTGCACACTGCCCAAAAATAGTACACTGACAAGTTTCTAAAGACTTGTCTACATGAACATTTAGTTCGTGGCAGGCTGGGATGTGAATCTACCCCGCAGTAATCTGCCATACACAAACTGTCCATGCAGTTCCTGCTCATGTGCTTTCAGAGTTCTTTAATGTGCTTCGATCTAGGCAGACTAGCCCGCCCACTGCTAAAGACCCCTCCCCCAGCCTAAGGGGAGGAGCCACTGAGCCTGGAACGCAACTGAGTGCTTGGGACAACTAATGAAAAAACAGGAAGGGACGTGAGGGTCACAGGTTTAAATGAAGGGAGCTAGAAGGGGACACGGAGCAGAGAGCCCCAGACAGCGCCCACTGCTCCCGGAAGGTGTCGAGGACGCTAGCGGACGCCGCCCAGAAGAACTCTGCCTAGATACACGAGTGAACAAGGGAACGGAAGTAGGCCCCACAGTCACAGAGCGCCCCCCCCTGCCAACCTCCTCTTCCTGGTCTTGTAGATAGCCAATTTGGCCAGGGCCAGGAGGAGAATGACAAGGAGGTCCCGCGACTTCGTGGGGCCAGTGACGGGTAGATTCACAACCCAGCTAGATGTGAACTAAGTGTTTGGGTAGACAAGTCCTAAAACATTGCTAGTCAGAGTTTATTCCTCTAGCATAAACGGCATATACAGAATAAAGGATTTAGTGGAATGGGATGGTGTGTAATTTACTCACCCGACTAATATGATCATTCCAAACTTACTGCATGCTTATAGAGACTTTATACCACACTAAACCACAGGTATTTACTTTATAATACACATACACACATTTCTACAAATGCCCAGATTTGTATCCAAAATCATAATCTGTTCCCAAGAAAGGTTTCATGTTATATGAAGAGTATCACTTACTTGTGCATCCAGCATTTTGAAGAGTGTAAGGGAATCTCTTTGGAGGTACCAATTACATTGCTTTGTCATCGTTCTATGTAGTCTGAAACACTTACCTGAACTTAACTGTTCATTGATTGACAAGCTAAGGATAAATAAATGTATTCGGCACATTTCCCATCTCTCCCACCAACCACACATACCCCTTCATTTTTAGTGCCTGAGTCTTTCCTGCTCTCCAGCCCCATACCAGGACAGGTTTTGAAAACAAATCACTCTCCATTCTGAGTGATCGCAACCTCTCTCAAACCTGTACATTTCTCAGTGAAGTCACTAAGACATGTATTCTACCAGATCATGATGAAATGTGAGACACACAACATAGCCTTTAACAACAACAACAACAAAAAAAGCTGGCAGTCTGTGGAGCTCAGTGAATCAAAGAGGGCTGAATCAAAGAGGAAACTGTCAAGATAGCTCTGACACTGGGATTTCTTCTCCATTTTTCCATGTAGTATTTTCTCTGTTTCCTTTCCCCCTCCCTGTAATCAAAGCTGTCAAATATCCTACTTGAACTTCTTTCATGTTCTCTGTAATAGGTTTTAGAGATGTATATGCTCTCATAGAAATTTATACATTTAGGCCAATATTCAGGGGTACTTTGGAAAGGGGCATTTTGATTGTATGTGAGTCAACAGGGTAGAAAAATGCTGATGTGCCACAGAACAACCAGTCCTACATGTAGCCTGTGTTGAAGCTGTTTGAATGGGAAGTCCACCTCCCAGTCAGAAATGAATGCTGCTGCACTGCCAGTCTGCTTGGGGTACAAGTGTGGCTCCCACAAAACGTGCATGCACTGGAATGACTGGCTGCCGCCCTTTGGTCAACTGAGTCTCTGCCCTTGGATGTGATTCTGGGTTCCTATATTTGCGTATGAGGCTATATACTATATCTGAAGGTAGAGTGCCCTGAATTAATTTTAACCTGCACATGTGGGGGTTCATTTATATACAAGCATATAGAGTAATCAAAGCTTCCCTTTGATCCACAACTAAGAAGCACCTGCTCTCTCTTTATCTGATTATTTATATTACTGTAGAGGTCTAACTATTGAAATCTGGGGTCAAGCTTTTGCTAAACTGCATTCCAAGGCTGTGGAAGTTGCCCCACTCAGAGCATCTGCCTCAGCCCATTCTTCTGTGCTTTGGAAAATAAAGAAAGGACAGTCTCTCTCTTTTGGAAGTTCATGTCTCTCTCTCACTTTTAGTCCCTCCTCCCTTTTACTCACTGATGTTCCTCACCTTAATATTTTTACTTGTGCAATGGGGTTGTTTTTTATATATTGTGTAATGTTTTAAAAAACATCCCAAACAATTTAGTGATAGGGCCATATACTTAGCTCTCTGTGTAGCATGCCAGGTGACTGAAGTGAGCAGGCCAGGGAGAGTACATTTTTAACTGTATTTTTGTTGTAATGATTCTCTCCTCAGATTTTGTTCCCAACAGAACCGCTACCCCTTACACACACACACACCCTTCCTGCTTTGTTGATTATACGTTGATCAATTCACAATTCTTGGTGTTACCACTCATTATTTTAAAGAAGGACAGGTACATATTTGACTGCGGTATTTAAAAATAAAAAAGCCAGTCTTCCCCCCCCCAAAAAAAAACAAAAACAAAAAAACCCTTCCCTTTCACACTGCTGTCTGGCATTTCAAGGCCAGTAGGCCTGCACAATAATACCCAGTGGGAGATGATGACTGTTACAAATTCCCAACAATTTACATCTACCAATCTCATTTTAGACCTGCAGTGAATCATTTTTCACACCGAGAATATAGAGGCCTCTAAAATTCTTTGTCTTAATGAAATTGCTTCTATAGTGAGCACACTGAATAATGTGATTTGTTTTTCCTATGATGAAAAGGCCTTAATTACCAAAGCAAGTAAGATGAATACGATTTGGGTCCAGCCAGGCAATTGTAGGGGAGACCATCATACAAAACCCAACCACTCTGTTCTCAGAAGCTCAATGTTACCTCCTGGGGAGCAGTCTTGTTCAGATTTGTATGTTTAAGTGACTCCAAAGTAAAGTAAGAAATGAATAAAACTGACTTTAAAATATTTTCATGTAGGAGGCACTGCAAGAGCTTGCATTAGAGGTTTTCAGGGCTCAGAGTAACTGGCTGGAATTCAAGGTATTGGTTTCCATCTATAAAGCCCTAAATGGTTTGGGAAATGATTACTTGCTTAACTCTCTCTCTCTTTCCTTATGTGAAAATGCCACAGCTGTGATCAGCAGAGATGCAAAGGCTGATGTCTCCTTGGTTTAAACAGGACAGGGGCTGTTGGCAAGCATTTTCCATGAAAGCACTTTAACTTCCACCCGCCACCAAACCTGATATCTGAGTGCCCAGACTGATCAGCCTCTTGGTTTCCATTCCATCTGGGGAGGGAATGGGTTGATGGGCCAATGAGTCTTCTCTGAGGGGTTTGATTTCAGGGGGCTTATGGCAGTTTAATGAATTTGTTCATGCTTAACATTATTGTATGGACTACAGTTTTAAATTTTGGAAAGAGCTGAGGGTGTGAGGCTGGTACTCTAGAATCCAAACACATACATACATGGCTCAGCTTTAACAAAGGAAAGCAATGACTCTTCATATGCCTAATCGTTGCAAACTGGGGAATACGCTAATAATATATTTAACATTAAAAAACACTTTCCCCGTCTAAAAAAACATGTCACAGGCCTTAAACAATTAATCTTCACAGTGCCTCTGTGTAAACATGTAGGTAATAATCATTACCACTTTACATATGGATAAAAGGGATCAAATGTCTTGTCTAAGGCTGCACAGAGAGTCAGAGGAAGAATTGTGATAGGAGCTGGGTCATGTCTACATTCATAGCTTTGTTTTTGAGCACTACCCCAACCTTCTCACGCTGCATTTGGTAACAGATGGGCTCAAGCCATTGAAGTCAGATTCAGAACTATCTGAAGTGTGCGCGTGCTGGTTAAATGCCAGGGTTTGATTCAGGCCCCATTTCTATTTTTAGGTCCCTGAGATTTTGACCGAGGTTTTTCATCCAAGTCACATTTAGCCTTCATGCTGAACATGAATTAATTTTTTGAATGAAAAGTTGTTTCTCCCCTTATTCCTTAATTTATTTTCTACCTATAAATGCTACATAGTATCCGTGTTCACATCGCACTCCGTCAGTACCCAGCCCAAGCCAGGGGAGCTAATGATCCAACTAGCGAACCAAATTCGGTAACGAATCCTGGTCACCTGTCACCTGAGGAACGTTGCACATACACTAAGAAGAAGAAGTCTGCTACATACCATGATTTGGCATGCTTGGATGTCAGGAATGCAACAGGAACAAGGGGATTTGTTAGAAATTTAAAATATCTGTTTGACAAAAAAATTCCTTGTGGTTCTCATCTGCCAATCAAATAAAAATAAGCAAATCAAAAGCAAATAAATAAATAAATAAATAAATAAAATAAGGCAGTATGTTTCTCTGTAAGTGGGAAGACCTGCAGAAGAAACACACACTGATTGTTTTATTTTTGGGTTATTTAAAACTTAACAACATGAAGAAAAACACCACATATAAAGAGAACAATTAAGGTGCATTTTCAAAGATGGATAAATTTACCTCATTAAGTTTCACAGAAAACATACATTTATACACAGTAGGGAATAATCTTGCACTGATCAGGGAAATATATGTCCTAAAAGATCTCTTCATATCTACTCTTCTTGTCTAATTTCTATTACTCTATGACATTGCTCCTTTACTTCCACTTCCATATGAAAAGCCACAAAAATGTAAGAAAGTTATGGTTAAAAAATGAGCATAATTTATTAGAATGGATCTGCTTGATTCTTTGATTATTCTTTAATTTATATTTACAATTACGTTTTATCACATAGCACTTAATTTCAATCCTTTGTTACAGGTGTATTATATCTGGAAAGAACTAATAAGAATGAAAGGGGAAGTAACAGGAAAAAATATTCAAGAAAATAATATTTCTCTGCATGGAAATTAACCTAATTTATAATACTTCTCAGAAAATAAGCACTGTCTACTATCCTTTATACTGGGCAATACTAATTTCCTGGGGTTCAGAAGAAGAACATTATTTAAGGCTAAGTGACACAGGAACACAAGAATTAAGAAATGGATTTGGGATTTTGACCAGAAGAAACTCAATTGTATATGGTGACTGCACTTGTTATCTTGGGATAGAATGAGCTGATTTGCTCATCCAATCCATGCTCCTGCTAGCGGAAAACGTCAATGGCAAAAAAGCTATCAATACCAGTAGAAGTGGCTAATGCTACGGTGTTGGTGGCTAGACTCCCCATGAACTTCTTTGAACGCTCTCAAGACATGCAGACAACGGAAAGGCACTGGAGTGACTCAGTGGTGTACATCTGAATGAAGCGCAGCTGGCAAAGGATAACATGCAGGACTGTGTTACAGCTCAAAAAGAGCAACTTGCGATGGGCAAATACCACCATAAAGAATTTGCTTACTTCTCTCCTCCTTATGCATATGTGCATTCCCCTAGCTTCCATCCTTTTTCTTTTCAGGTTTCCATTGGACAGTTATGTCACAAATTTCTTCACTTTCAAAGTGTTTTACAAGCATTGGGCGGCCAGCCCAGGTTTACATTTGTCTCTACCACCAAAAACCCAAGTGCAGAATTACTGAAGCAGAGATTCCACTGAGGGAAGGTTATGGTAATAGAAAGTGGCTGAAATCTTTCCACCACCACTCTTAGTTCCAGTCTAGCCCAAAAGTGGATTGTGCTCACTGCAAAATGGGGCTGGCCATCAATGACAGGATGAGCTAATTCACTGTATCCCTTCCATAGTCTACACTGATGGGAGCAGAGACACGAGCTAAAGCTGTTCCCGCCGGGCAGCTGTAACACTGGCTGCCCTCAGCCCTGGAGTGCAGAGAGCCCAAGGATATGGAACCTAGTGCCGGCATTGGTGAATCATTAATCTGAACGAAATAGTTAAGTACGAATTACCTGTTTGTGTGCTGAAGCCACTATAGATCTGTGAGAAGGAGATTCCTAAGTTTAATAGCGCTCTATTTCTTGGTTGTACTTCAGGATAGAATTATTATTTGAATTCTAGCACTGCCTACGGGTACCAACTGTGATCAGGGCCCCTCTGTGCTAAGCACTGCACAAATACATATTTAGAAGCAGTCCCTGCCCCCAAAAGGACTCAATTTAAACAGACCGGGTAGACCCCGGGCGACAGAAACGGGAACATTTTTAACCCTGATTCACAGATGGAGAGCTGAGGCACTGAGAGATTGAGCAACTTGCCTAGGTTCACACGGTGAGTCTATGGCAGAGCTGGGAACTGCACCCAGTCCAGCTTCTTATATACAAGACCACCTCAAAAGGTAATATCTAAAAGCAAATGCCACCCTTACTTTACCAACCAGGATCGATGTTCTCTTTTAGGATACTGTATATCTAGAGTAGAATCCATGTGTTTGCTAGAAGTATAGTGCAGAGCCAAAAGTTCACTTAGTAGATAACTTGTGTTAAAATACAACTCGCCCTGCCCACACCAGTGTTTCAAGCACATTAGCTAACACATTTAAAAAGAAAAGGACCTTTTATCCTGCTCAAGACAAATCCTTGGCTCCAGCATCATGTTAAGGCTATGTTTTAAAACTGTGACTCGCCAATTCACTTAACTGCAACATAAATTGGTTATCTCAGGGTCCTTTGTACTGATAACTTTGGTCTCTAACCCACTAAAAGCACAGCCTAATTACTGTTATGGTAAGCCATTATGGTCTTAAAAAGATACCCCAAAAATCAAACAAATCTTAATATACAAAACACGAATGACATAAAGTTTCATACTTTATTTAATAAAATCTGTACCTAAGAAGATTAAGCAATGTTATTGTTTAACTGCAATACTAAAGAAAGCCAAACAGAGCCAATTGTGGCTGAAAACCAGCCAATCACAGCACTCTATCAAAGAGAAAAAGTGGTTATCTCTACTATCAAATGTCTAACACTTAGCCGCCCATCCAGGCTGTCACAGGATTCATTTGCTGCAGTTTCTCAGTGACTACTAAGGTACTTTCTCTGCACAATACTGCCCTCAGGCCTCTCTCAGTGCAGAGATATCGAACGCTGTCTTTTTCTGACAAAGCTCGTTGTATGATCTCATGCTGTCGTCCCCTTGTCTGGCCCCAACTTGGCCTACTGACAAAAGCAAAAGCTACTCTGGGAGCAAGGAAAAGTTCAGTACTTGTTAATGTATTTATGAAAAAAAATATAGCAAATTATTTCCTTCCTGACTTAAAAAACAACTACAAAAAACCCCTGATCTGTGAACTCCATTTTACTTGCATAATAGGCCGGAAAAATAAATGTACTCAACAACTGAAGATGCTGGATTGGAAGGGCAAAAGCAGTAAAGCTCATGCTCCAAAGAGCCTTCATTTAAATCCTGGAACCTGTAGGGGTCCCAATCAGCACTGTGCTAAGAGGAGAAGTCAGACTGCACGGAAGGAGGAATCAGAAAAGAAGAGAGAAAAGACAGGCAGGCACACAGGTAGCCATAGCTCAGAAGCACTGAGCATGTAGCTAACCTACTGTGCCATTCCCTATAGGTGTCAACAAGGAAACGGAACTTATCAAGATACGTTTTGGTAGCAGCTGCCATGAAAAGAGACATAATTATTATTTTCTTTAATGCTATGTCATCTGTCTTCAGGGTGGGAAATGCTTCATTTGACCTGCCACAGAGACAGCGGCCCAGACACAGAAGTGTGGGCTATAAAAGTAAATGGACATGGAGCCATTATTGCAGGTGAAATGCCAAGAAAAAAAGGCAAGAGGCACAAAGTCATTAAATGATCATTACTACTGAAAAATCACACCATAACTTTTTAATACTTTTCATGCCACCTGGGTCTCCCAAGGCACCCTCCAAAACGATTCACATTAACCATTTGGATACCTAAGGATTAGCGAAGTAAAATAAATAAGGACTTAAAAGCAGCACTTCAAAATCAGTCTCAGCAGCACAGAGCAGGAATGGAAGGAAACCGATGCTCTGAAGAGCTGACAGCTCCAAGTCCAAAGGGTTTATGCTAAAAAAAGTGGGAAAAGGTGCTACACAAGTACACTGGGTAGGAGCCGTGACAAGAATGGATGAAGCGTTTGGGGCAGATATTTTCCCCAATGTTAAACTAACAGGCTTGGCCTTCGCTAGGCAAAAAACATGTATTCTTAACTAATGGCAGTTAACGTGAAGCAAAACCCCAGTGAAGACAAGGCCATTGTTTTATTAACATATGTTAGCAGATTAAGTTAAGAGCTAGGCTCCCATACAGTCTTCATCCTGCCCTGCTAAACACATGTGAAAACTACCAACCGCCTTGTGGTCTTCACTAGGATTTGACCTCCTGTTAGTTGCGATGCATTAGCTAACATTTACTCCAAGTAAAAATGCACCCACTGAGGTCTCCCATTTCCACCTGATCCAAAGAACTATCTTTCTCCATCTCTGACCTCCCCCCACCCCTCTGCCACTTCTTTCTTCCTATCATTTCAGATACATGGCCACCAGGCCTTTCGACTTCTACATGTTGCTCACTGCACTACTCTGGTGTTGTCTGGAGTCTCCAGAATGCACACTCCGTATGCACAGTGCTCTGGGGCATAAGTTAATGGAAGGGTCTAAAATCCAGTGGGTAGCAATTCAGGACTAAGCAGAGACAAACTAAGGCTTGATTTGCCTCAAATAATAATATTAGGGGGTTGGAACAATAGTGAGAGGAAAGACATACTGGCTGCAGGGTTTAAAGATGAGAGGAGGTGGGGAATGACACTGAAGTGATCCAATCAAACCTTCCAGAAAATTTGGAAAGTGGTCGAAGTTTGAAGCTGCCTGTTATTGGGCACAAAGCCATGCGTTTGTCCCTACAATATACACAACTAAATGAATAGTTTAGCAAATTGATTAGATTAGATTATGTCATTTACCTGCCCCTTCCCCTCCCTCTGCCTCCCACTCCTCAAGACAGAATAATTCTAATTCCAAGAAAGTGGGATAGATACTTACAGTTGGCATCCTTGGTTTTTGAATGCATATTGTCTAATTGCCAATTTAACAGCAACCTCTCTCTTTTTTGAGGGGGGGAAACAGAACTTTATAAAGTACATTTAATGTGTGTGAAAAGTAGCAGAATGACTTATCTCTTCATCCACAGAAAAGCTGCAGCATGAACAGCAACAGAACCAGCTTCCCAAAATCACCTCATCAAAATCCCTCAAGCAGACTCTGGCCTTATTGTGACGTTGATGTTAGTGTAAGCTATTATTCACTTCTACAAGAGTGAAGGACTTGTGTATCTGAGGAGTTCTTATATTGTGGTATACAAAAAGCCATATTTATATACCAGGCGTGAAATCCTGGTCCCACTGAAGTCAATGGGAACTTTCCTTACACAGAAGGAATCAAAGATGATAGCCAGGTTTTGGCAGGTCTTGTGGAACACAATGTTCTTGAACTGTGTCTGGTCGGTCTAACCAACCATTCAGCTGACCGCACAATAAAAATCACCACGCTATACATTCCACTGCATTGTCCAAACACTTGTTCTCTTGTCTTTTCTTCACAAATTGCTGTTGATCCTGGTTTTAGAGCCTTCAGTTATTCTACCTCTTAGATTTGCCAGTCATTCTTTGTTAAGGGGAGCTATCAAATTAGATATAGGGAGACCAGACCCTTAAGTAAACTAAATAAAAATTCAGTACAGAAAAAAGTCTTGCACATCTTTCAAATCTAGTCCCATAGTTAATGCTTGCAAAGTATTTTAGGATCCTCATATGAAAAAAATTACTGAAGGGCAAATAGTTATTAACAGTCACATACTTTTTCTTAAACACAAGACTGTTAAAACATTACTCTTTTTGTTGCAACAAATGGATAGATCAATTTAGACAGTTAAGAATTTGCATGCGATAAGTTTGCTCTCCAAAATTCCATTTTGCATTGAAGTCATTTGGAGTCTCATCATACTATATAAAATACTAAGTGTTAACTGTAAAGAAGACACTCTCTGTACAGGAAATACTTTCCTAACTGGCAGGAAGTGCCAACACCAGCCCCTTTAACCATAACAAAGTGACTAATTCTAATAAAGCAACTTAAACTAATACAAATAAAAAAATAAAAAAACCACTGTTTCTACAAAAGGGAATGACATAAGGGGAAAAAGTCCAAAATCTGCATAATAACAAAAAGCAGATTTTTGGCTCTCGAGACATTGGATTGTAAATATAAGATTTGACATGTGGTTAGTCATAAAATGCCTCTGTAAAAAGGCCATTCTAGGGTACCATATTTAGTCTCTCAATTATATCCAGATTAAATTTGCTTAGTTTAAAAGTCAAAAAAGATGTTTTTTCTAACTGCTGGCTCTGCAAATTAAACCTGAGAACTGAAAATCAAGCTACGTTTTTTCTCCTTACATCATCCCAGTAACAAAGAATATGTAATTAGAATTTAGCTAACAATTTGGTTACTGATGCATGAGTCAGAGAACACCCCAGCTTGATCTCCCAGAACTGTTTGACCTGTATGATAATATTCTCTCACTCTCACTATCTCAGATCCACATAAAAGAAGTATTCATTAAAGTTAGTATGTATGACTTGGGGGATGCACAGGCAGCAAATACGTGGAGTAAGGACAATTTTAACAGTCACTTTTCTAGCTAGAACCTTATTTAGAAAAAAGATTCAAATAAGCCACTTTAATTCATAAAACAAGTTGGCAAGAAATTACTACTCATGGGAATAACTTCCTTTTTTAATGAACACTTGGGTTTCCTAATGATTTGTAGGTAACACATAGAGAAACAACAGATAGGGGATACATAACGAACCATTTAAGAACCACTGAACTCATATTTTTTACTTTTACCCATAAACAATGAGAGGTATATTCATTTCAGACCAAATAAGTAATCTGGAAATTATGAGCTGAAGAGGAGTTTACAATAATTTCTGGTTACCTCTCTCTAATTAAATTTTTCTTATCTTGCATCTCAAATTGGTAAATAATATGGAATAACTACATATAACTACTTATAGAGTATGTTCTCTTAGTAACATTAAAGTGCAACTTGTAGGAATGGACTCAAACCCTTGCACGTTCCACAACATGAAGTCCAGAGAAAGAAAATACTCCAAAAAACTATTTAATTAAAAAAAATCATTCGGGATATACATCAACACACCTTGGGAGTAGGAAAAGGGTCATTTGGACAAAGTTTTGAAGGCATCCTATACAAAATCAACAAGCCAGACCAGGGGAAAAGAAAACATTATTCAGAAACTACACATGCAAGAATTATTGACATAATAACTTAAGTGAGTCATGAAGGGAGCTATAAATACTGAGGAATACAGAGTACTTAGAAAGATCCAGAGAAAACGCTGAAAGAGAGAAGGCTTGTAAGGCAGTGTCAAAAAATAACTGACTGAAGATCTGAGAGGAAATTGCATGAGGGAGTAGAATCACTGCAGGTTAACAGACCATAAAGCAGTGGGATATTTAGAATTTGCTATGAACCCCTCCTGTCAGAATGATTAGAAGTGACCTTACTTTTGTAACTCTGATCTGCCCATCTTCCAATTTACCCATTTATTGTAGTAGCTTGCACATGTCTGCCATGTGAACATCAGCTCTTCTGGGTAAGGACAGCGTCTACTGATGTGACTTTTCACAGATTCATTAATAGATGCCCACAGTTATGCTCTGACTCTAGCAAATTTGTAATAAAAGTGATTGTGAAAAGCTGATGTTAATGGAAAAGGAAATGCAGAAATTTATTGGTGACACACAGGTAGACACAAGGTAACATAAAGGCATGTGTGAAAGCAAAAACTTAAGGTAGCTGGAATTAAAGGATGAGGTTGTGTATGAGAAGGGGAAATTGTAAAGCAAAGGAGTGGAGTCAAAAGAAAGGTTCTTACTATCATATGTTAAGCTAAAAATTAAAGATTTTTATTCCCAAATAAATAAAGATACAAGGAACTAATGAGAGACACAGCAGTACCTTTAATGGTGTTGCAGGGGAAATGCACTGAGTGAAGACAGATATGACTAAAAAATAATTATTTGCAGCAGCCTAGCACAGACGTAACATTTCCTAGAAGGGATAAAAAAAACCATGTAGGTTGTCAAGACTACACCAGAAAAGTGAATCAAGAAATGAAAATGTCTGGAGACTGACAAACCTTCCCTATGCCAGCACCATGATGGGATCGTAGTAGGTCTATTTTAAACATATTTAGAAATAGAAGGACCTTAATGCATACATAGCTGTACTTAAAAATCTCTGAAAAGAGTAATCAGGGACAGAACAGACAGCTATCACTGGAGATAATTCACAAATGGGAGATCATGCTTAACATATTGGATTTTCAGAGCCAATAAGTATTTCATGGAGTGATTAGAGGTGTGAAAATCATGGACAATTTATTGGACATTTAGAAAAATTAATAATCTGGTACCACACAAAAGGCAACTCTATGAGGTCAGTAAGTATGATATAAAGCATGAGCTACTATTTGATAAGGAACTTCCTTGAACACTGAAGGCAAAAGTTACTCATGAATGGAAGTTTGGCACCAATAAGAAACAGTGCTAGTATCCAATCAGTTCACTATAAGAATTCCTGTCTTGGAAGGAGGTAACATTTGCTGAGGTTATGTAACTGTGGTGGCATAGCAGTTGATACTAAGCATGAAGGCAATACAATTAAGTACATTCTATTCTGAAAAGGACCGGCCATCTGCCCATTTTCCTAGATTGTGTGTGTTATATTGACATTCATCACCTAAGAGAATAGGTGAAAATTGAGCACAGTAAATAAATGTAAATACATGAAACCAAAAGGTACAAAACAATGGATTCTTCACCTTTCCCAAACAATGGTGACATATCGAGAGTCCGTTATTGCTACTCTGGTAGCAAGCTGTGGTACAACAGAAGTAGAAAGCATTGTTTGCCAGACTATTGGAACGGTGGTTGCATGGTATTACATTGGTAGTATTCCCACCTATTCTAAACCTAACAGCAAGAATTACAGGAACAAGGAACAAGTGGTACTTCTTTATACAGACACCCATGGCCCAAACAACAAAAAGTCTGCAGTAAATACAGCTAGGATTGTAGGAGGAATTTGAAGGAGTTAGACAAATAGACACATAATGGAAAGGCAATGCGACAGATGTAAGGGTTCACAAAAATGGTGGGATTTGGGTGTGGTTCTCCCTTTGGTCTTTTTTCCATCTCAGAGTTATTGAATATTAGGGACCTTGTTTCTGGAAGTCACACTAACTAGGAGAAGCACTGGGGCGGTGAGTGACACTTTTTGGGGAGAATGCAGGAGTTCCCAACATCAGGTATCCCCCATTCACAGTCAGCACAGTCACTGGCAGCATTAGAACCAGGGCTATGGTGGAGCAAGATACTCGGTGATATTTGTTCAGAATCTGATCCTCAAAGAAGCATGGATAAATGGAAATAGCCTTTTCCTACCAGCTGATTTTGGAGTGAATTTGTCCCTGTTGGCTGCACATACGGCCAGGAGCCTGTATCCAAGATCCAAGTCAAATCCTTGCTGTGCTGCCACTCGACTGACAACCTGTGAAAGGAAAGAGAACGCTTCAGTTGGGGTTACTTCCAGCTCTTTGCAAAGTCACATGAACCGGCTTATTGACACAGTTAATGGGACACGACTATCTGCTGCAGTGACATCCATAGCATACACACTGGTCCGAGGCATTGTTCTCCAAGAGCTTTTCATTCAAGCACAGAAACCTGCACTCTTGAATCTCTTATCTATTTGTTCCCCTGAAAAATGGAGAGGCAAACAAACAGAAGAACTTTTATATAAACTTAAATTTTACATGGTTTATTGCATTTAGGAACTATCAGATGAGACGTTAAACACTGCTGCACAGACATTAACAAGCACATGACGTTGTTCTTATGAGCACAGTCCTGGGTCTTCTTGATTAAAACATCCTCCCGCCTCATTGCTATGCAACGTGCTATGTTCTGATCAGCTGCCACCCTCCACCCCAGAGATGGCTGCACTTCATTTGTACTGTCTGGGAAATATCTTGGGATACTTTCCAAATAAACAGGATCTATAATAAAAGGTGCTGGGTAAACATAAAATAGTATCCAAACATATATCATACAAATTGAAAGGAGAACTTAAGTAAGGTGTAGACCATGTAGACTGTTTTCCTATATTATTATTTATTTGTATTGCAATAGTACCCAAAGGCCCCAGCCACAATTGTAGCTCTATTGCACCAGATGCCATGTTGGACAACCCCCTGTTCCAAGTAGCTTACAATTCAAGAAATAAAATCTTCTTTTTCCTTCCCTGTCTCAGGATCAAAGCCACTCATTAAATTAAAGAGAGTGTGCATTAGTGTGCAATTATCTGTGTCTAGAACCAGCTCTCAAAAAAGCAATGGTACAGAACAGATTTAGAAACCAAGATACACAATAACCTATAAATGGTAATGAAATGTACCATTCTGTGTTAACTAGTCAGCTCTATCACATGAATCTTATTATTCCAAATACTGTTTTCCAGTATCTCTTTTTCCTAATTAACAATAAAGAATCAGATTTCTTTATTAAGAGAGTATTACTGTGGATACCGCTGCAGTTTATGGGCAGGTTTTTTTTGGTTGTTAATTTGGAAACTAAGATTTATGCAACACCATCAGGTGATTCCCCCACACCCATTTTCTTTAACATTTCTAATCTCAAAATTGAGCACCAGAGACCTTTCTGCCAAACAAATAAGATTAAGTTTGGAACAATCAAAACAATAATATATATTTCTGGAACACTGCAGCTAGCCCTTTTATATCCTATTTATCTATTTTAGTTGTAGAGATAAAGTAAAATTTTAGATAGAAAAGAATCATCCTTTAGGAGAAAAGGCGTGTTTATTTTTGATAAATCATGAAACATTTTGAACTTAATAAAATAATGTTCACACCCCGACATGTAACAATACAGTTGTTAGTACTGGTGTCTTTATTAAGATTCTAGGTCTAGATCTTGCAAAAATGTATGCACTGGGACTACTCATCATGCAAAAGCCTTCACAAGATCATGGCCCTGGAAATATTAACAAGACCACCAGATATCTCATGATACATGAGTGGTACGACACCTAAGCCCTCTTGGGAAGGAAGGCTGTCAGGTTGATACTTGGAGTTGGAGGATACTCATATGGGGGGGGGAGGAGGTGGTCTAGATGTTTGCACCTCCTAATCTGGTATTACCAGAATCCAAATATTAATCTATTCGCTCATTCATACGGTCTGGTACATGTCATGAAAGAGATCTGGAAAAAGCAAACTGGAAGCTCATTTTTTAATCTCGCTGAAGGCTCCTGAGAGGGATGTCCTGTTATTATGCAAACATAATTGAAACTCATTTAGGCACCATCTACTCTAACATCACACACTAGCTAATTTAAAGCCCTGCTCATTTCATTGAGATAAGAAAGGGAACCTGCCTCCCTGCCTTTATTAAAATGCTGTTTTGACTGGCACATTATCGACAAGCTTAATATTTTCAAACTGGATAGGAATGAAAGCAGATATGTCTGTTCATCAATGAAACTAGAGTAAATGTGTTTACTTGCAAAAATAATTGAAATTTGTCATGCTTGGTTCTGTTTAAAATATGGACACAGACACTGCTGGCCAAAGACCAAGAAAGGACTTTCAACCCACATCTTGCTAATTATGGAATAAGTTCTCTGCGTTAATTCAGGAAAGACACAATCATAGACCCTGACCCATGACACACAGTCTGTGATTATGGTAACTTTATTAGTCAGATCAGAAAGTCGGGGTCAGTTTAAGCCCTACATCCAGGCCAGGCACAATCTGTTATACTAATTATTTGCAATCAATTTTTATTTATTTACTAATTACAGTAAATATTCTTCTATACTTGGCGTGGTCTGAGAAGAGGACTGGGTTCCAGGCCTCAGTCTCATCACTGATACTGACAACATCTCCGTGGCCCTAGGCAGGTCATATTAACTTGTCCGGGCCCAATCCAAAAGTGATGTATAAAGTAGTTTCTGTAAGTAGGAGTCTGTAAATAAGGGAAGGTGTAAAGGAATCTGAATCTATGGAAGTCTAAATAATAGAATTGGTCAAGAAACGCTCTCCTGTTTCCCCCTCCTCCCTGAGAAATTTCAGCGAAAACAAAAAATTTTCATTTTAGCTGAAAGTTTTTTGAGGGGTTTTTTTTTTTCTTTTTGAGTTTTCATTAAAAATTATTTCCCCCCCACAACAACAATCCAGTATATGTAATTGTTGACAATGTAGCCATTTTCCATTGGGGGGAAAAACCTTTTCCATCAGCTGTGCTACTTAGAAGGACCACCCATTCGGTTTCTGATGGTGAATGCCCTGCTGGGATCTACAAGATGGAGTGGCTCAGATGTCCCCCTGGGCGCCTTTCCTCTCCTCTGGCCTTTTGGCTTCACAAAGCCAAACCTCTGTCCATTGTTACTGAGCGTCTGAATTAACAGGAATAGGGCAGTTCCTACTTCTCAGAGCTTTTGTCCTAGGCGCTCTTCAGATTCACTGCATTGATTACAGTGGTTCACATTTATGATGTTTTCTTTGCAACTGTAACAGCTAGAGACTTAGTTTTTATTTTTAATAAGAAAGCTGATTGGAGCTACAATTTCAAGGGGTGTTTTTTAGGAGAAATATATACATTATTTTTAGATTCCTGCATTATTTCAAATGGTTGCCTACAGGTAGATCTGACTGCCTACTGGACTTTGAAACCTTTAATCTGCACCGTATTGCATTTGAGACTGAAACACCACATTCAGCTGCTGTGACATAGTTCAGGAGGGTTCCCACTGGCTGGAATCTCATGGGCATCAATAATGAGCAAAAAGATTTTAGTGTTGGGTTCTAATAATGGGAAACTGATACCAAGTAAGCAAAGAAATGCAGCTATCAACTTCTCTCATTAAACAGTAGCACTGCTTTTCTTTCCCCTTTTTCTCCTTTTTGTGAGGCAAAGGGCATGACTTGCTGTAGCTAGCTCCACTCCCTGCCTTTCTTGTCATCGCACCATGAAGTATTGGAACAATGTACCTCTTAACCTAACAGGCCTGTTAATCAAGAGAGCTTTATGACTGCTTATTACAAAACTCCCTCCCCATTATGTTGCACTTTCAATGAATCTCTTAACTGGCAGCAGTCAAGAGCACCCCCCCTGCTGGCATCAGAATGAATTTTCCCAATTCAATTTGCTAGCTTCTCAAAAAATAAAAATGCCAACTGATTGCTAGTTCAGACAGCTCTGTATTCGGCCACTTATGTGCCCTTGAAATTATCTGAATACAGTTTGAAGACTACAGCAGAAATTTTGTAATTACAATTCTGCAATGTAGATGGTAATTTTACCCCCTCCCCCTTAGTAGCAGAGAAAGATGAGATAAACAAGAAGCAAACAGGATTTTTTGCAGCATGAATACAGAACTGCTTTAAAAGGAAAAAAGGGGGTGGAGGGAGGAGAGTTACCTTTGTGATCTCAGCCCTTGGTTTGACTAGATTTACAGGTTCAAATCCCAGCAGGCTTACCTCAGCAATTCAGACAGCCAAAAGTAGGTAAGTAAAATTACACTATTTATTAACCTTTCACAATGGACCTTAAAAGATAGGTCGTGCCTGGTCATAAAAAAGCCTACATAGTCCCCATTCCTTAAAGGAGACATTTTCCAAATTTCCTTTCCCTCCCATCAGAAGGATAGGTATCATTTTTTAAATGACTGGCACTGAATTAGCATGAGGGAATCTTCCCTTCTGGTCCTCCTAGGAAGTCAGAATGGTGGCCATGACGCACAGCCCGGAGGGAGATCCTGAACTTAACCCGAACGCAGTTCACTGTATGAAACAATTACAAATATTTGTCTAACAAGTGTAGGGAGAGGACAGGATAGAATCAGAATTTCCCCACAGAAGCCTTAGAAGTAAGAATGTGTATGCCACACTTATGTGTCTACAGGCTGTCTCCTGTCCTTTCATGGGCATAGATGTGATCCTCTAATAAATCTTTTCCCTCTGGAATGACTGCAATCCTAATCTGATTTGAAATCTGATTTTTGACGTATCACATGTTGATTTTCGATTATGTGATTCTCTGTATGAAGCAGAAAGAGCCCAGCCGGGCATGAAGTCAATTTAGCAGCAGATACCTTCCAAACACATTAGCCTAACTTTGTTGTTTCTGCCATCTGAGGCATCCTGTTTTGGAAACCTGACCTCATCCAAACGTATGGTTCTTGTCCTTTTTGTTTTTAATTACATTTTTTAATTACACGTTTGATGAGCTAAAATGGGTTTCCGTATCACAGAACGGACAACAGCTTTCCTCTTCTTAAAATGATCTGAAAACCCCCAAGAGCCTTTCTTCAAGGATTTTTCAAGGAGAAACAGAACTCAGAACATTATTTTGTATTGTAAAATGACTGAGCATATACAATATCACAGCCCCAAATTCGTGACCAAAGCACTGTTTCTTTGGACATTTTAATACAACCATTTTTGAGTAATGCTTCTCTTTAGGCTATATAGAGAGCCTCAGGTTATAGAAAGGGCACAAATGAAAACCCGGAGCTTCAGACATAGCATGACCAGAGTTATCAAAGAATTGTATGTCTAACATTTTTTCCATCACTTTAGTGCAGTCATGCCACTTTGGTTACAACTCTATCAGGTCACATCAGCTAAAAAAGGTTGAGCTGAGCCATTAATTGGATAGAAAACCTCCAAGAACACCTACACAATGAAAGAAGAGGTGTTGTGACTCATTAGGTAGCACTTCTCCCTCTAATCAATGTTTAACAAATACCTCAGCATAGTGTTTGTGGGCAGAGTGTTATGGGAAGTGACATCTGTCAGATCAGATGAGAAACCAAGGTCCTGACCATCTGTGGTCAGCAATCTCACAACACTTTTGATAAGAGAAGTTGCATAACCCCAGTGTTTTGGCCAGGAGCACACTCTGGTAAATACATTCTGCCTACCTAAATTCCTCCTGCCATCCAAACTGGATATGCCATTCTTTTTCATACACTATCCTGAACCGTTAAATAACTGCAGTATTCCGCACCGGAGATAATTGCATGAAGCTACGTGTCCCTCTCTTTAAACTGCATTCAGACATGTTGTGAGGCCTAAATAATCATGAAGTACTGCGAATTCTCATATGAAAGGTGCTATAGGTGTGCAAAAGTACTGCTATTATAGTTTCTTGCTGAAAGCAGCCAAAGACAGGGTATAGAGATATGTCCTGTGGTCTCTCCTCTTATTACTATTGCTGAAACTCTCTGCTCCATAGCACTACACAAGATGGAAACCTCCTCAATACCATCATTAATATGCCAGGACATTTGTCAATGTTAGAATAACGGAGTGGGATTGGGATGGATTTAGAAATGGGCAAAAAGGAGTGTTACAACTCCTGACCAGATTTAAGCTCTACTTGATGTAGTGGTCTGAATGATTTTGCTATTGGTTTTCTTTTGGGGGAGGGAAGGAGCAAGACAACAATCTTCATGTGGTGCTCCTGTTATGTGTTACTGAGTAACACAATGAATGTCATCGATTTCTTAGGAGTCCTTGTCTGGGACTTCACGGACCAACTCTACCTTGTACCAACTCAATATCTGTCACATGCTAAATATGCATTATAGTTGTAGCCGTATCAGTCCAAGAATATTAGAGAGACAAGGTGAGTGAGGTAATATGTTATTGGACCAACTTCGAAAGCTTGTCTCTCTCACCAACAGAAGTTGGTCCAATAAAAGGTATTACCTCACCCACCTTCTCTCTCGAACATGTTAAATATAATTATCTTTCAAGAGTTCTCAAGATGAATAACATTGATGTTGTTGCTCAACAAAAAACTCATACTAACAGACTCTGAGCAAACTGCAAGATACAAAATTCATGCCATGAATTAATTGCCACTATGAACAACACAAAGTATGACCTCGCCATGCACAACAGGCATAGTCCTAAAGATATCTCATTCCTGGAGGAATTCAAGACCATGAGAATCTCCACTGCTGCAATAAGTATTGGACAAATGACTACAATGAACATTTACAAACTTCGAATGGTCAAAGGCCATGTTACCATCTTGTCTCCACCCAGCCATGTATCTTAATGACTTATAGCTACCACTCACAACAGGGCTATGATACAGCTGGTGAGCAACTCACACATTGTCATTGTTCACAGATACCCTTCATCAACTCTAAACAATCAGGGAATTTTTGTTCAGCCAGATGGATCACAGAACACAACCCGGACCTTTGCTTTCTGATGAAAGACAACAACAATGTTATCCTACAAGCTTACAATGGTTGGTAACTTTCCTTGCAGCCAGTATCACTCCATTATTCTACATGTTGGCTGTGGAGTTCTGCTGATTACATTAAAGCCAAAACTTCATTGAAATTTTCTCAAAGTAAACTTGCTTGCACATACCGCATAAGTTAAAAACTGGTACATCGTATCAAGTCAATCCCAGAAAACTATGGCCACTTTGTTCACCTTCTTATCAAAGCTGTCATGAAGCTCATTTCCCATGGCTATCACAGGTCTACTCTCCTTGATTGGCAGTTGGAAACAGAAGCACTCTTCATAGAATATGAGATGGATGATGATCCAGACACAGCAAAAGCACTAATACAGTCATTGAACTCCACCTACCTGAAGACAAGGAACAAGACAGTGGAGGCTCTTGACTTCATACATTTCTGTTACAAAGCCTGGCACTCCTCCATAAGCTTAGAGTCGCTGACCCAGCAAACACTGTCAATCAAAAGTGACGGTCAATGCTGTTGCCACACACTTTCTCTGTAACTCAAAGACAAACCTGATAAGCTGACTAGAAAGAAGATTCGGAAAGAGCGCTTTCTAATAGTCTGACAAAGCCCTTCCTCTATCATCCCCATATACTACAGAAGAAATAAACAAGGCCCTGATGGCCACTAAAAGTGGAAGAGCTGCTGCAAGGATAGCATTTATCCTGAATTTCTTAAGAATTAGGAGCCAAAGGGATGAGCATAGTTGTCAGACCTATTCACTGTCATACATGTGATGGAGAAGACCCACAAAAAGGTGACAGTCACAAGGCAATTGTCATTGCCCTCCCCAAACATCGGAAAACACCAAACGATGACACCAGCTATTGCCCAATATAGCTTCTCTCCACAACTTGCAAGTTAATGAAGAGAGTGTGACTCCCCTATCTTTGATATCATCCTGCCAAAGGAACAGGCCAGATTCAGACCAGAATGGAAGTCGCTGCGACCAAGCTCTCACCATTACTAGTCATGCTGAAGCTGGCTTCCAGCGGAATCTAACAATCAAAACAGAACTGACAGATTTATCTGCCACCTACAACAGGATGGAGATACAGGCTGATGATTAAGGGACATCAAATATCATGGCACAATGCAACTCCTGGCTACAGTTTTGAACAACCGTCCTGAATGGGCCGATCAGCAAGGCATGTACCTCTAGTGATGGATCCATGCTGGCTTCTTTACTGTTCAACATCTACATTAATGACTTATTGACACAATATCACGCACTTATACTGATGATATCGCTCTTGTGGGACAAGGCGGCGGCATCCTTTCTACCAACCTCAAGATAATGGCAGAATACGTTTAATACTGGAAGCTCCCTCCCAATGCCTCCAAAATTTTGGAAATAGCCTTTCATCTTAACAACAAAGCTGCCAAGGTACCACTCACTGTAACCTTTTACAGTCAACAGGTCTGAAATGAGCCCTATATGAAGTACCTAGGTGTAACCTTGGCCAGAAGTTTGGACGTTTAAACCTCAGTTGGAAAAGACGTGCAAAAAAGTAAAAGCAAAGACTAGCTTCATCCAAAGACTTGCAAACACAAAATGGGGTGATGATGCATACAGACTTTGAACAGTGCCTCTAGCACTAATATACTCGATCGCTGAATATTGCACACTAGCTCACATTTCAAACCTCTTGAGGTATAGCTTAATGCTAAGAGGAGAATCATAAGTGGAACATTAAAATCAACTTCCTTCAATGGTTGCCCAGTTTGGCACAAATAGCCCCACCCAAAATCTGGAAAGAGAGAGAGAGAGACAGACACACACACACACACACACACACATCTAGTGCCTACAATCAAACCATGAACAACTTGAACTTACCAATTCATGAGGACCTCCAGAACCTTACACAGATGTGCCTGAAACCTCACAAACCTATTTGGGATCAGGCTGAAACACTGAAAGCAGCCTCATTCAATCCTGAGGAACACTGGAAAGAATTCTGGGATAATGCTAAGGCCTCAAACACACACCTGATTGCCCACCCCACAAAAGAATTTCCAGGCTTCAACCTACCCCGGAAACAATGGCTCACATTGAACCATTTCAGAATATTCAACGGTAGGTGCTGTCATCTCTTCCATCTCTGGAAGATGGGAGATAACGTACAGTGAGATTGTGGACACCAGCCACAAACTATGGATCATACTGTAAATCAGTGATGCTTCAATCATGTGACTATGTTATCTAAGATTTAAACAAAGCCACTAGCTCACTAACCTAGATTTTTTTATTTGAAGTTGCCATTATTTTTTGGTAAGATAGTAAGTACAGTTGCACATATAGTATACTAATATGTACAATACTAGTAATATTTTTATGTTTACAGAGCATAAGATTATTACTGATTTTATGTAACTTTATTTTTATAAAGCAGATTTAATTCCAAAGTGTTTTACAAATTTCACAAGAGCACTGTAGTTAGAAAATATTTCACCCACCAACGAAATGCAGCCATCTCTGGGTTGCAAACTGGCAACTATTTGAATCAGTTTACAACAACTGTATGCAACCGTTAGTATCAGAGTGAAGAATACTACATCCAGCTGAAACTCCAGGAATTACCAGGACTGATACAATTCCATTTATAGCCAGAATTCTGGCTTACAGATTCTCAAATCTGATTTGCAAAGTAACCCTTGTGGAAAAGGAGCTCACACATCACCTCGTTTTCCTTCGCAAATTAGAACACACACATACAGGTTCTCTCTAGAAGAACACAAATATTGTGTTTGAATTTTATGTATGTTTCTTTTTATTTCCTCAAGGCTGTTTTCTGTAATCTCTCTGGAGTCTGTAGCTTGCAAGAAAGAAAATGTATTCAAGAATTCTTTCCACCTCCTTGCATGTTCTCTATCTGTTTCAATGGGTTTCCATTTAAAAATATATTAAGCTCTCATTTCAGGAGTTTTCATGGGTGAGATATAAAAACCAGTTCTAGGATTACTGTGAGATTCACATTTTTACCTGCTAGTAGTGCTCTTAGGCTAAGGTTATATCCCCTAAAGTGTTCCTTAAAGCTGTGGTTCTCAACCAGGGGTACATGTACCCTGGGGGTACACAGAGGTCTTCTAAGGGATACATCAACTCATCTAGGTATTTGCCTAGTTTTACAACAGGCTATATAAAAAGCATTAGCGAAGTCAGTACAAACTAAAATTTCATACAGACAATGACTAGTATATACTGCTCTATGTATTATACACTGAAATGTAAGTACAATATTTATATTTCAATTGATTTACTTTATAATTATATGGTTAAACATGAGAAAGTAAGCATTTTTTTCAGAAATAGTGTGCTGTGAAACTTTTGTATTTTTATGTCTGATTTTGTAAGTAAAAAGTTTCAGTGAGATGAAACTTAGGGGTGCACAAGACAAATCAGACTACTCAAAGAGGTACAGTAATATGGAAGGGTTGAAAGCCACTGCCTTAAAGAGTCTTATTTAACAAGGTAAAGGTATTTAACAAGCTAAATCTAGCCCATTATAGGTCTAATAAAAACCTGTCCATTTTCTTTCCTGGCAATGTTTCAGCAGCTTCTGACAAATTCTGAGCTTAATCTTAAAATGAGAAATCCAAACCTGTTATCTCCAGTATATTCTGACTCGTTCCTACAGAAGAAATTTCAACCTGAATAATGCCAAGTGCAGGGAATGCACAAAAGCAAATCTATTCATTAGCGTAAAATGTGGTCACTGGGAGAAAAGTGATACTGTGAAAATTATGTTTTGATGTTCCACACATGCTATGTATCCAATTCACGCAGTTTACCAGTCAAAACAAGATTTCCATAACTGCTGGTACTTCAAACTCAATCTAGGATCTGAAAATCATGCTGTGATGGCTTTCTGTTTCTTACATCAACAACCGAGATTATACAATTAAAGCAGGGAACTTTGCTGATGACGCACAAGACAGAATAATGTGCAGCTTGTTCTTTTGCAGCTATATTGATTCAGTGGCACTGGCAGTTGGAGAAAAGAATTACTTTTGTTATTAAGCTAAGAAGATTTAGCTAAGACTGTACACAGGAAACTGGTGTGTAGCCCCAACCTACCATTTTCCAAGAACCACTGTTTGGATCAAAACCACAGTTTGAGAGCTGTGGTGCAATTTGTCTTATTTAAGGGTAGACTTCATTCTTATTTGTTATTTCGGCAAAAATACGGGAGTTTTAAAGTGAAGGAAAGAAAACTGCTGTTCATTCAGATCTACCAAGTACATTGGACTGGCTTTTCATAACAGCACAGAGATCTGTGTTAAAAGACCTGTTCTTGCATCTCACATTTCTAAACTCTGTAGTTAGGGAATGGATGCTCTGCTCACTTTAGAGACAGCCTGCCCTTTGTTCGCATTCTCTGCATACTTTAGGATTGGGATGTTGCCTAGTGTTTACTGAGTGCTATCCAACAACACAAAATCTACATTAGTATGTTGTTCTTTCATGCCATTTATGTGCTGGAAGGAGTCGTTTAGTGTTGAATATTTTTCTTTTTGAGCACAGAAATCATGTCTGTGTGTTTGAAAAATTAAGAAGAAAAATTTTTCTTTACACACAAGATTAGGAGGAACCCCGACTGCAAACCTTTCTAATGTTTTGTAGAAATTCCTAGGTCATTTATCAGCCTGCTAGCTGCTTTGGAATCCTGTGTAATGCAAATGTTATAATGATGCCAGAGGCTAAGTGTTTTTTAATTTATATCCCAAAAGTAATGAAGTTCCGAAGTAATTTGTTTTCAAAGGTCATTTTAGGGATTGGAGAAATCAAGAATTAATAATCCTGCTGCAATGGAAAGAATAGGCTTTTACACTTTTAATTTTTTTAGGAAATCATGGTATAATCCCCCCCACAAGGTAAAATAATTGATAAACATTTCCAAAGATAAGCAGCTTTGGCTCTTAATATCATAGAACATGTAGTTGCTAAATTAATATTAAGTTTGCTTACGACTAAGGCCCTACTTGAATTGCGGGATGATTGTCAAATAATTGCAGCTAAGTTGCAGACAAGACATGGAAAATCACAGAAAAGTAATAATGGACCTTTATTAATTGCAGTAATTTGGAAAAGCCAGTGGAGACCTATTTATTGAAGAAAAATTTGCTCAAGTATTATGTGATGCCTGCTAATTTTTTTGATAACCAGACATTTTGATGCAACTATATAACAGTCATTAATGTGCTTAGCTGACAGCCTGAACCCCAGCTCCAGCTGCTATCTGCTTGGCTAAATGGGGTTGTACCGTACTCAGAGGGGAAAAAGTGTGAGTTGCAAACCTCAAAATTATGCAAAATTGTGGACTGTGCAAAGTAAGCTAATTAAAATCAAAACTGCGGTGGAAGCCTAATACTGCGAGATCTGCAATTTCCACAAAATTGCCAACTACGTAGGGCGTTACTTATGACGGTCCAGTATAAAATTTGTTTTCAGTTGCTCATAGCTTTCCAAAAACTTCTCCTCTGGTCTTGAAACATTCCTTGTTTGCTCCCCCCCCCCCCCCCCCCCATATATGGCATTTTTTGTTTTTGTTTGTTTTTTTTACTGAAAATAATGTGGTCGCCGTGGAAGTTGATGCCACAATGGCTGCATCAGCTGCAGCTTGTAAAGAGGTTCTGGCCACTAGTTTGTCCTCATCAATAAGGATTTGAAACTGAGCCCTATTCTCCTGAGGCAATGTGTTTCTCGAGTCCAGGAAATTCAGGAAATCGTATTTGGAGTGAAGGGTCTGACAGTTTGAGATCTGAAACTGAAACTATAAACACCTCCCACCCCATAAGGTTGAGTGGTGCTGTTGCCTGGATCATTCAGTGGCTGCCTAGACTACTAATGAGTTCAGGGGAGGGTGAACAAGAAATCTGCTCCCTTAGCTGCAACTAAGAATTGCTTCTCTGCCCTTTTGGGGTTCGGGTCACAGGTAGCTTATCCTTATCCAGGACCAATCACAGAGCCCAAAGCGCTTGGCTTTCTTTGTCGCCTCAGGTGAAGAGTATCTCTCCCCCTCTCTTTATAGTCCAGTAAACCTTTGAAATTTATTCTTCTGAAGTATATCCCCAGGTAAAGTAGCTTTCCCCCGCTGGGTGTAGATGCCATGCTGGTTTCTCCCTCACTTGTGATTTTTACCATGTAAATGGATCTTCCTGAAGCTGCTGATGCAAATGAATAGCCCACTGGTTATCTCCAGAACTTGCTTGAGATGTCAGCCCCTTTTCTTTGCCTGGAAAAACTGTTTATCAGCTTCCCTGACACATCTGGCTGAAACACGGTTTAGTCACGTATGTCCAGCCCATCTGCATAATGCTTTGTAGGTTAAGCATACATATGTCGTGCAAGAATATTTACCAGAGAGTTATTAGTTTTCCAGTGCTCCATTATGTGCCACTTTTTAGATAAATATCATGACAACTGTGCGTGGGGTGCGCTGAGCTGGTCAGGCCTCAACTGGTCAGGCTGCATGACACTCACTGCTACACACCAGGGAGGCTCCATGCCATCTGGCCCTGGGGTGCTCTTAGGGTCACAGCCACACAGACCTTGCTGGTTCTCGTATAGCTTCATTTAATGGGACTGCAACCCGACTGGAGACCCTAGGCTGCAGTTATCCAGGAGCTTACTCTGAGGATCCTGGACGTCCACTAAAGAGATTTGGAGATTTTCCACCAGTCTCCATAAAAGCTCCTGAAACTGTCTATGATCATCCAGGGAAGATGGAGAGATTGGAGCGACCGCCTCAAGCAATGATGATATCCCTCTAAGAACTGATGTTATCATTGGATCCAGCTCATCTGCCCCTTCTTCCATGGGCTCAGGGGGTGCAGACTGGCCCCTTGGAGCAGAAGGGCAGTAAGATTCCCTGTAAGAACAGATAGATTCTAGGTCATGTATAACGTGTATGAAGATCCCAAAGGCACCAATAAGGCCAGTATGAGCAGTCAAAGGGGGGTTGTGATGGTCCCCAAGGTACTGGGAACCACCAGTCCAATGAGAAAGTTCACTAGTGGAGGAGAAGCTGGTTCCACTGAAGAGGAAAAGATGAAATCCTGGTCCATCAGTGGTGCTGATGGATCTGTGGAGAGGAAGCTGCTGCTACTGGACAGGATAGGGGATAGAGTTCTCCCAGAGTCCTGCACTCCCACGGGCCTTTGTATCTCCCTGGTTAGGACTGGTCCCAATAACAAGGGAGATTGTGGGTCCAGGAGGATGAAGCTACTGTTTGGAAAGGCTGCGTCTCGTCATTCCATACCACCAGAATAGGTGTAGACAGTAGGACCTTAGAGGGAACGTGATGGTACCACCCATGAAAGAGTTGCCGGCATCATGGTACCGACTGTCCCCATCCCCGTCCTTTGGCTCTTGGTGTTTTATTTAGGTGGTACCGCAGTTGGTGTCGAGGTCAATGCAGAGACCAGTACTGAAGGAGATTTGCTTCAAGATTTTTTTTTTTTTTTTTTACGTGACCATGCGGCTTAGGAGTGCTTATACCCTATGGCTTGGGCATGAGGGTCAAGCCAACTTGGATGGGGTTGGGGAGGGATCTCTCCTCCTAGAGGAGGGAATCTGCTTTTATGTCTGTGAGAGTGCCCCTTACTCTCATGAGGGGACACAGCCAAAGGGTCCTTCCCTCAGCCTCTCGGCACTCCAATCCTTGCCAACTCTGCCCAATGTACAGGGGGTCTCCCTGGCCTGGGTCTGACTGGGACCTCATCGCACACTCCACAAGGTGCTTCTGAAACCAAAGCTCGAATGCCTGCCATGTTCCGGTGGGAAAAAAGCAGCAGATACTGCACTTGGTGGAGATGTGAGCTTCTCTGAGGCAGCGCTGGTGGTCACCCTGAAGAGGAGCAGGGGCAGAAGCTGCAGTTTTTGAAGTCCAGGATAAGTCCCTTGCTGAGAAACCAGGAGGGCTCCCTGTGAGGGGAATTCTAACACTAACGTAGGAACTAACAAAACACTAACTAACAGGAAAAAAGCAAGACCAATACAGAAGTTTGAATATTTACAGGTTAAAGAAGAGAAAAGAGAAGCTCCAGACACTGGAAGATTTTGATTCAGACCTTGAAGTGCTAAAAAGGAACTGGAGAGACAAAGGGTCCTCGCCCTCCCCAACCTTTATACCTTCAGTGAGCAGCACGTGGAGAGCAGGGGCATAGGCCAGGATAAACGGAACTCATTGCAAGAAACCTCTGATCTCTGCCACATGAAGTGTAAGCAAGCCCACACTGAAATACACGTACAGACCAGCACTCTGATCCAGACAGAGAATTGGCAGGGATCATCTTTTTATTCTGTGCTTGTACAGCACCTAGCGCAGTGGGGTCCTGGCCCGTGATTGGAGTTCTCAGGTGCCACCACAATACAAATAATAAAAAAAAAAAAAATAGACAAATGAATAAATAACAATAAATCATTACACAGGGAAAAGCTAGGCAACTGGTCATGAATGGTATCTTGGGATCTAAAGGGGATTAAATGGGTGACCATCTGTCACATGCACAGAGTTGAGTCAATCAAATGAAATAAATGTGGGGTGGGCTTGGGTGTCCCTTTTATTTCTTGCTCTTACTGAGCTGTGTTTATCCGTGAGGGTAAGATGTTAACCCACAGACACAAGAGTCGACATGAGTTCATAATGTACCAGTCTTTCATTTGTGAGTTAAGTTACAAGTGAAAGAAATGTGGTTTATAGTCCCCCACCAAATATCCATAATCTGCAAAATCACCCTATAGTTTGGCTCTACACTTTGCCATGACTGGGGGCCTGTTCTTGCAGAAACGAAAAGATGGGGAAGAAGTTCATGTCAGGATGAAGGTACTTTAGCGGAGCTACTTGGAAAAATATTGCACAGAACTGGCCTACGTTATACATGGCTCCAATCAGGCTTATTTGTCTCCTTTTCACAAACAACAAACTCAGACACAGCATTTATCAATAGCCAGATACAACATAAACAACATAGGGATAACATAACTGCAGCCATATTACATCACGTGTGTATTTTGATAACTCAGGGTATTTGCTGAAGACAACTCACAGTTTAAACAGCATCAGAAGTCTGTGGAGTCCAACATTTATAATTCTCTTAAAAAATATTTACCGCCTGGAAGGATGATATGCAATTCTTATAGATCACTGGATTCATTCCATCTTTTGACATGGAAATTTGAGAGATGCTATACTCTTGAACACACTAAGATGGAGCCATTCCTTAACATTTGGAGTCCTACCTCTGAATCTGGCTCTTAGTAACTGTTATATGTATGCACTTTACAAACTGTCTGAGACCAACTTGTGTATTTTTCACCAGATAACAAGCATCTGTCAACACATGTGCTGAAGGATGGTGTTAGGTTATATAGGTGATCTATTTGTTTCTCTTGCTATTTTGTAGGCTTTTGTTTTAATTTATCTTTATTATGCAGTGTTGTTATGAAAATGGTGAGAAAGCTTTTGAGCATCCCTGCCCCATCCAGAGTTAACTTGACCCTGGTGAATAATTCTGGGCCGGATCCTAAATTTGCCAGGGAAGCGACACCGTTCAAAACAAAAATTACCGCTGTTGGAGACGCTGAAATGTACATTCTGCATTTGATGGTTGCCCTAGGATGATCATATTCGTTTGACTCACACAGGCAGTCCCATTAGAGTTAACAGCGCTCCCATGAGTAGTAAGGCAGGATTTGACCCATGTCCGCATACGAAACAAGCTAAACCAAATTAAATGGATTTCTCTCGCGCACTAATCAGCGGATGGATTATCCCTGGTTACCTCAGAAGAGTGCCCTTCCACCCACTTCCACAAAAATAAGCAATAGGGAAGATATGTCTGAAATGTTGATGGCTTCCCGAATTAGTGGCTCACTTAATGCCCAGGTGGATATAGAGAGATGCAGTACAGCTGTATAAGATTTTCCCTTCCAAATGATTTATTTCTTATTACCTTCTTATGCTGCATGTTAAGTAACATTAGTCAACCTGATCACTAAGCACTAAATAGATACTTGTACGCACGGATTAAAGAGCCTTGTGTGGTACAAAAACAGTGACTAACTGCAGACTCAGTTACCAGGCTTTGACAGACAGCACGCAGGGTAATTACAGAAAGGAAGAAATGCCATCCCAGAAAGAGCTGACATACCGTCAAACAGCCCATCAGACTCTGCTCAAAAGGTCTCTGGAAAGCTCGTGGGTCTCCACACCAGTCCAGGAGCTCTGTAGCTGCATTATGGAAGTTTGCAGGATTCTGTAAGTGCTGAAAAGGGGGGAGATTAAACAACATGGTAAATAAATAACATTAACTGCTAGATGCATTCTCTTCATCACACTTTCAAAGCCAAAAAACCCAGGAGATGATAAGAGATGACGTCCTATGAGTGGATGAATACAGTAGACTAACTTAAGTCATTTTCTATTATCTCCATATCACTCCTGTAATTTAATTTTATTACTTAGATGTAATAACTCAACTGAAAGTCCAGATCAAGTTCCCCAAAATTTCATGAGTTGTGTCCATAGATGTAATGTGTCGAACTAGGGCACCACGGCTCACCAACCCCAAGACCGGGCAGACTTGAAGCTCACTCTGCATTTCAACTCTTTGCCTCAGACCCAACTCCAACTGCTGGAAAGGGGAACACAGAACCAGCAATAATTTCAGAACAGCTAGATTTCAGAACCTGCCCACTTATTGAATGTGGATGGCCTTGCTATGGACATTGCTGATACTTATTCAATAGTTTGCATAACTTAGCTAGTGTGCTGTTGCAATAAATATTGAGACATTTGGGGGCTGTAGTTAAGATAGCACATGGAGGAAAATACTGAGATCAAGGTACAGCTGTGACACTGCTATAACTGAAAATACAAAAGCACATAGAGTGTTGAGAAATATCAAGAGGAAATCTCACAACCTCTGCAGAAGCAGGATTTCATTAGCTGGCACAACCTGGAGAAAGAAACAAATTTAACTGATACTCTCTGGTCCTCCCCTACACTGGCCACATGATAGTCCTGTTTTGGGAGACATTTAGTAGTAAAACTATTTAACTCCATAACTCCTACTGTCATACTTCAAAACCACTTTAAAACCAAAATGCTTTACTTGAAAACCAAAACGCTCCACATTTTTAATGTGGCGTGGAATTCAATACACAGCAAGAACCTTGCTGTTAAATCCCCTGAGAAGAGAGCACAATTTGTCAGGACTTTGAAAACAACTGACATTTACATATATCCATATCCCCGTCTGGGTTTGTATAAGGTCACCCACCCTCTGAGAGTCTATGTACTGGTGCAATTCTCACACCCAGGATGGTGATACATTAGGGCACAAGAGAGGAGCCACATTGTACAAGTCTTCGCTTGTCGGGCCTTCATTTGTAAGGTCTTTGGGGCAAAGGCCATTTTTTATTTCATGTAAAGCACTTAGCACACTTCAGGTACCAAATGAGTATTTGCTATTGCTGTTAATAGTAAACTAATAAATACAATTATTAAAATAACAATACAATTAAAATAAGAAGAAAAGAAGACAAATTCCTTCATTAATGGAAACAATCAATACCACAGCATATGAGCTGGGCCCTACCAAATTCATGGTTCATTGTGGTAAATTTCATGGTTATGGGATTTAAAAAAATCTTACATTTCACAGTTTCAGATATTTACATTTGAAATTTTACAGTGTTGTAACCATGGGAGTCCCAACCCAAAAGGAGAGGGGTTGCAGTATTGCCCCCCTCACTTTTGCACTGCTTCTGGTGTATATAGGGTTTCCACTAGCCTTTGGTGAGATGGCTTTGAGCTAAAGAGCCAATGCTTTCTAGCTGTGGCTGTAACGGACTCATAGCCTCTGCAGGTTGGGCATAGGAAAGGCCCTGTGACACACACTCAACAGTAAGTTACATGCTTTCTCTGATCAAAGGAAGCTCAACCCGACCACCCGAGGCACACAGCGATTTGAATCCCAGACGTGCCTCTCCTTATGTGGTGACTGCCATCTTCCTATACGTCCCCCTTTTTATGTATTTATTTAGCTAAGAGCTGAAGGACATATTCTATTTCCAGGAGAACAGCCGCTGGTTATACCAAAATTCTGTATGTTATATCTGTCCTTCATATCTTGCAATGGAAAATGCAAAACAGAAAACAAAACAAAAACCCCCAAACCAAAGCTCATGACTGAAATACTACACACCATATGCAACAGGCAATTGCCAGCGATTCCCACAATTGCCATTTTCAGGGGATTGGATCAAAAAGGGTGAACCACTGGTAAATCATGCATCCTCTCTGGCATATCCAAATATCCAACATTGAGAGTTAACTGATTTTTTCCAAGCCATTTGGCTTTTTGCTGCGCAGATTTTGTATAAAGGGGATTTCTTTCAATGTAAAACTTGAAGAACTGTGCAGTTCTACAGAGCCAGCAGTGTTGACAAAAATCAGACTCAGTGATGACCCAAATCTACTTTATTCAATTTATACATGTTCCAATAAGACTCCACAGTAATAAAAAATACTGATATTAACTCTAAAGGTCCACTTATTTTCTTTCCCATGTGTGTCATCACAGTCTCATGTAAGTATCTTCCCAAACATGCTACACAGCCCTCGCAACAGGTGTGATGTTTTATCTAAAGCCACAGCTTCTAGAGACAAGAGCTCACATGGGAAACTCAGCTTTCATTTTTAAAAAGTATGTTCCTAGCCTTTGTGGTTGCAGAGGCAAGTCTGAAAATGTGCACCCTAAAGGCTCAAAACCCTGAAGGCAAACAAAAGGACACCAGTATTTATCAAATACTCAGTATTTTTAAGCCAATCTGATGATTGGAGGGTGAAGGGAGGGGTGTTTGACTCATTATTTTTGAATATTTGGAGTTGGCAATGCTGAAAACATATGTCCTACATCCAAAATCTGTTCACATTGAAGGCTATTCAGTTCTCTCCGCCTCGTATTCTCATGCCAGAAAAACCAAATAAATTATCTCCAAGACAGATGAGTGAAAACATGTATAACTCCCACACCAGGGCGTGACAAGCTCTTATGTCTGTGACCTTTTGGATCACGTTACACCAATCCTAGTTCTATGGAGGATCTTTGTCAGAGGCCCTTGTATTGACAAGAGATGACTGGTATGTGGGACAGCAAGTTTGAAAACAATAGAAGAATTAAAAAAAAAACAAATAGACGTTATGCAACGTGTATCTTCCCTCTCAACATGGAGCCAAATTTATACCATGGACTTCCTCTGGATTGCATTTTCAAAGCAACATTTTCATGTCAGTTCAATGAGAGGAGTCAAAGCTATTTGTATCCTTATGAATATTAGCAAATCCAATTAAACAAACATAAGACTGAGCTCTTTTATGTCTTTTATAAAAAAAACAACAGGCCAAGTAATTTAGATTATTGGTCCTGATGGTAGCAAGCAGAAAGGTGAAACGTGGGGAGCCTTCAAAGCTGTGAATGTCTATTGCAAAATCTCTCAATATCTACTGCCATTTCAATCCTCCACTCTCATTCAGCAGAAAACAAAAACAAAAACCAGCTCAAAACCCTTTTAAAACATTATACACCAACTGCAACTTCTCCTGCTATAATGCATCTGTAAAAATTGCAGAGAAAGAAAAATGTGGGCATAACTGGAGCACAGATCAGACTGTGCTAATCACATGCTGTGGTGGCAGCAAAAAAGATCGCATGCTACAACCTCAATAACACAAAACCAACATTAAATATAATAGAGAGGAAAAGTGGACTGAAAGCTGCCTAATTACAAACAGCAAAAGCAGCTATAGTGCTGTGAAATGGGGCTAATGATACTGACCTCCTTTGTAGAATACTTTGAGATCTGTTGATGAAAAGCACTATGTATGAGGTAGGTATTATTATTATCCTGAGGCATCTCAAGATGTATTCACAATTACATTGTAGGCTATACAAAGAAAAATTTACATTAATACGTAAAATTTAATGCACAAAAAAACACAGAGAAAGGACATGCTACTTTGATACCTAAGTACGTACAGGTGTGGTATGGACATGCTTTTGGGCATTATTGGTTTCCCCACCTAGACTAATACATACAAAATCATGTACATTTAAAAATATGTGATATTTCCATCGGACACATTCGACACTGAGACCAAAGAACTCTCAATGCACAGCACAACATGGTTATTTTTTGTTTCCGGCTTGAGATTGATCAATGCATTTCATTATCACTTCATCAGCTCCTCCTACAGTCATCATTCAGAATATGAAGAAAAATTTTTTTTGTTTGTTTTACTGATCATCAGGTGACACTCGTGGCTCAACTTCAGGGTGCTGAACTTGAGATACCTTAGAGCAGCCTGATTTTCAGAAGGGCTGAGCACCTTCCCTCTGAAAAATGAGGCCCCCTTAAGAAGTCAAGCTGGGCACTCAAAAATGGAGGCACTCAGAATCATTCAACATTTTGAAGATTTAGGACATCATTAAAGAGTCCTCCAACGTGAGTTTAATTTTCACTTCACTGTAACATATACTGACTCCTACTTAAAGTGAGACTATCAAAAATCAATATGCTTTTACAAGAGTAAAGGACCAAAATAAGTTTGTTTCATTTTTAAACTTCACTCTAGAGATATTTACTCATCTCAATATGCTATCACAGCAGAAGCTACCTCAAAGTGAAGCTACTAATGCAACGTTGATGGCGACTTGGACTTCAATTAATCATGCATTATGCAACTCTCACTCAAGTCTCCACCTCACCAACCCATTGTACTTAAGCTACTTTTTTTGCATGGTCAAGCACAGCAGGGTGCTATCATAAACCATCCATTAAAATATGGGTCTCTACCAAAAAAAATTATACACACACACAGCATGCTGAAAACTTGACGTCCTACATAGCAACTGTGCTACTGAAAATTAATTTATATGATAGTAATGCAAGATGAGTGACCCCTGCCCTTTGTCAATTCGGTCAAAGACAAAGAAGTCCCAACCAATTTAAAGGAAGAAAAGAACTTGCCAAAACACTAATGCGTTTGATCTCTATCCCCTCTGAGTAGTTTCCAGAGCAAAAGAGAAAGCTGATCCTGTACAGTGTAAAGAACCTGTTGTAGTGGCTCCATGAAATCTGTCATGCCAAACACCTATTTCTCAGGCCTTTCTAATTTTCTCAATAAATAATTTTTAAAATAAATAGTTTTTTGGTCTGAAATTTATCAGGATTACATAGACCAAAGGTGTCTCTTCTGTGGGCGGGAATGGGGAGTTGAAAGGAAATCATGCATGAACCAAAGCATTAATATGGAGAAGAGATCACATCATAGGAAATGTTCCTCATGGAAGGAAACGTTCAAAACAACTACTACTATAAAAAAAATTGAAGACGTCAGCACTCACTTTGGGCTATTACATCTAATGCAATAATCACAAAAGAAATTATGAGGCTAGCTGAGCTCTAGGTCCAAAGCTTAGAACCACAATATTTAACCTGTGCCAAAACACAGTATTTAACCTATGCCAAAATTAATCTGCCAAGTACACCCTCGTTATGAGGCATATGTCACTTGGGGCCCAATCCTGCTCTCAAAACTTCAATAGGCACATAATCTAGCCCTGAAGACTCTAGTTTGAAATTAGGCCCCATCTACACAGGAAAAATGACTGTATTTAATAACCTTGCTTACACATAATTTTTAGAAAATGTTATGGATGAACCACTTAAAACATCCCCGCCAGCCAACCAGCCAATGGATGTCGAAGGAGAGGTCAGAGTGTGTGGAGAGGCAAGGATGGAACTTGATGGAACTGTGTAACCTAAACTGGAGCACATATGCTATTATTCTAATGATGACACAATTCTATTTTATCCATATTGGCTCGCCAGCCATGTTATAATGCAGTTCACATACAACAACATTTAAGTACATATTACTTCTTATTTTTTCATCACCAACAATGTGCTCAACACTGCAGTGAACACTTGTATCAAGGAAGTCCCAGGAAACTCACAAGCTAAAACAGAAACAAACAAGCTGAGACACACTGTAAGAATCAGAGTTATTTACAGGGCTGATCTTCCTTATTACTTAATTTTATCATAAAATCGCTGTTGACAAAACATCACAATTTCATTTTTTTCAAAACCTATCAGAACCTTCCAGTGATGTTTTCAGAATTGAGTCGTATAAATAAATGTTTCTTAGGACTCCAGCTGATTTACCTGAATGAAACTGAGAGACTTAGACACACAAATATCAGCTATGTGCAACTATATATTTTTATGGGCAGGAATCACCAGATGGTGCTGTTAAGTCTCCCAAGGTCTTTTTCTTGCAAACAAATTTTATTGTTTTTTTGATGCAGGATCTTCTATAAGGAAGCTGTCGCAAGAAGCAAAGGAGTTTTTTCTCTGCCTTAATCTCTCACTTCACTAACTTCTTGAGGCAGGTTTGTTCCCTGGGAAATTGGAATTGGTGGTTGGGCTGAGATCCCTGAAAGAAAGGATTAATTCTGTGCAGTTTGTGAGCACCTCTGCTTTGGAACTGGTATATATATGTGTAAATAAAAGAAGTTGCATTAAGAATATACCTAAATTCTGCATCACTAATTTCTCCTCCAGTGGGAAGCCTACCTGCAAGGCACTGACATCTGATACCACTCATCTGTTGGCATATCAATCTACACACACATACCAATATACACCAGCTCATGCACACGTATGTGCAAGACAGGCACATGTAATAAAGATTTTAAATTTTCAATGGATCCCAAAGCACTGTAAAAACTTAAAATCATATTCCCTGTATATACTGAGCTCTTTACACCCCCACACCAAAATGCATGCCTTTTACAACTGAAACCTTGACAAAAAATGTAGGAAGACAGAATCAGTTACCCGGAATGAAATACAGGTAGGATTCCAGGTGTAGCTCCTCTAAACACAGATTTCAATCCAGATGTATGCCGATATGTTGTAGATATAGCAATGCAGTAAATACTGGGACAACAGCAGTGCAAAATTAAGAGCAATTACAGAGGGCTAAAGTTGTCATGCATATACCAAGAGACACTAACATGACAGCAATAATATGGAAAACAAAATAATCTCAGTGCAGCCTCTGTGTTTTTATTTGTTACTATGGAAATTAAATGTGGAATTTTAATTTACAAGCTTGCATTTTTTTGAAGGGGAAAAATATTTTTTTCTTTTCTTTGAAACATGCCAGGCTCGGAAGACACAGAACTAATTTACTGTAGCTTAACTGCTGCTCAAATGGGATGTCATGCAAATAGGGTGCTTCTGAGTAGCAAACTGCTTAACTATGCTAAACATGTTATTGCATTTATTTATGTGATGTCGCATCAAATTATGAAGGCTGATTCAAGTTGTCTGTTTATCTTGCCCAGTTACGTCTGCTCTGTGTCTCACGTCTTGCTTTAATTGAACTGCTGAATGATAACGTAACTAACCACACAGATGCTAAGCCATGTTGCTAGATTCTAGGTTAATTAACAGTGGCCTACAGTCACTGCATTTCTCACCTGGTTAGCCACTGTGGCTCCTGACTACTGTCTGGCTTCACTAGCCACAAGAAGTCTTTCAATTTTGTATTAGAGTAGAAGAATATACTACCAAGGAATGGATCTTTTCACTGCATGGAAAAAGACACACAATATCAACTTGCTCCAATTAACCATATGTTGCCCTTTCTACACTAGGAAATTAACCCTTGACTCCAAGAACTCAGGATTAAAAGGACATTCACCAAATATCATGAGTTCCTTTGCGGCAAAGTCCATTAACACCAGCTGACAATCTAGCCAAACCTATCTACCCCTAAAAGCCTTTTTTCCATCTCTGGCACTCCCCAATGCATTCCTTTAGTACTGAAGACGAGGGGTCCAGATCCTTTTGCAGAGTCTACCAGCCAAGAAAACTTTTTTTTGCTGAAGATCAAAAACAATCATTTTTATCTAAAACCAGTCAATGTTTTCTAATCATTCCATCTTAATATTCATCTGGACTTGCTGTTCACTCTGCTTAATGAAAATATACTGCAGTCTTGAATACACACAGAACAGCAAAAAGACACATAGGAAAGATTAGAAGGATTCTCTGCAACTTAAACAACACTGGAGTAAAATTAGTGTGGTCCTGCGTACTAGATAAAGCAGGCTTAATGCTGAAATTAAAATAATTTGCCTATTGAAATAATGTAAACACAATTCTCATTCAGACACCCTTGCCACTGAGTAACTGATGTGAGACAAGGCAGTTCTTTGTGTATAACGTACAAATATGTGGCTATTAGATCTAAATTTGATAGGTCACTCAGCATCACATGCAAGCAGCAAATGACCTGCATAACAGCCATGTTCATTCACGTTAATTCATTAATAGAGCCTTTTATTAGTTTAAAAGCTGAAGAGTCTCCATGAGTAAGCCCAGCCATGCCACCCCCCGCCCCTCCTCATGTCTGGATAACTGCTATAGTTCTTCATTCATGATTTAAGTCCCTTTCTCACTCCCTGATATGCCCTTCATTGGCTCCTATGGAACTAAAGTGGTGTTGTAGAAATATGAGCCACTAATTGCTGATGTGCTTCTAAAACAGAAAAAGCCATGACCCAAAATAGGAGGTTTTTGTCTTTTGTGATAGTCAAGTAATGTGATTATACATCTGAGAGTCTGTATACGTCAGGAACTATACTTAGCAGATTAAAAACACAACTGAAACCAAGAATCAAAATGTCCTTTCTTTCTTCAGGAGGATAGAGGGGAGTATTGAGCTATTTTCTTTCTTTTAGGGAATTGAACTGTGTTTATTTACATATGGCTATACATAGTTCAATTCTCTAAAAGGAACAGCTCTGCAGACCCCTTAAGTAGCAAAGATTGTTTTATATTATGGGTAAATAAAAAGGTTCAAGCTGTGAACTTCCCATCCAGAGATAAACTTTCCCAAAATGCAGATGCTTTTCTGATTCAGACTAGTCTTTTAATCGATAAGAATACTTTGCAATTGTATAGAGCATCTCTTTCATCTGAGACTCCCAAATCGCTCTAGAAATGTTTATTAAACTTCCAAGCACTCCCTATTATCAATGGGTAGACTGAGGCACAGCATTTTCAATGACTCGTAAGAGGCCACAGACCTAGGAATAAAATCCACAGCTACAGTGAAAACAGAGCACCCTTTGATCCATTTCAGTATTTGCAGTTCTCATTTCAAGAAAAGGAAAACAATAATAAACAGAGCACAAGGAAAGCACATTTTTATCCAGGGCATTTAAATTAAAACAGGAACAATAGTCAGCACAGACAAGCAGGGTCAAATTCAGTTCCAGGGTAAGTAGCTGCCACTGAGTAAAATTTGATGTACCTGGGTTGAAAATAGGTGCAAGGAATAGTATAATATTTAGTGAGGCAGCATCACTTATACTGATACAAAACTGAGCAGACATGCAAACTGTTCTCAGTTTACACACCAACGGACCACACTATGGGCTTAACAGGAAAAGCAGCAAGAGTGTACAAAATAAAGCAGTGCTTCTCAGCTTAATTATTTCCCTTACTTTTCCTACTACAGCTAACGGGTTTGTTGCAAAGCTCCATTTGCTTCCCACCATTTGTAAGTGAAGTTCTTTTTTTATTTTTATTTATTTATTTATTTTTTACATGAACAGTGAACAACAAATCCATTTGTAGGGTGCACAAATTTGGAAATTTTGACAAAGAATTTTTCAAATATTGTTGCTGGCTTTTGATCAGTTTATAGAGTGATCGAAATTTTTCAAACATAGGAAGTTACAACGAGAGACGGTTCATGGGAAAATGTATCATTACCTTTTTTCTGAAGTTTTCGACTAGCTGTTTCCCAACCCGCTTGCCCCCAAACAGGCAACTGACCTCAGACAGAACAAAATCTGGCCCACACTGAATCCTGCCAAATCATGTTAAAGATATTACTCCCATTAGAACATTGCTCCTGTGGGCAAGGAATCACTTGCAAAACAAAGGCCACACTCGCAGTGATATGCAGATGTTTTTAGAATTGATTCCAGAATTTATCCAATTCATTTTTCAAATTTAAATAGGGTCGAGACCTGCAGCGACGCCAGCTAAGCCACTTTGCTGTCTTGGTCCTTTAGTTTAGATTACAAGATTTGCTTTTGGGTTGGGATGGATGGGAATGATGTGTGTCTGGGGGCAACTCCACCCTGTGCACCTAGTTTAAAAAGCCAGGTTATGTGTCAGTGGTATATTCATCATGAGCCTGTTCTCGAAAACCAGTGGCAGAAGCTAAAAGAGCAGAAATGAGGATTACTGTTTGACTTTGCTGACCAGAATTACATCTGGGTTATATGCTTAGTATATAAATAGCTGCAGTACACTCACTGACCAGAATTATATCTGGGTTATATGCTTAGTATAAAAATAGCTGCAGTACACTTTGAATATTTCCAATAGAACCTTTGTCTCCTATTAAAGAAGAAAATAACAAATGCACTTTCTTTATAACAAAAATTATCCGGTCGTGTTGCACTATGTTCTGTTCTGCCAAGCAGGCCAATGTGTCTTTGTGGTTTAAGACCGCCTGGTGTCCCACGCTCATAGCCAGCAGGGAAAACAGACTCACTTTAGTCAGTGTCAACAGCTCATTTTGCTCAATAGCAATGCATATATTCAGTTACAACAACATTCACCAGTCCGGTCTTTAGCCATGTCACCGTCACCACCTGAGGAATGATAACACTCAACCTGGAGCTCTCAGATCCGAGTGGTACACATAAGGGAGGCCTGATTTGGGCTTCCCTTTCTGGCTATTCTAAAATGGAAAAAGAGAGATGTCAATCACAAGAATACTCCCCGTCACTTAAGGCCCCATAGAAAATGCCAAACATCTAGATTATCATTATTGGACACTGCTCTTTCCTTCAGAGAGGAGAAAAGTATCATCCTTCCTTCCCAACATCCCTGGGAGGGGCAGAATGTGGCGAGCAAAAGAGAAGCAAGAAGCCACAAGATAATTAGAGGTTCAAGATAATTAGAGCATAGTTATCAAATTGCATCTTTAATCATATTTTCACGACCAGGCATAATGACATAAAGCTTCAGTATCTCCTGGCACAGTTTTTTGGTGGCACTTCAGGACCCTTTGTAATGATTATGTGGTTCTTCATATCTTCACGTCTGAGCATCACTGCCTAAGGTTATTACTAAAACCAAGAATATTATGAAATCCAGTTTGCCTAACTGGTGCACTCCACTCATCTCAGAGAATGAAACTGGACTGGTCAGTTTCATTTTCTGGCCACCTTCACCTAATTCACATGTGCTAGCACAAAGCACTAGTATTGGGTATTATAGCACTGCTGGAGAACTTCATGTATACTTACACATTTACATTCAAAATATATTAAAAATCAATGCCTGTACATGAGTTCTAGGTGCCCCAACAAAAATTAAATGTACAGTCACTCATATCACTCATAAGTTCACATACCAACAAGAAAATACACAGCAAACTATACTGCCCCTTCCTATTCCACCCAAAGCTTCAGCAGCTCCTATTAATTATGTAAGATTTTGCAGAATCCCACAAATTTGAAGCAGTTTTGGAGCAGGAGGGGTAGAGGAGTGAGTTCCAGAACGAATGGGCTTTCAAAGAGAACACACTCTTCACTAGCATCCTCTGTCTGACGCCGGTGCCTGGGCAACAAGCTACAGCACCTTTGCTGATCTCGACTGCAGAACAGTGATATGGGAAAAGGCATGGTCTCTCAAGTAGGCAGATCCCAAGCCATTTAGATCTTTGAGATGCTGGCTATTGTGAAATTTAATGAAATGTCACGAAAACATTTGCACTCATACTGGACTTTATACATGTCTCTCCCCCTTCTCCTCCATTTGATCTCCAATATAAAAGGTTGTAATAAAATATAACACTATGAGTGGGGGAGTCAAACATTTAGCCCCTTCTATTGCTGGGTAGGTAAATACTGTATATTGATCACTCTGGTTTGCCAGAGGCTTTACGCAAAGAAAACCACAGCAAAGGTATTGGGGCTCTTTAGCCAAGGACTAATTTAATGATACAGGAATGTCCATCTGCAATGCCTGTGCCATCTAGCAAGGCAGTTTCAGTTTTTAAATATCTCAACATGTTTCTGAATTACTATTCTCAAAGTATCTATCCCTCAGAAATACACCAGGTTGCTCTATGTGGATGACACTCCAAACCTTTACTTCAGATAAAGTTGTTAATGGATTTTATTTGTCTCGTTTACATGAAGCTACTTGCATAATGTATTTAAAGTAGACTATGTGGAGACAACAGGTCAGTAGGGTCCTTCACCGGAAAAATTCCACATTAGGAATAATTATATAATTTGAAACCGAAATGACAGCCTTTTGAATTATCTGAGTTTATTCACAAGTAATGTCTGAACAGTTCTTTGAAAATAGATTGCTACAGACAAGTGCTAAATACAATTGATAAGTAATTTTATAGCATCTTCCACGGGAGGATCTCAAAGAGATCTAAAGACATCAATGAAGGTCACAATACCCCAAGCATGGTAGGAAAGTATCATTTCTGTATTATTCCAAAAGCTGAGGCACTGGGATATTAAGTGAGTTGCCCAGTAGCACAAGGGTAGCCAAGAACAGAGTTGGCAAGAGAAAGCAGATGTACTGACTCTAATTTCCTTGTTCTTTCCAATGGAAGAAATTCAATTTTTACTCTATTTTCTCAATTCTAGTGGCATAAGAGCAGTAATTTCCTTGAAAAACTATAAGAAATCCTCAGCAAACAGTCAAATTATGTATACTGTATTGGGTTTGACATGTACTTTAAAATTTTTTTTTTTTACTCATTTACTAAACACTTTAAAATATTTCTTTATCATCTGTCTTCCGTGTATTTCAGTGTTTTAGCTTTATTGTTTTAATCTCAAAATCCATATAGAGAAAATCTTCAAATGAATATTCAAAAAGATAACATGAACTGATGCCACTGTAAGCAGACACGCATCCAAACACGTCCTACTCCGACTGGCACACATCAGCAAGTTAAACATTATTAACTTATTTCAAATTCATACATAAATGTCAGTATGGGAATGATTTTTCTGTATTCCTAAGCAAGTATTCATGGAAATAAATATAAACCTGTATTCAGAAAGTCTCTGGGTTGTTTTTAGGAATGGGCACGCGTGGGAGGAGGTGCATGTAATTGATTAACTTCTTAATTGCTTCAAATAGCCAACCTGAAGTCTACAATTTACACTAGAGATTAAAGTTCCATTGCCAATAACAATTTTACTATTTCCAATATGAAGGAGCATTCAGTTATGATTACCCTGAGAAAGAACACAAGACTTCTGAATGTTCAAAATTTGTTCCAAATCATAATCTGATAAATGTACCCTAATTTCTCACATTATGATCACATATTGGGTGACTGTTTCAACAGGTTGTTGTGAGGGGCCCCAGGAATACTAGATTTATAACTCAGAACCTTTTTATCATTAATGTCTATTCCAGTTTCAGGAAGAATTTTTGTAATTGGCATTGCAGGAGCTGTTCAGAGTTCGATTTAGTCTTTAAAAAGTAATCTATCTCCTTTTCATGAAACCCTGAACAAATATTTAAAAACGTTTTTGTTTGATCACAATCAGAAGTCAAATACCCCATAGAACTACTAAGTGTCCTTAATTTCCAGGAACAATGCTTGCCATCCAGTTTCCTGTAACCTAGATTCTAAGCTTCTTTCTTCTCCTCTTCTTGTTTATCCCTATCCCCATTCTGGAAAAAATAGGGCTAATAATTCTGAAGGGGAAAATGTTTCGCAGCCAGCAATACCAGACAGGAACACTCACATTTGTAGGCATATGCCCTGTCTGGTCTACTCTTTCTGCACCTCCAACAGACAGGGCTCTTTTAGTTACAGTCCTATAGATTTTGCCCATTATCATCTGTGTTTACAGTTTTCAGTGTAGAGCTGCTTCAAAACAGAGTAATAAATAATTTGTGATCCTGGCCTTCTACACCACCTAAGTGTGCCAGCAAGCATCATACTAAAAAAAAAACCACTTTCAGGATTCATTTCAGACACTCACTTTTGAAGTGAAATGAAAAATTGTCTTTAATTAAAGTTCTAGCAGGCACTGAGCTGTTGCTTCTCAATCTTACTTCTGCTTTCAGCCAGGGGTAGGAAATTGACTGTTGAGACGTCCTCTGGCTTCCAATCCTGCTGCCAAAGGGGAAATCAGGCTGGCCTTGGAGTTCCTGAGTCAGAACAGGAATGCAGGGTGTCCCTGAAGACCATGACACCTGGAGGTCTCCTCAGTTACTTGTGCCTGAGGGCTGGCCCTGTTGCAATATGCCCCTAAAAAACCCTCATCTCCTGTTCAGTCATCAAACGATGCTCTCCTTTTAGTTGCTCCCTCATTTCTATCCTCTGGCTTTAATTTCAAGTTAAAAAAAATACTTGTTTACGAAGCTATCCGGGCTATCCAATATTACCTGTCCAATGCACTGCTCCAATGCTTGAATTGTTTGTAGTATCACCTCCTCCTCGTTATCTGGCTGTGAGAGACTGACCAAGAAGGGATAGGAAGTTGTCACTCTGACTCCGACTCCGGTCTCAGCAAGTCTAGACTGCTGGAGCAATAACTTTGTACCTGGAGAAACCGCCAAAGCTCTGATCTCAGATTCCTGAGGAGCCCTATTGACTCTCTTCTTGGGAGCCATGATGCTTCCCACAAATAGCAAGAAAGGCAAGAGGAAAACCAGGAATCGCCAAACACTCAGAGCAGCAGAACTGTACCTCTTTGTAGGTAATTAATGAGACAGCTAAGGACACAGAATCCCACCCCCAAAAAAACCATCTGCTGTCAGAAGTCAACGTCTCAGCAGCACTATCTCCCCCACTGCTTCTGTAACCAGTTCATCCAAACAGGAAGTGACCATCCCCCAAGGAAATCACCCTTCTCCCTTCCTTACTCCACTACTTCTGTGTTTTATGCATTTGCGGGAGGAGGGCAGGTCATTTCAGCTTCTTTTTCAGTTAGAAATCAAGCAGCTCAAATGCAGGGAGGAGGGCGGGATGATCTCTGGCAGCTAGCCCTAATCAGCGAAGGAAGAAAAGCTCCATTGTGCTATGGAGCTGTTAATGTAAATGACCATTATGTCTGCTTGGAAATAACAGTGCCTTCCCCCTGCCTTTATCCAACATTTAAAGAACCTTATGGAAAATAAGTTACTTCCATTGACATCATGAAAGCTTCTTCCCTCCTCCTCAGCACAGCAGAATGTCAAGGCTGATAGGAGACTTTTCTCAGTGCTTGTCTGTATGGAGAGTTAGCTCAGGGCAAGGTCAGGTGTAAATCTGCAGCACTGTGGCCTGCCAGGCATTAACTGGCCATGTGGACTTTGCTAGGTCAAAGCACACTATGGAATTTTTGGTGCACATGCGCAGCAGGTTAGAGTGCTGCAGATTTACACCCCAGCGTACAGTGCACTAACTCTCCATGCAGACATGCCCTCAGAACGGACTACCAATAAGCATCTGTGGAAACTTACATACATCTGGGGATTTGCCGGAGCAAAAAGGGACCTAGGGTAACATTTTTCCAAAGTGCCTTAGTGACACAGAGGTCTACCGGCCCATTTGAAAGGTATTCAGGCACCTAAAACGAAATCAGTATTAGGCGTTTTTGAAAATCCCACTTGGCACCTATTTGCATCTTTAAAAATCTGGCCCTAAGTCCCATTTCCAAACGTGCTATAGGCACTTAGAGGCCTAAGTCTCTTTCAGCTTCTAAGTACTTAAGTAACTGCTGAAAATAAGACTTAGGATCCCGTCAATTATGTGTTTTTAAAAATCTGACCAGTACAATGTTAGTAGGTTGCCATCTATATATTGGAATGGCCCATCATACCCATTATTAACAGCAACAACGTAACACATTTACAAACTTCCAAAATTCATACATTGACTGGGTTTGAACCACTAAGTAGATGGAAATCAAGCTAACTTCTCACCAAGCAAGCAGGATATATCCCATAGCTGGACAACTGGCTCCCTCACCCAAAGAGCTGAGTCAGGTACACTAATCATTTGCATGATAGATAGTGCATACCCAGTTGGCATAGAGGAAAAACAAAGGCCAACGTAGTAAACAACCAACATACCCCAGTGCAGCTGAAGGCTCAAACATAACCTCCAGTTTGAAGATGCATAAAAATGGTGAAAACTTGTGTTCCTTTTTGAAAATCAAATCTCTTTGGAATTACTGATTTTCAAAACCCCAGCATGTCCTTTGCCCCAACACATCCGCACATGCTTCTGTGTGGCTTAACCAACATTCTGAAACTGCATTCACTATCACAACGTGTTGTCTTGGTGCACTACACATTAACAAATGATAATGGCCCTTCATGTCTGGTGTACAGAGGGGATAAGGAGTGCATCCCACCAGCAACAACAGAGATCTCCTTCAGTTTAAATTGCAGAGATGTGTGAAATTGAAGGACCGGGGTGCTCAAACAGAGATGGTAAGAAAATCTGGAAGAAAAAAATTATTCCATATTTATCTCTTCCTCACCATTTTTTGAACAGGTCTAATCTAATCTAGCTGCCAATGGATAATACATTAATTGCACCCATTGTCTGCAGAACATGGCTTCATTACTGTACCAAAATGTATAAATGTACGAAAGGAAATAAGCAGAACCTTGCTCCTGTGAAGATAGTCAACTTGAGGAACGAGCCAAAAATGGGATGTCAAAAGGCAGAGGACGTGCTACAAGCTGTAACACGTATTCATTGCAGAGTGAAGGCCAGTTGCTAATCAAAGAATTCCATGTGCATGTTTGACCCCAAGCCTTGTGGATCTTCAATATTGTTAAAATGATATCCTTTATTTACCTATGAAAAGCTTATGCCATTTGTAGCACTAGGTCAGATGACGTGGTTACCTGGAAGAGTAAAATTCTTCCTGATATTGTAGACTTTAAAGATTTAATTAAAAGTTCAGAGAGAGAGAGAGTACATTCCTTCTACGGAAAAATCACTCATCCCTGAGAAACAGGTGCTACAATAAGGCAATTGATAGAATTTGGGATGGTGGGGATATGTATACTCAACATTAGCCCAGCTCAAACAGATAAAAAGGATCATATTCAAGAGGCTGCACCTTTTGTAAATCCAGCCAATTCTCAAGTAACAAGCCACCCAAATTCTGCCTTTGACACAAATGTGGGTATAAGGGGTATGTTTCCTCCCCCAGCCTGTTTTTAGCACTCCACATCTTTTCTCTTTCCCTCACATCCTGCCTGCCCACATCAGGACAGCCTATCAAGCTGAAGGATCAAAGATGGTATGAATGTTGACTGATAAATCTATAAATGGTCTTGAGAAGCCAGAATAGCAGCTCTTTTCCTAAACATATTTACCCATGGCAAGGCAATGTTCTAATGGATTGAAGAGAAAAGCCGATGAAGAATTTGTAATTGTACAGGCCTCAGAAAAAACAGAAGCAAGAGAGATAGGGCATTTTTTATGAACTGACACCCAATAATCTGTAACAAGCACAACTTTTAGCTGCCTGCTTTTTTTTTTTTTTTTTTTTTTTAAGGTGAAGAAAGGACCTTTCACACCCTTATCTTTATTGGCATAAGCTATTGGATAATTTGATACTAAAAAAAAAATAAGAAACCAGCAGTAGCCATATGGAACTACAACCACTAATAAGAAGGTGTTACTGCCCAAATATTCTCTATAGCAAAGTGCCATTAATCTTCAAAATTAATTAATTATGTAACTTGCCATTACAACCTTTACACCATTAACCCACACAAGTCCATACTAAACACTATGAACAAATATGTTAGTAGTGCAGTGCTTTTATGCTTAAGAGTTGTGAACACCAACATGAATCTCCAACATGAGGTTTTGGAAAGTAGGAAGGTTTTTTCTAAATGCTTTCAGGATTTTCATGCTATCAGAAGTTATACAAATATGTGAAGAATCCAGCTTTCCACCAAATGGCAAGTTACAAAAAAAAAAAAAAAAAAAATTCAAGCACTGAAAGCAGAGAAAGAAAAAGGCTGTTTCCAAGGTTAGTTTGCAATCTCAGAAAGAACAAAAAACAACACAAACACATAAAAATTAGGCATTTTAGCACACATCTGCTGAATGGCCAGCCAGGCAGTATAAAAGCATTCAACCCACAGCAATTCAGCAAGCTCCTTCTTGAGGAAAAAAGGAAGAAATGCCAGTCCGTTTCTAGAAATCAGCAATGTGACGTGTGCCTCCCATTATGTTGGGTTCACATCGCTCAGTGCACCCTGATGTAACATGACACATGCAGCGGAAACGGCACTCTCCGCTCCCACCGCAACAAAATACCCCAGACACCAGAGAACCTCCAGGTACTTCCTTTAACCTATTACTGGAAATAAATGTGGCTATTTCAACACAGCTTTTAATATCCAATACAAAGTCCGTTCTCAGTCCAGAATCAAGATATCATGTGTATTTTGAAAGGGGTGATGTCCTTGTAATTTTTTCTGGCCTTCCTCACTTGCAGAGTTTCACAAAAGTCATAAAAAGCTGCATGCACATAGAGCCAGTTCAGAAAGCAGAACTGAGCAGCCAGGAAGTCTCAGGGTTGGGGCAGCTCTGCCGTTAGGATCTAGATATTGTTAAGGCCACAGGGTCACCCAATCCAATGACTTTGCAGGAGGCCTGGAATTTACTTGTACTGCATAAGAAAAATAACAGATGCTATGACTCAAGTCGTTATTTACTTGGCTGAAGTATCACAAGAGTATTATGAGGAATGTGTAAAAAAGCAAATAATACAGTGGGGATGATAGGATTGCTGGGGCACACTGATCATGAGATATACAGTCAGTCTTTTATTATTATTATTATTATTATTCTCCTGGTGGCTAGCTCACATCCAGCCCAGTTGGGCAGTTGCTGTAAGTGACCAGTGTGAATAAGGCTACTTGGTTGCCTTCCAAAGCATACCCCCATGTTGAGCTCTCTTTGGGCAGTCCCAGCAGAGGACCGAACAGAGCCTGGAGACTAAACTACTTTCTCAGCCCTGCACGGACAGAGCAGGTAAGGGCTAAGCTATATTAGCCAGATGGTGTGGGGGAACTGTCTGTGCTGTAAGCCTTCCGTGAATAAACAGAGCACATCAGCTTGCAGGGGCGATCAGTCCTGCACCTTTGATAAGCACTTGGTTTAAACAAACATGTAAAAATGTAACAAAGGTCTATTCCCCACTCAGTTCACGCACAGCTCTCCTTTGTGTCATGGTGCACTAACTGCATGTTTCAAGGGAAGAATATCACTTCAGTTTTTCTACTAAATACTGGGGGGGAAAGTGTATCCTTGATTTTTAGAGACCATACCCCCATGTATGCTATAGTATTCATGCAGAGAGACCACACAAGCTGCTGTAGTTTCACAGAAGGCTGCTAATATTTTTTTAAGAGCTAATATATTTCCTCCTCTTCTGTTTGTCCTCTTTTATCTATTCTGAAACATTTTTTGTTATTCATACACCTCATTTCCTCGCTAGCGGATCAATATACAGGTTTTTGTTTCTTATTTTAAAATGCAAAAAAGCACAAAGAAAGAGAAAATTACAACTTTGATCCTGAAACAGGAGTCAGTGGAGTCAGAAAAGGATATTGTCTGAGTCTCAGAGACTGGGAGAGCTGGGAAGAAAGAAACCTGTGCTGACCCTCTGTTGTAACCTGATCCAGTTAAAGAGGCACAGGGATTACCATTTATAATGTTTCTCAGAGGTTGGGGTGAGGGGCAGGGAGTGCAGCAGACAGTTCTCTGTCTGGTTGCATGGACCACTAGCTGCCAGCAAGGTTATAAAATGTGTAGACACTGGACGCCAAGGAAAGATTTTTGATGCCTTTTTTTTTTTTCCTTTGCATTGTCTTTCATGCTCCTGATGCGCTAACAATCTAGCAAAGTAGACATCTTTCTAGGAGAAATGGGCAATGTTACTTTTTGTTTACGAGGTGGTGGTGAGGGTGGGGTGGAGTGAGTGAAGTATCACTCCACAGATTTACACCATCTGGGGATCTGGGCCAAAGTACAAGCAAACCCAGTTAACATTTTCAAACAAGGACTCTGTTAATATCACGAGGACATTTACAAATGCATGGGCCAAAAATTCCCAGCCCTGAGCCAGTAGGGTGGTGTCAGTTTATGTGATCTTTTTCCATTGTAATAAAAGACATTGTACAGGATTTTAAAGTTGCCATTACTAAAACTGTGAAAAACTAAGGGGCTATTTTTAGGCTAACCTTTTCGAGGAAAAAAATATTACTCAATATAAACAAAACCCAAAGTAAAGAAGACTCTGCTGTGGAGCTAAAGTGTGCGCGTTCCCTGCGTTCAGCTGTTGGCTTGCCAGGCAACAGTTGTTAGTGGGTGAGGGTAAATAAGCAAACCATGTTCAGATTTAGATAGCTGGTCTCTTCTACTCCCTCCTTTTGTAAGAGGTGGTGCATTGTAGGAGGTGATGGGGCTGCCTCCCTTTCAGGTTTGTCCTTCTTGTGCCTTGCAGAACAAAATCACTGGGTTTGCAGGGCTATGGCCCCATTCCCTAACCAACAGAAACTGAACGCTGAAAGCCTCCCATTAACGCGTCTTCCTGGCAGCCTCCAAGCTGTTTGGAAGCTTCCAAACAAAACTGGGACTGTCCTAGGAATGCTGGGGCAGTCTGGCTTTCCTTCCTTCCTCCTCTTCCTGCTCACTGAATTGTTTCATAGACACACAGGGTAGATAATCAAATCAAAGCAGCAGTATTGGATGCAGTATTAATGGTTTAACTGACCAAAGTAACCACTATGCAGCCAGAAACTGTTCTTTTGAGAAAGCTTCACTGTGTTTTGCCTTCGATTATTACAAAAAATATAGGTGAACTCTGTGCATATGAAAGGCTGGCACCTCTGGAGAAAGAGACCCTTCATTTACCCATGGAATATGCAGTATCTTCCATCTGGCCCCATCTGTCTCTCTCAACGTTACCTGCAAGGTTGCTCTCCATGCTCCACCTGCTCTTGGCCTCTCTGCTGGGACTGTCAGGAAGCAGGCCAATTAGTGCCAAACAAGATTGATTTTTTGGATTGTGGATACTTATCCCCGAGGAGCGAGGCTCAGCCCCCACAACTTAATTTCACTTGGGCTGCTGTAGAACCATGAGATGGTAACTTTTAGGTCACCTGACCTGGACTGGATTTGGACCAACTGAAATCCATGAACCAGACTCATTTGATTTGTCCAGTGTCTGCTCTTATAAAGAATTAGAAGAAAAGAATCAGCTGTTTTAGACAATCTTCTAACCTTCCCAAAAGCAGCTGTTTTCAGCTCATCACATCAGCAACACCAAACTAGCAAATAAACAAACTTTCAGAATCAAAAGCATCCAGCTGCTTTAAAATAATTGATTTGCACAAAACAAAACAAAAAATCCTCTAACTTAAAAAACATAATCCTCCACTAACCTCCACATACCAGATAGTGCTTCACAGTGTGACACTATACAATGGTGGCTATTTCTAAAGCCAGGGAGCAGATAAAAGCAACAAAAGAAGAAGTTTCAGACGTCTAGATGTAGCCAATATACCATCGTTTGTTCTCACTTTAAACTGAGCTTCAAATGAGGATTTAATTTAGGTACTAAATTCTCATTCCACTGTGCAACAGAAAGTTATGAGGGGAGGAAGGCCCAAAATGTGATGAATTTCTATATATATATTTATGTTGTTTGGGCAAGATTTCACACAGGTTAACACACACATTAACCTGAGGTCCTTATATAATTGTTTATATCACAGTAGTACCTAGGTTCAAACCCCATCGTGCTGGCACTCTATAAACATATAACAGAGACAGACCCTGCTCTGTAGATCTTAAAAAAATGCAAGCAAATCATCTCTACTGGTCTCTGGGACATCATGGTCCAAATTGTTCAGGAAGTAGAAGGAGAGGTGAACTGGTCAAAAAAGGAGGAAAACCGTGAAAAATTGTGTGAAAAATGTGTCCCTTTTTCAGTTGTAATTTTAAATTTCACTGAAACAAAAATTCAGAACATTTCATCCAGCCCTAATGAGTGATATTTCAGAGTTCATCTCATGGATCCAGTTGGGTTAAGAGATCTCCCAAATACATTTGTAGACGGCAACGTGGGGGGTGCCTATTAGTACTGGCTGGAAGTAAAACACAGCAACCTTTATCCTCATGTCAAATTGAGAATTTACACCCCCACCATCACCCACCCCCAGCGACAGATTCCGGTTAGAGGAAGTATGCAGCTGGAGGTCGAGAGTCAGGCAGCACAGCACACAAGGTGGAGTAGGCAGGCAGAGAGAGTGTCAGCTTATTCCGCTATCACGGCTGTAGTTTCAATCAGTTGGACAAGCATTTGGAACTACTACTTACCTCTCCCAGTAATGCAGTGATAGCAACATTTTCAAATGCTCCAAAGGGATTTTGGAGCCTAATTTCCATTTTCAAAAGTGACTTAGGCATTTAGGGCTCAGATCCCCAAAAGTCCTAATTCACATTGAAAGCAATGGGAGTGAGCCTAAATCCCATTGACTTTCAATGAAACTTAGGCTCTTAGGTGCCTACGTCATTTTTTAAACATGGAGCTTAGATGCTTATGAAAATTCAACCGCTGTCTCCAGGTCCTGAATTTCAAATTAGTTGTTATTTAGTCAGAAATATTTTTTAAAACCGCACATTAAGAACAAGCCTCTACTAAATATGAACTCGTTCATTTGGTTTGCTCACTGCTCTCTGCTTCGGAGGAGCAAATTGATTAAACCCAAGCACACGACGCTCTGGAATGGTGAGTTTGAAAGGTTTGGTTCTGAGGCTTATGTGGTGATTCCTGCAGGAGACATTTGTCTGCTCAGACAGATTAGAATGTTTCCCCCATTCCCTTTAGAAAAACGCAAAGATGATCATCATTATATAGGCTCTGAAAGCAGCATATGCCATGCCATGCCATGCCACACAATGCAACGGCAGCTGTAGCTTTACTGGTAGCAGTGATCTCCAGTTTCAGCTTACCTGTTTTATGCACTGCAACCGGTCATTGGTCTGCTGTATGTGCCTGTCCATAGAATTCATTTTGATTGTCTCCACTTGGCTTCTACCTGAAAGCCATTAAAATCCCTCAATCTGCAAGATAAAGAGAACAGGAAAGATCATTAAACAAAGTCCATACACTTCTGCCAACTCTACTGTAAGAGAAACCATGGATGTTACACATCACAGGTTTATCCTTCCTTCCTGGGGATGATTTTTTTCTCCGGTTTTGGGAAAGGGGGCTGTCAGGAGGCCCACAAGGTATTCATAGGCAGAGGCCCTGTATTTTAAATTCAACAATGACATTCCAAAGTCACATGATGACACCTAGGCAGGTACAGCAAACTCCAACGGGGGCTTCTGTGAAGCCCAGGACAAAGGTTCCTTTTAAACAAAGAACTAACAGAACTACTTCACCAAATGCTCCTACAATGAAACAGCAGAGCTGCTCGCAATGTCCAAGAAGCCCCTGAAACACATTTCTCAACTGAAAAGGCTGGAGACAAGGACACAAGAACTCTCCCTCTTCTTTCCATGGGAAAAAGTACCTCTCGCTCTCACAAGTAAATCAGATGCACTGTACCATTACATGGCCAGCAAATAAGGACTGGGATTATTCAACTGAGCCTAGATATACGTGCCTAAGAATTAGTTAGGAAAGCTTTGAATCTCAATACTTTCAATTAGAATAAGAATGTCTTGATATTAAACTGAGTCACTTAAAAATGGTTCCGGAAGGAGTGGGGCTGGCAGTGAATACAGGACTAGGATTCAAGACCTCAGGCAAGATTTTCAGAAGTGACTGGTGATTTTGGGTGCCCATCTTGACATACCTTAAAGGGGCCTGATTTTCAGAAAGTGCTGAGCAAGAGTACACGCTAAAAATCTTTAAGATGTCTCTAATTAAGCAACAAAAACTACTAGTTGCTTTTGAAAAGCTTGGCTTCTATTTTTATCCCCAGCTTCGTCACTGACTTGATGTGTGACTTAAGGGAAGCCACAAACTCTCTGAGCTTCATTTTATGCATCTGGAAAATGAGCAGCATATTCCCATCTCAAAAAGGTGTTGAGAAGTTTGATTGGCGTGGGTATAGCACTAGGAAATCACCACCTGCTAAATGACACTAAGGAATTATGATGATATAAACAGCGAAACCGTGATCCATTGGCCCCACCATCAACACTCAGCTTGCTGAGCTATGTTTGCACATGCAGCTCGGTGTGCATGGCAGCTATCAAGAGCAGCAGAGTTAAATAGGTTTGTTAACTGCTTGTCAGAGTCAGGCTTCATGCTACCCTGCACCTGCACATTAGCATCTCTGGTCAAAATAATTAATATAGCAGCACGGAATTGGTTTTCAGTGGTAGTGAAATGGAAGTAAAGAATTAAGATCAGGGACCAAGTCAGGGACATGGAAAGTACGGGGATAGCAAGTAACCTCTGCATTTCATTCTGGATTTTGTTTCCTAAATCCCTTTTATCTCTACCCCAGCCCATCTCACTGCTGGAAGTGTCAGCTATGCCACTTATGGCCTATCCATTTTAGAGACAGCGATATATATCCGCTTGGGATTTTGCTCTGACCTTTCAACTATTGTAATCAAAACTAAGCTTGTAACAAGGCCACCAGAAATGCAGTGGAATCGTAGGTAAGCCACCGAGCCATACAGCCCATGTGTACTGTCTGTGGATTGAGTTTAACAGCGTCTCTCTTGGCCTTATCTGTTCTTTTACTTTAGCAGCAGAACAGTTGCTTGGAAAGATGGAAACTTGGATTCCAACCAGCAATTTCTGTCCATAATTCACAATATCAACTGGTATGCACTGTAATTTGTTTAAAAGCAGAACTGTGACAGGCTCCAGCTATGTATAATTGTTCTTAACAGGCTTAACAGTTTTAAAGGCTTTCTTCTAGTACTCATTTCTCAGGCAAGGGTGATGAGTTGTGGACACCCCCCCCTCCTCTTTCTCTCAACCCCTTTCATGACACTCTGAAGCGGACACGGAGTGAATATTGTATCACAAAACTGGTCTTTGCCAATATCGATTCCTCTGTCCTTGCAACACTGCAATAGCCATCTTAGAAGAAAATTGTAATACGCTGACTTCTCACACCCAATGACAGGGGGTGAGGACAGATTCTGCAAGACGCATTCTCATGGTGTATTTCAATGATTGCAAACTTTATACTGGCACAACAGGATTCCAAGTTTGCACTCTGATGTCTGCCCTTGTGAATCCTAATTTCATTCCTATTGCATCTAGCAGTCCATTTTGTTTATCAAAGCTCTGTCCCTGATAGAACTATTTCTCACTCTCCACACACATGAAAGAAAGAATGAATTTTTCAAATACTTTTTCTGCTAGAGAAGCTAACCCTTTCCCACTCCCACCTGACAGCACTTTAAAGCCCTTCAATTACAGCACCTCTAAAAGCCTTCAGTGTCAATGCCCAGCCCCCAGAAAGGAAACTGGGCTCTCCTGCATGGAGATGCTGAATGCATTGCTGTCACAGCACGATGGATTCCAGACCATGGCATCCGCGTGTGTCCCACGCACCCGAGCCGTCTGAGATTTCTGTACCTAACTGATAACGCTCTCTCCTGGCTCCTGCCGGATTAGACTCCGGGAAAGAAATCTTTTCTGCTAGACAGCTAAATGAGGTCTTACAACAGCAGCTCAAGCGCTTCATCCCCACACTCCAGACACAAGAGGGTTCAATAAAGCACTCCTGTCAATAAATTATAATACTCATGGAATGGTAAAGCCAGCTTCCTGTACAAGTATCATTATTAGATATGCCAGCGCCACCTTCTCGAGATGGCAGACGCTGTCCAAGGGCCCTTTAGAAAATGCAGATTGATATATTTTATTAAAAATGAGTAACACATTCTTATCTGCTTACAAGACCCCAAAACAACCTCAGTAGCCATGACGTTTAATCTTTCAGTGGACAGCAAAGGTATTTATCATGAGATAAGCTAGCTCAGACATGACACCACTTCAGCAACGATCCATCTTAAGAACTGGAATACATTATCTGCATTTTAATTACTTATCTGGATAGAAGAAAAGGAGCACATTATAAAAATTCCCCCCAACACATACACAAGTGTTGTTAATATAACTAAGGAAATTTAAAATACTGGCTTAATTTCTCTTTTTTTAAAAAGGTAGAATTTTTCTTAACCGGACAGTAATCAAAATGCTGTGTTTAAGATGATTTTGGAACAGAGATAAGTGGCCTTTTTTGGCATTATTTAATTAACCCTCTTACTTCAGTAGAACCATGTGCACGTGGATTGGAATTTGGAATCCAATCTGAAAAGCACCTGTACTCCAGGCAACAGATACATGGACAGGCCCAAGACCTCCAGAAAACATGATTCCCCTGCAAGGCTGGATGTACCAGGCACTGAAGCTGTCAGCTAATAACAACAGAAAACTCCTGTGGTGCTGTTGGCAGTACATTGTAGGGTTGGGAGACTGCAGGGGGATTCTATAGAGATAATGATAATGACTTGCATTTATGTAGTACCATTCATGCCAGAAGATTGCAAAGAATTTTACAAATTGATTTATAAACTGTATATAATACACCTCCAATCATCTGACTTCCAGTTAACCACATATGTAAATGAAGGTTGATCTCAGCTACTTGAGAACTATGTATTACTTTCCCATTTATCCAAAATCCCATTTTCCCTCAGAGCGGTAAATATCTCAGAAATGTTTTACAAAAATCAGTGTGGTACAACATACAGAAATAAACCACTACAGTCATGCAGCTACCTCTGAGAGTAACATGGAAGCTGTTTCATTGCCCAAAGCAACACATAACAGTTTAGGATGGGAAGTGAAGAATACCATATGCACATGAAATTGCACAGAGAATATAAAAAGCTGAATAATTGCCAAGGTACTGAGGGCTACATGAGGAAAATTAATTATACTACTAAAGTTATACCAATAGACCTCTGTGTGTGCACTCTCTCATTCAGGAATAAGAGTGCTCTGTTCTGGTTTAGTTTTTGTCTCTTTGAAAGAGGAGGCAACCCTGACAAAGAATAGCAGTGCTACCTTACTTTGAAAATAATAGTATTTAAAGTAAGGCAAGGTCAACAGAGGGGGAAATGGGACTAGCCTTCTATTATTTATTAAGTGCTGTATCAGGTCACAAGTGAAAATGACTTTGTTGGGTCTCATTCTAGCCTCTTGGTATATCAATGTTAGCAAACCATAGCAGGATTTAAGCGGCCTCTGCTCAGAAGGATAGCAGGAGGTGCACTGATCAGGATTAAAGGGCATCAACAGAGTTGTGGGGAAGAGGGAAACTCACTTGGTGCCTTCAAAAACAACAACAAAATCTCTCTCACACACACACAAATCAGCAAAAGGCTACTGTTTTACATGCTAACTCCATCTACAAGGATGAAAAGAACGGTTCTCATCACCCTTTGGTTATATTGTTCAGCACACGGAGAGTGTCGTCGCCTGTTGTGTTTTCTGAGGCACAGACCTGCTCCCTTTTAAAGAAAATATTATGTACATAACTCTTGCCTTCCCTCCCCGCAAGCATGTGAGTTTATAGCCCCAGGCAGTAACTAAATAGACCTCATTTACATATTTATGATGCCTCAAAAGGGAGAGTATATATTTTTTTAAAGGAACAAATGTATTGTTAGACAATGATTTTATTTAACCTTAAATGCATTGAATCTTTCTTTGGTCAACTATAATTAGAAATATGTTCTTAAATATATAACAAAAGCAGGGGATGATGTAGTGGATAAAAGAAAATTGAAAAAAGTAATTTAACATTCTGCTGCTATAGTCTATTAGAGTTGGTTAAAATTCCCTAGATTTTGAGTTTTCAATTAATTTTTTGTCAAAAGTTTGATTTTCAACCAAAAATATTTTTAGGAAGCATTTTAATAAAAAAAAAAGTTCAAGTTTTTTTTAATCAGTTTTAGAGTTGTTTGAAACATTTCAAAAGTTACACATTTGATTTCAAAATGTTGCCTTTTTTTTTAAATTAAAAAGAATGGTTGTTTTGAAAAATCGATGTGATTTTTTTCAAACTGTTTTTTTTTTTTAATCATCTCTACTTTATATGATAGATTACAATATGAAGCGCTGTTAAATCAATCACAGCACAGATTCAAACTTTGAAATTGTGTGCCATTTGTGATAACTGAGAGTCGCTGGCTGGTGTCCTCTAGAATGACTGGGGTAGCAGATAGGTTCAAAGATATTATATTTGGCACTTACTTGGTATTTTATATGCATGAAATCTTGCAGTACCCCGGTAAACTAGGTATGTGTAAGCCATATTTTACAGGTGCAAAACACATTCAGAGCTGATTGACTTGCCCAATGCCACGTGGTGAGTCAATGGCATCTAAGACTAGAATTCCTGTGACTCCCAAGTCCTAGGTAAGAAGTTCACTGGCTAGTTGGTGGAGTAAGTTTACACAGATTTTGCCTGACAACTGGCTCTTGTCAACCACTCACATTCTTGAGCACCCAAGCAGCTGCCCAAATTTCTAACGCTACACATACATACAAAACAGCTTTCAACTTGTACACTATTGTATCAGACAATATAAAGAGTGGACAAACTGGATTGCATAAGATAAGAGCAGACCCAAGTCCAATCTTTTAGAGAGGCCATCCAGATTTTGTTCCCTTCTTCACTCAGTGCTTGTGTCCACACATACTTTCATACCTTTCCACTTTCTGGTTTTGAGACACAAGTAGTACTGAAATATCATAGGAAATGGCATGTGCCTGATCAATGGAAGTAGAAGTAACTGAGAATGTCACAAGAAAGCCTATTAGTAAGTCTCTACCTGATTTTTAGACCACAGAGGCTCATTTAATACTTGCACACGTTGCTTGGGAAGCATTGCTGTCCCGCTTACGTAGGCCCAGCATATGAACCAAAGAGAGCAATTTCTAAACAATTACTAACAGATTTATTTAGGCAAATAGATGGGAGAGCCTTTAACATACAGACGGAAAGGTGTCCTAATAAAGGAACAGAACCTGCCTTGAAAGTAAATAATGTGTCAGCATGTAGGATGGGTAATAAATAATACACCATTTTGTTATTTAATTACTTAATTCATGTAATTATCTAACAGTTGATTAGAACATCACTGACAAATGAGATGGCATTTTTAGACTCGAGAGATAAGAGGTAACGTAAAAAAAATAAATAAATAAGTAGAGTGGAGTAATAACCATGAACAAAAAGTAATTACCTGAATTTAAAGTTAATGTTTTAAAAATTAAAGATGGAGTTACAAATAGATAATAGGATAAAAGAGAAAATGTTTGGCAGGAGTGCACTCCTCTAATTTACTGCATCTCATCTATTGATTTTTATCCCTTCCTCTCTCAGAGAGGTAAAGGAATGTCCACCACAATGTATGTGTGCTAGGAACAGCTAGCGTTTAAAAGGGAGAGAAAATAACTGCTGTGGGGCGAAGGATAAGGGCCTAGAGATGTTGCCAGCTGAGAGCTCAGAGGTCAAGATAGTGGATTTCAATTTTACAAGTTGAGGATATAGGGAAGATGCACACTGGCAGCCGCCATCTGGGAAATCATATGATTGTTATCAATAAAAGGGTGTGACTTGGAGCCACTTGGAACCAGTCGATCAAAGTAGGAAATTTATTGAGAAAAGAAATCACATTTCTATGTTTTAAACTCAACAAGGTGTGAGGAAGGAAAAGAGAAAACAATTTCCAAAGCAAGCATTTTACAATAAATTTAAAATAACCCTCTCTCCCCTCAGTATGGGATTGAAGCATAGGATGAAGCACAAACAGCTGGTGAATGCTGTTGCTATGTATCACTGGTGCTGTTTATTCAATTAGATCCAATGGAATAATTTGTTATATGTCTCTAATATGCTGAGAGTTGTAAGAGAGGGCTGAGATTCTTTTTTTAATCTAATAAGTGTCTTTGATCAGGCTAAAAACCAGGCTAGGAAGAGGGTGGGAGGGGATTACACTGGCTAATTAATCAATTAAGTCATCAGGAAAGAAGTGGCTTAAGCTATGGTGTTGGAGTTTAACACAGAGATGATTAAGATGAGACATTTGTATTGTACCATTAACACATCAGGGGGGTTAAAAAACAATTAATTTGCCAAACACACCATCTCTCTCAGGAGAGCAGCCAACTGAGTGCTTCACATATACAAAGGGAGTTTAGTTTCTGCACAAAAACTTGGCCAAGGAAGATCGTTATGAATTAAGATGGAAGCACATAAACAGGGAGGATTTAGCTCCATTCATGACTTCACAACATTTGCTGTTCAGATACCAAAGTCCTCTATTCACAGAAACGTGCCTTGAAATGACATGCATTGTTTTCACATACTACTACATATGTTGGTTTGTAGTATACATCTATATTAATAGGAAGACCAGTGCTAAATGAAATTATTTCATTTGAATGTTCTTAAGGAGCCTTCCCGGTGATTAGCTAAGCTGAAGAGAGGTTGTAGGTATCTCTCTGATTAACAAAAGTACTGGACATATTTTTCCCCTCCCAGACGAGCCAGCAGATGTCTCCCTTTTCTACTAAAGGCGAGAGCTCCATTCCTTTCTCACACAGCAGTCTTGTGTTTCTTTAAGCCTTTACAAGCCCCTACAAATCCTCTGCTGCTGCTACCTAACAGGGAGCACTAAAACTGACACTGTCTGTCTGACCTTGTGGTTATTGATTAACTATCTCCCCATTCGCTGCCATCTTTCACACCTCCAGAGCTTGCAAATAGAGAGCTAAGGAGTTGCAGTCATACTCCGTGACAGCTATTCTCAAAAAGGGCTGCCTTTGGAGGCGCAGGGAGAGAACGCTGCTGTTTGATCAAATGCGTTAATGTCAAGACTAAATACCAAAAGGTTCTGACAGCGTGTACCATTTAATATAAATTTGTGACAACAATTCAACACAAATAGGAGAAGGGGAAAAAATCATCTTAGACCAATGATTTAATGGTTAAAAAACATCCAGTGCACTTTCCTTTCACAGCAATATGCTCCCCTAAATTAGGGGGGGTGGGCGGGTAGGGGAAGGGGGTAGAAACCCACTGGCATGCTAAATACTGAAAACAGATCTGAATACCATATTCTAAACTATTCAGCTTTAAGAATGGTTAGATCTCAAAATATTTTAAAACACCATTATTACTCCAATGCAACCATCACTCATAACAATCAGGATTTTAAAAATGCCTTCCATAGGTTCAAATCATACTTTCCAATCACAGACCAAATAGGACTGTTTGAGTTTACTTCTGAAAGACACTTAAGGAAACCACTTACCACTTGTCTTACTAAATATTTCATAAACTATAAAATTGTACATTAGGTATATGTATGCTTGAGATTATAAACATTTTAAGTACACAATAACATTTTTCTTTATTGAAAAGCAGATTTAAAAACAAAGTTCTTTCCTGAACCATGGTTGTGTGTGTAGTGGGGATGAGGGGCAGGGTTGTGGGTGGTTGTGATGTATACACACATATTATACCCTAAATACATTTTTAGGTATTTATGCTAAAGTCCTTTAGGTACTTTAACCCCCGCACCTCCACCCCAAAAAAAGTGACATACAGAACTTTGGGCATAGGCATCTAAAAATAAGATGGAATATACAATGCTTTGTGCATACATATCCCCACAAAAACACCTAAATGCTATATTACATTAAAATGGCTTTGTTTTTAAATCTGCTTTTCCAATAAAAACATTCAAAATGCACTTAAACACTGTTTTCATCTCAAGAATCAAACTGCGAGAAGTTTAATATCCATGCATGACAACTATTTTATTTCCCTTGCTACATCAGTACTTCAAAAAAGGAAAAGCATGAAATGTCAGGTGAAAGGCCATTTAATCATTAAACACTTGAAAACGGAAGTAGTTTTAATAAAGCTTTATTTACCATAAGCTGCTAAATAGCCACTGCTTTTGGCTTTGAGCTATTAAAAAGGGCCAGATGTGAGACAAAGCAGCGTTTGTTATGGTGGGCGAGGAAGAATAGATATTCGTGCAGTACTGCTTTCCATTGTTGCTCTACAAATGTGCAATAATCCCCCAAAGACTTTCTATCATCTTTGACGGAGAGAAAGCGAGAGAGAGAAAGCGAGAGAGAGAGAGTTTGTGTGTTTGTGTGCATGCATGCTGCCAATATGCACAGCTTCCGTGAGGAGTGGGAATGGATTTATTTAATTTATGGTGGCTTGAACTGTGAGCACTGGCAGTTATGTTGGGTTAAGAAAGCTTTTTCTGCAGCCATGTGCATGAGAACATTTTTATATACAGACGTGCACACAGACACACACAAAAAACAAATCCACAAATGCTTTTTTAAAAAAAAAAAAAAGACATGACAGCTTGCATAAGCAAGCCTGCTGGACTCCTCTGGGAGGAGAAGCGGTGGTGCGCAGAAATTATTCAATCATCAAGCACATCTGCAGGCTGATTACAAAAGCAAAGGTGGTAGGATTGTCTGTGGCGCACACAGCACGATGATACAACCTGCATGGGGTGGGGGGAACTACATATAATTGGGATCAGAGGGACAGAACAGTATCGCATCTCTAACCAAGTGTGACATTTCTTTAAGTCTCCACTCGCTGATCATTGGCCAGTACAATAAAGTTAAAGCACATGAGCATCTCTTGCACCAATGGCTCTCATCTCTGGCCTGCTGGCTGAAATGACTGGTTTCCCCAGGCCAAATACAGTATCTATGCAGATCCCAATTTCAAGTAATTGCCCTGCTACATGCTTATATTATAAGGTGGGCTTCCCTACATTCCATCTAACCCCAAGCATTAAAATCTCTGTCAAGCTTGTTATATTTCGGGAAGGTAGGGGGAAAGACAGACAATGCAGTTTATAATAGCAAGAAGTAATAACATAAAATTAAAGGCAAAAGTGCTTAAATATGTGCGGGAGCTAGGGAGCAGGAGCCGACAGACCTGCTGTAGCATTTTCATAGGCCTTGCACACTGCGATGCAGACAGATCAGCCAGCACAAACACTGACAGTTCCACAGTGAAGTCCACTGATCCAGTGGTTTATTAAATATACTGTACCTTGCAGGTAAGAAAGGCTAATCCTCACAGGGCCAGCTACAAGCAAATGAGCCATCTCTAAAAGCGTGCAGTGTCGCACTCAAATCATTTTATAACTAGTGACCCTGATCAATCAAATAACACTGCTACCATCAAAAGAAGCTCCCCGGGAAACTTGCAAATGTCTAAAATGACAGAGGCCCAAGACTCCCTTTTCTCCACTCCCTTGTCTCATTTTCAACAACAACAAAAAAAAAGGTATTCTATTTTGAGTAAATTAACTGGACATTTCTATTCATTGGAATAAAGTCTCTTTTGAGGCAATGGAGCCCTTTAAGCGGGGAAGACAGGAAGGAATGGGATTGGTATCCAAACAGGACACCTGTCACTGGACGTTCCGATCCGAAATTAGGTCTGTAGTGACTAAATCTTTATACCATTCTGTGGCCTCCTAGAATTCTTAGTAGAGAGGTCTCCCAGAGCCCTCCGCAGACGACAGGACTGAGCAGAGTGGCTTCCTGGTTAATAAGAGTGCTGTGTTTTCCCTCCAGAGAACAGACTGCTCAGTGTTTAACAACACGGCTGAGGCCCCCATTGGCAGGCTCAGTGAAGCAACTAAAGATGGAATGACCACAGAGACCAATCTAACTTCTCCGCGCGTGAGGACGGACCGCAGGCACGCTGGAGGTAGCACAGGGGAACTTCTGCTGCCACCGCCGCCACCTGTGTTGCACATGTTCTGTGGATAAGGCCCTCAGTCTCCAGGGATGTCAACACATGCCTTTGCACTGTGCCTATATAGGCTGCCTTTCTGGCCAGTAAGTTGGAAATAAAACCCCAGCTGGGCTGGACAGGTTTACACAAGTCCTCTTGGGCTACAGGCTCATAGATGTTGGGTATTGTAACAAGAACAGGATCAAAGAAACATATTTTTCCAAAGTGACCAGCAGCAACAAAAGCTTCACAGAGATGACCTCAGAAACAGAGGTGGAGAAAGATGGGAAATATTTAGCACTAGCTGCAAATGTTAAATTGTTACTAACAATTACCTATCAAAAATTGAAGAGGCTACCTTTCATTTGCTATGCTCTGATAATATCCTTGCTGGACCAGACAGTCAACAATATATCAAGCAGAGAGAGGTCAACGCCTCCTGGGCTCAGCCAGCAGAAATGCTCCTGGCGAGGTAAATCTCAAGTCCACCAAGAATGAGAACTGTGAAGGATTGCGCTCCGGCATGTTCTTGTATGTTTAATGTAACTAGGCATGTTTTGAAAGCTGCATCATAAAATTTGAAGGGAATCATTTGTTGACATGAAAGTTAGCATTTGTTTTAAAAAAAAAATAACATTGTACCATCAGGCATTTTCTTGTATTCCCCAGAACCCCATTAGCAGTACAGAGAACTTGATCATTCTCTTCAAAACCATATTCCACCCCACACATGTACACCCAATGCAGACAGATTTGGGTCCTTTTTAACTGGTCGCTAGAATTAAACGTAACCCAGAAATATATATAATTAATTAACAGTGCCAGCAATTTCCCTGTATGGTCCATAAACATAACAATTTATTCTGCTGCTCTTTCATCCTAGGAGAACTGAAAAACTGCTCCCAAGTCCAATACTTTCTGGTTAGCCATCAGGGATTGCTTCACTCTTTCAGAGAAAACCACCGGGGGTAAAAAAGAAGAAAAAAGAAAAGCAGTGCTGCAATTAACAACATCTCTAGAGAACAGAGAGACCTGAATAGCTGCTGTGGGACATGGATTCTAACAACTAGATCTACCATTATCCTAGTCTGTTCTGATGAAATTTAAGTAAAGATTTACCCAACCTCCCAGAATGGAAGCACAATTAATTCCAGGGGGATGGGCAAAACCCATAAAAGCTAAACATAGCTGAAGGAAGAAGGTAGAAATTAGATGGCTATGATTTTTTCTTTTCTCTTTTTTTTTGAGCCAGAAAAAGCAGTCATTGGCAGCTGAATTACATTTTTGACATTGCTTTCAAATATATACTGGAATGTAACCTCTCTTAACCCCCCATTTATCTCTGCTTACTAGGAGTTTTAGTATTGGGGGTGATTGCTTCTTGTTAATGACCTAAGCCCAAAATACTAAACATCTAGATTTTCTAGACCTAGCATTTTGATACCCTGTAGGTTCAGCTTAACCCTCAGTCCTTCCAAGGTAGCTGAATTGAGGTTCTTGCACTTTACCATGTGGAGGCTTTGGAATACAAACCTTGAAAACAATGGTCTTTGGTCACAGTCCATTTCCTCATGGACAAGTGTCCACATCTCAAAAGTCCCATCCCATCCAAACTGACAGAAATAGGAACTTATCTAACTACACTACTTAACAACTACTTAAAACTAACTAAAGTACTTTGAATAACAAAGAATTCAAAGAAGGGGAATAGTACTTCAGAAAAGCAAGTTCTAGTTCCAGAAACCATCAAGGGCAGAAAGAAGGAACTGAGGGGCCATAGGGCCGGCAGTGCCTCATATACCGTGGCATGCGTGCGGGGCTCCAGGGGGCGCCAGAGCTGACCCTACGGAGTCTGCTAAGGGGAAAAAAGTTCCGGGAGCCGTGCACGCCGGCATGCACTCACTTATATTGGAATGGACATGGGCAATCACTCGAAGGAGAACCAAAGATTGAATGGACAAGAAGAGTAACTAATAACATCATTCATGATGGCCCTTGCTAGTCAGGAATGATGCACACTATTGGGACAATGCATGGGAAGCTTGGGCTGCCAGAGTTATGGCCATACCTTTTCTATGGATAAACAATTTTGGTTTCCACAGCTGTCATTCAAGCACACTAAGGGAAATGTATGCCTGGTGTAAATCCTCTGAAAAAAATATTTGGGGCACAGACAAAGTCCAAGATCCTGTCTGCTCTGCATGGAAATTAGGATCCCTTAATACTTCTCCAAGAGAAGTAGTCCCCCATCCACAATCCTTGGTCAGACCATCCCCCGCATCCATTCTCTAACTTGCCATGTGTTGCCTGTCTCTTTCCACCCCATAATTCTCACTTTCTCCCCCCAGGGGTATAGGGATTCTTCTATGTACATGCATTTCAAAACCTCTACGTAGATGCAAGACATTCTAAAAATCTTCAGTTCCAAAGCATTTTCCAAATGCCACATGGGGTATAAACCCCGTTATTGTCTGCTTCAGGAATCTAACCACTTTAACTAAAAGAAAATCTCCTTTGGCTGTAAGCACCAATAGGGCTTTTATCTTCTCTGAGCCTCCTGTCTTTGAAGGGCAGTGGTGCACATGTATCGTCGTCATCATGGCACGGACATGGTTGATAAGGTTCCTCATTCTGTATATGTGAGCATGTACTCAAGCCTGCCACTATCACAAGTAGAAAAAATGGGTAGCCACAGGACTAGCAGAAATTGCTGCAGTTCCTTTTTGGTGTCAAAGGCTGAGAGAGAGCAAGGGAGAGAGAGGTGCCTGTAGAAAATCAGTACCAAAATTCCATTATTTAAGTTTAATTTCCTTCTCACTATGCCCAGGGTCTTGACATTAATGTCAGAAGGAATTACACACAAGTATATGGATAGACTCCTAAGAGCACAAGGAAACTCCCAACAAGTATGGACTTTTCAATTTATCTGGCCAAATAATGAATGGCCTAGGCATTTTTAAAAGGAAGTGTTTTCATATGTGAGATTCCCCTGTGCACGTCAATATATGGGGGCACTTCATCAAAATGGGAATACCAGCCCATGAAGCCAGTGCATATTCTGAGGTTACAGTTCATATCACCATGTGTTTACTGAAATAGTAATGCATTTCACCAGGCAGATACTTTTCATATAGAGCAGAAATTACCATAGTATAGACAATCTGTATTGTGCAGCAATTTTGTGAAGGGGACTGTTCTCTAGAAGGGACTGAGAAATTAATTTCACCTGTGACCTACAACATGTAAGAATTTATTCTAAGAAACTTAACTAATTCCACTAGTGAGGTGTGGGTGCCACATATATCACCACTAACACGTGACCTGTCCTACATATTCTCTAATCTGATCTGATAACACAAAGTATAGACAAATATTAGTGTCAATGAGCCAACAAATAGGCTTTTCCTAATCCAATATGAAGAATTATTACGTTTAGTGAAACACATGATTTCTGGTAAATAAACTTCATAGTCAATTCTGTTTCTAGAACTCTAAACAATTCCATGGCAGTAGACTTCTGTCACCTACTTTGGTCGCTGCAGCCACATACAGTTCTGATGCATGATCAGGTCTAGAATTCAGTACCTTTTGTTCTAAAAGGACAGACAATATCTGCTAGCTACAATTATATTAGAACTTGTAATTTCTGTAACCTGCATCACATGATCATGTAGGCGAATACCAGATGACATCCAGCAGAAGATGAGTGTAGACACTGCTTAGACAAAGCATTATGAAGTCCCCAGAATTCAGAAGCATTGACATGGATGTCCACCCTACACAAGGCCTGAGGGGTAAATTAACCTATAGGCCACACCTGGAGGAAAGCCAGGGAATGGTATGGCCTTATTTGCTGATGAAGTCCAGCTGGGGGAGGAGCTGGGCCAGGAAGCTCGCAGCAGAATGGGCAGAAGGACTGCAGGGAAATAATCTGCAGTCACTCCCTGAGAGAATGGAAGTGTTCTGGGGCTAGAGGGAGTAGCCTACAGTTACTCCCTGGTAGGAGGGAGTTTGAGCTGGCACATCCAGAGAAAGGTGGGGGAACCAGAAGCAGTAGGAAGGAGTCCAGGGAAGGAACAACACGGGCTGAGGAAAACAGGCCACAGGTACAGATATAGGGTCTCTCGAATGGAACTCGGGAATAGTGGGTCGTCCTGGCTTCCCCTACCAGCCACCAGGGAAGTGGCACCATTAGGAGAGTGCCAGAGAGGACTGCCTGAGTCTGTTTGTGCCCCTAGAAGAGGACACCACATAGTGACCCGGTGGGAGGGCCAAGTCACGAAGAACAGGCTGCAGCTCCTGGAGGGAGAGGGGCTGCAGGGTGAGACAGAATGAGTGAAGACACTGCCAGAGGAGGGTGCAACACCAGGATGGCCAGGAGGAGGTGCCACCTGCGGTGAGTGGACCCGGTCACAAGCATTAATTGTACAAATGTCAAATTGGGTCTTGAGCAAAAACCGACACAACAGAACAGACCTCCAATCCCCAATTAGTCCCGTATCCTTTCTTCAGGAGATGCTTTAGGGGATGACAACCACCACCATCTCCCTAATTGGCCAATAGGGGAACAGAATAGGCAGACAGCCTAAAACATTCTAGTCGATGATCATCTTATGCCCTGAAGCATGAAGACTTGGAACTGTTGTAATTATTATCTTAGCTAATATAAATTCAGTTACTATCTTAATGAATAATACAAAATAGTCTGAGACCAAAATACCTGGACTATTTTGCTTTTTTTATTAATTATTATTATTATTAGGTAACTACACAGACAAAAGCAAGCAAGCTTGCACCATAGTTACAGGACAACAATGTGATCTAGGAGATATGAATCTGGAGTTAGAGTCAGTAGACCTAGGTTTATTCCTAGCTCTGCCACAGTTGTCCTGCGACACACTGGGCAAGTCACTTAACTTCTTTGCACCTGTTTCCCTTTGTCTGTCTTGTTCTTTTAGATGGCAAGCTTTTTGGAACAGGGACTGTCTCTACCACATGCACCTAACACATGAGAGCCCCAATCTCAGAGTTGAGGCTCAAGACACTACCATAATACGAATAATAAGATAATAATCATGGTGAAATATGGATGGGACATTCATCTGAACTTTACCTACGTACTAACAGAATGTAGCTATCCATCCATCCTGCAATAAAAAAAAAAAAAAAAAAACGTTTCCAAATACAGCATAAATTAATCTGTTAAACTCATATTACACATGCACATGACATCTGGAATAAAGTAGTCTGGGTCCAGATGGCAGTTTCTTCTCCTCTTCCCTCTACCCCTCCTTTCACAAGGTTTTTTCTTTTCTTTTAAAATGCTCATTATGGCATAGCATAACAGGCCTCAAATACCGAATACTTTTCTTTTTTGTTCCCAAAGGCAACACTACATACTTCAGAGGTCAGTTTTATAATCTTCACATTTTTCTGAACCCCTGCCTGATTAGACACACACTGGAGTTAGTGACATGCGTAGAAAGTTAGCAGTGCATTAGTAGGTGCAGCATCTTATTATTTGAAACAAAACACGGTTCCACCAAACATAATAAGAAGGATCTGCCTTGGAATTAGAACTCTGTACAAACACAACATGGGCTGTACGCTGTACACAGACATGCGTACCTGGCCTGAAGTGGCCCCTGCTGACCTAGTGTGGCATGACAGGCACGCACTTCTTCAGTTTCTGTTGCCTCAGGGCCCCCGAAGAACTCCACACACTCTAAAAGGGAGTGAGACAAAATTCCCTTGCTGAGGTTCTTCAGTGTTAAACACAAATAACCTTGAAACAGAGTCTCCCTCTTGGGTACAAAGGTTGCACAGCCTTCCTTCTTGGGGCCTAGGATCTCTGCAAGCTCCTCTCTCTTGGGGGAGTTTCTCTCTCTGTGAGTACCCTGGCTACACCTGGGCCCTGAGGGCCTTTTGTCAGGCCCAGGTGCTCATTATTCATTTAACTGCTGTCTTGCTCCCCTCAAATTATATCATTGTGGGTACAGATTCCCCTTAAAGGGGCCAGCAACTGCATGACACACACACACACACACACCTCGTTTTCCTGCTGATACAACTCCATGAGGAACACGCAGTTGCCAATTCCAAACCACGCTAATGGTAAACTTTTCTCTATTCCATTTCTCTCCTCCTTTTTTAGCTTCCTTGAAGGGTTGCTCATTTTGCACCATGTTTATTTCTGCCATTAACTGGGGTGGCCCTAAGAGCTGAAATGTTGTGATTTTAAAGATCTTTCAAGCAGTTCTAGTATCCACCTTGAACAAAGCCAGTAAGGAGCTACCCAGTTCCTCCCTATCACTGGGCTGTTGTGGGCAGGGTTATCAAAGAAAAGGGAAGACTGGCACAAAGGAGGCATATGAAAAGGGCGTGTTCTCACTTCTGCCAGCTGGCTGAAGAGGGAAAGGTCTCAGATGGCTAGTACCCAGTAATTAGAGTGGATTTGTTCTACTTTTGCTATTTGTTTTTGGATACAATGCAAGCCCTGAGGAAAAGTATGAAGTAACCTATAGCTGAGATTATTTTTCCTTCCCCACCAGTTTATGCTGCCTTTCAACCAGGCAGAATTCAAAACTAAGGCTGGTCCCTCTCCCAAGCCACACTGTACCTTTCCTGACAGGCCTATGTATGAGTGACCCTCCAGCATGCCAGCTCCTTCCCCACTCCCTTTGCACAGCTCTGGAATGAGTAGATCTGCACTGTTTTGCCCTTGCTTGGCTACTGTACACTTCCTATCGTCTGGCTGGGGGACGGGCAGGGCAGCTCCATCTTCCCCTGTGGATGGGGAGTTTCCCCCTTTCCCCAGTAAGGTGATGATGGTAGATGAAGATTTCTGTTGGTTTCTTGTTTTTTCTCCCTATAACGATTCTAGACAGAAAGAAAAAGGACTCTGCAGTTCCAAACGAATCATGTCATTTTGTCCAATGCTAAATTGCCAATTTGGCTTGATACAGACATCCAGAGGCAAAACAGAGATTATCTCTTTGACCAGCACTCTGCTTGATCAGCAGAGGATCAAGCACAATGCATTCAGTTCACAGGCCCCATGCAGTGTAGACCACTGCATATTTGACAGAGACCTTTGGGACTAGGCCAGAAGGGCAAACCCAGGAACCTTCCACCTTTCCCAACTCTGACTCTAAGTAGCTGCAATTTAAAGATTAGAAAACATCTATGAAAAGTCATTATATGGCTGGAGTGAAGTTGCAGAAATATTAATATTTAACAGGAATATTAATTTACCTCCCAATTCAGAAATTATGGGACAGTCCTGTTTTACATTAACTTTGGCCAGCATCCTGTGAAGATTCATTTGCAGGTCAATGAAACAGAGCAGGGTTTATTTTGGGCCTAACGATATTGTGTCTAGACATACAGAAGAAAAGTTATCACACAGCAGTTCAGACTCACAGGGTAAAGACAGAAGCATCATGGCACAATTATTTTATCTCACAGACAAATAATGATAAAGTAGTTGATCTCTCTTCCAGTTCTGAACCCTTAAACTTCTAATTTCACCTTTCAATCTCTAGGCAAGTGGCCATGTTATAGGCAGTAAGACAATACCCACATAACATAGATTTTGCATGAATCTCTTCCATTCACCAACCAAGGTCATGGCCATTTGCAAATAGCAAATGGCTGATTAAAACAACAACAAACCACAACCTGAACTTCAGCTGCAGATAACTAAGAATCTATTTTTTTAAAAGGAGGCTTAAGAAGGAAACAGAACACACTAGCTACTAGAACAGTTCTTTTACCTTGCCGTCCATACTAGGAGAGGTACAAGCAAATGAAAGGTCTATGATACGGCAGGGACAACAGTCCATCTCCCCTCACTTTCAAGCAGTGCTGTGAAATACCTTATCATCTGTTTTAAATCACTGTCAATTCAAAGGAGGGACACTTTTCTCCTTTTTAAATCATACTGAGTAGATCTGGTTGATATTTGGGGATTTTTCAGAATTGTGTTGAAATTTGTCCTTGAAAAATTGGCGTATTTTTTCAACTTTAAAAAAAAAAATTCAATTATTTTTTTAATGAAATGTACACCATTTTTAGACCCGCTCAGCTACTGAGTTTGACTATTGTATGTGGGGATTTCATATTTGAGGTTTTATGACAACTCTTACATTTATTTTTCTGTACTTAGTCCAGGCATTGTGCCAGGACTTCTGGGGAGGAGACAGAAGAAGAGGCACTGTTTTACAAATAAAATTATTAACACAGTCCTATGCTTTTCAAAGGCTAGCAACTGATGCTCATTCCTCACGTGTTTATTACCAAATTAGATACCTGTAGGCTGGGGATGACTCTCATTGTACGTGCTTAATCATAAAATCCTCCCTAACACCAACAACAAGAGCTATTGGTTGGGTGTTATTACTTATATCTGGGCTACAATATATAGGGGTCAGCATCTCAGAATGTCATAATCATTATCCCTTTCCCTTATCAGTTTTAAATTCTATGTATAACTTGTTTAAAAATGATAGAAAAGGTCAGTTTACATTACTTGTACTTTAAGTTTCCCCAAACTTCTATATCACTTGTGTAAGCGCTTTTATTATACCATTCGCTATGCTGCAGTTCAAGGAATAACTCATGGATGACATCCAAAACTAGTATTATGAAACGAACACATGCACAATCCCTGTGATCATGCTGGGAAGCAAAGTCAGACAAAGCTTTCTGATCTGGATGAGAAAAACACTTTTAGCGTTTTAGTGCTTTTAGTGTTTTCAGCATAAGTTGCATACTCTTCCTGGGGCTCAACCGAGTTTAGACTTGAAATGTCAGGGGGGTTTTTTTGTTTTTTTTTAAGAAAAAAACAAAAGTCTGGATGGAAAAGTGGGGAACGCATAGATTTTCTTAAGAACAAATACAAACATTAACTTGCAAGGTCAAACACTTAACTGTAATAGCCTTTTGCTAGTGGCTAAGAGACAGAAATTTACTCAAATGATATTGACTAGATTTGTTTCATTGTCCACAATGAATGAAATGCATAAAATGAAACAACATAAATTGTTTAAAAATATTAGGGTTATGATCATATACACTTATCTGCCTCTGCCAAGTAGGTTTGCGGAACAGCCTAGATTTTCGCAAATCATCCAACATGCTAATAACATGGACTAAATTTTAAAGAATGTATGATAAATATATTTGTATATTGTCAACATCCCTTCATGCAAAGAAGGGATTTTAAAAAAGTCTAAAAAGCAGAATACATTTAGACCTTTTAAAACACTAATTTAACAAAATATGTTCAGAAATTAATGTAGCATATAATGAATATATATAATTTGCGAACCCAGTTTACGATTGGCAATGACCTGGGAGGCCCTTTTATGGGCTCAGTGAATGATAAGGCAGAAAGAAATGACTATGGTATCCGGAAGGGAGCCTGTTATGACACTTACTGGCAAGGAAAATATCAGAGTTGGAAGGTCATATAAATTGCTAGACATGGAGACAAGATCTGTCAAAAAGACAAACTACCCAGCAATTTTAACCTATTGACTAGGGCTGTCCATGTCGACATAATGTTAATATCTATTACAACCCCATCACAAAAAAAGCTGTGTAGTGGGAAGAGAAGCTTCATCCACTCTCTTCATATAGAACAGATCTTCTAGTAAGAAGTGGCTTAAGGAAATATTTTCTCCTCAACCATTTGATCCCAGCCCCTCGAAAATTTAAAGTTGCAAGTGGAGATTTATTACTAAAGTAAAAGCATCAAAACTTAGTTCTTTTACCACTACAGGCTCTGCTGGAGCTTTCACAATATGGATTCCCCGACATTTAGATGATTTAAAAAAATTGCTCTCATCTGAAAGTAGAACCTCTTATGAAATAGTGAAATATTTAAAAATACGAAGTACTGCATTTTCTTGCCAAGAAATGAAATATTTTTTCAACGTTTTAAATTTATTTGCAATGTTATTTGTCAAACACACACAAAATATAAAAGTCAACTGTGGAGCTATGACTGGCACCTCCATAATATACAGCTATGTTGCTGATTCGTAACGTATGCCATTTGATGGTTTTACTTATACTTTATTAATGAACTGCAAATCTGTCCAGATTGCAACTGTTCTTGCAAGAAGACTGTCCTAATCCTCCATTGCCCTGTACCATCTTACTACTTTTTGTCGCATCTTCTCCTAGCTTAGTTTGAGCAGTATTTGGAGGAAAGGCCTCCAAGAAGGGCTAAAGGGAGTAGTGTTAGTGATTCAATAGGTGGAATTCTTCCCTTGGAGTCAAAATACTGAACAAGCAGTCCAGGGAGACTGTAAGGGGCCCTATGCTGGTAGGGTGGTTTTGGAGCATGTGGGTGTATGTGTATGTTTTTTTTATGAGACAAGGCCTCTCCACTCAGGAATTCATTTCACCATTGATCCAACAGAGTCAGTTGACCTTCAAAAGGTAGTGAAGTCCGGACTCCACTGAATTCAATGGCAGAATTCCTATTGACATCAGTGGAGTACTTCACCTATGGCGTACAGCCCACCCTGAGTGAATAGTTTTTCTAATGGTGTAATACGGGGTACATTTTAATCTTTACAACTTAATTTTAGCATCAGCCTGTAGATCAGTTAAAGAATAGAAACACTGATTTGTGAATGGTTTTTTTTGCAAATAAGAGCACTGAGTTCTCTAGATTTATGAGGGTATATTATGTTACTCAAGTATGCAGAGAACTGTTAGACATTTGTGAATTCAAAAGTTATACATATTTGAACATGAATGACTATTTATCCCAAAATTCATTCCAACAGTGAATTATCCGTCACTTGTTTTTGTTCTGGTAAGAAGTTTCAGTTAGCTGTTCAAAAACAGTGTTGTGCAGCTTGAGTGAACAACTACACAGCATGCAAAACTAATAATGAGAATTCAAACCAAAGAGTTCATTAAAAAACAATAGGTTGAAAACTATTAATCAGAGCTTTTTGGTAAGTACTTTGGAATAACATGTACGTTTACAGCAATAAGGTCTAGCTCATGAAAGAGTAGCTATCCAAATGGGGTAGTTGATGTTTTCAAGCATCAAAAAAAATTTATGAGTTTGGGGATACCAGTTTTCTGGTTGTAAGGGGAAATTGTGCCTGTGTAATTGCTGCTCTCTTAAATTTTAACTGGTTTACAAGTTCCAGAGTTACAATAGTAAGGATTAATATACTGTCTTCTAATGAGAATTTTACAAATACATTAGAAGCAAGAGAAAGACCAATGACAGAGTAGGCCCACTGCTCTATGAGGAGGGAAAGACAATAAAAGAAAACACAGTGATGGCCGAAGTGTTAAATGCCTCTTTTGTTTCAGGTTTTTTATTTACTAAAAAAGTTAGTGGTGATTAGATGACCATCAGTGTAAATGGAGCAGGATCTGAGGCTCAAATAGGAAAAGAACAAGTTAAAAAATTACTTAGACAAGTTAGATGTCTTCATGTTGACAAAGCCTGATGAAATACATCATCAAATACGTAAGGAACAGGCTGAAGAGATCGCTGAGAACTCATGGAGAAGAGGAGTGATCCCAGAGGACTGGAAAAAGGCAAATGTAGTACCTATTTATAAAAAGGGGAGTAAGGACAACCCAGGGAATTTTAGAGTGGAATTTTAGCTGGTACCCAGAAAGAAAATGGAGCAAATAATTAAACAATCAATTTGTAAGCACCTAGAAGACAATAAGGTGATAAATAAGTCAACATGGATTTGTCAAGAAATACTATCAGATAGTATTGATAGTATCTCATGACAGTCTCATAAACAAACTAGAGAAATATAGCCTAGACAAACCTACTTTAAGGTGGATGCAAAACTGGTTGGAAAAGCGTACTCGGAGTAGTTATTAAAGGTTCACAATCAAGTTGGAAGGGCTTATTTAGTGGGGTCCCAAAGAGATCTGTCCTGGGTCTGGTTCTATTCAATATCTTCATAACTGATTAGATGATAATAAACTGGGAGGGGTTGCAAGCACATTGAAGGGCAGAATTATAATTCAAGGTGATCTTGACAAACTGGAGAAATAGTCTGAAATAAATAGAATAAAATTCAGTAAGGACAAATGCAAAGTATTACACTTAGGAAGGAATAATCAATATACCTTCCTCTGAAGCATCTACTATTGCCCACTCTCAGACAAGCTACTATACTAGATGCACCACCGGCCTAATCCAATATGGCAATTCCAACCATTTTCCTCAACCTTCAGACCTGCCAATGTGTGACACAAGCAACTGAAATGTGTGGCAGATGACTAAATTGTGGATCACCTGAAATTTGTAACATGTGTGCCATAATTAGCGGGTAAATGGATTTTAATTATAAACCCTGTTTTAAAGGTTGCGTTCTCACTCACTGATTCTCTCATACACTAGGTTTTTTTTTCCCCTTAAAGAAATATGGAAAATGGAAATTACATCATGGGACAATTATAAGGACCCCTATCGTGGATTGTCAACAGGGTTTGAACTCTGGACCTTCAGATTCCCAGAACACTTGAGATTCTCTAGCACTTGAAGTAAGGGAGCAACATTTCATGAAGCAAGCAAGCAAACAAATATTCCTACTCATAGTAATCAAAATTTACAGATAGGCAAAGTAAGAAAATTTTATGCTTGAGAACTTTAGAGTTTAATTGTGTATTTTGACAAGTGATTTTGACAATTTGTGTTTTTAAGGGTTACAAAGTTTTCACTTTTTTATATCTCAGTGTCTACTGTCACCAAATACCTATGGTCTCATCTCCACCCCCCCAAAGTTCCTGGTACAAATATTCAGAAGGGTATCTAATCAAGTTAGTGGGGGTGGGATGATGGAGTGACGGGGGTGATGGAGTGACGGGGGTGGGATGATGCTGACTCAGGAGTCTACGTTACCTAATTGATATCTAAAACCACTTCTGTGAATATTTGTTGAGGGGAAAAAATGAATCCACTTCAGCTGTGTTTGTTTTATGTTAATATTCCAGTCAACCAGTCTATTGTTCAAATAGCATATATTAAAGGAATTTCAGAGGGTACTGGCTTAAAGCGAATCCTCAAGATTCTTAGGAATTCCCATCTCCTGAAAAAGGCACATTTCTAGTACATGAGTCAGGAACCATATTAAATGGTGCTTTTCAGAGACCAAGAGCACCATGCCATCTAAAACCCAGACTGCATGGCTATATCTACACTAAAGAAATCTGTAAGAACTTTCTACCAGTGCTAATATCCATTCAGTTGCACCGGTGGTAGTCTTAGCAAAAAGGGATCTCTGGCTACCAAAAACACTTTTTGAACCACTGTATCATGTTCTGTATCACTGATGTGGAGTTTAAAAAAAAAAAAAAAAAAAAGCATGAAGCATGAAGCATGTTTACACCAGGGCTGCTAATGATGCTAACACCACTAGAGATGAACAGATAATGCAAAATTGTGACAACATGGCCCATAAAGCTTCGCTGATGTGACCCAACTTCAACCTCATTCTTACCCTGTGCTAGTCCACATGGAAATTCCAATCTTCCCCTGAGACAACTCAGTAGCATGTATGGAGAAAGTTGATTTGACTCAGTTTATATCAATGAATGGAAATGTTGATTAGGAGGAAAAGCTCTATGGCTTAAAGCTTCCAAGCAAAACAGTTTTTTAAAAAATCTTTATATTCTATCACACACATAGCATGGTAAAGTAAGCAAAACTGACCGATTCCTAATCGCAGCAAGGACAGTTTAAAACTAAACGACAAGGCTTCACACTGCTCAGTTTGAAAGATGTCAGATAAGACAACAACAAATAGGTTGGGCTTTACACTTATTCTTTCTTAGGAGAAAAGAAACAACAAAGGTATTTAAAATTAAATAGGACATTCACAATTAATCTGCTTTTTAATTAACTTGCTCTGCTGCTGTAAGTGATTCTGCATTTATTCTCATTCTCTCGAAAATTCCAAGTGCTATTTCTGACCTGTGATTTACTGTTGCTGTACATCTTTATAAGCAGTGCTTTAGTTTAAGTGGCAGTTGCATATTAATTACAAAGTTAATTATGTGCCATGTAATCATGCTGTAATTCATTAGTTTACTCTACAGTGTGAAAGTATAATGCTAAACAGAAGACCTGATGCAGAGTATTTCAGTTATTTATATTTCTGTATCAAATATTCCAACTATTAACTAGAAGACACTGAACATTCCTAAGGAATCCTACACACAAAATACTAGCCTGATCCTGCTAACAGTTATGCATGTAACTTTTCTCATGCAAGAAAAGTTACTCAAATGTGTGAAAGTTAGCAGTTAGGACCTGCATCTGATATGTGTGAGTTTACTTCCTTATTGCATATAAGATCAAGGGGGACAATATTCATTAAGTGGTAAGTTATTTTAAGTGCCCAGCTTGAGATGTCTTACAGGGTCCTGATTCTCAGTCAGGCAGTCAGGGCTTTCTGAAAAATCAGGCTCCTTCAACACCTAAAATCACTGGCCACACTTGAAAATATAGGCATTTTGTCATTCTTAGTTGTTGACCTTTTGCATGTAGTACTCAACACCAGATACTTTATTAGTGGGCCTGCCTGGAATGTGCTAAGAATTAGAATTGACGTTTGCATAGCTATCTAAATAGGTTTCTCACCACAGATCTATGTTTGCCAAGAGAATTATTGAACACAAAAGCAAATAAAATATATTTAAGAAAAAGATAATGATTTCTCGATGAAAAATGAACTGTGCACAATGCCATAAAGCTCTTTCTTCTCCCCACTTTCATTATTCTTGGAACTATCTAACTCATCCTAATCAATAGCCACAGAAAATTAATTTTTACAAAATTACTCTTAGTCAAGAAGCGTTCTTCAATTTTGAACATATTTTCCCCCTAAAACTAATCCAATATTTCCTGTTCTTCCTCAGGGAGTGCGGTTTTCCAGGGCTAACTCTTCACAAATTTTAATGTTTTTCTTCCTCACAAGCTATCACTGCTTTGCAAAATGATGCCCTTTATGTGGCATTTAAAAGTAAACGTAAGTAATAGTATCTCTTCCTAAAAGACCACCATAAAATCCACAATAAAAAGTAGCTCTGGCTCTTTTTAGTAAATTATCACTTAGTGTAAGACTACAGTCAGAAAAATCACTATATAAATGAGTTATACTCTTACATCACGTATCTGCTCTCTGTATGTTTGAGCTATCACTGCTTACTCTATTACCAACAAATAAACTAAAAACGTTTACTACTGTTAGCCCTGCAGAATCAACACACCTAGTGAGTTAGCTGCATTCTATCCTGGCTCTTGCATCAGGAAAAGAATTGTCAGTTAGCTTCTGATCGCAGAATCTTTATTACCATTGACTATATTGAAAGGCCAAAGGAAAGTCACCTTGATAATTTGATCCAAAATTAAGTTTGTAGCATTGGAAGTTACAAAAAGTGCTTTATCTCTTTTGAACTGAACAAGTTTCATATTAGGTTACTGGAAAAGGATAAAGATCCTGTACTGTTTTTTTTATAGAGGAATTATGACATTTAAACTTAGACTGTAAAGTGTTTTCTATTTTCAAATTGTTATAGTTTGAGGGCAGAAATTTCAGTTGGGATATAAATATACACATATACAAATATATCGTGGTGGGTGTGTGTATATCAATTATTTGCTGCCAGTACAAAACACACAACTGATTTCTTATTTTTACTTGGGATCTATGCAAACATGTTTTGTGTTCTCTAGCAACAGACAAAAAATAGATAACTTTTTTCAGACTCAAATGAACATGGATGGTACACAACCCAGTTAATAGTTTTAAAAAAGAGTTAATTTCAAGCTCTTTTAGAAAAAAGGAAACTTTTGCCCAATACAAAAACAAAAAGACAAATCTGTACAGAAATTAATTTCACTTTCACAGTTGAATAAACTATCACAACAGCCAAGAAAAATGAAAATATAGGACAGTGTCTCATTTAGTAACAACCACAAAAGTTTCATATTGATAATATAAAGTAGGTATTTTGCTGAACTGCTTAATGCAATTATGGTATACAAACAGCTGGTTTATAGATATTACAGATTCACTGCTGCCTTCAGTTTGTATTTTGGATCACAGACCTGCTGCATATATATATATATATAGAGAGAGAGAGAGAGAGAAGGCACATGATGTGGAAAGGCATATATCTAAATTTCTAATAATATAGAATCCAACAGTGTGTGACCTAATGATATAATGCATGATGATACATCCAAAGAATATCAAAACAAACAAAAACACATTTTTTAAAATATCTAAGTTGTCTATAGCAGGAGACATACCAGTTCACTATCTTGCAAATGATGAAAGTTAATGGATGAAGTCTGGATTGTTCAAACAAGTCAAGGGGAGTTAGGTGAATTTCAGTGAGATTTGACTGTCTAATTCCCTTGGGCTCCTTTTAAAATCCTGCCCATTGTGTTTACTAAAAGCGACACTTTTTGTTAATGAATATTTCCCTCTACCTTTGTAAAAAGCAAGTTTATAAGAACGCTAGGAATGCTGATGAAAATTATACTCTCATGAAGAGCGCCCAATGAGAAATTATATGGGCTAACTCAAGAAAGCTTTTTATTTTCATCAGTTTTCCTTTTGGACATTATTTGCTGTAGCTAGAGTACTGAGGCTTTCTCTTAGCAAACCCCAATGGTGACACTTCAATCTAAGGCAACTTGAAGTAAAGCCTCAAACTGCTCCAATGTACCTACTTCAGCTGTAGGTAAGGTGTCCTGCTACGCATGTAGCAAATTGTTCTATAAAATCAAAAAGAGATCATACTATAAAAGAGGAATCCAATGTATTTCTACTTATTATTACTAAATTACTACTAAATTATTTTATTAAGAAACACACATATAAAGAAGCCTCATTTCCAATACTACTTAGCCATAGCTTCCTACGTCCGTGAGTTCTTAAACTGTACACAGCACTGTGTATCTGAGCACATAAGATAACAGTTTCAAAAGCACCTAAGTAACTTAAGAGCCAAAGGGCTCATCTACCACTTACAGTGCTGCAGCACACCGGTACAGTTGTGCCACTGTAGTACTTTGATGCATCTGACGAAGTGGGTTGCAGCCCACGAAAGCTTATGCCCACAGACATTTGTTAGTTTTTCAGGTGCTACAGGACTCTCGTTTTTGCTGTAGAACTTTGTGAAGATGGGAGTCGGCATAGGTCCTCCACCTCCCCAAGAGGCAGTAGCTATGTCAACAGAAGTCCTCTTATTGACTAGCACTGTCAACATGAGGGGGTTAGATCGGTACTACCCCCCTGAGCGATGTAGTTATACCAATATAAGTTGGTAGTGTAGACCAAGCCTAGGTCTTATTAACTTTTATTGAGATGTAGGTGCCAAAGGCCCAGATTTGTAAAGATATTTACGTGTTGCTATGCTCAGAGTTGCAATGTCTAACTGATTTAATAGCTTAAAACTAATTTTCAAAAGGGATTTAGGCACTTAAGAACTAAAATCCAATTGACAATTGAGATTTTAGGCTCCTAAGTGCCTAAATCCTTTTTGAAAATGAGTTTTAGGCTCCTAAATCCGCTGGGCATTGCAATAACAAGTGCAGCAATGCTTAAATACCTTTAAAAATCTAGGCCTATGTGCCTAAGTCACTTTTGAAAATGGAAATTAGGCTCCTAAGTCACGTTGCTGCTTTCAAAATTTTACCCATAGTTCAAGAAGCAAGTTAGGAAGCATTGCTACATTCATTCAGTAGTATTAACTTTACCAAAATAAAAATTAATAGATTAAAATTTCTGACAGAAAGAAAATTATCCTAATTATCACATGATCTTTTGTTTTCAGTTTCCAGGAACTAAACCCCAAACCTTCTGAAAAATCCTCGTCCATTGATGTTTCCTATTTACAATTACAGAAATATTTCTTTTTTAAATATAAATGAGCAAAATTCTATTTGCCCACTAGTAAAATGTATGTATATTTACTGCCAACAGCCATCATAGTAAGGGTCTGGTAAATACACATACATAAGATCATAACATATTATTGGGTGAGAGGAATCAGACCAGTGGTTAGGATGCTAGCCCAGGGGTGTGGGAGACAGAGCTCCGTTCCCTACTCCGCCTTTCTTTCTGACCTTGGGAACGTCTGTACAGCGCAGCAATGGGCACTACAGGGGTGCAATTTCTGAAGTGTACTAACATATTGTGCACTAATTGGTCCACATAGTCCTGCTGGCATGCACAAAAGTTCCCTACAACACTTTGCACTTGGGAACTTTTTGTATGCACCAGCAGGGTCTATGTGAACCAAGTATCATGCAACACATTAGTGCGCTTTAGAAATCACACCCCTCGTGAGCACTGCCACACTGAGATATACCCTCAGTCTTCCTGTGCCTCGGTTTCCCATCTGTAGAATGTGGATAATAGCACCTCCCTAACTCATAAGGGTGTTACAAGAATAAATGCATCAAATATTGAGCCACTCAGGTACTACAGTAATGGGAGTCATAAGTATCTACTATAGATACACAACAATTTAAGTATACACAAGTATTTTTTTTTAATTTACTAAATATGTCTGTTAGAAATAGATATAAAGCTGAATGACAAAATTTCACTGCAACAGAATTTCCTACAAGAGTTAGTCAATGGTGCAGGATACATTGTTTGTATTTCCTTGTGCTTTATTAATTACCTTAAATTACATAAAAATTAAAGGCAAGCAGATTATTTAGGCCCTTTGCCCCATCAGGGAGTTTATTCTAGTATAAATTTCCTAAGAGCACAGAAATATTAAAGTTTGGGCATAACCATTAAGACATTCTATTTTTGCCACAGTATACTCATAATAGAGGAGAGTACAGCTGATTTACAACTCTAAAAATAAACAGAATTGCAAATCTCTCACACAAATCTTCCTTATCACCCTGCTAGGGATGTGCAGGCATGTAATGAATTCTCTGGAACAGACAGGCCACCACCTCTCCTCACCTTCGCTAACACAACACTTGCGCTTCTAATTTGCTGGCGGATTGCTGCTTAGCTGTCCTTCTGTGTCTGTTATGCTCAAACGCTTTACAGCTAATTCAAAGGAAGTCTAATATATACCAACTGCTGTTTACAAAGCAATCTTTAGCTCTGAACTGATTACCAACCACTGGGCAATCAAGATGATACACTCTTTTACTTAATTATTGGCATCTGGATGAGAACTATTATTGTTAAACAAGAAAGGGCTCCATTGTTTAGCAGTTCCCAGTGAATCTGTAATGTAAAGATTTGTTATTAAAAGGCTTATTTCCACTAATGAAACTCTAAAACTAATTTTCCCCTTCAATCATCTTTTTTTAATGTTAACTAGACCTGGGCCAAAACCACAAATCTGGATCTGATCGCCTCAGAATTGAACAGTTTGGGTCCATCTCCAATACTGCACACGTGAGCTGCTGCAACTTAATTTCTCCCCACTACGCATCTAGTTTTTATTTGCACTCACATAGTTGTTGCAATGCAAAACTGTGAGGAAGATACAGGAACTATGACGAAGATGCTGTGCGGAACTTAAAATCTAAATTACCCAGACAGAATTGTTCAGACAATATGCAGTAAGAGGACAAAGTCCCCATTCTTCTCCAAACAAAAGCAGCACATTTGTTATAAATTTAGGAAGCCATGCCTTCTGGGATCTGGTTTTATGTTGAAATTACTTTTTGCTAATAACTGCATTCATCCCCCAGTAAAAGCCTTCTCCGTAGGCCTGACGTCTCCCATTATGCTTGGTAGCGCCCAGGGTTCTTTCACATGAGCTCACTTTCCCAGAGCACTTTCCTTATATTCAAGATGGGGTCCAACAGGCCACTTCTACCTCAGTTCAATTACCTTGTAGCCTCCAACAGAGATTCCTCACCTGCTAAGAAGGTGATGCAACAGGAGAAATGTTTCACTCTCAAAATGTGAGTGCCCTCTAATGAGTGTCACCAGAGAGCATACAAGACCTTCCACTAGTGTCAGCTGAATGTGTATTTATCTGTGACTGTGGTCTGTATGCAATGACTATAATATTTTCCCATAATGCACCATCAAGCACGGAAAAGCATTGCCAATCATCAGTGGACTGATAGCTAAGTGGACTGATAATAGTACTGATAGCTCAGAAAATTGGCACTAATATCTTTTGTCTCGTGAAAGAAACCACAAAACCAATACAAAGTGAAAAGCAGTCAACATGGATGCATGTTGCTGCTACGTAAGGGCTACTTGCTGAGCAACATTGAACGTCAAGGCTCAAGATGTACATTGAAACATAGGGTGCAGGACTGGAAGGCACCTCTTGCTCACTGAATACAGTCCCCTGGCATAAGCAACCCCATTATATAATCCCATTCATAAATTTATCAAACTCTATCTCAAACCTAGCTCAGTGGTTTGCCCACACTACCCCTCTCGGAAGGCTCTTTCAGAACCTCACTCCTCTGATGGTTATTTTTAGGCTTGGCAGAATTCAATGTTTGTATATACAATTTCGATGGATAATATCGATGTTTATTTTTAAGCCTTTTTTATTTTTATCAATTTAAATGTTCACAATTGTGGCAAATTATTGGGGGGCAGACAATTATTTAATGATAGTATATATTATGCTTCAAAAAGTTAAAGCTTTTTAACTGTTAAAACAAAAACTGTCATTATATGTCAAAATTTTTGCCTTGAATTATACTCTAATAAATTCTCACACAGCATATTTCTTATTGTGCTTACCTGTAAATTTCAGTTTTTGTCAATGGAAATACTTTTTGTTGGTTTTTCTATGGATGGGAAATTGCCGTTTATTGACATTCATCAACAAAAATGTAATCCTTCCAAGTGTAGTTAATGTGATGGAGTATTGACTAATATGAAAAAAATTTAAGTAAGATACGTAAGCACAAATTAGCACAACAATTCGTGCGTTCATACAGCAAGGACATTTTGTAACACTCATCTCAAATCTATCAATATACCCAATTCTGCTGTGAGTATGCAGGAGAGTGAAACTATTATTGTGTGAAAAGATCCAGATACACACTAAGCAAGTAAAATGTGGTGCATGACTGCCAAATAGGTAAACTGAGAAATGTCCTACTGATTCAGGTTCCAAAACTGCTGATCCATCTATTACACACTTACTGTAATCATGAATCTTGTAGTGTGCCTGGCAGCAGTGCTTGCAGCTGATGCCTCAGGGTACTATTCTAACTTACTGTAGAGCTTTTTTGTCAGCTCATGATGGCAGTTCCTTCTAGACTAAGTAGCATCCATAGCAACCTTTGTTAACAACGTAGAAATAAAATTATATTAATATTTTAAACTAAGAACTTGGATGGAGAGGGGTGCGTGTTTATCTGTTTGGACTGAGGTCTACAAGAAGCAAATGAAAAATCAACTAATGGCCATTAATAAACATAACAGTGCTCTGGGAATGAGTTACACCATTTACACAAAGGGGCAATATAGGCCGTTGTACACTCACAGTCTTTATGCTCTATATTTTATGGGAAGGAGTGGGGTGCCAGGGAAAGCTGAACTACAGCAAGCTGTCCATTAAAGAACAGAGTAACTTACACGGGTAAGTGCTGGAGGTTGAACAGTTTTATTTAAAAGGTCAAATGGGAAGATGGACACAGGTAGAAGATCAGCTAACAGACTGGTTCACATTATGCGGTAGAGAAGAACAAGATTGAGAGGCTGTGTACAGGCAGAATCTCACAGGAGGTGGTGCACTTGTTTACAGAGAGCTGGTTGGAAATTTTCTATCCAAATTATTTGCATATGGAAAACTCATTTTCTGCAAAATCAAAATATTCCATTCCTCTGCAGCCCACCTCCAGGCTTCCAGACTGCCTGGCTGCAGGGCAGCCCACTGGATGGACCACCCTCTCAGGGCTCCCGAATCCTCAGCAGCTCAGAAGTCTTGGGAGCCCCAATTCCCATGTTCCCCATCTCCCTAGCTTAGGAGACTTGGAAACATTTGGAAAAGGTCAGATGAAATGTTGTTTTGGCTTTTTCTAAACAAAACTTTGGCATTCCTGTTCTGTAGGAATTTTCAACTTGTTGGTTTTGTGTTCTGGTTTGGAATGATATTTATTATTATTATTATTTTGGAATTTCCCATGTAATGAGAATCCCAGTTTCTGTCCAGGTCTCAACGTAAAGCATCCCTCATGAAGCTGGGTATAATGACGCAAAACTATCAACTGCATATTTACTGCAATGATTGAAAGGAAAGTATCTAGAAGGCATCATCACTATCAAGATAGCAAAATTAGGCAAGTCCCCAAAACACTGAATACCTTCTAAAAAGTGTAGAAAGAGCTAAATCCTGTTTTTCTGAAGATTTCCTTTTCAAAGGGAAGGAGGGGGGCGGGTTGTTCTTTAGATGGGACATTTTGCATCAAGTTCTCATCAGACATGAATGTTCATTCACGTGCAACAATCTTACAAGAAGAGGCTTACAACAGGAAAATTTGACAATTTTAAACTATAACCATGAAGTAAACAAAACAAACAAAAAAAAAGTCTTTACAGCTGAAGCAGAAAGTTGCAGAAAGTTGATGGTGTATATCCCCTCAAGGTCAATAGTTCAAATGTGGCCTAACTCAGCAGTGACCAAATGCTGTTACCCTCTGTTTGTTCAATGGCCTATGTGAGATGAGTTGGGTTTATGGCCTCTGTCCTGTTTTTACTGAGCCGGTGTCCATGTCACAGAAACCACCGTCACAAGAGACCTTAATTGGGAGTTGCAGCAGAGAGGTCAAGGACCCCATGGGTGTAAAGGTTGACTGCACAGATTAAGGATGCAGGCCTTTTAGATCAGGGTTAAGGTACTTGGGTTCTTGTTGTCTGGATAAAGAGCATTTCAGTCTCCAGAGCTTACAGCCACATGCCTATCACAAGAACGGAAATCATTTACAAATGGAAACAATGAATAAAGAAAGTTTATCATTTAATTTAAATTTAGCCATTTCCTTTATAATTACCTGGGGGAGGGGGTATGTGGGTGTTTAGGCCCATTTTATGTCTTACAAAATGGTATTATTAAATATCAGTATGATGCCTCAGAGTTCATCCAGCTTGAAGGGCAGAGGAATGATTCTATGGACATGGAAACATGCTCAGAGCCATACCACAACCACTACAAACCAGTAGTAGGCACTGAAAGTCATATACTGCTTATTGAAGTTTCACTTAACACCGATACAAAGCTACATTTAAGATAGGGGAGCTGTATTCCCTTCGGAAAGAAAGAAACTTCTACTCTAATTATATTTTCTCTCTTTCAGTACTTGAAGCCTGTAATTCACTTCCTGGAAAATGACAGCCTTTCAAAGATTTGCATGGTCTTTGGCGTGGCAGCAGATGCATGAGTGCATCTGCTGGAAGAAAGAGGAGTCAGAAGAGGTCATCACAAACAATATAAAATTATTTTAGACAACAGGATTTAATCTCCCATTAACTTCTGCATTCCAAGGCAGGCTGTGGAGAAACAGCAATGGATAGTTCAGATAATTTAGAGTTGATTCTAAGAAAGAATGGGTCAGTGTAAGGATGCACATAAATCAACTTTTTAATGTCCTGTCCACATGATCAGTGAGTACCAACCATGGTGTAAGTGTATCTTATCCACAAAGCAGCCTTGGAAGCCAGGTCACTTCCCTTCAGCCTTTGATCCACTTGCTGTGCAATTCTTCCTTATCTCACTGAATGAGAAACTCCTTTTCCAGTGACTGACCTTCACCTACTATGGCACCATCTGTCCAGCATCACCCTAGTTAATTAAGGTTTCTTAACTGCCAGGAATGTAGTGTAGTTTCCTGGACAGGACTTGGTACTGAAAGTCAGGAGACCTGAGTCTTGTTCCCAAGCCTGCCACTTACCTGCAAATCACTTCTCCTCACACCCTTGTCTAGACAGACTGTAAGCTCTTTGGGCATGGGACTGTCTCTTATTAGACCTTTGACCAGTACTTAGCATACTGAGGTCCTGATCTTAATTGAGGCCTCACATAATATAATATGAATAATAATGTTATTTGGATATCACCTCTCCTTTGTTAGATCATAGCATAACCTAAAGCAAGGGTTCTCAAACTTTTTTTGCTGGGACCCTCTTTGAAAATATTTCAGGCTGTGATAACCTCCCGCCCCGCCCCCCCAAAGTGAAGACCTCCCCCCATGCCAGGCCACCTTTACTGGCATGCACAAGGGCTGGCAGCTCACGAGCCCCCCGTAATAACCTGATTACCCCCAGAGTGGTTGCAACCCCCAGTCTGAGCACCCCTGACCTAAATCAATGTCTATAACTCATTGAAATGACTAGGGTAAAGAAAATTGGGAAAATCCCTGCATCTTTAGCAACAAGCTCAATGCTCCCAACAGCCAAGCGAGGGGACATCCATAATAAGATAATACTTATCTTACACTGAGACCTGGTCTACACTATTGCCGGCTGTCAATAGGCAAGCTACATTATGTACATTATGTAGCTTGCGTATCTACCGTCAATGTACTTACATTGACGTACCGCGGTGTCTTCATGGCACTGCGTCAACAGGAGACCCCCTCCCGTCGACGCAGCCTTACTACTTTTGGGAAGGTGGATTACCGGCGTTGACCGGAGAGGCCATCTGGGATCAACTGAACAGGTTTACACTACCCACTCAATCGATCCCACTGTGGAGTCTGCAGTTTAGACAAACCGAGAGATAACCAGCCCCACGAAGATTGCCAGCTCTCATTCTGTGCTGAACCCAGCATGCATTATGATGGCGATAAATGCATCAAACAGGGGAGTCTCTCTGAGTAATGTGTCAGCCTAGAAGTGGTCTTTAGAAAACAAAAACAAAAACAAAACCAAGAGCACACCATTTCAAATCTGGGCAACACAGCATAACAGTGAACACACATGAACACCTTGTAATCATGTTTCAGCAGGGGACTGTGGCGGCTAAAATTATCATCAGTGCTGTGAACACTGGAACATTACACTGAAGATGGAGATCGTAAACCAAGTGAGACCAGCTGTCACAGAACCTAGGAAAAGAAAAGCTATTTTATGGTAGCATGTTGAATTACCTCACTTAGCTTGGCTATTGGGAGGTTATTCAACATGTGCTGCAAAAGATATGGGTGCTTTCAGAATTCAATTTCCAGGCCACCTATAGAAATAAAAGAGAGATACTTCTAACCTTTAAAATTGCTCCCAGTAACCTCTCTCTTTTCACAATGCTGATTACTCATTACCCAAAGTTATGATTTTCTGTCCTCTAGTAACGCTACCATATGGCCCCTTGCTAAAGCACCAGGAAAAAACAGTATTAAGAGTTATGTTTAAATGTTCATCTATTCAAACATCTTTGCCATTTTAGTAAAGCAAACGAAAAGAAAAACTGCACACCAAACTAAGGTCCCACATAGAAAAGTGCACCATCTACTGAATATAATTCAGATATAGAACTATTATCACACCTGTAAAGACACAGAAAACTAATGCAGGTAAAACTATAAAGTTGTTTTGCTGTAGTCTGCTTTTGTATTCACATAGACTTACGTTCATTAAGGAACTTATTGCTGTGGTGCCAAAACAAGCAGAACATGTGAATTACTGAAGACACTAGAGTCAATTCTTGAGCGTTAGCTAACTGGTCACTTGTATATAGGCAAGGTGGGAGATTTCTGATAAACTAGGTCCAATCTACACTACACATCGACTGTGTCTGCAGCTTGTAGTATATTTTAGACTAAACTGTGTCCTCCAAACTGTGCTAAAGTCTTCTAGTCTTAGAGACCACCCAGTTGACCAAAGCACATTACATCTGCCTACCTCCACCAGCAAAATGCCTCATGTGATGAACTACGAGATAACTGCATTATTCTTATGAATATAATGGGTGACTCCGTTTTCCTGTTCGATTTGGCATCACTCGTTGCCTGCCCAAATGCATAGAGTTGAATCAAAGGAGGCTATAAAGGGGTTGTAAGAATCAAGCAGGAATGGTAAAACAATTAAATAGATAAGACATTCTCAGGTACATACCTTCAAAGCAGCTAATGGGGCCATCACAAAGGCTGAGACCCTGAAGATCAAAGGATCTTGACCAGATAAAAGATAGCCCTGGCAGAAAAGAAAGAGGGGTGGGGAGTGGTTGGTATTCCATGAGGCTGACACAGAACTGGGTCTGAGGCAGGAGTTGCAGGCTCTCTTAGCAGGGTCTAAGCCTTTAGGCCAAGAGAAGCTAAAGGCTAGGTAAGATCCATGAGGTTAGGCCTCTTCTTGTGTTATTTCTAACCCGTGTCTCTCAGTTCTGTATTCCTACTGGTAACATTAAACAATACTGTCTGAGAAGGCTATGTGGTCCCTACTTATTTTGCACTAGGCTAAAGAGAAATTCCCAGTACGGTTCAAACACTAGTCGGACCTGCTGAAGTAGCCTTGGTTGGTACTTATTTAGACTTAGAATGTAACATCTCCTGTGCCTAGTGGCAGAAGGCCATTTTCCCCATAGCTGTCCGTCCACAGCAAGATGTTTGACTCCATTGTAAGATGTCTTAATGACAGCAGCATCCTTTTCGACTGTCCTGTGATAACGCCTTCTTTGTCCTCCATGCCTTCTCTTCCCTCCAGGTGGAATCCAATCTAAGATGTACCTTGTGGTTCTACCACAGGGTAGCCTGATGACATGGCCACACCACCATACCCATGCCTGTCTAATTACTGAATCCACCGTTTGCTTACCTATGAAGGGCAGCACTTCCATGTTAGTTACATAATCTCTCCAATACGTTCCCAAGATTCTTAAAACACTGGTGGAATGCATTCAGCTTCTTGTTGTGTACTTCCACCATCTGCCACATTTCTGAGGCATACAATAGTATTGGAAGGCAAATAACATTGTACAATCTCATTTTAGTGTGTGGATGTATCTTCTTACTTTTCCAGATGTTTGACAAATGGGAAAACGATCCACTCGCTGGCTTTAGCGATTCCTGACTTCACTTATTTAGTGAGCTGGCCATTAGCAGATATTGTACCTCCCAGATGGACAAAGCCATCAACTCTTTTGTACTCTTCTCCATTATTTACACATCCAGCGATGTAAACAGCATTTTCTCCTACCTCCATGGTTTTGGTCTTCTGCATACTAATTAAAAGTCTCACTTTAGCAGCTTCTGCTGTTATGCTCAAAAATTCTTTTCATTCCATCCAACTTGGTACCCGGTATAACTAGATCATCTGCAAAATCTAAGTCTTGCTGCTTATCTCTTGCCCAAACACCAATGTCCTTGACAGTAGCCATCACTCTTGTCATCACAAAGTCTATGACAATACCGAAGAGAAGTGGGGATAGTATGCAACCTTGCCTTCTGCCATTAACTATCTTAAACCATTCTGTGTCTCCTCTTTCTGTCCTGATATAACTCACAGACTCATCACATGAAGATTTTATTAAATTAACAATCTTTGCTAGAATTCCATAGTGTTTCAGGATCTTCCAAGGTGCTTCTCTGTGGACAGTATCATCTGCTTTCGTAAAATCAAGAAACACCATCTTCTGCTGGTATTCTAAGTCCTTCTCAATAAATCGTCTCAAGATTAAAATCTGGTCTCAACATGACCTACCAAATCAAAATCCAACCTGTTCTTCTCTGAGTTTCAGAGTACTATCAACAGTAGTTTTCATCTTATTTAAAATGATAATGCAAAACACTTTTCCATGAAAAGATAAGAATGTCACCTGTTTCCAGTTATCACAAATAAGCTGGTCCCCTTCTTTTAAGAAATTTTGCAGCTAACTCCTCTTTTATAATCTTTAGGATAGATCTCCTTCTCCCAAAACAGTCTATACATCCTGCACATGTAATTCACCATCACTTCCTCTCTGACTTTTAACATTTTACCGTCTTCTTTCCACAGCCTGGTGCTTTACCATTCTTCAGTTGGTTTATGGCCTCAGTTACTTCCTCAAAGGTGATTACTCCAAGTGATAAAAGTAAATCCGCTATTTCTTCATGTCTCTCAATGTGTTAATGGTTCTGGCTGATCGAGCACAACCTGGAAATATGCCATCCAGTGCGCTCTGTCCTTCCTTGGTGTACCACATCAAACCTTCACAGTGCCACAGTGGATCGAGAACTGTGCTGTCTGTAGTTTAGAAACTAGAAAAACCTTTTTAGAATCCACTCTTTTGTACACCTCCTCAGCTTCTCTTGTTTTATTTTCCATCCATTCTCTCTCTTATCTCTTCTGACTGATCTTTTAATTTCCATGGTATTGTCTGCAATATTCTTGTTGCAGAACATTTCTTTCTCTATCTTGTTCTTATTGAATTCCCTACTTTAATTTTTTCTTCTCTTCACCAAGCCTTCATGTGTTTGGTTGGAGACATTCGTCTTTCTTACATCTTTTCAGTCCCACTGTAGTCCTAGCTGCACCCACACTTATTTCTTTGAAAAACTGCCACTTCTCTCATGTCCTCCATTGGTATCTAACTCTTCAGATCTGTTGTTAAGTTGCAGCTTGAAATGTGCCTTCAGTGCTGGATTTACTAATTTCATAGTATCATACATATCCTCTGCCTTGCATAATATTACTTCTTAAGTTTTATTTTGATTGTCCAAATAAGAAGATGGCAGTCACTTCCAACATCAGCACCTGTGGCGGTACGCTTGATGAGACCCTGTGAAGAGAGAGTGATGCAGCTAACCCAGTAACTGTGATTCTCCCACATGCTGCCACACATTTATGGTATTACCAAAGGGATTACTTAGCAGGATTCCCAACTGCATGGCTCCAGGCAAGAAATAACTTTCCAGACTTACAAAACAAAGTGCCCTTGGTGTCAGGAGATGGACCCAAACCAAACCCCATAATTATTGTGCAGATATTTGAATACCAGCCCCTGATCCAAATACAAATTTTACCTTTAAAACTGGAAGGAACCAAAATACCAGATTTGAACATCCATCAATTATGCGGGTTCTTAATCTTTGCACCTTGCAACTGCAGCCTGTTGTGGACAGTCATTTTTATGATCACCTCTTTCAAAACGTTGTTTATGTTCCAAGAGAATAGAGGGGAAACATGCCATTAACCATGATAGGTGGCTAAGCAGCATGAACGTGGAAATATCTGCTTTGCACATAGGGGTTCTTGAGTAAGGTACCAGAAATTTGTCAAACCCATTCAAATTCCATGCAGAATATATATCTTAGAACACATAGTGGTTTCAAAAGACACATTCATGTAAAGTTTCACTTTTGTTCATCCATGTTGGCGACTTTCAAAAACAAAAGCAGCTGTCATTCCAAATCAGACCAGAGGTCCATTTAGTCCTATATCATGTTTCCAGAAACGATCACTGAGGGAACGGCATCATCATGAGGTTTTATATGAACTCAATTTTTTTTAAAAATCCTACTTAATGTAACTGTACATGTCCATATTAATATAAGTGTCTAACCAGTTTCTGAATCTGGTTAAGTTCTTGGCCGAATAATCTTGCTGCAATGAGTTCTATATATTAATTATGCATTGTGTTAAAATGCATTCTTTTATCTGTTCTAAATTGTTGGTCTTTCAGTTTCATGCAATATACCCTTGTTCTTGTACTATGAGAGAGGGTAAGCAGGAGGGCCTGATTTACCTGCTTTAGATCATTCATTATTTTGTACACCTCTATAATAGCCCAGTTTAGGTGTCTTCCTTCTTAGCTAAATTTCTTAACTATTTCCTCCCAGTTTATCGCTAATCATTTTCTACTACAACCTTTCAGTGACATGGTGACCAGAACAGGACATATTTTTTTTAATGAGGCTGTACCATTGCTTTATTTCATGCCATTATACTATTTTCAACATTCTTGTCCATTCCTTTACTCAGTTCAAAGTCACCTAAGTTCCATTTTCACTTTATCTCTTAAGTGTTTTTTAATCCTCTGTTCTTAATTCAGAATCCAATTACATTAACAAAAACTCCTCTTCATAAACACTCACCTTTTTACAACATTCAAATGCTTTTTAATGGGAGACTTGAACAAACAATGGAATTTGTCTTTGTCAACAACCTGTGACCACAATCATACTTTCCCCCTATATAACTAGTCATTCAAATGCTGCAAGTACTAACTATATCATTATTTATGCTGGAAAGCTTCTTTGAAATCTGTGGCTGGCCACTAATTACGATTTCCCCCCTACCCTCAGATATACAGACTGTATAAAATATGGAAGGCAAACTAATTAATATTTGACAGATTCCATCTTCAAGACAAGCCTCCCAAGGTAACAATTTTCCTATTATTAGTGAGGAGCATGATCTCTCTTTCACAAAGGCACCCCCTCTCCAACTCCCCAAATGTCATAACAAGTGGTTTATGTTTTCATGCTGACTGATTTACCTATGCAGTACCATGTGGAGAGACTTTTTTTTAAAAACCTATCTAATATTTTTTAAATTGCTTAGAAACCTTCCAGAATGGGGTGCAGGGGCCTGTTTTAGCTCCCAAGATAACCTCCTGTCAAGAGAGGTCACTTTAGATAAATGATGATACAAGTCTGAGGTAACCGCTCTCTCCAAAGTATGAACAACTCAAAAGCAGACCCATTTCTGAACTTAACGCCTGCTCTTTTGATCCTATTGTTGAGCTAGTAACACTTAGTGTCTGTGCTACTTTTATATAATATAGCTACTGCATTCTGTCAAACCTGAAGCGGAAGCCAGCAAGGACCCTTTCGTCACAGTCTATACTCAGATCTGGAACTCCCGAAGGAATCTTTACATCCTGCTGCCAATAGAATGTACAATCTGCCGATGTTCGTTTTCCAGTGTCACAGACCCCCTCCCCCCACCTATAAATTACACATTTGGCTACCAACTACTACTGTAGTTATAAAATTTCCAGTGTTTATTTAAATCTCTATATCTATGAAGAAAGAATATTCTCTCTCTCTCTCTCTCTCACACACACACGCACACACCCCCTCACACCGCATTTCTAATTCAAGATGAATATTTCACACTCAGCTCCTTGGTCTCTTTTTTATTACATCAAAACATTTATCTCAACTCCTTGATTGGTTTTTATCATCTCAAGGCATTTATGTGATGTCTATTGACTTTAACAGGGTTTATGTTTAGTATTTCAACAAAACTGTGTGTTTTACAGTCATTTAACAACAACAGAATGATGAGACAAATGCATCTGGACTTTGGACTTAACTTGAAGAGTTTTCCAGTAAATCGCTGAGGCAGAAGATTGAAGTCAGAAAATTCAGCATCTTTGGTCATAATCTAGAACACAAAACACATTCCTTCCCCACCCCAAAATAAGCTCCTCTATTATAATATGGTTTCTGAATGGAACTACTCTACCTTGGTTCTCCAGCACATTCAATGAACATTATAATTGCCCTGGTTATAACAGTGCCTTCTTTCAAATGTTCAAAATGCTTGGCTTCATGATTGCTGGGGTTATAAAGAGGGTGCAATGTAATTGCAAATGCTCAAACCGCGACACCAGCTTGTGTAGACAAATCGTCGTTGTCTGTTTCAGCTCTCTTAAAAAAATTACTTTTTAAAAAAAGTCTTTTATTCAATACCCCCAGGAAGAAAAGTTTAAGATTATGATAATTTTCTGTTACTATTCTATGGCCATGTCTGATACTTTCTTATCTACATTTCTCTTGCTAAAGACATTTGCTGATCTTAAACCTGGCTTGAATGAATAGCTATTGTTCCCTTCTGGTTTTGAAGGTACTTTGTTTGTCTACCCCATTCACTGGCCTGAAATCAGCAAGGCCTCAGATGGCTGTTGCTATGGTAACTCTGTTCATTCAACACTGGCATATAATGAAGACAATGTGTTTTCCATTTAGATGAGTTTTAGAGCAAAAAAGAGGAGACTCCTGCTTAACAGCCCCCTAGAATGCCACGGTAATATAATCAGGTTTTCTGTAGTACCAGTTAAAGCATGATGTGTGACTAAAAGAGAGAGAGAAAGTTACACTGATATTTAGCAATAATTACAGCATTGGCCAAATTAATCAACAGTGCTTCTGCATTTGTTTATGTTTTAAAGACTTCTCCATTGAGAACAGAAGTAAAATGCACTCAACAACCAGAATGCAACAGCTCTTCTCCTACTTTTTCCTATGAATGTAACATTTTAGATCTCACTGAGTTGAAAACGGACTCTTTGGCACTTCCCTATTGCCCTCTACTTCCTTAAGTGGAAAGGATATTTTAAAATACAATCAACAACATGTGCTTTTCAAAAACAAGAAACAAACACAAAATTGCATGAAGACTCATGGAGGGAATAAGTCTATTAGAACAACTTTTTCTGAACTATAGTATCATCTGAGCACTAAACAGGTAAACTGGAGCTACAATCCAAAAACTCCCTTTATAAAGTGTAGGGAATACAGGTAAGTTACTTTCAAGGAAATTACAGAAAGATAGTATTATTGATAAAATAGGAACCTGATTTGCTTGGATCAATTCAGTACACAAACAGCATGACTAACCCATGAAAAGAATAAAATCAGTAAGGGCAGAGATATTGCTTTGATTTGATGCATTTTTCATACTTATGCTGTAAACTATCTTGCCTAGTTTGGTTTTGTTAACAGAAAGAGAAAGCTGAAGAAGAGAATAAACAGTGTATCATGAGAAAGGAAGCAAAAAGGGGCTCTTCCCACAAAGAGCAACAAACAGCAGGAAAGACTGTTTATTCAATCCACTTAGTATTTGCATGGCACTGTACTGTTGAGTGTTCTAACTTAAAGTCTGTTATTAAACAGGACATTTTAAAGGGACACATGCAAACACAGACACTTGCAAACACAGACTTTCCCTGACTCAAAAAATTATACAGCAGAAACTAGTGTAGTGCCTTGATCCATTAGTTATAGACCCCCAAAATGGAAGCCTTTTTCCAGATTTTATATTACAGCTTCTTGTCTAATTGCTTTTATGTCCCTTGTGAACTTCACTCAGCAAAAGAAAATTGGGACTTTGAGATAGATCCCCAGTAAAAACAAAGTGGAAAATGGAAACGAGACATTATGAGTTTTTCTTCTATTTACAATGGAAACAGTGACTTGAAAAGGTTTCACTTTTCCACTGTTTTTGCAGAGCAGTAGGGAGCAAACACTTCCTGAAGGGAAAGCCAGTTTTCCAAGCTCAGATGAAGTCCAGGATTTCACAATTCAAACAGGAAACATCATGTTTCCAATTTACAAGTTCTACACTTAATCAAGTACCTCCCCCCCCCCAACCCCATTTCACTCCAGAGTGGCAGTGTTGGTGGCAGAAAGGTTTTATATCTTTTAGGAATCACATTCATGCCATTTTTGTTTTAAGAAAATAAAGTTGATTTATGTAGAACAGGAACGTGTGTATAGGACTCATGTCTTTCTACCTTCAAGTTTTGTTCCATACACTCTTTCAAGACTTACAATGTGAGTAATCTTGACTTTTGCCAAGTATCCCCCTTTAAGTAAATAGGATTTTTTGTATGTGTATGGAAGGAGTGCAGTCATACTCCAAGTTTTGAACGGTGTAAAGGAAGCAGATATTTTGCTGGGTTTAAATATCCAGTTTGCAAATAATCAGGTTTTGAGTAGCTATAAATAGATATTTGATGAAATTCTACAGAAGTACCAGAGTTTGAAATGTCAACAATTACTGTGCCACTAACTTGTTTAAAATTCCTGAAAACAAAAAATTATTCCTCACCCATGTCCAATTATTCATGTCAAGCCAGGCCTATGACATACACACAATTGCCCCCACACTCTCTGCCATTTCTAATTGGCTCCCAAATATAAGATCTATATAGATGGATCTAACTAGTATTTCATGCTGTTCTTCAAGGGAGCTGGCTTTGATAAATTAGAAAACCTAGTGACTAACAATATATTTGGTAAGACTACCTAAGGAAGAGAAAGATGTGTGTCAAGATCTGTGTTTGTTCCTTTGCACTTCTCCAGCTGAAGAAAGCAGTCATGTTTACATCTGTCAGATCTTTTCTGGCTCTTCATTCGTGCTGACAGCGTACAGCCTTACTTCAGCCCTGCAAAGCTTAAAACCTGCAGCTGCACTAGCTGGCATGCCTTTTCTAGTTCCTCTCCCTCATATCCCTCCGAATCCCCCGCCCCACACCCTTTATTTGTAACTTTTTGTGCCTAGATCAAAGGAACAAAGTCACAAAACCTGACTGAGCTCCAAGTACAGACAAAGAGTAAATTTTAACAGATGACTATGTGTACGTGTTTTATGTATTATAAAAATATAAAATGATCATTTTTTCCTTTTCTCCCAATTTCAAACAAACATTCTCTCCTTTCTAAGAGATGACTACTTCAGTGATCTCAGTTACTGTCAGAATACCAAAAAGCAGACACCAGTTATGCAAGGAAGACAGCAATATAAATCAAGACAATCTCAGTGTATTTGAACATAGAAGCATTGTCATTTCAGACCTTGAAATATAGTCCGTCTCCTGCCAGCTAAGTCAAGATTCAAGGCTAAGACCCCTTTGGATAAAATGACAGACAAACCCATTCAATAGAACCAGACCACTGAAAATATACTTTGGTTTAAAAGCAACAGCTACAGTCGCTTACAAAAAATTTAATTCATAGTTTCTAGAAGAAAATAGGGGGGTTGCATAGGCTACCTGTACTGATGGGTAATTAGGTCTACATAGCCAGTTTCTTAATTTCATGTCCACACGAAGATCTGTAATGTTTAGATATATAAATAATTATACCTTGAAATGAAATTATGGTAATGTAGCTTTCTAGGAACTAGAGATAAACTTTCAAGCAAGCCTGACAAACTAGCTTTAAAAACCTTCCACAGTAATACTGTTCAGGCCGGGCAAACTATTCAATACAGGATTCATTTTCTTTTTCTTCTTTTGTGGAGAATGTTTGCAGCTTTATTATACTAATTGGAAACAAAAAAGGATATGAAGAAATTAGACAATGGCAGGTGGAAGGTAGCAGTAAAGAAGTGGAATGCAAACAAAGAAAAAACACAAATAAACTAGGAGAAATGAGAGGAGAAAATTTGAAAGGAGAAAAAAAAATCTAGAAACGTCTCCCTATTCAACAAACGTAGCCAAAACAATAGCCACAGCAAAAATACTTCACCAAAAAGACATTTTTAACAAAACAAGGTTGAACTGGTATACTCTAAAATGGGGCTGCATACATTTAGGCCCTGATTCAGCAAGGTGCTTAAGCATTAATATTTATTATTTGTATTGGAATAGCACCAAGATACTCTAGTCATACATCAGGATCCCATTGTGCTAGGTTCTGTATGGGCCACACTTTGACGTGACTCACACGATTAATGGTAGCTACATGCTTAGTACCTTAGTGAACCAGGGTCTTAGTGTTGAAAAACTACTCCTGAATGTTGCAAGACATTTGATTGTTTATTATAGCTAATGTTTAGAGGACTCTGGACTCTGAAATGTTTCTAATTTTAAAAAACAAAATGGGCAAATCCTTAACTGCTGTAAATGCTCATAGCTCCAGCAGTGTAGATATGACCATTCACAGCAGCTGAGGTCTGCCCCCAAGTTATTTTAACAAAAGAGAATTTGCCTTTTAAAAAAATTAATGAATTAATTTAAAAAACCCAAAACTTTTCACCATTATGTATATGAACAGCAACTAGCACAACAGGGCCCTGATCTTAATTGGGTCTTTATTGTAACACAAATAATAAATAACTGGAAAAATGTGTGCTGCTTACTTATAACACTTTAGTTTCATCTTCCAAATTAAATGAACTAGTGTGTTTCAGTATTCTAGTTTTGATGAACTAATTAATAGTAACAACAACCAATAATACATAATAGCAGCAGCTCCATGTTGAAATCTTCAGATTTCAAATGCTGCCGGGGACTGTTTAAATATAAAACCCGCAAATTTTAAAATTCATTTTCCCTATGTATCCCTTAAATAGATTAGGCTCTAGCCCTGCATTGGGTTCTGCTAGCATAGATCCATGCTATTTCTCACAGGCACAGAACTACGTGCTAGTGGATCCTATTGTAGAACAGCACTAAGGTCTTCATGTGCAAATTGCTTTGAAAAAATAATTAAATTGCGTCGACAAAGCACATAAGTAATAGTTTCTCCCATTATAAGGTACCTCCTATATGCTCCTGTTCGCTTACAACTACTGAATAAATCAAGAGGAAGATTTTTTTTTTAAATTACAGTATTTAAAATATATCAATGCAGAGGCTGACTTGTTTATGACCTATTAATAACGTTTGTGTTTGACACACAACAGAGTTCCTCACTCTCTAGATCTTCCCTAACCATACCCTTACCACAGAACTCTATGAATTTTCTGGAACAGAATGGAATTTTATGAAAGGAGATTTACTCAGCTAAATGTCCAGTAGCTATTATGTTGCCCTTTCTGTATTAGACTGTTGTTTATCAGCTGAGAAATGCTGTTTAATAGAAACATTATAGCACTAGCAAACACCCAGGCTAAACTAAATCCTAATGTAAACTTCTGTTAGAGTGATATTGCATTATTTTCACCTGCTGTGTGTGTACAGTTGCAGACTTTAGGATAATAATATTGCTCAGCAATAGCAATAGTTTAATTTCATGTTGTAACACCCTAATGACTTTATTGTTTCACTCCCATTCAAATTCCAATAGCTATTACCATTTAAACACCTGTATTATCAAAGAGTTGTGCATGAATGCCTTCTGGATAATCTACTTACGTTACAAAAGACTAATTCAGTGGAAGGCTATATGTTTCTCTAACTGTTGCACCATTTATCTTTTCTAGCATAACTGGAATCCATCAGAAGAGCTGCTTAAGATTAAAACAAGTCATACTTCAGCTGATACACAGTACGTATTTCCTTCCATCTGATAACCAGAGAGAGACAGAAAAATAACAAAGATCGATTTTAATTTTGGAGACATTTATAAAATATTCCATGGTGGCAAATTCATGGTTACATAAAATTAAGAAATCTAAGCTTCTCAGCCTTTTCAATACATTTAGGCTGACAATTTAAGATTAACCAGTAGAGGATGAACTAACATTTATTATCTGAAGAATTTCGTTGACTCCCCCACGGAGTTAACAAACAATTCAAGTCTAGTCTAAATTTCAGTGGAGGGCACACAAGTCAAATGCGGTGATGTCTCTAGCAGATTACATGATCAGTGGTCATTACCTCCTCCCCCCCCCCCCCCGATGTCTCAATGAGACTGAATTACACTGTCCTATCTATTAAAAAGTGTCTCATCAATCTATCATATCAAATTATTAGAACTAGTCAAAAAATTAGTCAAAAGCTTTCTAAAAATTTTGTCCCATATGTCATCAAAATTCAAAAATTTAATGAAAAATGTAATTGAAATTTCAAAATGTTCTAACTGGGTCTAAAAATTACTGCTTGGCTCCCACTATTGGCAACATGTAGCTGAAGAAAAGCCTCCAGAAGAAATGTGGAAGTCATAACTAGAGACAAGTACTTAATATATATTTCCATACATAAATATTTTCCAACAAGTTAACTCACAGATACTTCTGTGGATTATCAGGATGCCCAAGCAACTGAATGTGGAATCTCTTGGGATATGAATGGTTGAATGATAACATTCTAATGACTTGCAGCAGTCTGGTTATACACAACATGATCAAGGCCCTGTTTTGAACAAATACAGCCATGTTAACCTGGTTACAATTCAACTATCCCCTAATCTGGTTAGAAACATGGTTCCAATTTGTACTGAAGTATAGACCATAACAATGATTCATGATCAAGCTAAAGCATCCTTTGCTAACACTTCAGTAAAAGCTCTTTAGTGTGGTTATCAAATGCTACTAAGGTCCAGACTTCACTAAAAATTACATCCAAGCCCTTGCTCCTCCAACAGATGTCACTGGGGGACCGATGCCCATAACCAGGTTAGGAGACAAACGAGTTGCAAGCAGCTTCCCTGCCATGGTGATGCTTCTAGACATAACCTTAATTACCTCTGCTCTCCCACGAGCCTTTTTAGTCATGTCTGTCTTGGCACCTCAAATGATTCTCATTCTACAGATTTCCATTTATTTATGCATGTACACTGTATTTATTTTAAATCGCAGGCACGTTGCAAAGTGTTACATCAAGCACACATTCAACAAACAAAACAGGGGCACCCCAACACAGCAGCACCAGCAGATCTTACAGGGAAAAAAAAGAACTCATGCCACCTCTGTCCAGCCCGCAAAATTCCACCCAAGTCTGACACAAGAGCAGCCTCTATTCTGCTTCCCTGGAAACTTTTCCATCTACAAGACCAGAGTTCACGTCAACTACAAATCTACACAAGGGGAACTGTTCCAACATTCCTATAGTTAGCCTGAAGTATAACTAAGTGTTCTTTACTTCAAAATTCTCTCCTGATTTTTCCATTAAAGAGACCTAAGACCCCCTAAATGAAACATTAAAATAAAACTATGCAGTTCTCTGAGGCACAAAACTAAATACGTTCTTCATAGCAAATAATGAAAAAATAGTTTTGCACTGAACCAGCTCCCCATGTAATATAAAATATCTCTCCCTCTCAAACGCCAAATATTTGGAGACACAGATAGACAAAGACCTTGTTCGTCAAAATTCATTAAAACCAAGAGATCTAACCAGATCCACGATCTCCACTTTCAGTGTTCAGGAGAGCCGGTCCTGCAGTAAGATCCAGTCCACCTGCACAAAGTCCCATAGATTAAAATGGTTTCTACCTGGGCCCAGTGGACCATTCATGCAGATCTGATTACAAGATTGGAGTTAATGTTTGCACACTGTCTCTCTTACAGGCATACCGACATAATTAGTCCTCAGCATGGGCAGGATGACTACATGACTTTTTGAAGTCTCTTCTAGCCCTACAGTTCTTGATTTCCATAATGTGCTTATTCTGAACTTCTTATCATGGAGGAAACAATAAAATACATATAGGCCTATTTTTTAAACAAGGTTTTCACATATAAAAAGTAAAACAAAACTTTAAAATAAGAATTTCAACCACTGCAAGGAAATACACAATATAACTGTATTGCTCATTTTATTTTAGGGGATCAGATGACTCAAGGGATTGGTAATGCTAGATGGAACTTCTCGGTTTTAATGAGCCTGGCCTAAAGTTGGTCTGGGTTTCAGAAGTAGTAGTGACCATCCACTGTGACTTTTCTAAAGGTGCTTTGTGGCCTAGGGGAATAAGCGTGTGATCTCAGTCCAACTTTTAGCTGACACTGTCTGCAATACGAGAAGCCAGGACCAGAACCGAGGCATGTGTTTGCTGTCTCAGCCAAGGTGTCAAGGACTACATGGGCACAGTGACTGAACCATCATTACACCCTAAAGTGTAGGTACTCTTGAAGTCAGGATTGATGATCTTTGATAGAGAGTTTGTGGAAAGTCTATACTGTTAAAGTTGGACTTATTCTGTGGACCTCTTCAGGTATGCAAAGTTAAATTTTGTCAGTATTATACATACTATATTATACACATAAGGCTTTGTCCTGAGAAATGTTAGAATTTGATGGCATTTGTGAGCTTTGGGGTTGAAATTTATCCTAAGAACAGAAATGTTTGATTTTATTTAATGTAATTTAACATTTCATTGCATTGTTCACTAGAAGTAAGTGTGAATGCAGAAACCCTCATTAATGCAAGATTTAGGTTCAGTGTAAACCCTAATTAAGAATGACACTATACTTCTTTCCATCAGAGGAAAAAATTGATACCTGCATCCCCTGTGTATTATAAATGTAAATATCTGTGCTTGAAAGCAGATCCCCTCTGCTGATGGGAATCATAATGAAGTCTTGCTTTTGTGATCTTAACATACAATTCATTTTCCCTGTGGTATGGAGAGACATTTTTCCTATGAAAGACGAAAGTGGTTTCCTTTCTACATTCTGTGTCACTTTTGAACAGGGCGTTATTTGCCAATATTATGCACTATTTTCTTTAAAAAAATAAGAAAGAAAACATGCAACAGAAAATAAAAGTTGTTCAAAGCCTGAATGCTTAAAAATACTGAAAATGTGATGCTAGATTTTAACAAGTCAGAACACTAGAGTAAAAAGTCCCTGGGTTGCCTGAAATATTCAGCATATCATCAAAATAAATGCACATACGAAGGCTTAAGGGGGATATTCCAAAAAGTTCTTCTTTCAGACAGAACAAGCCTGCTAAAACCTCATAAGCAACAGTCATCAGGCTTCATCTCCATCCTCACTGTGGCCATAGAGGTATATGATGCTGCATTATTTTTCCTAGAGGGCATTCTTATTGCATCTATGATCTCTATGTAATTCATTTTCTAACACCTGAAAGACTTACAAAGAGTTTCTCACAGAGAGATTTTTAAATGGTTTTTACATTTGATTTTGTTAAAAGTATAATTATGAGAAGCAGTGCTTTGTAGTGGTGCAGTTGGGGGACCTGGTGTCAGGATTCTTGGGATCTATAGCTACTTATGTCATTGACGCACAGCATGCCTTTAGACAAGCGGTACCATTTCTTGGTCTCTCATTTTATCTTTTGTGAAATCTACCTTACAGTAGTGTTGTAAAGAACTTTTGAGATCCTTGGACACAAGGATGCATTCAACAACAGATACGAATGCACTCAACGACAGACCTGAAATGCCTAACCTTGGAACCTGACTTTTGCTAGGAAATACTCATGAATTAGCTAAAATTAAATTATTCCACAATACAAATGGGGAAAGATTTGGTTTTCACTGAACTATGTATACAAAGAACTCTTCTGGGATTCAGTTCCTTTCCAATACCTTCTTGATACGTATCTGCTTTTTTTTCTGCTCTCCACCGAACATTCCACGAAAAATACAAATACACTGGAATACAAACGGATCCGTAGACATCGCCAATGAGATTTCAATCTGCCAAAAGCACAAAGAACTACCATTCTACACCTTCTGAGAGTATAATTAAACCATATTTTGCCAGGGCCTCTTAAATCAGAGTACAGTTTCATAAACCAAGGCAAAGGGGAGTATTGCCAGGGAGTCCCCCAGAATAATGATGGATACCGTAATTCCATTCACGTCAATGTCATTTGGTAGGAATAGTGTCCCCAGCCTGTCAATGAATACAGATTCCACATTGGCAAAAAAACCTTGGCATCAAGAACTTTCCCAGAGCAATCCATGTTAACATTCACAAAAAATCCATGAAGGTCTGCATAACAATAGGGTTGTACCCTTTTTAATTTATATACTCATGTGCTCCTTGAGGAGGGCAATCGATGGGCACACGAGTTCCATCAAAGGCCATGGCGCAGTTTGGAAACACCATTGTCTTAAAACAGCAATTACTTCAGGAATATCTTTTATGCCTGCCATCTTGGGGTAAACTACACCCCTGATTGCTTAGAGACCTCCACCACCACTTCACCCACAGTCAACTTTCCAACACCAAACTGGTTGGCAATGGACATGTAGCAATCTAGGGTAGCTAGCTTCCAGATGGCTACAGCAACCTGCTTCTGGCCTGGGATGGCTGTCCTCATGCATGTCTCTACACTGGAAGGTTGGGACAAGCTGCTCACAGAGCTGCAGAAATATTGCTTTCTTCATGCATGCAAAAGTTCTGGATCCACTGCTGGTCATCCCAGGTGTACATGACGATGTGATCCTTCCAGTCCATGCTTGTGACACTACTCCAGAAGCTCCAGTCTATGTAGGGGGCATCAGTGGATGTATCAAGTATCATGAAAAGCATCAGCCAGTTTGAGTCTGCCATGTCTGTGTCCTCCTCCTCTCCCTGCTCTACCATAAGCTCCGTCATGTGCCTTTGGTGGGTCAGAAAATGCCACTAGAATGCCCACCAGCATCTCATGGAAGCGTTGCCTGTTTCCTGAGACAGGAGTGAAAGCACAAGCAAAAGAAGTTCTTCAAAAGCTCCTCTTCCATGTTTGCTGGTTTCTGGTAGCTGGGAACACATCGACCAAAATGACTGCTCAGCAGGCTGTCTTGGTGGGCTGTTCAAACTTCCTGTAGCGTGCAGAGAGGACACTCAGGTTTTCCCACAGTGCACCACAGTTAAAGGACTAGAGCGGCCACATTTCAGGAAGGCACTAGTGAATCTGGGATATGGTTGGTTTGATTCTGATCTGCACGAGGCAGTGTGGACACGAGAGCTCCAGGTTAAAGTCTGGGTTAGAAAATTCTTAATGTAGGGTTAACTATCAGTGTAGATACTCAAGCCTGGGTTCTCCAACCCAGGGTCAGCTGACTCAAATCCACTAAACCTGGGTTTACATTGCAGTGTAATGGGGGTTTATTTCCAAAGCAGGAGACATTCATTGACCCTGTGAAAAAGGTTTGTTTTGATAACTGTTTGTGTTACACCAAAGGCTTGTAACTAATTTTATCTGGTAGATTTTGGAACAGCTGAAGTGTGATTGGCTTAGAGAAAACACCTGTGTGCTTCAGCCAATTAAAGATCAGTGTATCCATTTAACTGATATAATTAATGTAGTCTATTGCTACATTGCTACAGAAAGTGGGTTATTGATTGTTGTTGAAACCAAAGTTTTACAGGGGTAAATAATGGAGAGCCATCCAGAAGACTGACTGGCCAGGATCTATTTCTTTCGGAGAAACATTTATTAGACTGATGTTTTGTCTCTGAAGTGTATTATTCCTTTTTTTTAAATGGTCTTGTGATCACAACTACCAGAAATTTAAGTTTCCTCCTTTGCAAATAAAGAGCTTTTAAATCCAAACTCTTTTTCACTAACCAGTGAATAATGTCCAAGGGAGTACCCTTTAATTTGATGATACTGGATAATCAGGTCAAAATTTTTCAAAATTTCAAATTTTGACCCCCCAAAAAAAGGAATATTTTGCAATTTCCCTTACTCCCATTTTCAACCAGCTCTTTTGTATAAGAGTTTGTTTACATGGGGAGTTAGTGCAGAATAGCCAATGCACTTTAAATTCACACCCTAGCTTATTCCGCATGAACTCCCCCATGAGGACAAATCCTTAGATTCACCCGACAGAGCAATTAACAATATATTTCTTATTAACATATTTTAACCTACCTGTGACTGGCAAATAAATTTATATTAGCTTTTAATTTTAGTTAATATTTTAGTTTAATATTTAGTAAAGAGGCTATGTTGAAAAGAAGATGCACCATTAAGTATATATTTGCTTAATGCCCAAAAAAAGAAGGCATAACTACCCATAAATTAAATATGTAATATTTTCCCTAACCACTTTTTCAGGTAAGGTGTATTTAATAGATAAGCAGCTGGTGTGATGAAACCACTGCATATTCTGATGACCAGCACTGTCTCATTATTTCCTTGTGTTTCCCCCCTCCGTCTGTTTGTTGTATCCCCATCTGCTGTCCCTGGTCTTAGGCTTAGATTGTAAGCACTTTGGGGCAGGAACCATCTATCTGTTATGTGTTTGTACAGCATCTAGCACAATTCATTCCCCCATCCATGACTGGGGCTTCTAAGCACTAAAAAACAAATAAATAATATATAAGTCTGAATATGCTTGTGCATACACTGTGCAAATTGCATACTTGGTACTAAAGTGAAACAAAATGATGGGGAAAAATTATTTCATGTATTATTTGCTTGTTATAAGACAAAAACTAATCAATTTCAGTTGGTCAAAGGGACCAATGGGTTCCCACCAGAGGAGACAAGAGTTTTAATCCAAGCAGCAACATCGTTTTTACTTCTTATTAATATAAATAAAAGTAACATCAAGCTACATTGAATGGAAAGCATATGAAAGGGTACATACATGATGAGGATTTTGTCTTTCATTAGAATGTAACTGAAAGATTCCACTAAGATTTTGGAGGAAATACATGTCCACATTCAATTAATTACTTTGAACAGAATAGCACTTAAAGCAGGAGATCTTATCAAGATGTAGTAGTAAGACGATACTATCCCATTGGGGTGAGATTGAATTAAATATAAGATCAAAGAAAAGAATAGCATTAGAGTTGCTGAGCTCTGGAATAACAACACTGCTACCCCCTTAGGAACAATATCAGTGCCAGCTCCCAAGATTTCCAATAGGTGAGTCTCAGTTCAGAAGCAGTCTGCTTATCATTTGGTTGCTTTGCCAGTCTGCACTGGGAGATGGCTGCCTTTAAAAAACAAATCACTATATTTAGTTTGCTATTGTTTTACTGACGTCACTTCTAATGATTTTTCCAGCGTGGTGACTTTAAGGAAACTAACACAGTCTACTATAAACAAAACAAGAGTCAAATTCCAAGCAAGGCACTACCTCCAAATCTGCAGCTTTCCTCCTCTCCCTGAGCCAACTCAAATCCCAGATTTCAAGGTGTATTTGCTAGTCACCTTGGCACACCAATCACAGAGGCCTGGTTAAGCTTCATCTGAACTTTATGGTGAGACAATCTATTATGGAATAGTAATTCACTCCAGGAAGCACATGGATGTGAAAAATAAGTGTATGATGGTTTTTTTTAAAAAAAAGTCTGGGATAGAGAGATAAGGAAAATCATAAGTGATTATGAACATGTTTATACAGATTACACTAGATCTAAGCACGGGGGAAATATAGGAAGGAAATAACCCTGATATTGATAAATTCCTGATTCGGGATGCACATATTCTTTTCTCCTCCCCCTGATCTCTAGAACTACCACTACCGTAACAACATAAATCTGCAGATGGCAAAATGCCTAACAAAAATTCTCATTCTGCAGCGCAATAGCTATTCATGTCCTCCTTCCTGGATGTAGCCAGCCTCAGTGACACTGGAAAACAGAGATGATTATTATAATTGCTGGTACTTCTCAAACCTAACGAAGTACTTGGGTTACCACACAGAGTTAGCCAGTGATTCATTTATTTCAGAAGCAAAATGTATCAATGTTCGAAGCAGGGAAGCAGGGGAAACCACTACAAGTAGGAAAGCCAGGCATAATTTTAAATACATGATTAGGTTAATATCAACCAAGTATTTTTTTTAAATGTTTGATTCAGTTTAGCATATGCATATGCATCCAAATAGAGATGACAATAATTTATAATGCAATGGATGGAAAGGACAAAAAAAAAAAAAAGAACAATCAGAGACAGTTCAACAATTACCTGTGTAAAAAGAAATGGATCTTAACCTTGTAGCCTCATAAAATGCAAAACGTTTCCTCTTCAATTTACGTTACCCCTGAATTCTCACACGACAGACCTTTAGTGAAACATATACCTAGCCCTGCTTCAAGGTCAAGCATGAGCACAGCATTTAGTATAGGGTCCAAGACAGAAAGAGCTCTACCACAATACAGTTCAAAGCAGTGCACACTTGACAGAGAAAGGCTGACCAGACTGCAAACTGTTATTCCCTTGTAGCAGAACCTTTTGGGGGTTGTGATTGGATGCAGGAAGCAGTCTAGGTTTTCCCACAGACAGAAGAATCAGTTTGTATGGTATTAATATTCATTTCCCCCTTTGGTGTGCCAGACTGGCAGTTATGGAGGCGGACCCTCAACAGACAAGGGAAAACGTGTGTACCTACAGGGCAGCGTAGAATGTTTCAACCTGATGGTTGGGAAAGCGTATTTTCCTGGGATGGTAAGAGCTGCAATGCAATATATTCTATGTATTATTTAATTATTGTAAAGGAGCCAGTGACAGTGCTGATACGGCACTTCAGTTCAATTCAAACTTTGACCTCCCTGGTAAGATTGCAAAACAAGGAGCCTGTCACAATGGTGGTTTCTGTGATGTGGATAGCTGACCACTGGTAATGAAATCAGAACCATCCAATCTTTTCACAAAGACCCAAGGACAGTCAGAGAGTAATAACATTTGGTTACTATCACCGTGTCTACGCTATAGGGACTATGCAGCATAGCTATGGCACCAGAGCTGAACCAAAATAACCTCTTAGTGCAGACGCAGCCTACTGCAACGGAAGCTAGGTTGACAGTAACAGACAGCGTCTAGGTCAGCATAGCTATGTCGCTCAGTGGTGTGGATGTGTCAACCTAAATTTTCAGTGTGGACCAGGTGTTTCTCCAGGATGGATTTCAACCAGTGAACCATTTAGAGGTAAAAAGCTTCATGGCCCATTACCCACTGAGCCTTCCATAATTGGGCATTTTTATATCTGTTCCTTAGGAGGGCTCTTCTACTAACTGGTTATCATAAAATCATTTGGGATAGTATTAAAAGTTGATTTTTAAATGCATGTACTGCATAAAACAAGTGTAGGCAGTGAAGTAAATACAGAGGTGTGGTTTCCTTACAAAAGTCAGATGTGTATATATAGAAGTAGAATGAAAATTGAACAGAAAAGTCAGTGTAGATCCCACATAATAAATACTACTTTGATTAGGATCACATAATGTGGAAAAAATTAAGTTGTTTATAAGACAATAGCTATTCGCTGTTGGACATGACACTTACCTACCAGGGAGCATTAAAAGAAACAGACCAGCTAACAGTTCTCTTAATACCTTAAGTGTTCTCTTAACCCTTGGCAAAGACATTTAATTTCTCAGTGTCTGGTAATATTTCTATGGGCTATCCAGTCCTTTATCTTTTGACATAGCTGAAATTCTTTATTGATATTACCCTCAATCATAGAGAATGCACTCTTTCCTCCTCATTTCCCATTCCCAAAGAAGAAGAGCTAGAGATAAATTGCATACCTGTTCAAAACAACATGATTTAAAACTTTACGACAGCACCAGGTTCCTGTTGTACCATCTGGTTAATAAGCTGTCTGTTCGTTTATTAAGAACTGTACAGATCTGATAGATTTTGGGGAAAAGGGCTGACAGCCCATCATATTTCTAATGGTAAGGTACATCCTGTCTTTCAGTTCATTTTGAATAAAACACAATTCCACATGCCAGCTTTGCAAGTGAGCCGCACAAAGAACAAAGATGCTCGGAGGGAGGCTTGTCAAGATCTAAGGCTCTGCAGAGTGTCTAGAGAAATGTATCTATAACGAGGCACTGAAGCAGCGTCTCATTCTTCCCCCACCACGCGATTTCTCCCCTCCCTCCTCCACTCCGTACCACCTTCTTTAGAACAACACTATTTGAAGGCAGGTTAGCAGAAAGTAATCAGTCTTCAAGGTTGGGAGGAGGAGTGCGGGGTGGGGGGATGCCTCATCTGAGTGGCTAACGGGAGGAAGCTGATCTTAATGGATAGCATCTGTAACTGTTCTCCGGTTGGCTTTTTCAGACTCACTGAAGAACAAAAACAACTCTCAGCTTGATCTGAAAGAAAATGGTGGGGACGTAGGGGAAGAGAAAACCCTTAAGAGTTGTGTTTCACTGCAGCGTAAAGTAGTCTTTGAAAAGAGTTCTTGCAGCACAGAAGCTAAAAGTAACAAAGGTAGCTTTTAGTGCCCTTACTGGATGTTTTACTACCTCCTCACCAGGATTTCCATTAAAATCCTATTTAAGTTTAAGTCGCTGGCTGGTTGCAATGGTAAATTGGCACCCCTGGGATGCTGCCCAATATGATTAAAAAGCACACCGCAGAGTGTCACAAATTGCAGCTTTTTCAATTGAAAATACTTATGCTCAAAAAAAAATTTAGATTGAAATCTATTGTGTGTAAAAAAAACAACCAACCCCCCCCACCCAACTTGTTTTATTGGGGGGGGTATTTGGGGGGGGGGGGCAGGCACTGCACTAAGTAGCAGGACCCAAACTGAAGAGTGGAAAAGTGGTTTGCTTTGATAAAATACCATTTGTCCGCTGAAGAGCTTACCTGCCAAGTAACCAATAAAAGGGAATTTTCAAGATCAAGGAAAGGCAGCCCTAGGTTCTCTCAGGTCTGACTTTTACCTTCCTCTCCTGAATGTTGATTGTAACCTTCTGAGACCTTTATTATTATTTGTATTTTTATTCCAGTAACGCTGAGAGGCCTCAGCTGGGCACTGTACAAACTCAGCATATGGAAGTCCTGCCCCAAAGAGCTCACATCCTAATACAATGATTAAGGATAAGATTATGTCACAGATCTGTGACATTTTCTGCTCCATCTGGGGAGGGTGGGAGGAAGGGGCAAGAGCTGGCAGCTCCCGGCCCCCGTGGGCTGGCGGAAATGGGAGTCCTGGAGCTACAAGCTGCAGCCAGCGGTGGGGGGAACCCTGGGGACAGAGAGGCCTTGGAGGTCCATGCTGCCACAGACAACGGAAGGGTGCAGGGTGGAGCTCCCAGCTGCTGCAGGCGGCCCTGGAGCTCCACGTTGCCGCAGGTGGCTGAGGCTCCCAGCTGCAAAGATTTACTTAAAGGTTTACAAAGGTTTACTTAAAGCTTAACTTTATACACCAAGAGTAATCCGAGCATGTGCCTATCTTTGCAGGACTGGGGAAAGAGCCAAGTTCGTCAAAGGGAGACTGGGAGAAACTATGTATTATCCCCATTTTACAGATGGAGAATTCAGACACACAGAGACTAAATGAATTGCCCAAGGTTACACGAGGAGTCTGTGGCAGAGCCAGAAATTTAACTCATTGTTCCTGAGCCCCAGTCCTGTGCCTTAATTATTTTATTTTTAGCATCACATTTTTAAAATACAGCTATATTCAGAAAAACATCTTTCCTCTTAATTAATGTTTAGCCAATCCTGTTTATTAATTCTTGGTTCTGAAATATCTTGAACACATGAATTCCTAAATATTATATTAATATTTTTCCCCGGTGTATTTTTTGCAACAGGTTTAACTTAAAATGTTACAAAAACGTTCCCATTATTAAGGTTGATCTAAATGATGAATAATATATTCAATTCCAACATTTAATTTTTCTTTGTGAGGGTGGGGAGAAGGGAAGAGATAAGAATCCAGTATTGCTACCTTTATATTTATATATTATATATAAGGTACTTTGTTCTCACAGTACCTACCCTGCAGGGGCTTGCACAGGAATGTAAACTTGACTGTTTTTGGAGGGGCACATTAAACACACAAAAGAAAGGTTCACATAACACCCCTGCCTCCAGATTTCTCGGGATGCCTCTGGCAGGGACACCCAGCAGCGAGTAGGCAGCAGCTGCCCCTGGCAGTGGCACTCTCCATGTCCCTGCAACCTGAGGAGGGAGGAAGCAGCAGGGTGGCTGACTTCCAGCTGAGCTCCTCCTTCTCCCACCCCTACAGCTGCATCTTCTCCTTCCCTGCTGCCTGATTTGCAGACTGCCCGCTGAGGTGTGTCAGGAGGTGGAGGCAGAGGCAAGGTGGGATTCCATCAGCAGGCTGCAGCTGTAGGGGTTGGGGGAGGTGGAGATCAGCTGGCAGCCAGCTGCCTTGCTGCTTCCTGCCTCCCCGGGCTGCAGGGACACATGGAGATTTTGGAGGGTCCCGTGTCCCAACTTGCCCTCACCTTGTGCATGTCCCTGCTATCATGTGATGTAGGTATTATTGTATACCCATTTACTGATGGATAATATGGAGAACCCCATGAAACAGAGTGAATGTGGGGCAGAACCAGAAACAAGACCCTTTATTGCAGAGTCCAAACCCCTGTTATGAACTCTTAGTTAATATTCTCTGAATATACTAAGGGCATGATAATATTGACATAGGCCCAAAGCACAGATTTAAAGAGGGCTTCCTACACAGCTCTGAAAATCTTCTCATCCTTCCTAAAATGTCATGCCCTGATCCTGGTGGCTCCTCACCAGCCCCCTCCTACGAGTTCCTGTTGACTCTGTCCATCACCCAAATTTCTCTGCCCACTTGCATTTGAGGTTAGTTAAAAAGCTGCCATCAGTGTCTACCACTCCCTCATGTGGGTGGCTGCCTTCCTATGTGTGCTAATCCCTTGGCTGGCTGCTTCAGGCGACACCCCATGGGCTGGTGGGAAGGGAAAATATGAAAGCAGCTACACAATTTTTCTGGCAGTGGAGGGAACTTCCTGCAGTGACAGTTGAGATCTGGCAACTTTCCTCAACTACTCATAGTCCCACTCTTCCCCTCAATCATTCCCTGCTGTTCTGCCTCTGTCACAAAACTGGGTGACTGGGCAACAAAACGACAGATGAAATTCAGTGTGGATATATGAAAAGTAATGCTCACTGGAAAAAAGAATCCCAACTATACATACGAAATGATGGGTTCTAACTTAGCCATTACCACTCAACAAAGAGATCTCAAAATCATTGTGGATGATTCTCTGAAAACATCTGCTCAGTATGCAGTGGCAGTCAAAAAACCTGGAACCATTAGAAAAGGGTCAGATAATAAGACAAAAATTATCATAATGCCAGTATATAGATCCATGGTAGTCCCACACCTTGAATGCTGCATAAAGTTCTGGTCACCCATCTCAAAAAAACTATAGTAGAACTGGAAAAGGTTCAGAGAAGGACTCAAAAATGATTAGGGGTATAGAACAACTTTGCTATAGGAGAAATTAAAAACACTGGAAACTGTTCAGCTTAGAAAAGAGACAAACTTAGGGGGGATATGATAGAGGTCTTAAAATCATAAATGATGTGTAAAGAAAGAGAACTAGGAAGTTTTATTTACCCCTTCACATACCACAAAGAACCAGAGGTCACTCGATGAAATTAATAGACAGCGGGTTTAAAACAAACAAAAGGAAGTACTTCTTCACACAATGCCTAATCAACCCGTGGAACTCACTGCCAGGAGACGGTGTAAAGGCCAAAAGTACAACTGAGTTAAAAAAGAATTATTAAAATTCATTGAGGATAGGTCCATTAATGACTATTATCCAGGATAATCAGGAATGCAACCCCGTGCTCCCACTGTCCCTAAACTTCTGACTGTCAGAAGGAGGATCATTCAAAATTGTTGCTCTGTTCATTACCTCTGAAGCATCTGGCATCGGCCACTGTCAGAAGACAGGATACTGGGCTCGATGGACCACTAGTTTGATCCAATAGGGCTATTCTTATATTATGTTCTTTCACCACAGGCAGTCAGCTGCAGAGGGAAGAGAAGCCTTTCTGCAATTACCCCTGTGGCAACAGTTGCTTTTGCGTGGCTCCTTGGACTGGCAGGTGCCTATACACCTCTGGGGTTGCTGGAGCAGGGCGTATTCCCCTGTATCTAACTTGTACAATTTTTCCAAATATTACAGTCCTGATTCTGCATAGCACCAAAGCATGTGAAACATGTGGCTAATGTTAAGCATGCATTTAGCTCGCATTCAATCACAGGCTTAACGGTTTTGCTGAATAAAGACAAGGTTAAGCATGTGCTTAAATCCTTTTCTGAATCATGGCCTATGCTAGAGACTTACCCACCATCTCACGACTTCTAGGTAAGCATGCTTTATATCTCAGTATCCATTCACTTCTTATCAGTACCTCAGATGTTTATACTGAATAAGCTTTGGATGTGTAAATTGTGGGGTTTTGGGTCTTTTTTTTAAACTCTACATTGCACCCTCCCTGATCAGACACAATCACCATGTTTGTTTAACACATGGACAGTACTTGTTTTGTAATACAGATTTGAACATGGTTCTCTTATTTATAACCATAAGACTACACAAGGGACTAAAAATGTACAAAGCATTATTTTCCAACACACTGCTCTACTCAAAATTGCAGTTTATTCGCTTCCTTAAAAACAGAATAAATGGTATACAGCAGAAGGGAAAATACATCAGCTCTCCCTTAGGTTCTTGTGTTTGTTTTTCAAATGTAAGCTTTGTAACAGAGAACTGATTTGTGGAAACATACTGCAGCTGAACACTTTGAGCTGAATAAATGTAGAAATTAGAGTCAGCTAATTTGGTTTTGGAATTTAAATTAAAGGTAAGACTCAAAAAATGTAAATTCCAATTGCTAAAGCCTGGTAAAGCAAACAAGCTTACCAAAAACCTACTAAAACCTGCAAGGAGGATGTCATGCATGGGGAGGGTTTTCTTGGAGTTAATACTTTCCCTTCAAATCCACTGGGACCTGCAAGACTCAAACATAGCTTCAATCAGAACACTATTAAATAAAACATCATGTTATATCATACTAAGCTGAAGGTTCCAGAGTGGCTACAAAACCTTAAGTGAAGTAAGATCAAATGGCTTTAGCTCTCATTTTCTAGACACTTCTGGAAAGCCACAGGGCAGTCTCAAAGTTGTCTTGCCCATGTTCGCTCACCAACGGCACATAGCTCTTGACTGCATAGCAGCAGCAGAAAGAGGATGTTGGGCCAGCAGCACATCCATTTGCTTGAATGAGAAAATACGCAAAAGTTCTAATATCAAGAAGCCCATTAGACATGTATATATTTATAGCTAGTCTCCTGGAAACTAGAAACCCAAAATACAAATCCTGCACTGCTTCCAAGAACAACCCATTTCTTTTCTTCAAACTTAAAAAAACTGCAAAAGCAAAGGGACTCTTTGGTCAGGTGGCTAAGATCTAAAATGAAGGTTTTTTGTTTATATTAATATTTTGCAAAGCCTAATACCAATGGACATTCTTTAATAAACACCTTTTTAAAAATCAATTATGACAGTTTTTAACTTTACTTGCAGAATTTGGCAAGACTATAGAATTTTGCTAGCGTAGAAGAATCAGAAAGACAAACTCTTAAAAGTCTCTCCTTTAAAAATTGGAAGTCAAATCCTAATGAGGAAAATAGAAAGGAGCATAAGCCCTGGCAAGTCGAGAGTAAAAGTATACCAAGACAGACCAAGAAAGAATTTGGGGAGCAACTAGTTAAGGACACACAAACTAGCAGTACATTTTAAGGATACCAGAAGCAGGAAAGCAGCCGGACCGTCAATGAGGCCACCGAAGGACCGAGGTGCTAAAGGAGCACCCAAGGAAATATATTTAAAACAAAACCAAACCAAAGGAAGTATTTCTTCGCACAATGCACTGTCAACCTGTGGAACTTGTTGCCAGGGAATGTTATAAAGACCAGAAGTATAACTGGGCTCATAAAAGAACTAAAAGTTCATGGAGAATAGGTCCATCTATGGCTATTAGCCAAGATGGTCAGGGATGCAACCCCATGCTCTGCATATCCCTAAACTTCTGACTTCCAGAAGCTGGGACTGGACGACAGGGACAGGGACTCGAAATTGCTCTTTTTTGTTCATTTCCTCTGAAGCACCTGGCATTGACCACAGTCAGTCAGGACAAGATACCAGGCTCTGTGGATCATTGGTCTGACTCACTATAGCCATTCTTATAACTAACTAAAGAGAAAGTGGAATGAGCAACCCTAGTATCAGTCTCTGCACCATTAAAGTCAATAGGAAACAGAAAGACACTTTAAGGCCCAAAGGGACCACCACATCACATAGTCTGACCTGCTGTTTCACAAGCCACCTACACATTAAATCCAACAACCAAAAGCTTTGTCCTTTATGTCAGAGTGCAGGATCATGCTCTAATAGCACGGATTGGAAAAAAAAAATCAATGAGAGGCTCTGATCTTTCAAGGAACTCTGTACAGTGGGTCTGTGGGCCTGTGCAGAGCTCCATGTTGGATGAGGGCCTAAGATAGTATTTAGTGACACAGGCAAGGAAATTTCATAAATTTGAACCAGTCTGCGTTCCTGAAGCAAAACCAGAACGCCAGTGCAAAACTGGAATTCCTTACTCAGATAGTGGATATGGTCATCGTGGTTTTATACATAATGGCTAATCCTGCATGATCCTTTTCACTTGCCAGCAGCAAACTGGGATTGGCCACTGTTCTGGGTGCAGACAAACTTAGGGCCTAGATTCATCCCAGAAGATGTGCATGCAATTCCCAGTGATTCCAATGGGAATTGCATGCACAAATCTCCCACGGGCGATCAGTCCACTTATGCTCAATGAACTCTGAATAGCTGATACAACTCAAATGAGAGTAATCAGAATTTAGGCCAAACATGCAGAAAGTACTAAATACATAGTATTATCAACTTTTATTATTATTGAGTAATGGGGTTAAACATTAAAAGAAAATTCTTTCTCGAATAACAGAGAGAGACAAATGCTACTTTGTGTCTTGTGCTGAAATATAGCTGGCTTTCACACTCTGCGATTGCACGTGCAGTAGACTGTCATTTCCTAGAAATTTCCCAGCACTGTCTCTGGTGCTGCTCCACTGGCGGTAGAAACAGTAAAAGAACCAGAGCAGATTATCTGGTGATGCTTGAGCTGCAGACTCAAAACCAGTGGCTAAAATCCAAGGGTGCCAAGAGCACTGGTGCAGCTGTATCAGACGCAGCAAGAAGAGATTTTTAAGAAGAAAACTCCAGGGTAGCGAAGACCCAAATTGACCAGTTTCTCATTCCCAAACCACCTTGAAATCTGGTACATTTTACATATTGCTGCAAGTTTTCTATTTTTCAAATAGAAAAAGCATCAGCTTTTTGACATCATAAGTAGTGACTAGCTTTGGGCAAACTTCAAAACTCTCAGAGGTTTGGGCTTGTATCTAGGGTTGACATAATTACCCAAACATCTTTGGTCTAAAAAATCCTAAGAGATTTCCAGTTCTTCCTGACTCCCAACTGGTCAGAAATACTTCAAGAATAGACCTTTCTTTCGGTGGCATTTCTCTTTTTTATACCCCCACCCCAAAAAATCATTAAGTTCAGAGGCAAATTTAAAATGTTTTACGAGTTTAACTATCTTTTTCAAGCTTCTAAAAAGATAATTAAATTTTTGGACGAAGCCTTGCTTTTAGAGTAGGACATACAAATTATTATTACTCTTATTTATATTACCTTAGCACCTACAGACCTCAGTCAAGGACCAGGACCCCATGGTGTTAAGTGCAGTACAAACACGGAACAAAAATCACCCCAAAGGACTTACAGTCTAAGTTTAAGACAAGAGACAACAGATGGATACAGACAAGCTCATGGAGGAATGCAAGGAAACTGTGACACAGTACTGCTTAGCAAGATAGGCACTGGTCATGCCAGCAGCCTAGCCAACACATATAAATGTGACCCATAATGAGTACAAGGTATATTCAGTGCAATAGTTTATTCTATAGAGCAAACGGGGCCTTCCATATAGAAGCTCTTTAGGACTAGATAATGCATTTGCACCCTTCTACAGCAAAGGTCAGAATCTCAACAGTGTCAGCAACTATTCTGCACCATTTACAATGCAGATATGTTTATGTCCATACTTTCCCAGTGGAGTTACTGAAGCCAATAGTTGATCTGTCCCTTTAATTTTCAGTTAACCTTGTAACAATGCAAGCGCCCTGAAAGCAATCAGGCCTTGCTATTCATTGATTTCAATGGGAAGTGGATTTTGCACAAGGATGCATTATCATCTCAAGGTTGAAAAAGATTTATATAATGAAACTTTGATAAAAATCAACTCCTAAGAGTAGTTGTAAGAAAAATCAAAGGCTCCAACTACAAGAGAGGCAGCAAATGGGCTTCAAATTATGTTCAATTTAACACCTGCTGGGTCCAAACATTGGATGTGTATCTCCATTAATTTCTACCGAGCTGCATCTGCTTACACTCAGGAGCCCTATATTAGGGGGTGATCTAATGGTCTGTTCTGGCATTAAAATCTATGAAACATTAAATCTATGACAATAACTGCATTTTGTTTTACGAATGGCTGAATGTTTGGGAAGATGGTCAATCTGTTTTTAACAGTGCAACTACTCCTGTTTCTGATGATACTACATTCACGTCGTATACTGATGGAGGCCAGTTAGTAGTCTATTGAAATGATTCCTGGTCTCAGTTCGGTTCTCAGTGAAAGGCTTCAAAACGCTGGCATCCTTCAAAAGTAGTCTCAGGCCAAAGACTCAACAATCAAAACTGTTAGATATCTTTTCCCGTTAAAGGGCTCTCTTCACTACAAACCACAACGCAAGTTAGAGGGGACAAGTTTAAATGTGTAGTTTGAACAGTGTTGCGGCTGGGTTGTGTTACTGGGCAGGCGTGAGCCTTTGACACAACCAAAGCTTTAGCCCAGTTACATAACATAGATACACTACAGGTTCGTTAACCATGACATACTCAGGTCAGGGAACACCTGTTTTGTAACTGGGTTCCCCTAATTTTATTGTACTGCAGACAGACCTGCAGAGGTGGTCTCTCCAAAAGAGCACTGGGGCACATTGCCAGGACAGTGAGGAGAAGCTGATATTAGTTCTGCTGCATCTGTTCTGTGGACAAACAGCTGACTTCATTCTCCAGGCCTGCTGAGCCAGTACTTTTTCCACAAGCATATAATCCATTCAAAAAAAATATTCACCCTCCTTCTACAAAGCTAGCAATGCTAACTTATGTTATTTCTGTCTTTAACATTTTTTATTGTTCCCACCGCAGCCTGATTATAGAAAACATTTACTGCTTACATAAAAGCTCTGAAGAAAAGTTTTAGAAGAAATAAGGTAGTTGTGCTTTCTAAACAGCAGGGACCTGTCTAAGCCGGCAAATTAATCATAGTTTAACATCTGTGTTATCGTTATAACCACTATGGCATGCTCCCCCTACATGGGCTACATCAAACGGTATTATAATACAGTCAGAGACAATCTAAAGAGATATGGGGTAGGAGAAAGGATGTATAATTATCCCCCTTCTAGACAAGGAGAGACTGAGGTACAGCAGAATTAAGTAAAGTGCCTAAGGTCAGATAAGTAGTTTGTGGCAGAGAACCCAGATTTCCTGAATGCCTGAATCACAAAACCATCATTCTCCCTGACATCCCACAGGACAGTCAGTCTGCCCAGGTAAACTTTTCATATCTCTCCAATCTGATCACAGGTCTCCACTTCTGGAGAAGTGTTGTATCAAATGCTGATGGTCATGGGAAATCTAAAGTGAGGAGACTTGTAGTTTATTAGTAAACCAATTAGCACCTCGCTAGCAGCCCGATCATATTTAATTATATTTTGGAAGTAATTATCAGCACAGGCCTTTGCCAATATCCTCAGCACTATTAGCAAAACCATGCCCGAGGAGATAATAAATTGAAAACTATTCAACAGTTTAACCACTTGACTATTACTTTGTATGCCTGCTCTACACTGGTCCTCTCCTCTTTCTTTTCTTCTTTCTCTTTCTTTTATTTATTTATTTATTTTTTGGATGGCTGCATCTAGTGCTTGATCTTTTTAAGACATTGAGAAATAAAATATGAACTTGATGTAGAAATTACTGCTTGAAGTTTTGTGACCTGAGGTATGCAGGAGGTCAGACAAGATAATCACAATGCTCCCTGCTGGCCTTAAAGATCTATGAATTAATGAAAATCAGACTTTCCTCCCATTATAAAAACATACACAAACTTTCTGAAGTTACGTCCAAGGCCTCATCTGCACAAGCAATTTGCCCTGGTTACATCTATTGGTGCCAACCCCCAGGGCAATTGAACCAATGTAAACCTTTAACGGGAACAGGTCAAGCTACAGTTTACCCCCGTGCAGTGTGCCTGCTTATTCTGCAGGGATGAGCTTCATCGGTGCAAAACGTCATTTATAGCAGCTTTGCCTGTCTGCAGTAGGGGGTTTCCATGAGGGGCTCCTATCAATGGCTGAAATCTCCAAAGCAGACAAGGCCTCAGAAGCAGACTGCCCACATCGAGGAAGGAATCTGTTCGTTCTCCTGTAATGCACACCCCCAGAAGAGCGAATTTGTCCTATGCTGCACTATTGAAAGGGCCAGCTGAATGCACTATGCATGCAGTATGTGATGAAGACTGTACAGGCTAGTTGCAACTGTTGTTTAATACAGCCGCAACAGCAGTCATTATCTGAAAAAAAGTTACTGAAGCGCATAGGTGGGAAAGACTTCTTGATTTTATCATGAGTTTAGCAATAGTTGATATTTACTTCAGTGACAGCTCCTGCAGACAAGTGATTAATACGCATAGATCTCAACTTTTATTAAAAAAAATTAAGTTAACCCACATGATAGTGCAGAAAGGCTTGAATATGTGATCCAAGCCAACTGTCAAAAACCAGAAGGCAAATAAAAGGAACACCAAATTAATTTTAGCTTGTGACTTTTAAAGCAGTCTTATGATATTTTGGCATCTGACTCATGATTTTTGAATGGCTGGTTGTCCTGGTAAAGCATATTGACACGACCTATTATGCAATAGGCTATTGTTCTACACAGGCCATGGGCTGAATAAAAACAGCTCAGCGGCTCCTCTGCATCACAATATAAGTAAGTATCCTGGACACAAGTCAATCATTTAGAGAGGCAATTTCTCTGTGAAAATTCTTCTCCAGTATCAACACAGGTATTAAATTATCACCTCAAAAAGGGGAAGTGTTTGGAAGCAGAGCTTGATCATGTTTAATAATCCAAGTAACAAAAGCCAGGCTCATTATGACATGTATATGAATGCAGGTAAAGTTATCACATTGACTGGCTGACTGCCTTTCTCAGAGTGGCTGCCTGCCACTGAGAATGCATGCACTGTGTCTCTTAGGCTACGACTACACTGATGGCGTCAGATCGATTTCTCTGGATCGACATACCAAGACCAGCAACGCAAGTAGTGCAGTGCAGTGCAGACAGCGCGCAGAAGAGAAGCTCAGCAGTCGACAAGAGTTACGCAAGTTTTTTGCGTACTTTGCGTAACTCCCGTCGACTGCCGCCAAATCTCACCGGTAAGTGTAGACGAGGCCTAAGTCACCTGCAAAAGCGCCATGCGCTAATCACCTGTCAAAGGGGACACTACCAATAAAAATAGCTAAATGAGTAGAAAACACTGGTGATATTTATTTTTTAATGTACTTTTGGAATATTTTTCGAAGATCACTCAATTATCCCATTTATTTAATGCAATCACGTGGCTTTGGAAGTAACGTTAAAAATGACATAAGCAGGTTCCTCTCTGGCAAAAATCAAATTAGGAAAGCAACAGTACGTAGAAGTCTCTATGCAGCTACTTCAGGCAGCAAAGCAGGAGACCTAGGTTGATATAGCCACCTTTAGCTCCAAACAAATCAGAGGACTGCAAAGGTATGTGGCTGATCAGAAGGGAAGGTCTTCTGAGCACCCCTTGACAATCTAAGCAGCAGTTTTTAAAAGGTTCCCAAGCACCATTTAGAGCTGCCATAGATAAGAAGACACAGGGAAACAGACAATCATTTCCAAGAATGAAGTGTTCCAGTGTGTGACACAAAAGCACTCCCTTATTATTGTCTATATTACAGTAGCACTGAGTGGCCCTGATACACTAGAAGCTGTACAAAAAGTACAAGACAGTTCCTGCCCCAAAGAACTTTCATTCTAACTAGGCAAGACAGAGAGAAAAAGTGACTTCCTCACAGCCACACAGCAGGTCAATGGCAGAAGTGAGAAGAGAAGGAGCAGTTACTCACTTTGTGAAGTAACTGGAGTTCTTTGCGATGTGTCTCTCTCTGGGTGCTCCACTTCAGGTGCGCATGCGCCCCATCCGCCTTTGATCAGAACATTTTTAGCAGTGCCCATTCAGCCCACGTATACTCCCTGCACCTCCTCGTGCCCTGCACTGAGGATACATAAGGCTGCCCTGGAGAACTGCCCTCAATTCCTTATCCACCATAAAGACCCATAGAGAGAACTCCATAGCAGAGAGGAAGGAGGGTGGGTCATGGTGCACTCCTAGGGACACACATCTCAAAGAACTCCAGTTGCTACACAAGGTGAGTAACCGCTCCCTTTTCTTTCAGTAGCGTCCCTATGGGTGCTCCACTTCAAATCATTTTCTAACAGTATCTCCCATTATCCTGTTAGGAAAAGAGGGCTTCAGAACAGGATCCAACACTCAAGAAAGGACTGCTGTGCCAACAACCGCGTCTGATCTAGAGACCTAGTGCAGAGCATAGTGTTCCGAGAAGGTGTGCACTCACGCCCTCATTGCAAATCTCAGCAATTCGAACATTCTTTAACAGTGGTGTGAGTCTGGGATCTTGATGATTGAGCTATAATTCCTGAAGGGGCCTGAACAATAGCATTCTGATAACAAACAAGAATACAACTGGAAACCCACTGTGAAAGTCTTCGGGTAGAAACTGAAGATCCTTTGGATCTGTCTGCAAATGAAATGAACAGCCTGGGAAGACTTTCTGAATGTTCTATTTCTACCAAAATAGAAAGCTACTGCCCTTCAAACATCTAAAGGTATAGGGGGCAGTTTCCTCGATAAGAGTGGTGAGGTTTGGGGGGGCAGGGGCCCACAGGAAGGCAGATGAATGGTTAATGTGGAAATCAGAGGATATTTTAGGTATGAACTTAGGACGTGGATGTAACGCAGTGGTGTACCTAGCGGGGAGGGGAGGGGAGAGGAGGCAGGCCCCTGGAAGCCGGTCTGTGGTGGGGGTGCCGGGCTGGCCCTTCATGACACACGGGATGGGGGGTGCAGAAGGCTTTGAAGGGCGCAGAACCTCCTACACCCCCTGCTCATCGTGAAGGGCTGGCCAGGAGTGCACTTACCTGCCACTCCAGCCCCACAGCCCAGCTCCAGCACAGATGCGGCGGCCTCACCCCTTGGCCTGGAAGGGGGGCAGGCAGGGTAGAGGAGGGGCGCAGGAGCGGAAGCGGGAGCAGCCACCTCTCAGCCTCCAGCACCCTCCGCCCACCATGAAGGGCCAACCCGGCACCCCATCTTAGCCGGTGCTTGGCTGGAACAGCGGTAAGTGCAGGGGGGCACAGGCCTTCACGATGGGCCGGGGGGGGGGCATAGGAGGCTGGGGGACAGCTGCTTCCGCTCCTGCGCACCCCGCTGCGCATAAGACCGCCTCCGTCCGAGTAGGCGCTGGGCTGCAGCGAGAATGGCAGGTGCCGGGTAAGTGCGGGGAGTGGGGTTGGCGGAGCCAAGCCTGCATTTGTGCCCTCCCCCCTTGGCTGGTACAGCTGAGGGGTGGCACCGGGATCCTTCCTGCCCCCTGCCCTGGAGGGGCGCATGAGGCGGGGGCGCAAATGTAGGCTTGGTCCCTAGGCACTGTAGACCCTCCGTATGCTACTGGTGTAACAATATCTTATCTTTGAAGAAAACAGTGAAGGGAGGATCAGTCACTAATGCTCCAGGCTCCCCAGTCTTACAGGCAGAGGAGTTAGCCACTAAAATGCTGTTTCCATAGAGAGGCATCAGAGAGCCCTTCGCTAATGGCTCAAAAGGAGGTTTCATAAGACTATTAAGGACCAAGCTCAGATCCTATATGGGAGCAGACTGTCTAACTTGTGGAAAAAGGTTATCCAACATCTTGATGAATCTAGCCATTGTGGAATGAGCAAACACTAAGAATCCTTGCACAGCGGAATGGAAGGCTATAATAGCTGCCAAATGAACTCTGACTGCACTCATAGAAAGACCTGACATCTTTAATTTCAACAGGTAATCAACAACAGCTGAGAGGGAAGAAAGAACAGGTGAAAACTGATGCTGAATACACCAATGATGGAATCTCTTCCATTTCTGAAGGTAAGGATTTCTAGTAGAGATCTTTCTGCTGTTTAAACAGGAAATCTCTGTCCCCGAGACCCACCAAGGAGCCACACGCGTAGGCACAGGATAGCCACTTTGGGGTGGAGAAACCAACTGGAGTCCTGAGATAGAAAATGGGGAATGGTCAGAAGCTGCATTGCTGGACAAGCAGTGAGACAAAGTAGGTAAAGGTACCACACCTGCATTGGCCATGTTGATATAACTAGAATGACTCTGGCTGTGTCTTGTTTGATCTTGTTCAAAACTCCCAAAATCAATGGTGTTGGGGGATATATAGAATCATAACATCATAGAATGTAGGGCTGGAAGGAACCTTGGGGAGTCTTCAAGTCCAGCTCCCAGAACTGTGGCAAAACCAAGTAAACCTAGACCTTCCCTGACAGGTGTTTGTCCAACTTGATTTCAAAGGCTTCCAATGATGGGGACTCCTCGGCTCCCTTGGAAGCCTATTCCAGAGTTTAACCCCCGTTTTAGTTAAACATTTTTCCCCTAATACCTAATCTAAATCTCCCTTGCAGCTGAGTAAGTCCATTCCTTCCTGTCCTATCTTCAGTGGACATGGAGAACAATTGATCACTGTCTTCCTTATCACAGCCCGTCACATATTGGAAGAATAATCAGGTCCCCACCCCCTGAGTTTTCTTTTCTCAAGACTAAACATGCCCAGTTTTTTTTTTTTTTTTTTTTTTTTTTTAACTTTTCCTCATAAGTCAGGTTTTTTAAACCTTTTACCATTTCTGTTGATCTCCTCTGGATGCTTACAATTCATGGTACCCAGAATTGGACACAGTACTCCAAGCTGGGGCCTCACCAGTGCTGAGCAGTATGGGACAATTGCCTCCCATGTCTTACATATGATACCTTGTTAATGCATTGCAGAATGATATTTGCCTTTTTTGCAGCTGCATGACTTTGACAACTCATACTCAGTTCGTGGTCCACTATAACCTCCAGATCCTTTTCAGCAGCATTTGATTTTTCCTTCCTAAGTGAACTACTGTGCACTTGTCTTTACTGAATTTCATCTTGCTGAATCCAGACCAATTCTCCAATTTGTCAAGGGTTTGAATTTTAAACCTGTGCTCCTAATTGCTTGCAACCCATCCAGCATGGTGTCATCCACAAATTTTGTAAGCACATTCTCCACTCCATTATCTAAGTCATTAGTGAAAATATTGAACTGCACCAGACTCAGGACCAACCATTGTGGGATTCCACTAGATACACCCTCCCAATTTAACAGCAAACCATTGATAATTACTCTTTCAGTTCGGTCTTTCAAGCAGTTGTGCACTCACCTTATAGTAATTTCACCTAGACCACATTTCCCTAGTTTGTTTATAAGAATGTCATATAGAACTGTGTCAAAAGCCTTACTAAAAATCAAGGAATATTACATCTACTGCTTTCCCCCATCAACTAGGTCAGTAACCCTATCAAAGACATGCATACCCTTTCTGGATCATAAAGTCTCAGATTTTGACAGTGACCAGGCTTTTTGAGACAGGTTCTCTGCGGGGAGATGAGGAACTCATCACAAGTGTACAAGAACGTGTCATGCCCATGTGCAGGCTGAAAAGCACTGCTATCAAAAATCTCTGATCAAAGGCACATAGCTCACCTGAGGTGGAGCGCCCATAGGGACACTACTTAGAGAGAAACTCCTGTCTCCTGGCTCTGGGGCCAGCACCCTATCTATTAGATCACATTGCTTCTCTAAAGCTTGAAGGAGAAGAGAGCAAAGTGCCCATTCTGGCTGGGAAGGGTGAGCATATGCCCAATGTTAAATCATGCTAAACTGTGCCCTCACTGCTGCTGAGAATGTAAATGCTTCCAATGAAGTTAACATCTCTGAGGTAATGTGGAAGGGCTGGAGATAAGGGTCCTGAATTTGTGTTACTGCAAGATTAAGGTAAAAGTTCCTGAATTACATCCGTAAGGTTATTTTCAAATGGACCAAAAAAACCTTTTAATTAAAATTTATGACCCTAAAATCATAAGATCAACAATTCTTCCTCTTGAGATGTTTATTGCTGCTGATCTTCTATCAGCAACATCTTAGGGAGAACTAAAGCAGTTATGAAGCATAAGCAGAAGTACTACCCTCCTTCCCTGCCTGCCTTTGTTTACCATTAAAACTGCCACCCACACACTTTCCCATATAGAACACTGTTAGGCATTATTCACCAGCATAGAAATTCAGCAAATGCAGCTTCTGTCCCAATCAGGGATAAGGTTATGCTTGGTGTTCCCTCTCTATAAGTCACAGAAATTTATCAGGGGGATAACAGGAAAGAGGGCTAATAACAGTCATTGAGCTAATCTGACTTTCACCTAATGGACTGGGGGAGGTTAGGCTAGAACATACATAGGAATTAGCTGATTTCATATAAAGTCATTTTAACCACATGAATTCTCATTTTATTTGGCTCCTTATCAGTATGTATAGCCTACATGTTTCATTTAGAATGTGACAAGGCTTAAATAATCCAAAGATCCAGAATCATATAGTTTCAATTCCTTGAAGCAATGAGAGTTGTGCATGAGGTATCAGAGATGAATTCATCCCTCTAAATATAACATCTTTCACTTTCAAAGTACTTTAATAAATATTACATCTCACAATATCTTTGTAAAGTCTGAGATGGGGAAACTGAGGCACAGAATTTAATCAACTTGCCCAGTGAAGTCAGTGGCAGCTTTTGTATCTTCTCCCAAAGATTTAGTATATGCAGACTATACCAGACACATGCATCCACTAGAGAAGAAGTTTGGTCCATTGGTTAGGATGCTCCGCTGGGACTTTGGAGACCTAGTTCAACTCCTTGTTCCACAACAGACTTCCTGCATGATCTGTGGGCAAGTCAGTCTCTCTCTGTCTCAGTTCACCATCTGTAAAATGGGGGTAATAGCATTTCCCTACTTCACAAGCTAGGACAAGTATATTAAATACCATGAGGCCTAAATATTTGTACATTGTGCCTTAAGGAGGAAGGGGGAAGAGAATAACACTTTGTACAAAGAGCAACTTTAATCCAAGGATCTAAAAGCACTTAAAACACTTGGATTTACAGAGGGGGAAAACTGAGACACCGAAAAGCAAGCCACTGGCAGAGCAACAAACATGGCCATAGCCTCCTGACCCCTAGAACTGCCACACTGCTGTTTTTTACAGCCCTTCATGGACACGAGGACCCAGAAAGTCCTACAGTCAATTCCCGGCAACAACAACAACAACAAGAACACACACGTTTTGCTTTAGTAAACCCCTAACGTTATTACCTTCCCATAAAATTGTGTGATGAAACACGTGCTGCAAGGGCTGGCAAGAGCCACAAAGCAGCTTAATTCAAACTACATGTCCAAGCATTACCAGGTATTGCTTGTCTAGGTATCTCAGTAATAATCTTTGTGTAGCTCATATTCACAGCAGGGGATCCCCTTCCAGGTTTTTTATCAGCCCTTGCTATCTGAAAGCCTTCACTTTTTTGAGCGTGTGTGCACGCACGTGCAGTGAAATGTTTTGCCATTAAGCAAAATGGAGGATTAGGAATAATTACAATTAATGAAGCAAATGTTTGTATAATGAAATCATGCTTGTATCAGCAAACAAAGCAAGACACGAAGGATAGCCTTCCCTATTACAGGTTTGATACTGTATTGCTTCAGCTATTACAGGAAAACAATTTAAAGTGAAAGATTATCCTCTGGTTCCGGGTCTGGCATTGTGTTTAGTGGAAACAAATAGGAGTGATGTTATCCCAAGTAACATGCTTAGAACTTACTTTCTTATTCTGCTTCCTATTTCTTTCTGCCCTGCCACCTTCTAAACAAGATCTTGTGGAATATGTATTTTAAAGGTCTGATTATTTTCATCACAGCACAGTTTTCTAGCTGATGAAGTAAGGTATATATTACCTAGTACAGTCAGTTTCAAAGGGATCCCAAATTTCTCATTTTACAGACCACTTATAAGAGTAAGATCATCTTCTGAGACACTGGCTTCTTCCAGTCCCAGTACTTGGTACTCAAAACATTCCATTCTATGGGCCACCTAAAAGAGATCTATGGCCTCGTGTGTGTTCATATTTTACAATAGGGCTATCTTTTCAAGAGCAAAATTCTGCCTCTGGGTGTACATATGTAAGGTACATATTGAAATCCATGGGAGTCATGGGGACAGAATTCAGCCATAAGAAAAATTCAAAGAGTTTGGATGATTGAAATTTCCTGGGAAACTTTTGCAACGGAAGATTGGTTGGAGAATTTTATTCAGATGGTTTTGTATGTGAGTTAAGTTCTGAGCTGCCTTGTGATACATAAGAGCATGATTTTTCACAGATAATTATATTAATTGCACGGTTATTCATAGGATTGCCATGACATATCATAAAATATTAGGTCACTTATTTCAGTAGTGACATGATTTATCCTGAATTAGTGAGTGTATATCTAGCTGTATCTATAGAATTAGGTATTACTCCCAGCCATCATAATATACCAAAAATAGGCTTAGGACATGATGAAAATCAGATTTTGATGTTACTGATTGATTATTATGCACCTCTCTAGATTGTCTGTCTCAAAACTGCAAAGAAAAACACCTGGTTCTCACGTCTCATATCACAAATGACAGTGAGGCAGTCACGCCTCCTTTTTGAATCAATGATTATTTGGCATTACTATTAACGCTTTTAGATAGTTAAAACTGACATTCAGAAATCTCCTTTACTTCACATGGTTTATGCCAATTGCTTGTGGCACTTAACCCGGTAGTGAACCTAGGCTGCTTTGTTTAGATTCCGTTTCATGCGCTGGCCCAATGCTGTTGTTTTTGGAATCCAAACTCTGCAAAGAGATGTTTAATGGTATCTCTGAGGCCTCCCACAGCCTATGCAACAGGAAGGGGCACTGGGACACTCACCCTCCACTGTGACCAGGGCTCCTTCCCTTCCTCGTCTTTCTGCCATTCCCGACTCTGTTTCTCTGCCTCCTTTTCCTAACAAGGAGATGAGACAGAGCGAAGGGCATGACACTGGGGAACTGTCCAGGAAGGGAGTCAGGACACGCACTGGGAAGAGGTTATGGGCAGAGGTCTGGGCAGTCCTTAGAGTATGGGCCTAGGGTGGAAGACTGTCACCATTTTTCCCCCAGTGTGAACCCCTCTTTCTTACATACACACATACCTATGAAGTGCATGAACAATATCCACATGCATGTAAATAGGGGAGCAGACCATCCTGGATTTGCCCTCTCATGTCAGAGGTCATCGCCCAGAGAAATAACTGAAGATTACTCTTCCATGAATGACACAAATCCTGACTGATTCAGTTCATGTTCAATCACACTGTATCTCCTCAAGGGCCACTCCTGTTATTCACAGATTAGTCCTGTCCCCAAAATGACATCAATGCAATGACTGAGCAAGCAGCAGCACAGATTGACCAGACCCTCACAAGGGAAGAATTATGTAAATCTTGTTTGCCATCTTGAATGTAACACTGTTCTTTTCATTAAAGATCGTCCCCCTTCCAGAGTGGAGGGATAGCAGTTTGTATTTAGAGTAGCAGGCTTTATTATGGAATTTGTTAGTAATTCTAAGATAACGATCTGTATTATTTAGAAAACTGCACCTGTGGATTTGACTGCTCAGTGTTGTAGTTAAACATTTTTAAAACAATTGTTTTTGAAGGAAAGAACACAGTCAAGGAGATGTAGATCCTATAATCTTCCCAAAAGCCCCTAGCCGAGCTCAGGGAATAGCAGAAAAGGGTGGATAAGGTGCAATAAGAGGAGCAATGAAAAGATATAAGGAAAAAAGGAGTTTCACTTTCTTATCTTTGTAAGGTTAAACAAACCTTAGAAAGGGACATACATTATAATGCAAAGGGAAGTCAGACGCTATCTTTGTAAGTCTAAATCAATATTGCTGCCATTGGAGTTTTAAAACATGCTCAATGATCTTCACAGCCTAAGAAAGACTCCACTGACTTTTTTTTTTAAACGGTCAATTTTCTGATTCTTTGAAAGATTGGTTATGCACAGGACTGTATCCTTCATCCCCTCTTCCCAGTTACTGCTCATCGCTATTAGTCAGCCTATTGTTTGGATCCTTGTGTGTTGATAATTTTTATCTTCTCTGCTGTGCATGTGTGGGTAGCATGGACAAACATTGTATTTTAACTATACAAAGCACTCTTCTGCTAAATCACACTTCTGTCTCAACTGAGTGCTGAACTAACCACCATTTTAATCTCAGACTCAAATATTTCACATTTAATTTTAAAAAACTGAAATGCATTTTTGAGCAACACACAACCTCCTTCCTTCCTCCTTAAGAGCCTAAATTAAATGGCACAAAGATATTAAGACAAAAATTTGAAGGTTTTGAGCTTCTCCATGCATATGTACAAGCGACACTCCACTCATGCCTTTAACTGATAAAGTAATACAGAATAATGGGTCGGCCTGTAATAAACTTCGTCATATAGTATTTGCCTTGGGACAAGGTACAATATATACCCCAGGCTGCCATTCAAAGTCTAGCAAAAAGAACTTCCAATGCATGTAAGAGAATGGGAATGAGAGAGGGAGGATGTTGTGTTAAATATGCTTGATTTATCCTCTAAACTATTCTAAAAAAAAAATTTCCCCTCAAGGAGTCCCAGAGATGCACCTACACTTAATTATTCTGACAGCATCCCTGTAGGTTTATTTATTTGGAATGGTCTGACTAGAGAGAGTAGAGTTTCCTAATGCTTTTCCTTCAGATGGTCAATGGTAATATTACACAAAGTGTACAAAAACAAGGACTGGCTCTTTTCGTAGCAGGTCTAAGATACCACCCTATAACCTTAACTGGTGAAGATAGTGCCACAAAATTCCCCAAAGCCCAGGACCATCTGAGGTTAGGTTCAAAACCCATCCTTAATAGTTAAGTGCAACTGCCAACCTAGCACACACGCTCACAGATGTTTAATAGAACAGTGAAGTATGGTCACTTTATCAAAATTAGATTTGTGCTGTGGCTTAAATTTGGATTTGTTCAATAGTGCATGCTGCAGAGCTGCAGTCTATATCTGGTATCATCATGGATATCTATCCCAGGTGCACAACCTCAAGCGGGCCAGACAATGTAACACTGGCTTCCCTAAGTCCCTTATAAGAGAAGCCATCTAGCTACCCTCAATAAAACCAACCGTGGAAGAAGAGACTGCCAGCAGCCCCAAATTCTCCCACCACTAAGAGAAATCTCCTGTTCTCCACGACAACATGGCATAGACATGTTATTGTGCTAGTGTTTAGGCATTGAAGTGCCTATGTGGCCTATGAGATTAAGGACTTCAGGGTATTTAAAGAAAAACAGATACAGTAGTGGTGTGTCCAGGGAAATTAGCAGTAAAATTGACTTGTCGTAAAAACAGCTCATTTGGCTGCATACATTACCTTCTAGCTTTGGTCAATACTGGATATACCTTAACATCAAGAATAATTTCTACAGATGAACAATATTTTACTGCTATTATCTTCTGAACTATTCACCATTTCCTGGGTCAAATTATTTGTTGAAAATAAATGGTCTGTCTAATTTAGCCAATATTTTGATGACTATTCACGAAAGGATCTTGATTTCTATTAATACATTTGTTATTCATAAACATTCGCCAGAGTTTATAATGAACAAATATCAGCCCATGTGTTATTTGTGACTTGTTCACCTCTACTGTATACTATTTGTGGTATTGTTGCTGCTCTCTGAACTGGTGATCAACTAAGGAAGAACAGCAAACAACATGCTTCCAGTATGAATGTTCAGGAGAATCATTTATGCTAAAATTTGTGGGTCTTTCACATTCACTAACATTTTCATGAATAACCCAGTTTTTGCCTGAATACTTGAAAAAATGAATCATGTGACCCCCAAAATAACAATGCAGTCAACTTCTCACATTTATTCACAGATCACTTTTTTGTATCCTTCAACAGCTTAATTTTATATAGTATATACTCAGACACTCATGTGCAGCGTATTATTGTTAATTAGTCTGTCTGAAAGTCTGCAAAAATTCTTCTGTCTCCTTATTTGTAGCCAATTCCAAGTACTTTCTGTCAAAATTTGACCACTGGCAAAGAGCACGTAGATTTTTATTAATCAATCAGTGATGGCACTGGTGGTGTGTTCTGGTTTTTCATTCTGACTGCAAAGCAAAATTAAAAGCTGCATTTTGCAAATTTACATATTATTCATTGCACTGGCAGCTGGTGGACTGCTGCTGAGACAGATCGTCTTTTCCTTTCCAGTCCCCTGTGACCGAGAGGGAAGAATTACAGGACAGCAATAGCAGCTGCTACTGCCACCCCACTAGCAGCAAGCCAAGGTCCCTGGAAAAAGAGGGGAGGAGGGGAAACAAAAAGGAAAAAAGCAGTGCCAACACTGAAAACACAAAACATTGCACCTTGCTCACAAAAGAAACAACAGTGGAACTGGTTCTGGCTTTCCCTTGGCTGACACAAGGGACCCATGCAGGGCTATAGACTTTGAAAACACTAAAAGTTTTGATCTGAGCTTTTAGGAATCGGTGTTGTTCTGTTCTCTCCTCCAGAGGGTTGAAGCAGCTTGTTTTTGGGCTCTCTGTAACATGCAGAGCCTCAGTTGCTAATTTTGGTTGGACATATTCCTAGAGGTTTCATCACATGGCAAACATTAATTCCTGGAGACTCCAGGACAATCCTGGAGGGCTGGCAACCCAGCCAGTGGCCCTCTATTAAAAATACAGGTGCCACATGACAATTTAATGGGGGCACCCTGAGCAGTGATTACATGACAACCACATTAGATGCACCATTTCAGCAACCAGCTCCCCCACTACAGTGATGGCTAAACCCCACTACTCCTGCCATGAAATAATGGCTAAGCCACGCCATTCCTCCCCTGCAACAGTGGCTAAGCCTCTCTTGCCCCTACCATTCCTCCCACATCCCTCCCCCCAAAAAAACCTCACACCCATGTTTGGTCATAGTTCCAGTGCCTTGGCACAGGGAGACAGCACCTGCCTATGCTGCTCAGTGCACTGAACGCCAACAGCCTCTGGCAGAGACCAACAGCAAGAAACATATTGGCCAAGCAATGCTGGCAGCTCCCTGTGCCTACAGTACAGACCCAAGCTTTAGCCGAGAGCATTCACAGGTCTTAGTAGATCTGCCAGAGGCTACAGCTATCCAGACACGAACTCTGAGCTTATATGTGGCTCCAGGGCCCACTATCCCCACTTCAGGCAACTTCAGAAAGAAACGTCCCGGAATACGTTGTCAAGGGAGTCAAAAAAGGGAGAGAGTGAAGACCACACTTTTCTAGGGTCATTTTCACTATAGCACAGCTGCTCTGGGGATTCATATTTTTTACAGGAATACGGTATTACACAGGACAAAAACAAGGTCACTTTTGCCCAGTGTTGAAAAACAATGCTCTTAAGTGCTCTCTGCACCTAGCTAACTACACAAATTCTAAATACTGTTGTGTGAACTGGAAACGGCCTCATTTCCACATTTTTGAGGACAAGGAAAAAATATCTAGACTAACCACAACCCCGTCAAATTCTAGGAAACATTAGGCTGTTGCTTTCTTTTTACATACTAGGATTCTATGGTGGATGTGTGTAGGCAGATGAGCATAAAAACATTCAAATGACCAAAATAATTTTTGGTTGTATAAAAGAACTGATGTGCAGTTTGGGTGTTGATTTTGTGTCCTTATCTTTTAATTGCAAGAGCTCTTATTACGCAGTATTTTTGGTCATTTTTAAAAAAGAAATAATCAAATCCTCTTTGAATGAGTCCTATACACATAAACTAAAGGATGTTTAAGGTCACAAGAAACCACCGGTGGTTGAAACTGTTTTTTATCAGTTTTGTTATTGTCAGAATCCCCTACAAGATAAGCGCAGAATTCTGAATACAAAACAGGCACCATTATAAGCAGATACAGGCATCTCTCAATGCTCCAACTCCACGTTCATTTTGGGAAGCTAAGCCAATGATTACTATCTGGTGAAACAGCTTTTGAAATATCATCAATTTCCTGAAGAATGTATCAGTTTATTGAGCAGAGTTTTTCAGACTCCTCGTATCTCATTCGATAGGATTATGCCTCGCAATTTTTTATTAACTGTATTTAAAATATTGATATGCCTTCACAAGACACTTATTTCCCCAACAATCTAACCACTGTTATCTGCTGTTAAGGCTGTCAGGGGCTCATCCTGTTAAAAAGGTAAAAAATAAATAAAATGAAATAAAACCTGTCTTCTTAGCGTATTAGATGAAATCCTGTCCTGTATCTAAATCCAAAGAATATCTAGTCAAAACACTTGTTCATGTGTCAGAGACTCAGCCCACTGTCGTTATTTTTTTAATATACATATGGAAGCATTCTCAATAGCATTAAATCTTTTTTTTTTTTTTGGTCACAAACCCTTCAGAGCTCCTTGCACACATACAGAGCTTTACGCAATATTCCTATAATCCTCAGTTATCCAGCAACAGAGATTTCAGCCTCATGTCCCCACAACATTCATTATGAAACTTTTGGGCAGATTTAGTTCTATGGTGGTGCTGGAAGTTAGCAACCCAAAGTAGTTATTTTCTGATGTCTCTTGTATGGCCAGTCTGAAATGAGGTATTCATCTCAGTCCAGGTCCTAGTGGATAAATGACCATATCACAAACTACTGACACAAATGGCAGTAACCAACATCCTTTCTTGCAGACTCTGCAGAGGAGCCAAGAACTCTATAACCATGGAGACCCTCAATCACCCTGTTACTCCTAGAGGGGTATCACAGTCAGGATTTAAGCACAATGAAAGAGCACAGCTGAAAATGCTGCTCTACATGCTGTCCCAGTTTTGTGGAAAAACAAAGGATTTCAGTCTCCAGGGCTGTCATACTCATACCTTTAAACCATGCATCCAGGTTAAGTCTTTGCTGCCAAGTCAGCCCAAGACCTTATCCGGGTGTTGCATCTAATCCCTCTGTTGTCCACACACAGACACTGCCCACCCAAATTTAATGGTGCTTCCAACCCAAGCTAGCTGGTAAAGTTAATAGTGTGCGTTAGAGCCCAGATTCCACTTTTCCTCAGGCTGGTAACCCACTTTAGCAGGAAACTTCAGGGAGCTAATGGGTTGTGTGTGTGCATGCAAGAGAGAGAATTACAAAAAGCAGTCAAATAAAATCAGTTGTAAGACTGCAAAAATGAAAAGAAATCACAGAATCTCAGTGACAAAATGAAGTTATTCCCATAAAAGGAAACACCTTTAGGTGCTTCTCACATTATAACAGCAATGCTGGTAACTTATAGTATTTCATCCATGCTATAATCACAGACATGGAAAACTGAGGCAAGTTAAAACAAAACAAAACAAAAAGGTTGGATTATACTACAGCTATATGATGGGCCTATTACACAACCCAAACTCAAATCACTGTACTGCTTGCTTCAAAAAATTCTAATGGCTCTATTTAATAAAATAGGCCAGTTTGGTTAATTCTCTGGGGACACCAAATCATAGAAATGTAGGACTGGAACGGACCTCAATAGGTCATCTAGGCTAGTCCCCTGCACTCAAGGCAGGATTAGGTAATAATTAGACCATTCCTGACAGATGTTTGTCTAATCTGTTCTTAAAAATCTCCAATGAGGGAGATTCCACAGCCTCCCGCAATAATTTGTTCCAGTGCTTAACTATCCTGACAGGAAGTTTTTCCTAATGTCCAACATAAACCTTCCTTGCTGCAAGTTAAGCACAGTTATAATTGTTGCTTATTGTCCTATACTCAGAGGTTAAGGAGAACAATTTTTCACCCTCCTCCTTGTAACACCTTTTACATACCTCAGGGTTACAAACAATTTGGGAACGGAGGCTGTCTGTAACCCTGAAATGTTTGTAACACTGAACAAAACATTATTGTTCTTTCCAAAGTTTATAACTGAACATTGACTTAATACAGCTTTGAAACTTTACTATGGAGGAGAAAAATGCTGCTTTTAACCATCTTAATTGAAATGGTGTTCGTTACTCTGGGGTCCTACTGTACTTGAAAACTTATGTCCCCCCTCGGCCTTCTCTAAACTAAACAAACCCAAGTTTTTTTAATCTTTCCATGATCTTTGGTCATGTTTTCTAGGCCTTTGATCATTTTTGTTGCTCTCCTCTGGATTTTCTCCGGTTTGTCCACATCTTTCCTGAAATGTAGTGCCCAGAACTGGACACAATATTCCAGTTGAGGCCTTATCTGCACTGATTAGAACAGAAGAATTACTTCTCGTGTCTTGCTTACAACAGTCCTGCTGATACAGTCCAAAATGATGTTAGCTTTTTTTGCAACGGTGTTAACCTGGTGACTCATATTTAGCTTGTGATCCACTGTAACCCTCAGATCCCTTTCTGTAGTACATCTTCCTAGGCAGTCATCACTCATTTTGTATATGTGCAATTGATTGTTCCTTCTGAAGGTGAGTACTTTGCATTTGTAAGGTTGCCAACAGTCCAGGATTGTCCTGGAGTCTCCAGGAAATAAAGATTAAATCTTTAATTAAAGATTATGTCATGTGATGAAACCTCCAGGAATAGATCCAACCAAAATTGGCAACCCTATTTGTCCTTATTTGAAGTTCATCCTATTTACTCCATACCATCTCCAGTTTCTCCAGATCATTTTGAATTTTAATCCTATCCTCCAAAGCACTTGCAACCTCTCCCAGCTTGGTATCGTCCACAAATTTTATACATGTACTCTCTATGCTATTATCTTAATCACTGATGATGTTGAACAGAACCGGACCCAGGACTGATTCCTGAGGTACCGCACTCAATATGCCCTTCCAGCATGACTGTGAACCACCGATGACTCTCTGGAAACAGTTTTCTAAACAGTTATGCACCCATCTTATAGTAGCTCCATCTAAGCTATATTTCCCTAGTTTGTGTATAAGCCCACAAGGGCAGCAGGATAGAAACCAGGCTTGTCACTGGTAAGCCAGTGTCTCCAATGAGCCATAATTTGTTACTACCTTAATACCAACTCACGCTGAGCAAATAAAGGATAATATTCAAAGGTACTACTTCTAAAACGCTCTGAGGGTTAACTCATAACGCAGTCCCTGAGAAAAGCATCCTCCTCCTTCAAGTATGAGCTCAAAAGTTAACTTGGGAACAGTGCAGACAATAAAATTTGCTAACATTCAGACCCGTTTAAAAGGGCTACCACTCTTCTTGCTGCATACAACTCCCATTCATGCTAATGAGTATTACATGGTTGTATTAATGGGGGAATTTATGCCTCTACAGTTTGATAACTTATTAAGAAGGTCAGTGGAAAATGAGTATATAAAGGGCTAACTTAGTGATGTTTTTGAAAAATTGAAAACTAGATCTCAGTCTTAAGCATTTATAGCTTTTAAATGGAGACCTTAATTTGCGATGTTACAGTAGTGGCTGGAATCTGAAATGGCAGCCTCTGATCCTTCTAGAAAAGTCAGCTGGCATGAGGTGAATCACACTCCACACTGGAAGCTCTCCAGAATGTCCAGAGTTAAGTTGTGATGAGATTTGTAGTTAAAGCTGGATTCAAATCCCTCTATTTTATGCTTTAATGAACAAGTTCAGTCTCCAAATGTAACAATAATTTTGCAGAAGATATGTGACCTTTACTATTATTTTACTATATTTACTTTTACTAACGTTATTACTAACTTTTGCTGAGAAGATATTTTAAGTGATCTCTTTTTGAATACTTTCCCTGAGACACTAAACATTTTGGGGGACCCTGTTATAAAGAACCACTGTCCCTCCAAACTTCAGACACGCACATATACATACTTTATTGTGATCCCTGACATGGGCCACTTTTCAAACATTTAGCTTAATCATTAAGAAGTCTGAAATGCTAGATTTTAGCTTCTATTTTAACATCTAGTACCTTTACATATTTTTCCCTAAGCTCTAATAATTCTCCTATTTACCTATCACTATGCAAGTTGGATATAATGTTAACATAAATACATAAGACTGTGCATCACAGAAATATTAAACTTTGCAGACATATGTAGACTTGCTCACAACACCTACACACCCTTCAAGTTGAGAAACTTATGAATTATAAAAATGCCAATACAAACACTCTTCTGTGTAATTATCATCCAATCACAGAAGGAATCAAAGATAATTAGTTGCAGTACAAGTGCAAAAGCACTTATCCATAATTTGAGCAGCATTTATTGCTACCAGGTAACCTAATGTTTTTAGCTGTTTGTATTAAGCTACAACAGCAGAATGGACCTAAGATAAACTGCTTGATTTGGGTGGGAGGCATGATATGAGGGGGCAGTATTTACTGTAGATGTTCCTCTTCCTCAAAGAATAGGCTTAATTTATACTCGACAATATATCTTTCCCAGGAATAAAACCCTTCACTCTGGAAGCTGCATATGATACCTTATAATAAACACATGCATATCTAGCAGACTTTATAATGCACCACCAATATGACTTGCATTATTATTACTATTACTTGTCACTGTGCTCGGCACTGTACAAACTTATAATTAAAGACAATTCCTGCATTGCCACCAGTGGTCTGATGATGTAATTTCCATTGACCCCCCCAAAATCTGCCGATAAACATAATATAGCACATTTACCAGTGTGGCTCTCACCAGTACAACAGCTGTAAAAATTCCATCGCATTATGTCATCATGGGTTGTTGCTTGGTAACAGCTATGAAGACCTATGACTACATGATATAATTCCCACAGTTTCATATATAAACCTCTATCTATTGCCTGCAAAGAGCTTTAATTATATAAATGTGTCATCTTAAGTTATTTAGCAACTTCACTTAGAAACTCTTTTCTTCTTTCTTTTGCCTCAAAACCTTACAGATAAAATGTTAGAAATCTCTTGGATGCCAGCAAAGCAATGCGCTATCCACTGATCTGTAAATAAAGATAAACTAAACTGACAGCATAGTCAACAAATTTCACCAAGGCAGCACAGGGCATGTGTGCTACCCTCTCCATATCTACATAAAGTAGCATCCAATTGACTCTGTAATAAGTAGCAAACCCTGTTAAATATGTAGAATCTTATATAGACATTTGGGTTTGTTATCGGCCGTGCTATGCTCACTAACTCCCCAACAGTCATAAGGGCTTAATGAGCTGTAGGTGTAGCTGGTTTAGTTTATTGCACTCAAGCTTCATTTAAAGTCTAGTTTCAACAGTCAGACAAGGGAATTTAAGCAAAGTGTGGCAAGTTTCCAGACCAAATACTAGGCTAACAGCGGGTTCAAAATTAGTCTATCCAAACAGCCATGATGGGTGAAATTGCATGTCACAGAATGCCAAAGGAGATTGCATTCCAGATATCTGCCTCCAGCAAACTAGGGGAGAAATGTTTTTCAATTATTTACCACCAGTGGGACTGGCAAGATAATTTCACTCAAAGCAGGAAATATTCAGCTGCTGGATCATGCAGACCCTAACTACGAAATGTGAAAACAGAGTTGGTCCTGCCACAGCAAATATGTGGAAAGGAGAATTGAACTGGCATGGTGATGTTAAGCCACATGTCAACGTTTGATGCAAGCAAGAGCATGCATTAAAAGCCTGGGATGGCACAGGGTTAAGGTTTCTGCCCAGCCTGAACCTTGCGCTATTTCTATTTCACCATGGTATGCCTCTAACCTTTAGGCAGGAGTAGGGGGAACAGAAGATCCTCAACTTTACTTCAGGCCAGTGTAACATCATGCTACACTTAACACACTTACAAATCCACTTAAAAAAGATCAGACAATCTAATGGCAGCTTCTGGTCACCGATTTGCTTTTTGAAATGGACGTGGTAAATATTTATTGATGCAATAAAGGGAACGACATCAGATTGTTACATATTTTGCCCTATCATCTCCTAAGGGGTCACTATGCTGACACCTTTCTTGCATTTAAGTTTTCCAATGAATGTTTTAAGTTCTCTATTTTTACTTTAAAATGGCAGCTCCTGTGATTAATTACCAGCCTCCTAGGTCACTAGAGACCCATCCCCGGCTGTGGACTGTCTGTCTAGGGAAATTTCAAAAAGAACCCATTGACTTTTCACTTTATAAACCCATCTCACAGAAGAGCAACATGGAGCAGGAAGCTAAGGTCATGCTGCCCATTTTAAAATGAAGGCTGATTACTTTTAAATCATCACCATAACTGTGAAATGACCATCTGTTCTGGCTGATTTTCTGGTGAAAATCTCCTCTATATAGAGGGCCAGAACTGAGCCTCTGTACCACTTAAGTCCTACTTAAACTGTTATGAGTGTTAAGTGGTGCCTAGGCCATTTGTGATACAAAGTGGGGAGGGGTATGTTTGAAGAGAAAGAGGAGAGTGTACATTTTGCTGTATGTACCCTATATATCAAAAGATTCAGGCTATTTTGGACAGAGAAGGGGATGGGAGTATGTATCCCAGTCACAGAGCCCTCACAGACAACATCCTCCCCATGTCTTTACATCATATTGAATTCTAGCAACATTCAACAGCTGTTGTTAGTTTCAAATATAGGTTTATACTGAGATACCACACTCTTCATTACATTTCGAATGTGCAGTGTTGCAGACATTTTGGCTGCTGGCAAATGCTGATTTTCCAATGGTGATCATTAAATGCTATAGCATCTCAACTTGCACTGTATTCTGTTCTTGGTGCAGCAAACATTAGCAAAAACTACAGGCGCTTGGCCAGGATCACACATTTGACAGGTGAGGTAAATTTGCCAAGTTCTGTGGCAGAGGTTAAGCCATGTAATGGACTTTGGTGGCAGGCTCTTGCCAGCACATTACAAAATGCGAACTTTTTAAATGTTAATTTATCTCATTCATCTAATTTATTATTGCAACTTACTTTACACTGCAACCTTCCCATCCACCAGCATCCTGTGCACTGCTTGTAGAATTGCAAGTTGCTATCCGTGCAGATTCTGCCATTTTTTAAAATTTCCACTGCTGAGCACCTGACATTTCTCACTGAAGTCTATAGGGCCTTCTACTGCACTTTTGGAAAATCAACACACCGATTAAGGTGTCTAAATATGAATTTAGAGGAAGATTTTCCAAGACACAAAGGGGAGGTAAATGGCCCACATCTCATTGTACTTTAACAGGCAATGAGTGCCTAATTGCCCTTTGCGCCTTTCAAAATCTCCTCAGGAGGAAGTCAAATTTAGCCTTATATGTCTGAAAATCGTGGCCTTCGTTCTGAACCTTTCCAATATCTGATGCATTATAGGAAGACCAAATCCTCAATAATGCACTAGCCATTGACTGCTTAGATTAGAACAGAGAAACTCTCAATCAATGTAGAATTACCACCTGGCCCCAACGGAGAAAATCTTTAAGCAGATATTCTCTGTAAAACTGGTATGGATTTGAAAATGCGTCCAATCCAGGTTTCCCCAGTTATGTCATCCACCAACTGAGCTATCTTTGTAAATGTTCATGTTTTTTATTTCCACTGTGTTCTCTTCCTCTCTCAGCATTTGTTCCAGTAAGGATTTAGCGGGGCAAGCAGCAGACAGATGATGTTATGGGCTGAGGCAGAGAAAGAGCCGTCGGGTGCGTTAGGTGTAATTGTTTTTATAAAACCTCTAATCTATGCATTTGGAGAGGCAAAGTAAACACCGTTTATACAGTTCACCCTTGACATTCTGCCAAATATCCTCAATCCTATAAAATGCCTCCTAATGACCTGAATGTAATACTGTGGTGTTATAGTGTCATTTAACTACTTTAGGGCTCTTCTAGTAGCAGCAGTATCTGCAGACTTAATATGAAACATACAGGATTATGCTGCCACTAAAATATTATTCAATGCCGCTGAAATTTCAAATTAATTCCAAGAGACAAATCATTATTCAGTTCTGTCTTTAGCACAGATACAATCCCCAAGTTAGTTTAATAAAAGCAATTTTACGACTAATGAAGGTTGATATTGTCTTTTTTGAGGACATTTGTTAAACGGAAAAATGGCTTTTTAAACATCAAGTGAGTTAGCACCAGCGATGCATTAAGGTTTGTGTGCGACAGAAAAACTTTGGAGGAAAGAAATAATTTGAGGACCATTGAATCGAGTGACAGAAGAGTTAATATGACGTGCTGAGGAAGCATTTTGTTATTTCATTAAAAGGCTAGACTAGTCTAGCTTTCACTTGGATGTTTCAAAATTTTCTGTCTCTCTCACACACGTCTTCTCAATGCTGGCAACCCCTCCCACTGCCAGTAACATTGGGAAATTTCCCAAGCATCATCAGCATGCACATAAGAACAGTCTCAGCTGACGTTAAAATGTATAACTGCTGCTAAACCTACTGAAATCAACAGAAGTAGGGCAATTTATGGCAGCTGAGAATGTGGCTTGCAGGCTTTGCTGTGCCCTGGTTTTCCAAAGCAGAGTATACAAACTCTAGCTTTCCAGTTCCATTTTTACATAATTCCTGTTACTAGATGAGTATTTCATACATTTAGCGATTTTTTTCATAACTAATGGCACTAAGGGATAAAGGTCTGGTACCCTCCTATAACCAATGTATAATTCAGCTGTGAACGTTTGCTAACAGACAAGCAAGGGCATTCGTTACAGAAAATGTCAGGGGCAGAGGGTCGAGATCAAGAGCAAACTTTTCCCCTGGGAAATTCTGTGGGTTTCTAACTTGTATTTTAGGTTAATTTCTCTTCTCGTTCTCCAGTTAGGATACTGGACTACTCATCTCCCTCATAATGAAGCAGCTTACAGCTGAGAGAAAATACCCCGGAAAAATTAAAGGAAAAACAGGAGAAAATACACAAGCCAAAGACAAGGAGTGAAAACCATTTACGGTGGCAAGCCTACATCTGGAATAATCAGGCCTTTTCCTCTTTAATACTGCTACCCCGCTACTCACTCATTAGTACTGTCCTTGTCCACTCAGACAAATTATTTTCCCCTCCCCCTACACACAGTTCCTACTACTGACAGACCCTTTCATGTCCTGATCTTCTGTGTATCTGCTCCTGGCTATTTGAGCCTGTTTCTTTTCTATTGCCTGCCAGTGCAGAGACACTGAAGTGCTTTGAATGCTATTACAGCATGATTGATAAGAGGAAAGCTTTCTGAGGCCGACTAGTGCCACTACAGACAACAGATGGAAGGAACAGGAACCACGGGCACTCCAGGGACGTCAGTAGGACTGCAAGAGCTAAGGCAGCAGATAAACAGTTGTGGGTGTGGGGATGGGAAGGAGTGGATGTCTCTGGGGACTGGTAATGGGAATAAGGAGCATTTCACTTCTAGGTCATCAGTTCAAATCAGGTGCAGAAGGGTAATGTCTGAAAGACATTACCATTTGACAGATGTTCGATGGGCCTCAGTCCGGTTCCTAGTGGGCAGGAATCAATATGACCAAACAAAGGAAAACTACACCCCATGTAGCAGCCCTACTGGTAGTCTCAGCAGAGAGAGCAAAGGTGGAATGAGCACGGAGAATGAAATATTACCTTGTATCACACTGGAATGGAGGTTTATACAGTAAGTATATGCCACGATATAAATCAGTGGTGCGGCCGCACCTAGTGTACTCTGTGCAGTATTGGTCACGCCACCACAAACAGAATATTAAAGAATTAGAGGAGGATGAGATAAAGGCCAAAATGTTTAGGGATTTCAGTTTCCCAGAGCCACACAGGCTCCCACGTTTGGGGACTGTCCAAGATACAGCCTTTTGGCTCGGAGTAGGCAGGAGGAATAATATGATAATGGAGACCTCCTTAAAAATTACTTCCCAGAACTGTGTTTTGGGATATATCTCATCATCTTGGCACCTCTGCAACTCACGGAACGCTTGGTTCTCTAGAGCAGTGCTTGTAGCCAAAGGACACATGTTGTTTAGAGGGAAGAGCAGGCTTCCTCCCGGGATAGGAGCTTGGCTCAGCAACTTGGCTAATCTGGCAGCTGAAGACCAGGTAACATTTTAGAGCAGAGGGTCTTCAGACGTATTTGAAAAGATTTGGCATGACTTATTAGAAATCTTTGATTAATTTCTCACTCATGGAAACCAAGATGTCATTCTTCTTTTCTTTCCCTGTTCCCCTTTCTTGCCAATTCCTTAACTTTGTTTGTTTGTTTTTGTTTTGCTCTCTCCTTATTCTGGGGGGCAGAATCAATAAAATATCAATAAAAAAGTCATGAGGACCATAAGGAAACTCTCCTATGAAGAGATATTGAAAAGACTGGGATTGTTTACCTTGGGAAAGGGACATGATAAAAGTATATTAAATAATTAATGGTCTAGAGAAATTAAGCCAGAAGCTCCTGTGCTCTCTGTTTCATAACATAAGATCAATGGACCATTCAATTAAATTAACAGGTGGCAAATTCAAGACCAATTACACCAAACACTTTTTCTAATGTGTAATTAGACTGTGGAAATCACTGCCACATGATGTCATGCTTCAGGATTCAAACCAATCTCTAACTAACTATTAGGGACTACCAGACACCTAACATGGGGGGAAGATTATCCGACATCTGCCAATGCGAGGTCTCTTGTTATATTCTCTGAAGCATCTGGTGATATTAGAGAGTAGATGGACAACGGGTCTAAAGCAACTTTCAAAACTGTTGCTTTCACTTGCACACCTCCTCTTTAAGTACATTTTTTAATTTTTGTTTGTTTATTTTGGCTTTACACTGCATATGTTTCAGGTTAGAAACCAGTAAGAGTCCCCAGTGAATAAACCATCAGAGGACATGATCTTTGCTCATCGTTACCTTTTTTAAGCCGAATTTAGCTTATGTTCATTTAGGAGATTTCAAACAAGGAATTTTCTGCATATGGGGCCATTTGGTGTCTGTCCAGCTCAAAAACTGTCCTGTGGAAACTTTGTGGTCTGTAAGGTAAACTACACATTTTCAACAAACAGCTGAACTACTTTAAATTGAAAATCAATTTCATTCACATGTTAAATCACATTTACATGTAAAATCAGTTACATTCACTTGTACATTCACCAGACTTGCCTCTCTCTCTTCCATTCACATGTTCAGCCACATTACATAGCACTTTGTGTGTGTGTGTGTGTGTGTGTGTGTGTGTATTAAACTCCAATTTACATATCGTTATGACTTCAACCGGCATTTACACAAGCAGGACATTAATGTGCATTTCAAAGGATTTTCTCTCCCTCCCCATCTTTTTCATATTGTTGTAATAAATCTAGAGGAAATTTAAAAATACAAACTAGATTAAAGTAAGGTAAAAAACAGATTAAAGAAAGGTTACGGGACATATCTAGATACACACAAGGGAAGGAATTTCAGAGTTAAGATCAATTTGCAATGTACCTATGTTAAAGCTCATATTGTATGAAGGTGGTGTAAACTGAAGTAAATTTCACCAGCCAGGTTCTAGCCCATGTGTTGTTATGTTTTGTTTAATTTTATAGAATTGTTTGTGTCATACAAGTCATATTACCCAATTATTTTTTCCACATGCATTTCACTAAAACATGTCAATTCCTAGAACAACTTATAAAAGACCTTCTAGAACAATACATACATGTCTGTTAGCTGGAAGAACACACTGAACAGATAAACAAGATTAAGAAAAAAAGTAAAATTGTAGCCAGTTAGCCAATAACTGTTTTTACATTGCACAAAAAAAATAAAGACACAGGCAGTATCTTATTTCTTTTGGAACTATATCTCTACAAACACAGAAAAAAAATGTAAGCTAACACGCTTTAAAAGGCCACAAAAATATGCTTGGATCTTCCCCCTATCAAAATAAAATGTTTTCTAGCACAAGATACAGAAATAACCCTCCTGTAAGGTTACAGGATGATCTAGTATTTTAAAATTGCTCTTATTTAGTCTCCTTTAAAGCAGTGCAGACCAAAAAAACAAACAAACCAAAAAACACCCCCACAAGAAGTCCTATTTCCAGAGGAAGGTACTTCAAACTAAGGGCTTGTCTACACTGAGTTTTTCTTTTCTAACCTGTGTAGTACAAATCCCTAATGTGGAAGTGCTGAGCAGTATAATTTATCCCCGCCCGTATGGAATCAGGATATGTCCGTAGTGTGTCTACTTTAGGTGGTTTACACTGGTGCAGTTATGTTGGTATAACTTCACCAGTTCTAAGAACACAGAGTAGACAAATCCTTTGTCAAAAATAGAACCTATTCTACTCACTTTTCATTACTCCATCTTTCCTAATCACTGTGAAATTCAATAAGGAGAGCGTTGTTCCTGAGAGAGAGTGTCAACCCTGAATCCTTTTGCCTGCCCTATAGAAGATTTCCTTACAAAGGCTTAGAGGGCTTAAGATGGCTTTGGAAGACAAAGTCTGTTCATGCAAAATGGCCTCCCAAAAATAAACTTCCGTTTAAGAAAAATGAATTTCAGAAACTCCCTTTGGTGTTCCCACTAAGACTCAGCTCTCACATAATGGCAAGATAAACTAAGAGACAAGGGAAAGCATTGCGACATTTTACCTCCAGGAAATGAAACTTATATGCAATGTTTGCACTATCTAAGGAGTTATGTTAGTGTCTTTTTTTTTTCCAGTTGGGTATTTACCAGGGCGTTACATGAGACAGTACAACAGCCTTGAAGACAACTCAAGTACAGCGTTAATAAAGATGTATTCAGTTAGAAACTATGCAGAGTTAGTTGGGTATTTCTCTACATTTATCTGTGCTCTCTTTGACAAACCTAGTACAAGCAGATAATGCTGCATTGAAAACACATTTTCCCTCTGTATCAAGCTTTGCTTTTGTAGAAAACATAAGCTCAAAGTTCTAGCACTCTTATATTTAATCTGATTAAGATAGTATTTGTTTCACATGTAAAAGACTAGTGTTATTTAAGGAGCAATTTTACCGGAAGATTGTTTTTCTGTCACTTGGCTTCTCTAGTCACAGATCAATGGGTATTCATTCCCATTCTAGTCTATGCCGGTTCCACACAGACAACCCAGGAAAAAAATGGAGTGTTAAAAAAACCTACTCATTATTAGGTTCAGTACAGGCCTCAACCCACATGTATGGGTTTCAAACCCTGAAGCAAGGTAGACAAAGGAAACAGACAGGGGTAACTCTGCTGCACAAGGCAGCACTTGCTGCAGCCTGTCTTAATTTACAATATTTAATGAAAGTGAGAGCGCACTTCCAAAATAGTCACTATGTACAAAGCCTTTGCAAGACCTCCTCCCCACCTGGCTTTAGAAGGGAATACAGCCATAGGCGTCGGGTATAATAGGCTTGGACAAAGAGCCACTGGCAGAAGCTCCCATTCTGCCTCATTCCTCTTCAGCCCAGGTTCCGTTTCCACACAGCGCCCTTCCCTGAGGCTCCTCCCCAGCTGCCGCTCATGCATCTTCGCCCCCTCCCCTACCCAGCACTTGTGCCTCTTTGCCCTCTCCCCTGAGAGGCGTGAGTGACAGAAGGGAGGAGACCAGCCAGAGAAAGGCCTGGGGCGGAGCATGGGTGGAGCGTGGGCAGGATCTCAGGGGAGGAGTGGAGAAGAGGGCGAGGCCACAGACTGTGCTCTGGTCCCGCCCAGCCTCCCATGAATACGGCCCAAGTGGAAACTGCTCTTCAGTTTACAGGAACTACATAGTTTTCTGTACTGCAAATCTGCCTGCTGTTGGCTTCTATTTCTTAGGTCATGACAAACCTACAGACACTATCTCTTTCTTGGGATGTTCCAAGGGACAAACTAGGCTTTGGAGTAAAACTGAATAGCAATTCACAGAGGTTAAGATGGAGATGAATTCACTAAGATTGCACTGTATCCCATGCTCGCCATCCAAAGGAGAACTCTAGCCTCTCCCAGGTAAGGAGATTTCCCTTCCGTCATTCCAAGCTGCACTCAGAGAAATCAGAGGGCTATAGTTAGTAAAGGGTTATAAAATAGGGCATCCTGTTTCTTTAACTTCCCAACCATAATACAGCTGCTATAGGGTAACACCTTGATAGTCAGCCTAACAAGTTCTATAGTTTCCTCCAAACCAGGCTAAAGTACCTAACAGAAACCTACAAATTATCAAATACAAGCTGCAGCCTGCGTTGGGTGGGGAAAGAACTCTTCTGATCTATAGGTGCTATTGGACCATTTCCATTTCCTGAACATGTCAATAGCTTTCCAGGGACCAATCTAAAGGAACAGCTAAGCATCTGCTTTGGTGACCTCTTGATGGTAACAGGAGGAGAGATAAGAACCAGCTGTTTATCAAGGAAGAGTATTTGACCCAGGCCCTGTAGATCGGACCAGCATTTTATGGCTAAAAATAGCCTCTCAGAAGGCCAGAGTGACATACGGGATTGTCTAAGTGCTCTCTAACATGGAATATATACATGGCTCTTTGAATCTCCTTTTTTATCACTGATGTTTAACAGTGATGTTATTCACATGATCCCTGAACCCTTAAGGTTCGCAATAACAATTCAACTCATCCAATGGTGCACCCTGCAGGAAGCCCTTATAAGACCCTATTCACTGATGCGGAATTTTAAGAGGTAGGGCCGTTAGCTGTACTTCCATTTGGTCCTGGGAAAAATAATGGGACAGAAGATGAACAGCGTGACCCCATTCCAAAACCCAGAACTGCTGTTCTTTCCCACCCACACCTCTTGCAGCCTTTATACCCAAGGTTTGGTACATTTACTTCTCTCTATACTTCTCTCAAGCTTCAGGCTCCTGCCATTCATATAATATTTTCCTTCCATGAACCTTGCTCTTTTTTCCCCTTAATCTCTTACATTCCTTTCCCTCCTCAGAGCTCCTACTTCTTCTTGTCCTTTGCTCCTTCTCCTTCTTTCTTTGTCATCTGTTATTGTCCTGGGTTTGCTGGTCTTTTTTTGTTTTCTCACCTGTTCACCTGCAGCTTGCCTGTCATCCATCTTTCCCACTTAAGAATCTTCTCCACTCAGTATCCTGTCCTCTTTCTGTTAGACTTTTGCAACAAACCTTGGACACAAGTCACATGAGTTCAGTGCTAATAGCAGAGACAGACAGGTGGCACCTGGCATGACCAGAGATCCCCGTATTTATTGGTAAAAGGAAAATATTCCAGTTTCAATAAAGCCACTGAGACTACTTCCAAACCAGGATACTCTCATTAAATAGGAATAGCCATTCACAGTAAAGATGAATTGCTGAAGAAGGAGAGCTAATCAGAGAAGGACGGTTTGTGGTTAACGTGCTGGTCTAGGATGCAGGAACACTGGGCCCAATTCTAGACTCGCCCAGAGACTTCCTGTTTGAACTCATTTAAGTCACTTAATCTCGCTCTCTGCCATAGTTCCACAACCATAAAATGGGGGTGATACTACTTCCTTTTCCAGGTCTTTTTCTCTGTCTTGTCTGTTAAGAGTGTATGATCGCTGGGACTTGGTGTAGCATCTAGCACAATGTGCTCCAGATCTATGTTGGGGCCCCTAGAAGTTACCATAACAATTTAATGGAGCATGTCAAAAGCATTTTTGTTTATGAAAAATGGTCTTTCATTTTTAAAGATGAATATTTTCACAGAATGTTCCTTTTTCAAAATTTTCTAATTTCAGTGAAAACCTGAAGAAGCTCCAGGTTTTTTAAATCCCCCCTACCCCAACAAAACCCTGACAATTTCAGCAATTTTTGTAACCAAGTTTTTCAATTCTTTCAATTTTTTCCATGGATTATATTTACCATTGTCCAAACAACACTAATAAGAAAGTAAAATAAGTTGGAGAGTTTTCTGAGAAGTCCAGAGGACTCCCGTTTTACAGAAGGAAGATTATTTCCTCAACAAGAAGCCCGTGTTTGCTATTCTCAGGGCAAATGGCTCTTCCCTGGCTGTATTGTATTGTAGAATTTTGTTATACTGTTTCAACACAGTGCTTGAGAGCAGGTATATACTTTTGAAGTTTAAACAAGGCCACTGTGCCATATTGTGCAACTGCAATGGGACCAGTATGTCTGCCTCTAATTTGATCACTAATCACTAATCTCACTTATGGATAAAGCTGTATTGATATGGCTTCCACTAACCAGTCACTTGTGGAATGGCCCCATCCTGACCAAGATTGAGAGCCTCACACTCCCATCTTCCAACCCAGTCTGGATTGGTGTTTACCGAGTCTCAGAAGGAATGCATATTCTTTTTACAATGAGAAAGAGCAGGTTTGCATAATCTTAACTGCATGATCCCAGGAGCCAGAACTAATTCAGAGCTCTTCTAATTTGACCTGGGGTTTCTACACTGAGACAGCAAGACTTAAGAAATGGTTCTTCTCTATAACCTTCTTTGAGTGATCATATTTTGTTTCCATTACTCTAGTTTACAAGATGACAGCTATCAAATCAGATTACAGAATGCCTTTTAAAATGACATGTCAAAAGTGAACTCTTAAGAGCATCTAAAACAGAGGGGCTTGCTTTACTATTTAGCTTGCCAAGAATTACATTTCAATAACAACTGATTTATTCTCTCACACATGTGCAACAACAAAAAATTGCCTGACATGGTTTTTCTGATTTTCCCTTCATTAAAAATGTACATTTTAGAGAGACACTTGCACAGTTTGTAACAGAAACCCTAATCATTTGAGCTCTTAGCTCTCCCAGATTGTAATGTCGTTGTGCTGGCAAAAAATAAAAAACCTGCTCTTTCTGTGTTTATGAAGCCTCCGGAAATACCATAGCAAACATTCCAGCTCTACAGCAGTGAAACCACGTGACCTGAAGGCACAGCCAGGAACTTCTTTCCCCTGAGTTTCTTCATGGAATGAAAAAGGGGAAAAAATTTCTTTGAAGCCAGAATCCATGGCCAGGGCAGCATACCCTAGACTGTAAACTGCCCTATTTTAAAAACAAGGTTGTTTTTAAAGATTATTTGGCTGCATTCTATAACCCTGGACACATCGTATTATTTTGTACTGAAAGGATCAAGTCTTTAGACCTCTGTTCAGATGTTGGGCACAAAGCCAGACCTTTTAGGACACCACTACAAAACTATTTCCAGTGTCTTCTAAAGCAAGTTTTATCATTCTTGTTCTGCACAATTCTGATTCTTGGTATAAATAATTAAGACCTTCCTCCCCCCTGTGAAGACTTAGTTAATTGCACTCCCTTTTTTGGTCATCCCATTTTCCGATTTGATTTTTAGTTAGTACTATTAATTAATGGATTTGTCCATGCAAGTTCTGCTGAGTGTGACCAAAGATGACTTAAAGTGTAAGCCTGAATAATAGCCTTCCATTTTTATCAGTATTTGTAAGTAATGATTCAAGATGTAGGAGAAAGGGGGGGGGGGGTAGCGACAGTGCTATACCAGTGAAGATTTGTTTTCTTCGTTAAAACACACACACACACACACACACACACACACACACACACACACACACACACACACACGAAGGCAGCACTGCAGTAAAAAAAGTACAGCAAATGGCAGGCACACATCACTAACTTGCTCTGGTGGCCGTGGCAGAACTGTTTCTAATTATCAGAGGTAAAACTGGGATGGCATTTTCTGCTGGAAGCAAGATTTACACGATACCCTCCCCTCCCACCTCAGCGTATAAATATTGGTCAAACAATTTTTTCTCACTTGGTTCCTGAAATAAGAGTGTGGGTATGAGCAGGGGGTGATTGGAGATGAAGCTGGAAAGAAACATTGATCAAGAAATGCTTCAGGTCAACCATCTGCACCTCACCAATATGGAAGTGCTGCGGAGAAACATTGGTAGTAATAGACAAGGAAAGTCTATTCGATCATTAACGCCAATTCTCTCAAAATGGGCTCTCAGATTATGATCCAGGGACAATAAACTGGTGAACAGCAGAAAGTTGGATAGTCACATGGTACTGATTCCTCCTCCTTATTCCCAGCTGCTAAACTGCATTAGAAACAACTGAAAATACATGAAACATTTCCCTAAGGTTACTTCCCCACATATGCTGTGCCATGGAGTCATTCTTGAGAGTGGAATTGGAGATGATCCACGTGACAACAAGTGGGAGGGCACCCGATTCACATGACAAAATGTGGACCATGCTGCAAAAAGACTTGAGAACCCCTAGGATACTCTGGAACTATGCCAAAGACAGAGATGCAACAACCTATCATTTTAGGTATTTTAAAGGCTATTAAAACCAAACAAAGAGTAGAACAAGTTTGAAGGAAATGTCTTAATATGCAAAAAACAAAACAAAAACAAACAAAATTACTTTTTGTGTACTTTTCGTTTGTCACTACACCTGGATATGAAATAGTGAACACTACTTCATTGAAACTACTCTGGCCTCTCTACTAAGAAATTGCTACAGTTTGTTTATTACAAGTGCATTTTACTGGGGACTTGCAGAACATACTATTACTCTATTTTGCAGCTGGAATGGCCAGGGCAAGAGTCACTTATCTGTACTGTATATTAGAATCAATAAAGTTAAACCAAGGTAACCAGTGAATGTTTATACCAAGGGCCTTGTTTGCAGTATTCTATTATTGCCATCGATTATTTAACCACACAGAACTGCTTCTCAAAAGAGTTGATGAACCTTGATAGCCACCAGATGAGTGGCTAAAGCATAAGCCATGATGCATTGGCTAGGAAAGACAAAAGACCCATATGTATTTTACCAGCTGACTGAGAATAAAAATCTTCCTACCTGAGTTCCACAAGTGTCTTCTTCCTTTGAGGAGCTGATGACTATTTCCTCAGTGCCTTAACATAACACGATCCACTTTCCTACAATAAAATATAGATGCATTATGCACACATCCTCATCGGTACAATGCAGTGTTTCAATAAGCCGCTAGAGCAGATCTCCAAAAACTCACGGAACTTTAAAAGTTCTAAAGAACAAGATGTGGAGCAATGGATTGAGATTTGGGACCTCTGGGTTCTATAACCAGCAATGCCACTGATTAGTTGTGTGACTGGGGCAAATCACTTCATCAGTTTGAACCTTAAAGTTTGCTCATCTGTAAATGGAGGTAAGAAGCAGATAGTGAATTCTGCTGCAATGAGTATTCAGATTTATTGACCTGAAAGGTAAATATTTTTTTCAGTTAAATGCCATGTTCAACTCTCTTTCACTCTCTTTTTGGAGGGTCCTTGCTGAATGTTATAAGCTATTGCCATTAAAACGATCAGACAAACAAACCCCCAGCTCTGCTTAAGTGGATAAGACAAAACACCACCTTGTCTGAAGCAAAACAAAGCAAATTTACAGATTACATGGGCATGGCCCCTAGACTTCTTGGAAATGCTTTTTAAATCATAAACAAATACTGTAACGAGGGACAGTGGAATGTTTATTGGCAGTGTGTGTTTTGCTACATGCAGTCTCAGCAGTCAAGCAAGTTATCTTATAGGCGTCTGTTAATAGGCACTAAAACTCAGAATACTGGGTAGAAAAAACAGAACATTCACACACATTTTGCAATCCTTTTTATTAATTTTCAATGAACTTTTACACATGATTTTTTCGTCTCCAAGAACGTTCATGAAAAGCCAGTCTTCCGAACCAGAAAATATCCCACGTGATTCGAGTGCTCAGCCCATCAGCTACCGCTAATCATCAATAATCAGGAGTTGAAGCCAGATCGTTAGGCAACGACTCAGACACCACAAAAAGAACAATTACTGACCTTCGTAACTGTTGTTCTTCGAGATGTGTTGCTCATGTCCATTCCAAATTAGGTGTGTGTGCACCACATGCACCAATGCCTGTGATTTTTCCCTCAGTGATATCCATAGGGCCAGCTCTAGGGCCCTCTAAGGTCGCAGACACATGTGCTGGTATATAGGAGGGCGCCGCCGGCACCCCTCCCTCTCAGTTTCTTCTTGCCAGAATTCCGACAGAGGGGAAGGAGAGTAGCTTGTGGAATGGACATGAGCAACACATCTCAAAGAACAACAGTTACGAAGGTCAGTAACCGTTCTTTCTTCTTCGAGTGCTTGCTCATGTCCATTCCATATTAGGTGACTTATCAGCAGTATCTCTGGAGGTGGACTAGGAGTTTACAGATGTGCCACTTGCAATACTGCTCTGCCGAAGCCCACATCATCTTGGGCCTGTTGAGTGATGGCGTAATGGGCTGTGAAGATATGGACCAAAGACCAAGTTGCAGTTCTACAAATGTCCTGTATCAGGACCTGAGCCAGGAAGGCCTCTCTGATGATGTTTGGGCTCTTGTAAAGTGGGCCGTTAGTGAAACCGAAGGCATGATCCATCCCCTACTTGTAGCAGGCTCAGATGCAGGCAATGGCCCAGGATGATATCCTCTGGGATGACACTGGCAGCCCCTTCATCCACTCAGCAGTTGGAACGAACAGCTGCATGGATCTGCGAAAAGACTTAATCCTATCAATGTAGAACGCCAGAGCTCTCCTGATGTTGAATGTATGCACACACCTTTCCTCATTGGACTTGTGGGACTTCGGAAAGAAGACTGGCAGGAACATGGCCTGGTGGACACGAAATTGTGATGTCACCTTCGGCAAGAATGCTGGGTGAGGGCACAGCTGAACCTTGTCCTTCTAGAGTACCTTGTAAGGGGGTTTGGAAGTCAGGGCCTTGATCTCCAAGACTCACCTTGCCAAAGTAATTGCCACCAAAAGAGAGACCTTCCAGGATAGATGTAGAAGAGAGCAAGATGCCATGGGCTCAAAGGGGGACCCAGTAAACCCTGATAGGACCAAGTTGAGATCCCACTGAGGAATCGGGTCGCATACCAGTGAAAAGAGCCTTTCCAGGCCCTTGAGGAAGCTGGCTGTCATCTCATGTGAGAAGACTGATTTGCCCTGGATAGAAGGATGAATTGCTGATATGGCCGCCAGCTGTACCTTAATTGACGATAAGGCTACACCTTGTTGGTTCGGGTGTAAGAGATAATCTAAAATGGCTTGGATACTTAATCGGGGAGCGATTCCGATCACATGCCCAGCAGATGAAACGCCTCCATTTGGCTGGGTATGACATTCTAATGGAGGGTTTCCTACTTCCCAACAGGACTTATTGGACCTGACTGGAGAAGACCCGATCCTCCAGGCTTAGCCATGGAGCATCCACGCCACTAGGTTTTTTTCTTCGGCACCAGGGATGATAACCAGCGCCAGGAGGAAGTCAGTGCCGGGGTCACTCCACCCCGATGCCAATGTACATGAGGCTGGTCTTAGTGCTGCCTCCGTTAGGAGTGCTCTCAGTCTGATGTCACGGTCTTTTATTAGTGCGAGGCCTGAACCTTTTCCAGATCCTGCACTTGTCATGCATGTGAGCCCCTTCCAAGCATTTTTGGCAGCTCTGGTGAGGGTCGTTAACCGGCATAGGCTTCTTACAGAAAATGCACAGCTTGAAGCCTGGGGACCGGGGCATGCCTTTCCCGGCCTGCGTCATCAAACCTACAGTATGTCTAAGAAAAACTAATGCTTAACAGCTAACTCACTTTAACTATATACACTAAGGTAAAAAGGAAGAAACCAACGGGTTTTAAGAGCTTACCGCAGCAAGAGTTTGTTCCAGCACAGTCACGGGTAGTAAGAAGGAACTGAGAGAGAGGGGCGCCAGCAGCGCCTATATACCGTTGTATATCCACGCGTGACCCCACCGGGCACTAGAGCAGGCCCTACGGATACCACTAAGGGGGAAATCTCTGGCACCGGTGCATGTGGTCCACACACACCTAATATGGAAAGGACATGAGCAAGCACTCGAAGAAGAACACTCACATTCAGGGTTGGATGACAAATGTAGAATAATGAAAAAATATAAGTTATGATTACTTCCTATTTGGATTGCAGGAGCATTTATTTTGTCCATGGATAATTCACAGAAACTAAAAAAGCTAAAAATTAAATAGTTTGCTAAGAACAGCAACCTCAACTGAAATAAATATATTGTCATAAAGAAACAAGCTGAATCAGAAACTGAGTCGGCTGTATTTCTTGTCTAGGTAACAAATGACCATTTTTGAAAGGCTGCATTTTGACACACTACTAGTGAACAATTGGATATTAAGTGTCATTACAGTAACCTCTTCATTACATATTTGTTTTCCTCCACAGATTCCTTCCCTCTTCCCCCACAACTTTAACTTCTTTCCACTAGAGATTAAGCTTTGGTTCCACCCAGGAGAGGAATCAAGAGTCCTAGGTTCTTCTCCAGGTTCTGCCACTGACATGTTATGGGATTCTGGGTGAATCACTTTACATCTCTGTGCCTCGGTTTCCCCATCCATAAAATGGGGATGATGATACTGACCTTCCTTTTTAAAGTGCTTTCAGAAGTATGGCTGAATGCAACAGCTGAGTATTGTTGTTATTAATGATCGCACATTACGGATTCTCCATCCCTTTTTTAAAAAGCAGGCCCAAACCCACCTCTTCTGTGTTGCCCGTACCTTACGTCCCCACTAACACTCGCTATCACCAATGTGGGTCATTGTCCAAAACTCCTCTCTGACCCACCTCCTGTCACTTTCCTGTAAGTACTGCACATTCAGTGAGGTGGTTATAAAAGCAGTACACTGTGAAGGTGAACTGTATTATACGAATGTTGACAATCTTTCCTAACAAAGTTTTTGGTTTACATATCAGCATTGTCAATGCAATCGTGGTCTGAAGGACAGTGCGTGTCTGCTGCTCCTGCAGAGCCAGCAGAGGGAGCACAAAAACCAGTCTGTGGGACCCTAAGGAGTCTTTTGTTTTTTAAATAAAGTTTCTTGGTTATGAAGTGCTCAATCATTAAAATCCAAGACACTCTGTACTAGATTATTTCTATAGCACCACAGGCATGTGTGGTGCATTACAAGACATAAAAGACTAAACTCTCTGCTCTGCAGCAATGACACTCTAAGATCAACACAGCAAAAGGACAACCAACACAATAAGTACAGACAAGGGAAGGTGTGTGAGTGACAGAAAGACAACAGCAGAACTGCCAACTCTTGTGATTTTACAATGAGTTTGATAATATTTGGTGTTTTTCTTAAAGCCTTAGTTCCTGGAATCCTGTGATTACGAGGAAATCTCAGTTTCTGTTCAGAAAAGAGGTAGTTGTCAATTTCTAACTCCCATCATTGTGGAGAAAAGTTCAGAAACATGACCTGAGCGCAGACCCCAAAGGCTCAAAAAACAAAAGGCAAATAAAAAGAACCCAGGATGTGTGGTGGAGTGTGGTTTTATAAGTATAATGACTTTGGGGGCCTGACTCATGGTTTTTGAACACTTGAGGTTGGTAACTGGCAATTCTGCAACAGTAAACAATGGGAAAGGAAAATATAGCTTGAGTACGCGTAGGACACACACAGAGCAAATCATACATGATGGCCAGTTTAACATATTTCTCATTTAAATGCATCTCCACGGTGACTTACTGTCAGACCGTATGTAACAGGGTTTTTTAAGGAGGAATTAGAACAAAGCCTGTTCCAGGCACAAAAGGGCAACATGGAAGAAGGTCTGACGGCAATAGCTGGAGCAGGATACACAGGGAACTCTTAAGCCGGAGGGCTGGGGCGGGGGGGGGGAAAAAAGAAAGAAAGAAAGAAAGAAAGAAAGAAGCAGTGATTTAGCTGGAGAAGAGCTGAGCAAAAGCTTGCAGGCTGAGGGGGGGGAAGCCAGAGAAAGGGTACAAATAGGGAAGTGACACGATCCAGCGTTGGATCTTAAAATCTTCAACCACCATCCTCCGAACTGCCATGGCTCACAAGAAAAGAAGGCTTTCCTTTCCTTCTCACATACAGGGCCCCCACATGCAGGAGAGGGGGAAGGGAACACTTTACCGGGGCCCCGAGGCCCTGGGGAGCCCGACCCAAGCTTTAACTCCCATGGATGTGTGTGTGAGGGGGGGGAGCCCGTGTTACAAGTTTGTACCGGGCCCGAAAAAATTATGCTTGGGCCCCGCTCACATATACTGATCTGACACCACAGCTACCCCGCCTTTTGACACAGGACTGTCAAGAACTCTCTTCAGAGCCAAGCAACTCTGCTCCATAGTCATCTGGAGAGGTCACTGCTGAGGAACACGAGATATTCCTCCCCAGCCTCAAGAACAATCACATTACGGTCCCAACTCTGTTGGCCCAAGGAAAAAGAAGAGAAGTTGTGACCAGGAGTCAAACTCTCAGCCCTTGAAGGACAAGAAACGAAAAGCAAAACCTAGATAAAAGTGAAAGCAGGGGAGACAAAAAAAGCGAACCCCTGGCACAATGAAATGATTTCATTTAGCACCCCAAATCCTGCGAAGACTTACACACATGCTTAACTTTAAGCATGCAACCACAGTCGCACTGAGACCTAAATTATGGTGGGTGCAACTAAAAAGCTCATTCTGGTTTTAGAGTTATTACCAGTTCCAGTAATATTCTCATTAAAATGGAGGATACCATTGAAATCAGGAATGCCCCCAATATCAGAATGAACTTTTTACTGTGCCTGGAGCTTTGCCTCCTCATTCATAAAAACTGTATCCAGTATTATAATTGCATCTTACATGGGAAGCATTCAGCTGACACACTTCCAAAATAAGACTGTCAACTCACAGGTGTACTATGGTATTCAGGAAAACAAACAAACATGTACAAAATAGTGTCTTTAAACATCAAATGTAACCTTCATTATGCAGTCTGCATTATAAGTTAGTTAATTGAGCCCTCTATAGGCTTACAAAGTTTTTGCAATTTTATTGCTGCAAAATTTGGTGTAGCAATTTATATTCAGCATCATTTAAACTCACTACATATTCCTAAACCCCCTACAGTGCTCCCACCTAACAAAGGGGATTTTCTGCTGGTTTTATAGTGAAGCAAAGCATACGAATCTAGTGGTACAGATTTTATGTGCCATACTGGTAAAGAAATAATGGATATAGATCAAAGAGCCCTGTCACAGCATAGATGTAATAAGACCATTTATTTGATTTATCTGACCTCATTAACTCTTCTTTCAAAAATGCACACCCAAATGCACATGGGTGCTTCCCGTTTGCTCCCCTATATAGAGCACAGCACAGCATCAGTCTGTGCTCTCTCCAAAGCACAAGCATGGTGCCCTTTGCGTGCCGTCGTACAACACCTTACAGAGGACAGGCTAGATACCCCTCACCCCTCACCCAACAGACCCGGATGGCTGTGCAGGGGTCATAGGCTGCCTCTTAGTCACGGGCAGACCCCTGCTGGATGCTGGTGAGCATCAAGGAGCAGCCTGTTTTCCCTGAGCTCACACTTGGGAAGTTCTATGCTCCTCCTCCCCGCAGAGGGCTGGTGCCCTAAAGGCACAAACAAACCCTTCATCATCAGCGGTTCCCAAACTGTGGTCTGCGGACCCCTGGTGATCCGCGAGGCTACTACAGGGGGTCCGCGGAAAAGAAAAAGAACATCCTCACCAAGGAAATGTGTCATTTCAAATAAAACTAATAGCATGTCGTGGTCCACGAAACGTTTGGCAGTTGAAAAGGGGTTCGCACACTTGAGAAGGTTGGGAACCACTGTGCCTTCTCTTCCAACAGCAGCACAGGGTTCTGTAGGTGCAGATTATACAATGAGGCAGTGATTATGAAGCTGCCTTAGGTATGCACTTGTGTGGCTTATACATGCTATCAAAATGTGCACTGTATGTTAGACTGTAATATGTTGCTTAAAAACAGCTTACTACGTACTTTTGACGTAAACAACAACGGACTGTCTACAGTACTAAGAGTTTCGGAATGGATTTTTTTTACCCCCATGAAAAACTGATGAATTTTTTAAATTTTGACAGCATGGTCAGGTTTTCGGTGGTTTAAAACTGAAAATTGTTGGTTTTCAATGACTGAAAAATGTTCCATTTTGTAGCAAAACCCTGTTTTTATTTAAAAATAAGTGGACAATTTTAAAAAAAGATTCCTCCCCCCCGATTTTGTCAAAAACAATTTCCATCAAACAACACTGATGGTAAATCTTCAGCCAGCTCTGTACAAGATGCTACACATATGTAGAAGCTTATCTATTATATTGTATAATGCTGTATTAGATATACATGTGGGCTTAACTTTGGAGCTTCCTGACTTCTAAGTGCTTAACAGTGCAACCTTAACATTCTCGTACTTTTTTTATGAAAACATGTAAATCCTCAGACTTCTCCATAGGTCTTATATGACCAGGTACCGCTCAGAAATGGAAGTCGCCTCCTCCTGCCCATCAAAATATCCAGACTCCTTTTGCTGCAGGGAAGACACACCCAGCCTGTTCTGCAAAGATCCCCTTATTAGAGGAGCAGCCTTTTCAAACCTGTGCTCTGACCCCCTGCTGTTTGTGGTCCCAGAAGCCAGTGAATCAAAGACCATGATCCATGCAAGCTGGCTTTGCAGGTCAAACAGATCAAAATGCTCAGCCCAAATAACCCACATGTGGAGCAGTGTTTGTATGGAGAGCACTCTACTACTGACCCACAAGCATCAGACAGTGGTCACTCCGAGAGCTGGTTCAGAATTTTTCAATGCCACAGTGCTGTAGCTTTGCACACTCAAATTACCACCCAGTCTAGCATAGCAATAGAAGTGATTTGTAGGCACAGAGGTTCAGCTTCTGTCATAATTAGTGCATCAGATTCTTCTTAGGGACGGCCACTTGCTTACTGAACACATTTGCAGAGAAGCAGAAGTTACTGACACACTGTATTTTTGGTGCATGTGTTGGATACCAAATAACCTGTACACAGGAAGGAGTCTCTTAAAATTATACTTAAAACAAACACTAATGATGTAGATGAGTCACCAGCTAGTTCAGCAGCTATTATTGCTAAGACAAAAGATATGAGCAGGATGGCTTGGAAATAAAGCAATATGCATGAATAAGACTTACATACAAGACCAAGCACAGGCAAGAAGGTATGGAGGAGAGAAAATATCTCAGGTTCTCCTAAAGTAGATTATTACTACATATTGCCACATCCAGCACTGAGCCTCCCACCCAAATGTGTGCTATAAACTTAATTCTCAAATGACAGTATCAGTACTGAGTGCATAAACACAGAGACAAGATTAGACATGCTTGTTTTTAACCATTCATCTCTCTCTCTGGTGAAATGCTAATAGCATAACTTTGCTATCAAAATTATTACACTTCAAGAATGTATGCTTTGAACTTTACACATAGCAACGATGTCTTAGTGGGTTATTAATGTGAAGTGGCAAAAGAAAATCCAAAATATTTCAAGGACAAATTAACTTAGTGCGAATCTAGCACAAATTCTTCCTTTGAGACAATCACTCATGCTCAGTTAGTCGGGTGATTCTGTAATCTGGACAGAAATTGAGCAGACACTAAAGCCATTTTAATTGTGGATTAAATGAAATTTAAAGATATAAAACACCAAGATCTAATACATTTAAGACTAGTTTATTTGCTGGATCTAGTAAATCTACCATGGTAGTTCTGACCAGACATGGATATATTTTTAAAGAGAACTGTATGCCTATGGGATATCCCCCATTCAAGGTCTACAGCAAAACAGGCTGGGCTGGGTTTTCTACTACTGTGGACTCTCCAGAGAGTTACATACATTAAGTGCACTTAGCCAATGTGTTTTATTGCAGCAGACTGAAAAAGAGAAGTATATTTCATTAAAACTGTTGAAAAAGTGAAAACATTTGTTTTTTTCTGAAACTTTTGAAAGAAAGGAATTATCTTCATTTGTTTGTTTGTTTGTGGATTGTTGTTCTTCTAAAATAACTTGCTGATCAATGGAAAAATGTGCTTCATTTTGGTCCCCCCCCCCCCAAAAAAATCTCTCCCACTCTTGGGGGCGGGGGGAGGGAGAGGGAGGCGTGGGGAGAGTAAACAGAAGGGAAAGAGTGCAAAAGTGAGAAAAAATAGGATTTCTTTTTCCCCAACTAAAAGGAAACAAAATGTTTTGGAAAACTGTGCCAACATTTTCATACAAACATCAAAATATTTTCACATAACACTGCTGTTTTAGTTAAACTGAATTTTTCAACAATTTATGCTTATGGGGAAATATTTCAGCCATCATGAATGTTTTAGTTTTGCATCAGATAAGAACAGGATTCTTTATTTAGTGAATTATTTATCTGGATTTTATTTGAAGGACCAAAAGGTCCTGTTTTAGTTCAGTCTCCCTCAAATGATGATACGAGGAGGTTTCATCATTTTGCAGAAAATTTAAACTCTTTCACTCTTGAAAATATTTGGTTTCCTATAACAAATCAAGTTTGGAAAAAATAATTCTGAACAAGTCACTTCAGAAGTAAGGTGCGACATATACATTTCTGAATAAAGTCTCAGATTCATATGTGGATTCAGAATTTAGCTAAGTGAAATGGCAGCTGGATTGTGACACTCTCTGTCCAAGAACAATTTCTCTGTGAAATCAGGGTAAAGACATAGCCAATTCTGAACTTGATAAGTACATGAGTTCATTCCTTGCATTATCTTCCATTCACATGAATGGAAGCAAAAAGAGGGAGAGAGAGAGAGAGTTTCCCCCTTTCAATTAACTCAGAATGGATATTATCAATAAAAAAGGAATGGAGAATGCTCCAGGTGGGTAAGCTAAATGCCTGCATTAGTGAAAACAAGCCCTAGCTGCCAGAAGATCATAATTCTGACACCTCAATTTTGCCGTCAGTCAAGACCGATTATTAAATATCTACATATCACACAGTAACCTCATTGGTTTTAGTCAATTCAGCTAGCAGATATGTCAATGTCTTGAAATATAAAACAGTATCCCGAAGCTGGGTGTTTCACAAAAGTACAACCAAACATTGCTCGCATGCGTACCTGCACAGCCAAGATCTTTTCCTTCTGACTTTTGTGTGTGGAATCTGCAAGTTTGGCTCACCACACCAGAAATAGTTCTTTCTCTAAGTTACAATACTGTATCCACCTCCTTCTGTTGGCTGTACGAGCATAGGTAGCAGAGAGCAGTAAAGGGTTTGATTTTGCAGACCTTACTCACGTGAGTAGTCCCATTATTTCTAGGAACTAATGAGCAAAAGCTGCAGCATCACAACCTAAATGAGATACAGGCACATGATCTAGTTTGATTCTACAGTTCCAAACCCTTTATGCTGGATTAATGTCACATAAATCCAGCACTGAAGAAAACAGCTAGTCACACAGTCATGCCTCAAAGGAAAAACCTTCACAGAGGGGTTTGATGGCTAGAAGCAGAAGGCTTGGGGGCTTTTTTTCCCACTGCCCTCCAAATTTGTTCAGTTACAACAGATGATCTTCAAGAACACTCCTCACTGATTTATCAAATAAGCAGTTATGCAAGTACCCCCAAACTGGTAGCCCTAGATCTTAGTTTTCTGATCTGCTTAGAGCGCTTTGGACTAGGAAGCGGGGACTGCTCTCATGACAAACCCTGTCAGCAGTCCCATGCTGAAATACTAAACCATCCGTAACACGGAGGCAGCTAAAAGCAGAAAACATTGCAGAATTTGTGTCCAATGCGCAGAACTGACTTGAAAGACATTCATTTCAAAACAAGCTGAAGTTTGCCTCAGGATCCTTTACGTTTTACTGCAAGTTCTTCCTAAACTCTGTCCTTTAGGAGGACTGCAAAATTCAGTTCAACTGCTGTGACATTTAAGGGGGAAAGCTATCTCCTTCCACCCCACTTTTCACACCCACCTAAATAGTTCATCTGTATCACTGTCTATTCCCCCACAACACAAAGAGCTAAGAGATTGATCCTTAAAAATGCTGAGAATTTGTAATTCACATTAAAGTCAATGGAAATTGCTAGCCCTTAGCACCTCTAAGATCAGCCTCTGTGGCAGTAGAAGATATAGCTCAACTAAGGTATATTTCCACAGAATGAATTTTCCCTACCCAGGGGATTCCTCCCCACCCACACTCCTATGAATTATACAAACATACACTCACTGAGCGAGCAAACAAACATATTGGGGGGGAGGAGAAATGAGAGACAGAAAGGAAACAAGCAAAGAGAGACCCAAGCATTAAATATTTACATAAGAATGAATGAAATGTTTCATTAATTACATACAGAATCAATTTGCAGCTATTTTCCTTAAATTTCTCAGTCAAACCCACAGATTTGCAGCACTTTGAACTGTGCTGCACCAGTAATTGTGGATGAATATTTTAAATCAGTCTTGAATCACTGTGCTGCATTCACCAAATGAACTAATAAGTTGCTCATGTGCGGACTACTAATGTCTTTTTTCTTTCCTAGACAGATGGAGTGTAGTCCTGAAATCATTTGCATTTGCTATTGGGAATCTTCAGAAAAAGACAAAGAAATTCTTAATTTTTCTGTTTTATTAAAAAACACAACTCAATAGCTAGGTGTTAAAAGAATGAAAGTATACAGATTAAGAAAAGCTCAAACAATTTACAAAGATAGGATACAAGTGCTAGAGTGAAACAATTCATCAGAACATTGCAATCTTCAGAGAGAGGCAATTGTGAATCATAATAATTTATCTAAGGGACGGACATTATTGCCAACTATGGTGTATGTTTCACAATATTTCTGTTTATAGTCAGACAGTTTAAATGACATGTATTGGCACATCAGTTTCCCAAATCTGACCGATATGTTCTAGGCAGCTGATCAAAAGATCAGGATAGTTAACTGCGATTACTTTTTGAGCTAGTTTCAGAGACAATAATCTAAATCCCCAGATTTAAAGCAACTTTAAGATTCCCCATAGATTAATCCCCCATAGATTCTACTCTTAAGTAGAATTAGGATACCTACCTATGCTCCATAGAAATTAAAGGTAAGAGTGAAAAATACAGGAAAACCTCCTTGCACACACAGTCTTAACTATAGTAGAAAAAACAGCATATGACCTCCTGAATAATTAATGCTTAGATATAGGACAGAGTCTGACGCCTATTGATTTGATACATTATACAGGATATTAAGTTCCAAAAAAGGGAACTTCCTTTAAAACAAAGGACAGGTGAATACCCTTACATCACATCTGTAGAAGACAACATCTGCTTTTTTCCCACCAGGTGTTTATAATGCCCTCATTGCTAAAATATGAGAACCATACACATTCTAAAAGAAAAAGAAGGGGCCAGATCCTGCCCTGTGCCCTATTGAGTCAGCCCCTCATACAAAGGTGCCCTCATATATGCACCTTTGAAAACACACTCACCACCTCCTGTGAAAGGTGGTTTTTTTTTTTTTGAGTCTTACAGAGCCACAATAGCAGCTCTCATATCACAAAGCATTCCCCATCCCTACCACCTCCCTAGCAACCAGAATAGGAGTTGAGGCCAAGCATCCCTGTACCTGGATAAACCCTAGGTGCTGTGAGAAGCCACTGTAGCTTAGGGCAGCGTTTGGGCTGCTCTCATTTTTACTAGGGTTTGGACCAGCCACAGGTGCATGGGAACAGAAACATGGTTTAATACCATATTAATTGCCCTCCTCCAAAACTGTGCTGACTGCTCCTTGATTGCATCTGAGGATCTGGACCAAGATCTCAGTTTCTCTCTCTCTCTCCAAATGGCAAATTATTAAAAACTCCTCCCCCCTCCCCCCCCCCCCACGGTTTTGTGAAGCCTATGTGTGTTTTGCAAATCCATAAGGGCAGGCTGAAAATCTCCAGTGCTTCAAGTTTCAAAGTTCACTGGGGGCTTTTGAGTTCATAGTTGTTTCTTTATTTTCAAGGAGAGGGATATAAAACTTTAAATTTAGAGTTTAAAACAAGTCAACAATATCTTTTTAACATTCAAGGTGAAGATAGGTGCAGTCCTTCTATTTATTGGACATCATGAAATCTGTACGCTTTGTGGCTTACAGGTCATTAGGTTTCATTGACCAATCTAAATTAACCTAATATTTGATTTCACTCAATAAGTGATCATAAGGCTCAATTGTTACTTAGTAACCAAGAACTCAAGGATACAGATATCATTTCTCCATCTGTCTTTTGTTTTTTCTATAAAACCTAAACTGACAACCCATTTTAGCCACTGTAACAAGTACATTATCCATAAGTGCCGAGGAAATCAAACTTAAAGTGAGAGTGTAAAAGTTGAGACAGGTCCCGTTAACAAGGCCAAGCTTTAAAAAGGTACCTCGTCGTTTAAAAGTTACTGCATATCCTTTCACTGCTGAATTAAACTAAGACCGCTGTCTCAGTTGCATTAAATTATTAGCTAATTAGCCCTGACTAAGGACAACAGTGTGTTTGTGCTGGCAAGCTGTGAAAAGAACACTTCAGCAAAGAAGATCAATGGCATTTTTGTCTGGCTTACAATAAGAAAACTGCTGGCCCGGGATATGAGTTTAAGCCATCTTTCATTTGGCAGACAAGACAGCACTACTGACAGATCAATACAGTAACTTTATGATAGGCTGCTGCTCCTGCAGATGGCAGAATCATAAACAGGGATCATTTTTAAAGCCATGAGCAGTGTATTGCTTGGACAAAAACTACCTGACCTTTTGTAATACTTACACATTGCTACATAAAAAAAGAGAGAGAGATAAAACCAGTGTGATTTGTATCCAATGCAGCAAAGTGATGTCCCTCCAAGATTAGATGTCCTTTAAGGAAGGAGGAAGGGGGGATATTTACCGGATAGTAATTCATGACTTAGTAGGGACAAACTGGGATTTTTTGATGTAGCAAAGTAGCAGATAGGGATGTTGCTTTGACCAATTGTGTGAGTGGCTGCATTTTTACTCTCTAAAGCCCCTCCAAAGTGATGTAAATGCTGCTGAGTAGCAGTGGTGTGGGGAAATCAATAATTTTTGTTGTTATATGTGTCTTGTCCCTGAATTATCTGAGCTCATCTGGGGTATCAGATGGATCTGTTTGTTTATTAGTCTATTTTTGAAATATTACCAAGGATCCCTAGAGTGCTAGATGGGCACTCTTTCATTGCTGTTTAGTCAAAATGACTAAATAAATTTGCATATGGTCATTTTATTCTTCACTGTTCCATAACAGAAAACATTGATATGTCAGTTATTGTTCTACCACAATACTGGGGTTTTACTAAGTGTGTTACTGCCTTTTCTAAAGGTGGCTGAAAGCAAAAGAATGGATTCATAGTTTTTATTGCACAATGATTAGCCTTGAAGCCAGACAGACAACATAAAAGATAAGACTTTATACCAGCTGAAGATCTGGCCTAAATAGTTTATTAAAGTGGTGTCACTTCATTGAGGTCAATGGAGCGACACCAATTTACACAAATTGAGCATCTGGCTTTTTGTTGATAGTAAGTTTTTACCGTAAGTATGGAGTCAACACAGAATTTGGTAAATGAACCCTAGATACAGATGGCTTTTCTTTGCTCCATTCCCAGGACTGTCTTATTTTAATAACAGGAGTATCTGCGCAAGAGGGAAACTTATTCTAAAAAAACACACAGGCTTTGGGGGCTTTCATTAGTACTTTTTGGTCTCTGCAAGCAATTAACATTAGCATCAATACAAAGGTGGGGGGAGAAGGGAAGCTATTAAGGAGCACGATGCAATAATTGAGCTGGCTGCTTCTTCACTTATGGTACTGCAGTACAAATGGAGCCAATTCCATACTGCATCCTGGGCACCTGAAAATGAATTATTAATTTGATCACTTATTTTACCTCAAACTGGAGAGAAAACAGCACTGTTTTCCCTCAGACAAAATTACTTAATGACCAGCTGTTAAACTGTTAACTTTATTAAAACATAGGAGAGACAATGCCCTGTTTTTCTAAGAATAACTCCCAGGCTAAGTCACCCAAACTCTGTGTTGCCCAAAAACTAAAACGTCAAGGTCTATTGAAAAATATAAGAGGATCAGGTTTCATTAAGGCAGGGAAGCCCCATATTTAATGTACTTCAAAAACAAGTCCAATTTCTTTATGCTAAAGGGAGAGGGAGGTTTGAACAAAGTTTCATGTTTATAATCTCACCTCTTTCCAGTCTAATTTTTCCATGGTGCTGTCAGAGTGCACAAGGGCTCTTTATACCCAGCTGCAATTAGACATTCTGGTTGCCAAGCCTGCCAACCACCGACACTTGGTTTCAACCCAGAGACTCTGCCAGTCTACCGCAAAATTACTGACACGTGACATTGAACTGGCACAAACACACACAACCATGGCCCAGAACTCTGATTCACAGGACACTAAATACCCTTGGAGATGATTCCTTCATGTCTCCGTATAAACAAGACATTTTGAACTAGCAAGTTCTGTTTGTTTTATAAATATCTTCTAGGTCTCTCAGAATCTAGGTTTTTGTATGAACCAATATATACAACATTAGAAAAAATACAGATTACAGCATTTAGAGATGAAGACAGAGAGGGGATCAGTAACATGGTTTGGCTTTTAAAACCATCAGAAATTCATTATTTTCACCAAAAATCCTCAGATGCTTAAGTCATATTGAGGCAAGAAGTGATCCTGCACTAAGAGCTCCAAAAATATGAAACATTGCATCAGCCCTTCCCCATCCTTCCTAAATGATTAAAGTCTCAGGCTTAGATTGGAGAGAGTCACTGTCCATGACCGCGAGGCTACGAATAGGGTATAAAAGAAGGCAGCGTCACGCAGCTTGAGTTGCTCCAAATCTCCAGGACCTGACTACCTTTGAGGAGTGTATTCACAAGGGAAATCTATTGTATCTGCCTGGAATACCGGTCACAATCAGTAAATGGCAACACTGCCTTTCTCCACATAAAGGAACCGCATGATCAAACCAAAATATGAGGCTACATTGCCACTTCCTCCCCTCTCTCCCTTCATTGTGTACCCTCGGCATCAAACACCTCAGTCATTTCTTTTATCCCAAATTATTTTGGGGAAGTGCTCTGGCCTGTGCTATATAGGAGGTCAGTCTGGATGATCACAGTGGTCCCTTCAGGTCTTGGAATCTATGACTCTCTCAACTGTGAAATCTCCCCTTGTTTATATGCAATTATCTCCAGTCATATGGTAGGAAAGGGCTAGAGGGTGGGATGGAAGCCACTCCCTAAAAATTAAGAAAATATGCTAAGAAAGGCTTCTAAACAAAATCCTTTCCAGTCATCTGCAAGGCATGGGCATCTCTCTAAAGCTGATGGTAAATTTGACTTATTTGCAACTTCCTTCCCTAGCCATTAATAGTGGCAAAGCTATCGTCCATAAAAATATTCCAGGTAAATGGAAGATCATGCTTTGCTGTTTTGAACGATGGCTAGCTGATAGCTGTGTTGTATAAAAATTAGGCTGAAGGTCACATGAAACTTTGCTAATTCAATGAGCATGAATTTTACTATACAGGGCGGTTTCTCTCAAATTATGAGTCTGATCCAAAGCCGACTGAAATCCATAGGAATCTTTGAATTGACTTTATCAGGCCCTATATCCTTACCATCCTTTTCTCTTTTGATCCAGTCATCTGCAGAACGTACCCATCACTGTGATATACAGTGTGTGTGTGCGTGTGCATGTGCGTGTGCATACACACATTTACATACATATAGTGTAATATGTAACATCAGGGAAAGTATCATTGAATGGAAAAGACCACACACTCCATCCTTCATTTGTTTTAAGATGCTTTACTTAACTGCTCTGCATTTTCTACCTTCGTTTCATTGAGCTATGACTTGCTTCTTAGTCGTGTTACTTTGTGACTTCAGTACGTATTATTTGGTTTTGTTTATATTAGGAGCTCTCTCCCAAAGCCCCCAATCATGATCAAGCTAAGCTCTGTGCAAACAACTGGAAGACCTGGTTCCCTAGATATACATTAGGACAGGTATTCTACATCTCCTCTTTAATTTAAGTGAAAAATCCCATATATGTTTGCAAGGAACATTCAGTGACTGGTGTAGGTGACTCACTATATACCTGAGGGAAGTCACTTAACATCTGTGTGAAATTTCCCCATCTGTAAAATGGGGATAATTTTTCACCCATCCCATGGGAGCCTTGAGAATTAATTAGGAAGGAAGGAAGGAAGGAAGGAAGCTAGCTAACTATTTAGGACGGAGACAGTCTATTACTCTGCATTTACAGAACCTATTGCAATGGGGCCTGATCTTTGTTGGTCCTGAGGCACTACCATATTACATAATTAGGAATAACAAGTACCTACAGTAGAACCTCAAAGATACGAACACCAGAGTTACGACCTGACTGGTAAACCAAAGACTCTGTGAAACCGGAACTAAGCAATCAGGCAGCAGTTGCGAGCTGCCGCCGAAACCAATGACGCAGCGAGATTTTTCAGCAGAGTAAGGTAGTGAGGGTAAGTGTTGTCCGTCGCTGAGAAGTGCCGGGGTCTTTCTTTTCGGCGGTAGCTCGCGTCGCATTAGGGTTTCGTTGAGCCCTGCCTGGGTGAACACCTGTGATCCGTACTATACTGTGCTTGTATTGCATCTTAAAGGTCAGCATTCAGAACAGAAGCAGACTGGGGTCTGCATTGTTTCCTGTAAGCAAAGGGTGCTGTTTCACTCCCCCGCCATCCCATCCCACTGGGAGGGGGAAGCTGTTTTCACCACCCCTCCCATCAGGAGGGTCAGTCTGGAGCCTGAGAAAGAAGCTGCCACAGGGAACTACTGAGAATGTGGCCTGGAGCTGAAGTGGGAGTCAGCTGCACTCTGGAGGTGTTTTAAAGGGCCACAGCCTGTACACGGATGCGGCCGAAGCTTTGCCCATGGCTGCACTCCTGGATCCCGCCAGCACCACTGGGAGTGCAGGGGGCAGGGGAGGGAGGGGCTCTGGCAGCTGGCTGGCACCAACCCCCTGCCACGTGCTGCCACTGGAGCATGGCAAGCAGTGCACTGAGCAAGGCGAGCCCTGGGGAGAGGCGGCTGAGGGCTGCAGCTTGTAGTGCCAGAGGTGTGGGGCAGCCCCCCCCAGTTCAGCCCAAAGGCAAGAAACAGGAATAGGGCAGGGAGCTGCTTGCAAACCAGGCAGTGCTGCCAGGTGCCACTTGGCAGGGTGCTGTATCGTCATGTTTTGTGCAGAGTTAGTTACGAACAAGCTCCGTTCCGGAGGTGTTCGTATCTCTGAGATTCTACTGTACATGGACTTTATACACCTTTGGAACTTTACTATGCAGAAGAAAAATGCTGCTTTTAAGCATCTTAATTTAAATGAAACAAGCACAGAAACAGTTTCCTTACTTTGTCAAATCTTGTTTTTAAAACTTTCCCCTTTTTTAGTATATAACACAGAACTGTACTGTACGTTTACTTTTTTTTCCCGTCTTTGCTGGTGCACTGCCTGATTGCATGCTTCCAGTTCCAAATGAGGCGTGCAGTTGACCAGTCATTTCATAACTCTCGTGTTCATAACTCCGAGGTTCTACTTTAGTATAGAAACACACTAATAGTAATATGTATTACCTTCACCATATATTAATATGCATTAAGCACCAATAACATTAAGTACAAATATCATTACAGTGATGTAACCTAAACTGACCTATAATATAATCCTGTTCATTTATACTAAGTATCCCATAACACCTTGCATTTACTGAAATAAGCACTTGACATAAACAGATAGGAAGCTTGTCAAAATCTAAATACATTCATTCTACGTCTTAGTACAAGCTAGGGAACTACTTTCAGAGATCAGTACCTGGAATACTAGTATCCAAAACAAAGATTAGGATCAGAACAACAAAGTTAGGGAACTGATGGGTTGGATTTTAGTGATGTGTAAAAAGATGTGTAACTTGTAAAATCATCATACAAATAATACCAGCTAAAATGTGTAGCTTTGACAGCATACCATCTGCGTAAGGTGAATGTAACATGAAGCATGAGATGGCTTCCTGGAGACTGGTATCGGAACCTTTTTCCTATGCTATTTATTTTTGGCTTATAGCAACAAACCCGACTGACTTCGGTTATTGGGTCCCTTGAATATATTTTATAACTGATCAAAGTGTGGCCAAGCAACTAACTATTCAATGTATCAAGAGGGCTAATGCTGTAGGACCAGTCTAAAGCTAGTCAATGAGCATGAATTTTACTATACAATGTTTTTTCTCTGCACACTGGTATGTGTCAATTATGCTTAATTTGTCCCATAAGTAACTGTGGAAGTCCTTGATGGGACCCTAATTTATCGGTGATGGTTTATGACCTGCAAGAACAACAGATTCATAGATTCCACGGCCAGAAGGGACCACTGTGACCATCTATTCTGACCTGCTGTATAACACAAGCCATAGTACTTCCCCAAAATAATTCCTAGAGCATGTCTTTTAGAGAAACATGCACTCTTAAACACTTTGGACCAACATGCTATTTTATGCATTAATTGTATGACAGTAGTAGGGTTAGTCTCTCTTCACTAAAATTGTCTTGTTATGGAGGTACTGGAGATGTGACAAAAACTAAGGAGTGGGAAAGGAAGATCTGGAATGAGGGGAAGAGAGAGCAGATCTGAACAGAGTGAAGGATGGAGGTGAGACCTGAAAGGGAGAGAAAGAGAAAATAAAATTGAAAATGCATGAAGAGTAGGGACAGAGGATGCAGAAAGAAGCAAGTAATATTGTAGGATGTCCAAAAGGATGCAGAGAGAGAATAAAAATAAACAAGGATCAGGACCTACTGGGGCATTCATAAATTCTAAGGCCAAAAGGGAGCATTGTGATAATATAGTCTGATTTCTCATATAGCATAGGCCATAGAACCTCTGCTAAATAATTCCTGAGACAGATCATTTAGAAAATATCCAATCTTGATTTAAAAATCATCACTGATAGAGAATCCACCGCAAACCTTGGTAACTTGTTCCAATAGTTAAATACCCTCACTGTCAAAAATTTACACAGTATTTCCAGCCTGAATTTGTCTAGTTTCAACTTCCAGCCACTAGCTACTGATATACCTTTCTTTCTGCTAGACTGAAGAGCCCATCATTAAATATTTGTTCCCCATGTAGATATTTATAGACTGTAATCAAAGTTAACCCTTAACCTTCTCTTTGCTAATTAAATAGATTGAGCTCTTTGAGTCTATCACTATAAGGCATGTTTTCTAATCCTTTAATCATTCTCAGGGCTCTTCTCTGAACTCTCTCCAATTTATAAAAATCCTGCCTGAATTGTGGACTCCAGAACTGGACACAGTATTCCAGAAAGAGCCACACCAGTACCAGAGAGAGAGAGAGAAAATAACTTCTACCCGAGATTCCCATTTTATAGCATTCCAGGATTGCATTGAGCTTTTTGGCCACAGCATCATACAGGGAACTCATATTCAGCTGATTATCCACCATGACCTCCAAATCTTTTTCAGAGTCACTGCTTCCCAGTATTGAATTCCCCATCCTGTAAGTATGGACTACATCCTTTGTTTCTAGATGTACACCTTTAGCTGTATTAAAATGCATATTGTTTGCTTCCAACCACTTTATCAAGTGACCCAGATCACTCTGAATAAGTGACCTGTGATCTTTATTTATTTTCCATTCTCCCAATTTTTGTGTCATCTGCAAACTTTATCAGTGATCATTTTATGTTTTCTTCCAAATCATTGATAAAATTAAATTGAGTAGGGACAAGAACCAATCTCTGCAGGACCTCACCGGAAACAAATCCACTCAATGACAATTTCCCATTTACAATTATATTTTGAGACCTATCAGTTAGCCAGTTATTAATGGGCCCCATGTTCATTTTATATAGTTATACTTTTTAATCAAAATGTTGTGTGGTATCAAGTCAAACGCCTTACAGAAGTTAACTATTTTACATCAACATTATTACCTTTATCAATGAAACTTGTAATTTGATCAAAAAAAAGATTTCAAGTTAGACAGTATCTATTTTCCATAAACTCATCTTGATTTGCATTAATTACGTTACTTTTCTTTAATTTCTTATTAATCAAGTCCCGTATCAGCTGCTCCATTATCTTGCCCAAGATCATTGTCAGGTTAATAGGCCTATGATTAGCAGAGTCATCACATTTACCCTTTTTAAATATTCACACAATTTAAGCTTTCCTCCAGACTTTTGGAACTTCCCCAGTGCTTTAAGACTTATTGAAAATCAACATTAATGATCTAGTGAAGTCCTTAGGCTGCTCTTTTAAAACTCTTGAATGCAAGCTATCTAGACCCGCTGATTTAAAAATGTCTAATTTTAGTAACTTCTGTTTAACAACCTCCAGAGATACTAATCGAACGGAAAGAGTGCTATCTCCCTACAATTTTTTCCTGAACAGAACAGAAATATTTATTGAACACTTCTGCCTTTTCTGCATTATTGATAATTCAACTATTTCCATCTAGTAATGGACCAATACCATTGTCTGGATTAATTTTGGTTCCTAATATATTTTTTAAACTCCTTATTGTCCTTAACTCTGCAGGCCATAGATGTCGCCTTGTGTCCCTTGGCTTCCCTTATCAATTTTCTACAATTCCTAACTTCTGATTTATATTCAATACTAACAACTTCTCCTTTCTTCTATTTGTTTATACACACACACACAATGTATGTAGTATTGAATATAAATATATTTATATACATATATAGCTGCCTTCACTTTCCCTCTAAATCAGGTTAGTTTTTTAACCCGCATGGCCATCTACCCCAATTGTAGGACTGCGGTTTTTCGGGCATTTAGTAAGGTGTTCCTAAATGATTCCCAATTATCATTCCAACTTTTCTGATTAAATTCTTCCTCCCAGCTGATTTAGCTTATAATTGCTTTCAGCTTTCTAAAATTGGCCGTATTACAACACAAAGTATACATATTACTGGTCTGCACTTTATTCTGCTTGCACATTATAAATGTGATCAAGTCATGATCACTTGTATCTAAGCTTCCATTAATTTCTAGTTCTGTGGTCAGGTCCTCTTTATCTGGTAGGACAAGGTCCAACCCTTTTCGAGTTACAAAATTGTCATTTATAATGTTTAGAAATCCCAAGGATATTTTAGTAGTGGCAATGTGAGATATGTAGCATATGTCACTCAAATTGAAGTCCTCCATAATCACAAAGGATGTTTTCCCTTACACATTATAGACATTATATGTAAGGAGGTGGTCATCCTGTTCCCTACTATGATTTGCTGGTCTGCAGCAGACACGAAAAAATGTTGTGCCTTATCTGTTAAGACATTGATCCGTAAGCATTCAGGATCATTTTCTTCCAAGTTATCAGTAACTTGGAAACAGGCAATGCCATTTTTGACAGAGTGCCATTCTCTCTCCCCTTCTCCCACTTGATCCTTCCTAAACGCTAAATGACTTTAACATTCCAATCACGTGAATGATCACAGCAAGTTTCAGCCATACCAACTTGACTGAAATTATGCTCATAAATGAGCAGTTCCAATTCCTCATGTTTGCTACCTAACATACTGGCAAATCAAGAATTTCCTCTCTTCATGTCTTTTGGTTCCTTGATTAATTTGGTTCTCAACATCTTGATGTTGTACTGAGTGCATGTATCTTCCCTCTTCTTACCCTCCTCTTTGGTTGTTCGTTTAACCTCCTCCTGACTACTCTAGCCAGCCTGTTCCAAAGGAACTTAGTCACCCTTCTACTAAGGTGGATGCCATCCATACGATTCAGCCCACTCCAAATAGAAGATGTACCAGTGTACCAAAACCGTCCATCCTATACCATTCACCTAGCCAGTGGTTCACATCCAGAATCTTCTGTCTTCCTTTGTTCAGGGGACAGGAAGTATGTCAGAGAAGGTTGCTTGGATATTCTTTTTCTTCAGCATGCTTCTGAATTCCCTGAAGTCATCTTCTATCTAGGAGATATCTTGCAACACAGTGTCATTAGTGCTAATATGAACCATCCCCAATGGATCCTTCCCCTTTGTTTTCAGAAGCCTATACAACATTGGAGTAATATCTCTTGTCTTGGTTCCATGAAGACAGCATGCTACCCTGCTATACACCTGCTCTTTGCAAAATGTTATTTTGGTTCTTCTGAGTATTGAATCTCCAGCAAGGACTGTCCATCCTCTTTGGACAGCTGGATAACTCTTTGCAAGCAAGCTTGATTTTCTTACAGATTAGGCTGAGCTGCCATTCACATGTGTGTCTTGTACATCTCTCTGCTCCCTTGGACCTACTGGATCCTGAAAGGTATCTTCCAAAGTTTCCACGCTGAGGACCTGGTATCAATTTGAAACTTCTAACTATGTGGGACTCCTCCTGGTCCTCTTCTCTTTGGTGGCCTGTCCATCCTCATCTGCCTCCAGCCCTGTAGAATGCTGCTGTGACCTGCTGCCCCTGGTGGTGGACATCTGCTCTTGTCATTTATTCCCCCCAAAAGCTCACTGAAATCAGTGTAAAGACTCCCACTGATTTCCGATCGGGCTTTTAAGTGTACATAATATGTAAGATCTGTAACTAAAGAGGAATGGGCTTCCAAAAAGGGACAGTATCAAGGAAGAAAAATAATTAGTACATTTTCTCCATTTCTTCTTTAAAAATATGGTTTCAGCATTAACTATTTAACAAAACACGTTTTGGGGAAGCTTCTCCCCTTCTTTTCAGAGCTACAAAACACTCAAAAAAGAGAGAGAGATTTTTAATACATATAAAACAAGTACAAATTAAGTACACAAAACAAATAGCAGGCTAAACAGTTTAATCCTCACAAGACAGATAAAGACCATAAATCATGGCTTTCATACGGATGAGATGTGGATCTATTCTTTATCAGTGGAGATAAATGCTCCCCTCCTCAATCTGTAATATGTTATTCTTATATAACTACGGGGTACATTTCCAGGTCAATCTGTGGGAGATTTAGACATACAGTGTTAATCCCAGTGCTGAAACCTGAAGCAACACGAGCATATTTTCTAAGTGGCGCACAATGTTTTAGCCACAAGCAGTAACTCCTATTAAATAGGACACCATCAAGATAAAAATCATGTGTTACTAACATACTCAGGGCCTGATCCTTCCAACATTTAAATACGTAAAACACCAAGTGTTGCCTACTAGTATATATTGGCAGAATCAGGCCATAAATAAGGATATTATATATTTTCAACCTTACATTGAAGTGAATGTTTTTAAAAATTCACATTCTAATTCGGTATCTGTGCTGCATTTGATTCAGACTGCAAAGTGACACTAATCTGGGCAGTTGCTCACCAATTTCACTGCTCAGTTCTCATGCAATTATGATACGGTTAATATCTCATAGGAACCCTAAAAATTATAACCTAAATTTTCAGAAGAGACTAATGACTTTCAGTGGCCAAACTGAGATACACTGAAGCCTGCTCGTGTCCAGCAAGTACAGGGTCAGCCTGCTTTTGAAAGTCAGGCTCCTTGATGGTGTCACAAGCTGGGCACTCAAGAACTGACATTCAAAACACTGGCATTTTTAGAAGTGCAGACCTATACTTCTGATACTAAAATAAATAAAAACCTGCTTTTATTGCACAAAATCTAAATATTGGGCATTTAGTTACATAGGGATTCTGTATTAATTTATAAGCCACAAAGAAAGCCTGATACAGCATGACTCAGAGTCCTAAACTACTTGTCCCTTTAAATGAATGGCAGTTCTGCAGCTAAACACACCATGCAAATCTGAAATTGTGTTTTTAAGTCCAATTTTCCCCAAGGCAAAGTACTAAAATAATCACTATTGTTGTTACATTTGCTGAAAATTATCCTCACAAGGTGATAACATTTTGATCTCACTTGATTAAATTCTTGTTAATAGATCCTAATGGAAATACAAGTAAATCCTCTTTCTTATCACTCTTTCTCATTAACGTCAGCAGTCACTGTAACTTAACCTCTCAAGGGCCTTAAAGCATACATTGAGTACCATTGAAAGGTAACTTGTACCATCTTACATGCTTCATATCATTCTGAATGAATTAGGATACCTTTAAGCAAAGCGCCCCACGTTTCTAGATAAAGTGGGGTGCAGTGTTCCAGGAGTAGCTATTGTTTAATTATTAAATTATTATATAGTATTATTATATCTATTATATATATAATAATTATATAGTACATTTTTGTTTGAGCACCAACAGTGTGCTCGGCACTGTACAAGAGAAAAAAATCCAGGCTGCCCCTCTACTAAAGACCTTGCAATATAAATAAGACAGACTCACGAATAGACAAGATGCACTGGGAAACCCACAAAAAAGAATAAATAGTATTATTATTGATTTACTTCTTGCTGACATTGTGGAAGAACTGAGTCTTTAGGAGGGATTTGAGCAAAGTGAGGCAACAGTGGCTTGACTTTTTTGGAAGTGCATTCCATGCATAGAGGTTGATGCGGACAAAAAGAATGAAGATTGTTGTGGGAGAAGTGGATGAATGGAGCATCAAGATTTGCACTGCCCAAAAGAAAGCCTTCTAGCGAGTACAAGTGCAATGCATTCACAGTGTCCAAGAAAGGTATTAGTGAGTGAAAGAAAAGTGCAAACCACATTGAATGGCTGCTCTTTACGCATAAGCCACCCCTGAGAAAATAAGACATCCTGACATCAGAAATCAGACTGGCCCATAAATGAGCCAACTGTGCTGAAATCTGATTTAATTGCACAGGTCTCAATAGCTCATCATCCAGCTATTCTGCTATGCAAGTGTAACAAGGCTCTCGCAGTTCACTGCTCTGCCAGTATAATTGTACAATCTTGTCCTTTGTAATAATCCTTACCACCTATACAGTGCATTAGAGACCCAACTAATCCTTATAGATCCCACTGAGAGGCAGGTGGACACATATTATCATCCCCATTTTACAGATAGGTATTCACAGCAGCACTAAACTTGGCATGAAGAGGCTGAGTGATTTGTCCAGACCTACAGAGATGTTTAAAATGTGTCTCTGGCTCCGAGCTCTGTGCTCAAGCCATTTGACCACATTGCCTGCCTAGTAAATAACTTTTATGAAAACAAGCCGTAATAAATTCCATAAAAAGTTATTTAGGCTAAAAAAGAGATAGAACTTCGCTCGTTATTCTCATAATGGAAAGAAATATCATTCTTCCCCAACCCCAGTAACTAAAGGCCTATCCTGCAAACTACTACTATTTATTATTTTTTTTTGGCAGCACCCAGAATATGCCATGGTAGACGATCTCCAAGTATGAAAAGTCCAGGCCTCTGACAAAGAACAACAGTAGGAGGGAAAGAAGGAAATATACAAGTGACATGCAAAGGGTTATCATGCTACATTAGCTAATACATAGTGTTCTTGCTACACTGTATTTCTTTTCTTTTCCTTGGTTAGTGTTGAACTATATTGATTACCCCCAAATGCCCAGGACTGTGCTATAATCACCTGGTTAGCTTCCTACTGGCAAGGCACTGGGTCTGCAGGAGGGATTTGATGGAGCACGGGGTAGTTGCCTGGCAGGCTAGCTTAGGAGGTGCATTCCACAAAAGGAGCAGTCTAGAAGCAGATACAGAGGTGCTTGCTAGAGAAGAGGATCATAAAAAGTGCTTTGAGGCTGACAGTGGGAGAGGGACAAAGCTGGGGGCAACATTTAGCCTGGTATGCAGGATCATGCCCTTGATTTGTAAGTTCTCACCATGGAAAAGCTCCAAACGTACATCGCTGGACAAGTGATTTTTATTATCAATAATACTTCCTTTTCAAACCTAAATAGTTAGCATGTAAGGAGGCTGTCATTTGAAAAAGTAAGTTTACAATTTTTGTACTTCATGTTTTAAAACCTTCGCTATTTCAATCCTGGCAACCTCAAACATACATAAATAATGCCAGCCTCCTCCTAAATTCATATTACAAAGTAGAATTGGGCCTCTTTTTATTTGCCTTAGTTTTTGAGCCTTACTAGAATCATAGTTTCAAGCTTTTCTCTGCTATCAGAATGGTAAGAAACCTTAGGTGTTTTAAAATGACAGCTGATATTCTCGTATAGTCACATGACTCCAGGAACTGGTGCATTAAGTGAAACAAAGACTCACAAGACTCATGATAAAATCACTAGTGTTGGCAACAGATATTTTCAAGGCCAGCTCTATTTCCCAGTCTCTCCTCAACTATACACTGATGTTGTTGTAGTTCACTTTTTCTCTAACCAACAGACAACATCTGCAAAGCAGTTTTGAATCACAGCTTGAAATTCTAGACAGATTCGTATGAAGAGATTCCAGTACCATAGCTATCCACTACTTTTCACTAAGGCAAGTCTTTATCCCACCTACCCCTACATTCCTCTTCGAGTACACCTACGCTGTAAGTGCAATTGTAGTGCAGGTAGGCATATCAGTGCTAGCTTTATTCTAGCTAGCATCGGTAACAGTAGCAATGAAGATATAGCAGCATGGGCTAGCAGCCAGAATACAAGCCTGCCAGGGGGCCCTGGGTATATAATTCTGGTTGCTACACCTGGCTGCTACATCTTCACTGCTACTGTTAGATGTGCTAGCTAGAATAAAGTTAGTGGGGATAGACCTACCTGGTGTAACAATCACACCTTCACCTGCAGTGTAGATATACCCTTAATCATGTTTACTTTCAGCCCACTGATTTAGGAAAGGGCAGCAATGGCATTTCCTTGATCATCATCAGGTTCCTCTCATACCATTTAAAATTTGGGTGGAAAGAGAAGGGAAAGAGAATTTTGCTCCAAAAATGGCAGCGTTTCCCATTCATCACCAGTCTGAAATGGCGAGTCTTAGAATCCTCTGGGGAAAAGTGGGGGCTAGAGCTAGGACTGAGCTTCAGGATTTCTACTTTCTGCTCCCACTCTCACTGGCTTGCTGCATAAGTGAGTCAGCACTTGTGTGTCTCACTTTACTCACATGCATAAACACTGACAACGCCACCTACCCTGCAAGGCAATTACTATATTTGCACGTTGTTTTCCACAAGCGTTGAGATCCTCTGTTGAAAGAACAATAAGGGTGTTTATAGTGTAATCTAGTGTCACATTTCAGCCCATTCTTTGCTTGAGGATTCCAGCTAGACTGACTTTTTGGTTGTTAACCAGTTTACTGTATCTGTATATCAAAAATATATTTTCCTTCTCCCTTGGGAGAGAACACAAGATACAATGCACCCCCTGCAACTGAATTTAGCAAAGAAATGAAGATAAATCATGTGACATTATGCACACCAAAACCAGCATCAAAGCAAAAATAACAGTTTTGGATAATCAGTCCAGTCTGCTCACTAAACTAGCTGGCTAACAGCCAGAAGTTAACAGTTTGAAGGGAGTTCATGTAATTATTCTTCCCCTCTCCCCCCAAAAACCAACAACAATGATCTTCTCCTCCCCCGCCCCCGCGCTTTTCTGGTACAGCATTCACAATTCACCAATTCCTTCTGAAGCAAAAGGAACATGTAGAATGCAAGAGCAACCTCCTGTTGCAGTTTTAAAATTTAGACCCACTTCTTGTGATAAATCTCATCTCATGTTTATCCCCCTATTTAGGTTTCTGAGTGTACAATTTGCCCACAAGATTTTATGGATTATGTAAACAGTTATTAATAACATATGTTTTCAACTCAGACCGGAAAATCCTGGATGAAACAGTTTGCCAAGTGACCTTTTTTGCCCTTTAACATTCAAGATTAAGTGTTCTAATGAGAATATCTGCTTTTTAAGTGACATTATTCACAAACAAAGAAGAGACCTATTCAAATGTTCTTTTTTTAAAAAAGCAGTCAGGTTAATGCAAACCCACAAGGGATTCGATGGCTGCTTTAAAGAACATCTAAACAAATTAACACCAATGTACATGAAAAATGGATGCACAGATTTTAAAGGCAAGAAAGGACCACTGTGATCATCTAATCCAGCCTCCTACGTCACACAACCTATAGAATTTCACCGAGTAATTCATGAATCAAGCCCATGACGTTTTGAATGAGAGCATGACAGGACCACTTCATATAAAGTTTCCATTTATAACTGGATTATGAAGCATTAATAAATGGTTAATAGCTATAATAAGCATGTTACAGACACAAGTAGTATGTTTTATAGATGGTTATAAGCCAAACAGGCTGGACAATTGCTTCTCCCTCCACACCCCACCAGTGGAAAATTTCAGTGGAAAGATTTAACATTTCATCAAAAAAATGAAACCATGAAAACCACGTATGTTTTGGGTTTTGACAGCTGGACCAAACATTTGGGCCAAAAACCGTCAGAAGCCAAAATCTTTTCAGTGTTTGGATTTTTGATTTTCAGTAAAAAAATTTTATCCAAAATCTGATTTTCTGTTGAAAAAAAGTTTAGATGGAAATTTTTTTTCACCATTCCTAGTTATAAACCTTGGCTCCAAGAAACCAAATGACATGTTGGTCTGTATAACAACCCATAACTTTAATCATTTATTAAAATATGTGCTAACCATTTATCAATCTTTTAACTATTTATAAATGGCATCTTAATATAAATGTGACCCATTGTATAAATGCCATATTGTATGCTACTATCCAAAGGATTCCATGTGCTAGAAACTGATCTCAGGCCTCCTAGCTGTTGTCCAAGGGGGCTCTACCTACTGGTGAACGGGAAGTAGTGCCCCCATGTTGCCAGCCCCAGGGGTGATTTAGACCATACTAACAAAACCTGATGTTGTAGGGGGGGTTCCCAGGTCATGGAGATGCTCCAACCCCACAACCCAGGACAGAATGAAATGTTAGGGTGAAGCAACTATGGCTCACTCTGCAGAACCAGCCAAGGTGTACTACATCCTACTTTGCATTAACAGGGTTTTTGAGGCAACTGGAAGTTCTTGGGCAATCAAGGTGTCTTCCCCTTTATCATCACCCTGGGAGAAAGCTGCAGAGATTCCTTCCTTTGGTGTTACTAGGAAACCTACACCTATGATCCCTCTCCCCCACCACAAGGGCAGTTCTGGACACATTACCCCTTCTAGTCTCCTTCCCCACCGCTCTTCACATGTGGGGCAGATGGAAGGGAGGAGGTCTCTTATGGAATCCTGAGCCTCAGAACCAAGGGAGAAGCACTGAAACAGTTTCACAGTGGGTACCACTTATTACAACCAGCTGTCCTGTGGTCAAAGCGGAGAAGAAAGGTGTAGCCTGAGCACAAGAACTCCTGGCTCAGACTCAGTTGTCTAAAGCCACAAAAGACAAGTCACATGACCTTCCTGCCTCAGTTTCCCCAACTGCAAAAGTAGGACAACCCTCACCTACCTCTGGAAATGCTGAAAGTACTTTGCACACATTAATGAAGATGAAAATATGCTCAACTTCTAGGCTCCGAGCTACTGCAATCTACCTCCCAGAACTCCCAGCAGCTCGGAGCCTCCTTCTCAGCTAGATATAAAAGAGATGCTGCTCTCCTGACAGCTCTGTGAGACCCACATCTCCCCCTTGAGCCAGCTGATGTAGTATCTAAATGTCAAAGAGTTTATCAGTGTATAATTGAAATGCTGGGGGGGGAGAAGGGGGGAAGGGAAGTGTATTAGTGGAATTATGAGGAGGCAAACATTATGCTATATAAAAAGAGCAGCTTATTCAGACCATTTATTATAGACCATTTGAGATGAAACGTCATGTATGCATGAAATCTTAACACTAACATAATCCAAAGGGGGGGAAGAAGAGAACAGGAGTCACTGCACACTTCAAAAAAAGAATCTCATTCTGCAGCTTACCAGGCAAAACCATGACTACCTTCAAGTTTATGTTATGTCATGTTTGTTCTACCCAGGAATCTATAGCATATAAATAAAAAGTAAAAATTAAGTCCTGAAAATTAATGGCAGGGGCCAAGGGAGTGGGGGAGGAGGGAACTATAGGAACAAGCTGGTAAAGAGTGGATCTCAATGGTTTCAAATGTATTTTCTGTTATATTCTATGGGGTGAAAGCTTAATGATTCACATGAGATCAGGGCTGGGACTGTGTTCGTACAGTGTCAAGAAAAACAGGAGGCTGGTCTCTGTTGGGATTTCCAGACACTTCTGTAATAAAAAATAAGAATGTCAGTTTCCACATCAGGGGTATGTACTGCAAATTGTTTCCAAGGGAAGCTTCTCTGGTCCATTCCGAGAGTAGTAGTGAGAGGCTGCTGTCTTAGCCCCTCTTCTACTTGAGGTTATGATTTGCAGCACTGCAAGGTCTCTGAAGGGAGGTGTTAGATTAAGGAGAGGAGGAGAAGGGCAGAGAACATAAAGAGCAATCTGATGAGTCTTCAGTCATGCAAATGGCTTGAATAGGTGGTGAAAGAGGAGCACAAGAAGTACAGCTGTGACTGCCAGTGTGCCAGAGACTGAGCTGCCTTCTCAGATATAGAGAAGGGTCCCCTAAGGGTGTGAATGAGGTACAAGGGCAGCAGCAGTGTAAGCTTCCCCAACATTGCTGTATCTATTTGATTTATAATAAGACATCAGGTCTAGGGATGTCACTCTAGCCAGTATCATAAATGCTACAATCTAGTTCCCAGCACACATTCCACCCAGCCTCTATTTTAGTTCAATATTTGCACCAATACAACTACCAGATGAATACCTCACAATTTTAAATACCGGTTTACGAAGGACTAGATCAAAGCAGCCAATATAAATCGAGCAGGTCATTGAGACATTTTAATGATATCCTTATTGAATGCTTTATTTTCCAGATTAAGCAACAATCAAGTTCATTGGCATGGCAAACCAGAGCAGTCTCTACAGTCAGTTAATTAAGGAGTCTAAAGAAGAGATGCCACAACAGACACAGAAACCACTGTTGTGTCAAAAATCCATGCACCCTACTATTCCCAGTCAAAGCTTGGACATCAAACTGTAACAGCTCCTACGGAGTGATAATGATTGCATCAAACAGCACTCATGTTAATAGGTCCTTCAGAACTCAATGGTATAATAGGTCTCACCCCCTCCAGTGAGTTTGGTTTATTTATTCTCTTTAATAGTAGTACTGGGAAAAATAATTAACCCACAAAGTTGGATTAATATTAAGGACCTAGATCTGGAGAAAGCAACATATAGGACACATGACAATACACTGCAAAAAATTATGTACAATGGGGTGAGTCGGGGGCAGAGTGTAACTGAACTCTGATTCCCCTTGTTTTTATAGGCAGGGAGAGATTTTACAAAACCCAATAGGAAAAGAATACCATTAAACGTAAGCTGACAAACCAAGTTCATTTTGGCTGCATGTAATAGTCACAAAGGAACTAGTGATTTTGGGTGCCCAACCTGAGAGACCAATTCTGGAACGGCTGCCATCTCCCCATAATACTACCTGCCTTCATGGAGATGTAGTGAAGCTTAATGTATATATAGCACGTTGACAGCCTGGAATAGAATATACTATGTAAGTGCAAAGTGTTCTGGGGGTGGGAAGGAGAATGAGTTTGGAGTTAAGTTTAGAATCTTCATACCACTTTATTTCACAACATGTAATGTAGGGGCTGCCTGGGTTTAACAACAATATCAATTATTTGCTAAGGCTATGAAACTTTATATCCGTGTCAGCTAACAGTGTAGAACTGCAAGGAACAAGGTGCTTCAGATCTCAATACACTGGTTTGGGCAAATATTCTTCAAGCAAATAAAAAACATCCAAAAATCACCTTGTCCAGTAGGCACAAGATAGAAAACACAATGACAAAAGTTATGGTTGAGCACTGTGGCAGGTTCATGCAGGGCCCTCCTCCTGTAAAGGTCCTCTGTACCCACAAACACCTCAGAGACTTCAGCCTCATGCTCCCACCAGTACAATTTATTTACAAGTTGCTCACCCACCACCTTCTATGCACACACAGTCCGGCTTATTGGCCTCAGAGGCCTTACACTCATAGCCTCCATCTGAGGGGAGCTCACCCTACTCTGTTGCTTCTCCCTTTCTGGCTTTTTCCCCCTTGCCTTCCTTCCTGTGAGCTTTTCATAGCCCTGGCTAAGAAGCCCAGCAGCTGCTCCCTATTGGCTAAGTGCAGGCTCACTCAGCCAGCTCCAATTTTCCCTTAATTAGGGCTCACGTGACAGAGGGTTGGCTCAGCTTTCTGTTGCCCAGCACTCTGTCACAAGCAGCAATGAAGTTTTGGGGTTGGGTTTTTTGATTTTTTTTTTTTTTTAAGGTTTTTTTTTAGTTAAAAAAAATATCCATCCTTCTTGACCAGTTTCCTCCGCTGGAGGTTTCCTAATTCACCCTCACACAAATCATGCTCTCTTTGAATTTCATTGTGACATTAACAACTTATAATTTTATCAAGACATTTTTCTTAATGCATTATCCAGCTTCTGGATTCAGGTGATTATTTGCAAATTGCAGCTTTCACTGTTTTTATAAAAAAAAAAAAAAGATTTTAGCCCTCATAGTTGTTGAGAAAAGCTCAAAAACCAAAAGGCAAATATAAAGGACCCAATACGTATTTTCTTTAAAATGTAATTTTCAATTTTAATTTTCAATTTTATGATTTTTGAATGCTTGGGATGGTGATACTATTAACCCAGACATTGCTGAACCCATTTACATAGTACAGGAGGAGTATACGATGGTTCTGTTCTAAAATGCCTACATGGAGTAAAATGTCAGCCTGCTGTTTCATTTTAGGCTTTACTAACATTATATCAGCAGATTCTATCATGTTCCTAACTTAAGGTTCACAGTTAAACAGGCAGTTTATAACTATTCTTCAATTTTAAATGCCCATACATGAGAACTTATCTTGCGGGGTGCTCTCCCTCAAGCATGACAACTGTCCCTCTTACCCCACATACACAGATACTATGATTTGTGCTAAAGAGACAGAAATAGCAGTTTGACAGAGGCCCAAGTGCATGATCTGACACATGCAGCTGTCTAAATAGCACCACGCTTGGCTTCATTGTGTGCTAATGGCATTCCTTCTGCTTGGTCTCCTCTCTCCCCTTTACACCAGAACTGTAAAAGTCAGTCACTTCCAACTCCACCAGGACTGAAGTGCTTACTTAAACAAATAGGAAAAACAGTCACACAACTGGGTAAGATTTCATTCAGTTTGGAAGAGATTCAGAAAATCTTGGGTCATGCAGCAGCAACCTGACTGTCTGATTTCTTTATGGAGTAACACTTTGATGGTGGGTTTTTATTTTCTTTCCATCCATAAGGTCTTTTTAGAAAAACAGTCATTTACATTACCTATAGGTGAATGAATAATGCAGAGCTGTTAAAATAATGGCAGTTGTCAGGCTGTTATTTTCTGAGTTGATTTTTTGTAGTAAAAACAAGACTTCTGCTTCTGTATCTACATGCTTTCCTTAAACGTCCCTTTTAAATTCTAAATAGTCTGGAGCAGTTTTTTTAAAAAATGAACCTGAACTGTTCCTGCTGATTTGCGAGTCCAGCAGACCTATGTCACAGTTTTGTACCTGTTAGGCACAGACATTTTACCTAGATCCAGAGTGGCAGGGAAGAGGGAAAGTTCCAGAACTCCTCTCCTCATATTTTCAGACATGTCCTCCATCGTTAGCTGACTTAGAAATCCTGACACAATGTGGTGGCCCAGCATTCCTGTCATTTAGCTTCCCTCCCCGCAGCACCACTGCAACTGGTGAGCTTCAAGAGCTAAAAATAGCAGCCAAACATTTTCACTTCTCCAAGGGATTAGGTGTCCCAGAGAGAAAATCCTCTGAATGATAGTGAAATCCAGGTAACACATAATTGTGTGTAGGTCTGGGGAAGCAACTAACACTCATAAAATTGGGATGTCATAAAAAATGAATTGTGGGTTGGATGTGAATTTCAGATACTGTCCCAGAAAGGCGTTTCAGACAATACAGATATCTGGAGTTTGAAAACATTTAAAAAAAAGAGAAAAAAAAGGGTTTATCTGTGATGTTGTAATCATGGCTGAATATTCACTAGACATGGGTTAGCTTTGCGAGAGCAAACGATGAGAAACCACCAGCATTCTTTACCAACCAGCAAGAGGGGAATCCTTTCAAAGAGGTGACAAGAATCTCAAATGTCACTTCAAGAGATTGCTAGCAGAATATGAAGAGCTCTTATGCCTCTATCACCAGATAGAATCCAGCCTAGAGAGCAAAGCTATCCAATCCTACTTGGTGACCTCAGCGCAAGTTCCTAGTGAACTAGTACTCACATCACGTAAACCACCATCTCAGTTGGCCTCAGAGAGATCACGACTGTGGTCCTTTCACTAGACTCCCAATCATAACTTCAGTGAGAGGGAAGCTTGCATTGATGTGTGCTGTATGTCTTCTGTGAATACAAAGGAGCCTTTAGTCTCCAGGGCTGTCAATCTGAGACTTTTCGCCAGCACTCAATTCAGTTCACTTACAGGGAAAGCATTCCTTCAAGGAAAAAACAGGGTTACTTACCAGTAACTGTTGTTCTTCGAGATGTGTTGCTCATATCCATTCCAGTATAGGTGTGCGCGTGCCCCGTGCACAGATCACCGGAACTTTTTTCCCTTAGCTAGCCCCGTAGGGTCAGCTCCGGCGCCCCCTGGAGTACCGCGCTCATGCCGTGGTACATAGGGCGCTGCTGACCCTGCAGCCCCTCAGTCCCTTCTTTCTGCCGACTCCGACAGCGGGGACGGAGGGTGGGTTTGGAATGGATATGAGCAATACATCTCGAAGAACAACACTTACTGGTAAGTAAACCTGTTTTCTATCTTCGAGTGATTGCTCATGTCCATTCCAGTATAGGTGATTAAATAGCCCTACCTTGGAGGTGGGTAGGAGTCAGCGTTGAGCTACTCTCGCCAGCATGGCTTTGCTGAAGCCTGCGTCCTCTCTCGCCTGTTGCACAATGGCGTAGTGGGACGTGAAGGTGTGGACCGACGACCAGGTCGCTGCTCTGCAGATATCCTGCAGGGGCACTCCTCCCAGGAAGGCCGCCGATGAGGCCTGGGCTCTGGTTAAGTGCACTGTCATAGCTCCTGGAAGCGGCACCTTCCGCCGCCGTATTGTCTGTGAGGACCTGAATTGTCCTGCCTCTCAGGAAGTTGATGAATACTTTGCAGGCCAAGCGGACTGCTCTGAGCTCTCTGACGTTTATATGGAGAGCTTTCTCGTGTATTGACCATAGCCCCTGGGTGCTCAGGTTTCTGCTGATGTGGGCTCCCCACCCGTCGTCCGAGGCGTCCGTTATTAACGTCACTGAGGGAGCCAGGTCCCTGAATGTAACGCCTCTCAGCACCTCCCCTGGGTCCTTCCACCAATCCAGGGAGGACAATACCTGGGTGGGGACCGTCACTACCTTGTTTAGCCGGTGCTTGGCCGGTACATACACTGAGGCCAGCCACCCTTGGAGAGGCCTTAACTTGAGGCAAGCCAGCCTCACCACATAAGTGCATGCCACCATATGTCCCAACAGCTGAAGGCAATACCTGGCTGTCGTCGTGGGGGACCTGTGGAGATCGTTGATTATGGCGGTCATGGTCTCGAACCGGGTCTGAGGAAGGAAGGCTCTGGCCTCTCGTGCATCTAATATGGCCCCTATAAACTCTATGCGCTGCACCGGGGTGAGAGTAGACTTCTGCTCGTTGATGAGCAACCCCAATCTGGTACGTGACGCAGGTAAGGGCCAGGCTGTCCTTAACGTGGGCCCTGGACTTGCCCCGGATCAGCCAATTGTCCAGGTAGGGGAAAATCTGGACCCCTTTGCGGCGCAGGTGGGCCACTACCACTGCCATGCATTTTGTGAACACCCTTGGCGCGGATGAGAGGCCAAATGGCAGGGCAGAAAACTGGTAGTGGAATCCAGCTACCATAAACCTTAAAAACTTCCTGTGGTCTGGAAGGATGGTTATATGAAAATATGCATCCTTCAAGTCGAGGGCGGCATACCAGTCCCCTGGATCTAGGGTGGGAATGATGGAGGCTAGGGAAACCATATGGAATCTGGTTCGCCTGATAAACTTGTTCAGGCAGCGTAGGTCCAGGATTGGCCTCAGGCCCCCCTTGGCCTTGGGGATTAGAAAGTACCGAGAGTAGAATCCCCTTCCCTGTTCCCGTATAGGAACCTCTTCTATCGCACCTAGCATGAGGAGGGAATTGACCTCTTTTATGAGGAGTTGCTCGTGAGAGGGGTCCCTGAAGAGGGACTGGGTTGGGGGAAAATGTGGGGGGAAAGCCGTGAGCTGTAATGCATAGCCCCTGCGAACTATGCCGAGGACCCATTGGTCGGTGGTGATGGCTTCCCATTCGGCTAGGTATGGCCGAAGTCTGTGGTGAAAGGGTTTGGACTGACCCGGGGGGGGGGGGGGGGGAGGGGGGAAGAAGTACCGCCCTCATGCACCCTGTCAAAACTTCTTATGGGGTACATTGCCCTTGTTGGGGCCTTGTTGTGACCCCTGACGGGGTCCCTGCCGGTTGCGGCGGTTAGGCGCCCGGTGCCTTTCCCTACCCCTCCTGGGCTGAGTAGGTCTAGGGGGCAGCCTCAGTGGAGGATGCTGCTGCCTCTGTGCCTGGGGCCGGTTCTGGCGCCTCGAGGCCTGAGGTGTATAAAGTCTAAGGGATCTCAGGGTGGCCCGTGAGTCCTTTAAAGCATGCAGCTTTTCATTGGTCCTCTCAGAAAAGAGGCCGGAATAGTCAAAAGGAAGGTCCTGAATGGATTGTTGGACCTCCTGGGACAAACCTGAAGCTTAGAGCCAGGAGCAGCAGCGCATGACGATGGCCGAAGCGATCGCCCTGCTGGCTGTATCCGCTGCACCACTGGCGGACTGCAGAGCCGCCCTAGCTACCGCCACTCCCTCCTGTAATACCGTGGCAAAGTCTGTGGCCTGGTCGGGGGGCAGCCCCGAGGAGAAACTCTGTAGCGAGAACCAGAGGTTCAAATTGTATTTACCCACGAGGGCCTGGTGATTCGCTACCCTCAGTTGTAGGGCCGCAGTGGAATACATCTTGCGCCCAAAAAAGTCCAGCTTTTTGCTGTCCTTGTCTTTAGGGGTGTTACCCTGGCCACCCTGGCGGTCCCGCTGGTTCACTGCATCCACTATAAGTGAACCTGGAGCGGGATGAGTGTATAGGAATTCAAACCCCTCCTTTGGAACATGGTACTTCCTCTCAGCCCCCTTCGAAGTGGGAGTTACTGAGGAGGGGGTTTGCCAGAGGGTTTCTGCGATCTTCATGACCCTCTCATGAACAGGCAGGGCCAGGCGTGATGGGCCTGCTGTGTCTGAAACACCAAATAGAGGATCCTCTTCCTCCAACATCTCCTTAATCTCCAGACCGAGATTATCAGCCACCCTCCTCAGAAGGTCCTGGTGGCCCTTAAAATCAAAGAGGGGGGCCCTAGTGTCTCTGGCCGCCGCCTCATCTGGAGAGGAGGAGGAGGATTGTGGAATGGGTTCTGTGGAAGGCCCTTCCTCTGGGACAGACCCCTCCTCAGAGGGGTGACCCTCCTGTGGGTCTGTTGTGGGGGGTATTGGTGGGGCCACCGAGGAATGAACAGAGGTTGTCCCCGGCCCCATCTGAGTACCCCACGGTCCCCAGTATGGCCATTGCTAGGGGCCCTGGGGCCATGCAGGTGCCGGTGCAGGAGCCTGTTGACTTAGCTCCATCCTTCCCCCTTTAGAGCCCGAGCCACTCAACCGGTGCTTATGGGCTCTGGAAGGGGAGCAGCTCCTAGAGGAGGACGACCTTCAGTGCCGACGCCTGCGGTGCCGGTGAGGGAAGGAGTTGCTGGAAGAGCTGTAGCTGTCACGACCTCTCCCCCTAGACGACTTGCGGTGGTACTTCCCAGACCTAGATCGGGAACGGTGACGTCGGCGACGTCGCAACGTGGATCTGGAGCGTGACGTCAGTGCCGTGGCACTCGGTGCCAAGACGGCCGGTGCCGCTGCGGTCGGTGCCTAGACGGTCGATGCCACGGAGCTCGGTGCCGCAACAGGTGATGCCAACGACGGAGGCAATGCAAGTGGTGCCGGTGGTGCCAGGGCTCTCGGTGCCGACACAAATCTCGGTGCCGAGGAAGGCAGACTGGTCTGCGTCAAGGCAGTCGGTGCTGGGGAACGATGTTTAACCGGGCTCCGCACCGGAGTGCCAAAGCCCATACTCAGGTCCCCACTCGAGGCGGAACTGTATCGCCTTCGCCTCGAGCGTTTTTCCCTCGGTGCCGCGGTGCAGGGGAGCTCGACGACTGGGAGTCGGAGCTGGGAGGGGAGCCCACACTCTCTACCCTCCCTGGCCGTCTGGGGGGAGACCTCGACTCCTGTCTCCTCCACCCACCGGCGTAACCCAATGTGGGTTTACCCCGAGACACCGGTCCCGGAACCCTCGGCCAAGGGGGGGGGACGGAGGCGTAGTCAGGCCCACGAGGGCGCTTGCCGCAGCGAAAGCCTCCGGTGTCGATGGCCCTTGCAGAGGCACTCCCCCAGCCCCAGCAGTCGGGGGAGGCTCTCTGCGAGGAGATGCCGGTGCCGGAGTACTCTCCAAGGCACGTGGCTGGGGCATCTCCTGTTGGACCCCCTGTTTTCCCGGTAGCAAGGGGGAGTCCATGTGCGCGGCCTCGCGCCACTTTTTCTTCTTCGGTGCCGATGTACTCGGTGCCGGTGCCGATGATGTCGGTGCCTATGTCGGTGCCAGCGGAGCGCTCTGCACCGAGGAAACGCTCGGTGCCACCGGGGAGCGCGACGGTTCGGAGTCTGGTCGAAGAGCGGACTCCATGAGGATCGCCTTTAACCGGGCGTCCCTCTCCTTTTGGGTCCTCATTTTAAAGGACCTGCAAATCTTACATTTTTCTTTTCTGTGTTGCTCTCCAAGGCATCGGAGGCAACGATCATGAGGGTCGCTCACCGGAAAGGCTTTTGCACATTGAGTGCAGGCTTTAAAGCCTGTGGAGCCAGGCATGGCTCTAGCCCCTAAGGGCACTAACTACCTTTAACTAACTGCTAACTATTCTATTCAAAAACAAAAAACTCTAACAATGAGGCTAACACTAAGGGATGCTACTTGCGTTTGAATGCAAGAGGCAGACGTTCCGTATGACCGTCACAGGCGGAAAGAAGGAACTGAGGGGCTGCAGGGTCAGCAGCGCCCTATGTACCACGGCATGAGCGCGGTACTCCAGGGGGCGCCGGAGCTGACCCTACGGGGCTAGCTAAGGGAAAAAAGTTCCGGGGATCTGTGCATGGGGCACGCACACACCTATACTGGAATGGATATGAGCAATCACTCGAAGATAGAATGAATCTTAGTTATCAAAAGAAATTGATGAGCCAGAGACAATCACTATTACAAAATAAAGTGATGGAATAACATGTAAGCATATTTTTGTGGCTAAAGCCACGAAGTGCTAAAATGCTCCCAGAGTCCATAGAAGTCTGATTAAAACAACTTACATGTGACTTAAGTGTTAACTATGTGTACACTGTTAAAGGTTGAGCTGGTTTAGCTTTAGCAATTAAACATGTCTTGTTTATGTCTGCCAGTCTGACCACAGAGCACAAGATTTCTGCCTGGCTCCATCCACAGGAAAAGTTTATACCTTGCATGAGGAAATTATGTTAAAATGTGTCATGTAGGGTTTGAGGTAGTGACAGTTCTGCACACCTGGAGAACGAGGAAGGGAGAGAGAGAGTTTGAGAGAAATACTAAACATCTGCACAAATCAATGGAATTCAATGTAATTACCTACCAACAGAAAGATTAAATAGGGTGCAACAGAGAATGTTGAATCTTCCTAAAGGACTCCATTATTTGAAGCTATTGCCCATCAAATTGAATTGTTTTTTAAACAATATAAATTCAAACATCTCCCACGAGATATTGTCACAGTTCCCATCTTGAGCTGATTATACTGTATATAGAAATGTGGGGGTTCTACAGGGGGTTGATTGCCTCATCCCCCTCCATCACTCCAGTTCTGCTATAAATAAGGTCTGATGGACTAGCAGTGCTATAAGGCAGCATTAGAATAGTAGCTCCAACTCAGGATGAAAAGTATACAGGCATAAAATGGGTGGGATTCTGAAAGAACTCATCACACTGGTATTGCTCCCATTAACTTCAATGGCAGAAACGTTAGGGCAACACTGAGCACTTTGATAAACAACCCAATATCTAAGAGTAAATTTGTGCGTATGCAAGTGACCTCCCCAGAAGAGTTAACTAGTGGGGACCCTCTCTGATAGAGAGACAGCAATCCACATTAAGCATATGTAAAATCTATCCAATACCACTCTGGATTAAAAAATGACACGCAGACATAAGGACTTTGGTGTAAGATAGTTGAGCTCGCATCCTGGGTAGATAATCCTTAGACTCTTCCCTCCCCCTTCTATACTCATGTACAGTTGTAGGAGACTGAACTGGAAGGCAGAGACAAGAGTGGAAGTTCCATTCCATCAATCCATCATCTTAGATTATTACTTTAAATAATTGTAAATCTTAAGATGTATTGAACAGTTTGATGAAGTAAAAAGGAGAAGGTGACATTGGCATTTTCCAGAAAGTAAAAAAGAAAGCCAAACCCTAAATGGTGCCATGTAACCTGAGAGCTAATTTCATAAATTTGCTTTGGAAATATGAGTAAAAGCAGACTACATCATTACATAGTAATTTGTATTTCACACTATCTTGTTAGGGCAAAGGTTTTCAGATATAAACTAGTAATTGTGGGTGTCCAATCTGAGACACCCTAAATAGACTTGATTTTCATCAAGCGCCTACAACTCAGCTTCTGAAAAGCAGAGTCCTTTAAATCAGCTTCAGCTGAGGAGCCAAATATTGAGGCACACAAAATCACCAGTCACATTTTCAACTCTTGGGCTAGATCAGTAGTTCTCAACCAGGGGTAGACGGACCCCTGGGGGTACGCAAAGGTCTTCCAGGGGGTACATCAACTCATCTAGATATTTGCCTTGTTTTACAATAGGCTACATAAAAAACACCAGTGCAAACTAGTACAAAATACAATTTTATAAACAATAACTGATTTATACTGCTATACACCAAAATGCAAGTACAATATTTATATTCCAAATCGATTTTTTTATAATTTAATGGTAAAAATGAAAAAGTAAGCAATTTTTCAGTAATAGTGTGCTGTGACACTTTTGTATTTTTATGTCTGATTTTGTAAGCAAATAGTTTTTAAGTGAGGTGAAACTTGGGGTACCCAAATCAAATCAGACTCCTGAAAGGGGTACAATAGTCTGGAAAAGTTGAGAGCCAATGGGCTAGATGGAAGAATGCTAAAACATACCCTCTGCTACACAATTTTGCTGACTATATTTCTTAAAAGGTCCCTGAAGAAACTACATGAGTTATATTCTTGTTTCCTGGAAGAGGCTTCCTTCCTATCATCAGTGCAAACAAAAATCAGTTAACTCAGCTCTGACCATTTCAGGTTCATTTTACCCAATACAGATGTTTAAAAAATGCAACCTGACAAGTTCTATCTTCACCGAAGTGATTTGCAATTTGACTGGTTGCCAAAGAAAAATCCATTTATCCATCAGAGCCTTCTGTTGGGCAAGTGTTTGCTGGGACAACTGTTATCCATGTCAGAAAGCCACAACCCTAATCATTATCAGATGCTAAAATGCATCTGATATTTCAAATGAAATCCAAGTGCTGTTTGCATAAAAGGTTCACTGAACAAGAGCAATCAAACAAAAGGAGGCCATCTGAAAAGAGAACAGAAGATGAATAGCATAGTTACGCCTGAGCATTATTTTATATTTTGGTAATCAATAAATGAAATACAGTCTTACACAAAACTGATATTGGAAACTTTTCCTCATTGCATCATGCTTGCATGGAAGGAACTCAAACTAATCCAGTCTAAAAGTGAAGAGTACATTCCATGTCATGCCAAAAAGTAAAAAGGGAGGGAAAAGAAGAAAAAAAAAATCATACACCCTGCACAATGTTTAACAGGAAATGACAAATCGAATGGGAATTACTGTGGTAAAAACATCATTAAAAACTTGATTTAAATTAAACAGAATTTACACAACACTGCAAATTAACTTCACACTGAAAGTCTTCACTGGGAAAGCAATAAAAAGGCATTTCATTAGTAATCTATATTTAAACAATACATACAACAGAGTTGTTCTAATGAGAAACTTAGGGTTTTTAATAACAGCAGTTTCCAATGGCTGCCAAGAGACACTGCTATCACTAAGATTGCTGTGTATTAGCAAACAAGCGTTGGGGATATCATTTGTGGATTGTAGTCACGAGAAACCAATGGGCAGACAAATGCAGGTTCTTACTGTAAAGCTAGTATAAATGGACTGAGTTGACATCACCAGCACAAAGCCCTAAATTGAACACAGTAGGTGAAATCCTGGCTCCCTTTTAAGTCAATGACAACTTTGAGACTTAAATGGAGCCAGCATTCTACCCATTTTTCTTAAAAATAAACCTTCAGGAAACCACATTTCTATTGGCTACGAGTGATGCTTTATTGTAAATTATTTGGGCAGTGACTGTCTTTTCATTACATGTACAGACAAGCACATTTCACAATGAGGCCAGAAAACAAATATTAAATAGAAATAATACTATTTTTATAAAGTGCATCTAATCCCTGCATAAACTTTAGCTAATGTGAATTTTTCTCAGACTAACAGAATCATCACCAAATGAAATAACCAAAATGCCACCAGGATGAGTAAGAAATATGGCGCTGGCCATTAATTCATTTGATCTTTGGTTTGCTTTTGTAGGTTCAGTTCATTTACATTTTTGTCTTTTATTCCTAACAAAGGAGGAACACTGTGTCCACTTTTATTTAGGCAGCTCCAACAATTCTTTAATGCTGCTCATTTTGGCAGTTTAGTTTTTTTATTTCATTTTTCTAAATGCGTACAGATTTTCAATTTTTTTTAAAGTGCCTAAAGAGGCAGATAGGTACCTTCTGAGATTTACAAAAGTAGCTAAGCATTTAATTCCCAATTTGGGATCTTTACTTTAGACACCTAAAACTACTTGAAAATTTGTCCCTGAGCTACCAGGTAACAGGGGCTATAAAAAAAGAATCCCAATCAATAAGTCAAAAAGTGAAGACAATAAAAAACATCTTGCATAGATTTCAAGGTCTTTGGGTTCAGACCAGGCATTTTATGCCTTCTGTAAGATGACCGGCACATCTTTCAGTTATCATTAAAGATATACATACTAAAACAATCAAGTAATAACCCCACCACCCACCACCACCACCACAAGAGGCTCTACGGTGTTATGTAACAGTGATACAGACATAAGCAGAATACAGGTGCTCAGCAGGGGCACGAGGAAATAGATGACTACTTTGTAATCATAGCTATAACAGACTCTGGGAGGTTAAAATGGAGGCCTAGAGAATAAAGACTGGCATTCACTTTTTTGTTCCACTTGTTTTTAAGTGTTATTGAAATATCCTTACTCCATAAAATATGCACATTTTTTAAAAATAAGGAAATTCTGCTATTGTACCTATTAAGGAAGAAGAACTTCCTAGCTCTCCATTCCTTCAGCCACTATTGGCATTTCACTTCATGACCATGCCAGCTTCTACCCTTCTCTCAAAAATTAGCATCAACTAACAACAGAAAACTATTTAATTCTCCCAGTTTACTTTTTAAAAAGCAAATGGACGTTAAAAACCTAGGACAGGCACAGGATTAAGCGCCAATTAATCTTATAGCCTTGCAATTAGTTCCATTTAGTAGAGTAACCTAAGAGGGAACGGTTCCCATTGATAGCCATGATGAATTATCACTTTCACAAAAAAACTCCTACAATTGGAGAGGTTCAATAACCATGAGAACGACTGTCTATCTTCTCCCCAAACTGCTTAAATATTCATCCAAAACATTAGCCCTCGTTATTTTTCATTTTTAGGATCTTCTTGGTTCTTAACACCTGCTGATGTCTGACAGCAATGAGCTTAACTGGTGGTGAACTGGGACTGCTACTACGCTAACATGTTCCTGGTTATTTGTTCCAGTTTCTATTTTGTCAGTGTCTTCCACCTGCTGCACTTTGTCATAATTCTGGATGGTGAGCTCTGTGAGGCGGGAACGGTCTAATTTATAAGTATCTAGTACAATGGGACCCGGATCCTCTGGGCAACATTGTAATACAAAATCAACAAACGATGAAATGAGAAAGTTGTTCCTGAGGTATTTATGGTACACAGAAGCATATTTAGTACTTGACTGCAAACACCCAATCCTTTCCTCAAAAAGCATATACATTCTATGTTTTTGACAGGCCAAAACCCGAGAGGATGACAAACAGTGAAGATGGAACCCAGTTAAGAAGAACAAAAGAGTTGCATGAAAGGTTCACGCCATTGCTCAAAGTTTAGGCGCATACACATCCATGGAGGTGTTCCTTCCCCATTCATTGTCATAGTGGTTGTAAGTGACTCACTTACTGTGGGCGCCCCAGAGGAAGTGATTTCAGAACAGATTTTAAATGATGAGAGGACGGTGATTGGCAGATCAGGGTAGGAAGGGCATTTTATTCATATAGAATAGCAGGAACAATGGCACGGTGATACCTGTACTTAAAACAGATGAATGTATCAAGACTCATGGAGTTACCAGAGCAGACGGAGTGAAGGTAACACAGTCAGACAAGGTGGGATAAATAGGAAGGAGTCAGAGTGGAATTAGATCTTTAAAGGGAGGACAAATTCTTTAAATAAGCAGTAATGGAGAAGACAGAGCAAACGGAGTTATTCAAAGATTATGATAATGTAGCCAAATCAAGAGGCGATTTTAAAAGCTGCATTTTGTAAGAGTTGAAAGGGGATGATGCGAATGTCTGGAAAACCAAAGATTAGGAGGTTGCAGTAATCAAGATGTGAGATGATCAGTGCATTGATGAAAGAGTATTACTGGTCTGGATAGAGGTAGAGAGTAAAAAAATAAAATCTCACTAAAAAGTGCTGTGACAAAGCCCACTCACAGTCAGCACAGCTGGGAGATTTCATCAGTTTAACAGATTGGGATGCAGGTATGGGCTAGCGGGATGATGCTCCAAACCCAGGTAAGACCCAAGTGGTTCTGATATACGGGTGAGACAGAAACTGGAAGGAGTGTTGGAAATTATAGTGACATTCCTGATATTAGGAGTGTGCCTGTGCCCACCATTTGTTATAAAAGCTCTGAGTTTATGGGTCTTGTTGGATTTCCGTATGCTGGTGGATGATCAGATAGGATCACTTGCCAGCAGTGTCTTATCATCTGCAGTTAAGCAGGGAGGCTGAAACATTTTCATTTGAATGAAGACCTTGCCATAGTTACCCATGCCTTTGTGACTCAGGGCTGGATTATTGTAATGTGCTCCACACGGGATTATATGTTTGGACTATTGAAAAGCTTCAGCAAGTGCAGAATAGGGTTGATCATGCATTACGTGACACTTATGTGCATTCTGGATCACATTACACCAGTGATCTGTGAACTATAAGGGCTACTGTTACAGATTCATGTAATGCATAGCTCATGTCAATATTAGGACAATGAGAACACTGCATGGGAGGTTTACTGAGAGGTCTAGCCAAAAATGGCTACGCCAGCCAAGGTGGTCCGTGAACAGTGGTATCTGATCTAACTTATCAAGTCTTTGAAAGGCAACTATTCATCACTGTCAAGGGTTTTCTCTTCAAAATAGATCATCTCTTAGAAGGTAGAGAATGAAACGGTTTTACTAATGTCTACTGTGTGTGTGTCTGTCTCCAGAAAAAACAGTTTGGAAAAACTTGTTCCATTTAAAAAATTTAATAAGCATGTCCAGGGAGAACATGGAGAGCTTGTTGGTATCTGGACAGTAATTGATGCTGACAGTCAGGTCAGACTGATGAGAGAGGGGATTTTTTTCAAGAGATGTAAGTTATTCACTTTTTCCCCCCCGTCATAAACTAATACAACCATATCTTGCTTATGAGAACTGTAAATCTGGAGATGTTAAACAAACTGTTTATTTGCTTTAATTCCATCTCCTCTCAAATAAATCTTGGTTTTGCTATGATTACTGTTCAATGGGTAAATTTCATGTAGATGCCCCCAATGAGAAAGAGCTACCGAGGAGGAAAGAGTCACCTGAACCTATAATCACGTTTGAAAGGATTAAATTATCAGGAAATATCGGTTCACGTCGATTTCACCATGCACACACAAACCAACAAAAAATATTTTGATCAATAATAGAAATTTACAGAGACAAAGACAAATGATTTTTGACTTATTAGAGTTTATTTAGGATACTTACTTTGTATGTTTTGACTGTGTTTTAACATTTATAAACTTTTAACTTACTAAAATCTCAACATCTGGTATTAAATAATTATTGTCCTACTCCCCCACCTAATTTCCTGCAACTGTGAAAATTTAAATTGCAAAACAAAATTTAAAAATGCTTAAAAATAAAAATTGATATTTATCAAAATTATTTTAAAAAATTTGTCCTCACCTCATGAGCTGTTTTGCCATCAGGCTGCAACAGGAGACAGTAAGGGGAGAACCAAAAAAACCCCAAGAGATTTTGCATTGGTGTTAGTCACACCTACCTACTGATTTCCATATCATGATTCATGTGTCGATTTTATCCAATAAAACCTTAAACAGTTTGGGCCCTGCTGAGTGTAAAGACCATATCTCACTGAGAGTGAGTCCATGGCAGCTGTGATCACTGCTAAGGTAATCAAGCTAGTATTCCCTTTGTGTATATGAGAGCAGAATGAGAATAGGGCTTCCGCAAATTGGCCTTGGCTCTGGAAATTAATTCTCTTCTTGATCTATCAGAGCCCTTCTCTGATGACTTTTAGGGCCCACTTGTCCTTCCAGTCTTTCTTGGGGAACGTGGTTTTAGGAATTGATTGCGTGAAGAGTTCACTGTTAGCTTTGAATCAATATGTAAAATTTTGCCCAATTAGTGTTTTACAGCATCGGGGACACACTTGACAGTGTTATGAGCCCATTTAAAATTATTTAAACGAAGAAAAACAACAACTTCCCAATGCCACTTGCTTACTAATATTGCCCACCTCTCAAATCTCCTCCTTTTCCCAGACTCTAATGCCTTCTAGCCCCACTAGTTACTACAATTAGATCATGTCATATAGTAAAGCACATGATATGGTTCTTTGATGGAATGTGTCCACTTTAGAAAGTGGTAATAAACCCATGACTACAGACTGACTCTCACTTGTTCCTCTCGGAGGTGACATTTCAGGAGACCACTCCAACAACGTCATGACCTCCCCGGCCAACTCAAAAAGCGACCATATTCTACTAAATACAATGGTGGTGCCTGGGCTAACTTGTGACTCTTGTCATCAGTGTGTCCCCTGTACCGAAAAGTCAACCAAGTGGCTCCTCTCTGTCTTTCCTGCTCTTGCCCCATGAAAAATTACTAGCTTAAAGCAGCGCAAAGTTGTATTTTATTCTAAAAGGTCAAATGGCAAAATAAAAAATATTGTACGGGGAAAGGGAAAGGCCCAGTAACTACTGAGAGTGCTTAAAACCAGAGAACTGAAAAGAGACACTCTAGACAAGTGGTTTCCAATCACTGCTACACAGATACTTCGGCTTCTTCTGATTGGTGCTCTATATTTCCCGCATCCCCACCTTCATGATCTGCTTCTGTGCAGGTCACATCTGCTCAGCTGTTTAATACGCACTTCCTGACAATGGCACATGGGATGCTCACCAATGAGGTATGGAACAGTCCAAGCTCATTTGTGGATGACCTAATTGAATGGAAGGTGGTGGGCACTGGCTCAGAAAGTTGACCAGAGAAGCTATGAACCAATGCTCAGCCTACTGTGTCATGAAATACTTGTACTTCTACTTTTGCCACTGTACAGCAGTTATGTAGGGGAAGATTTTCAAAGGCACAAAGGGCAGTTAGGCACCAAATTCCCATTGAAAGTCAATGGCAGTCAGGGGCCTAAAGCCCATCTGTGCCTTTGAAAATCTCCCCCTTAGTGACTTACAAGCTCCAAAGAATTGCCACAACTTTTCAGTAGCAATTAAGTGCCTTTCTCTCTTTGAGGAGAATTTTATAGGACAGATGAGGAAGAGGAAAAACACATCAGAAAAACCAACCAACCAAGTGGTGGATGGAACCCTAGAATTCCACCTTTTACTTGAAAAAACAAGAGTCCTGTAGCACTTTAAAGACTAACAAATTTAATTTCCACAGGCATAAGTTTTCGTGGACTGTAACCCACATCTGACGAAGTGGGTTACAGGACTCTCGTTGTTTTTGCTGTATACAGACTAACACGGCTACCCCTCTGGAGCTTTTCATAGTTTACTTGGATTTCTGAAAGATAAAATGCACTATATGCATATATTCATTAAAAACTCCATAAAGTACATAAGTAATATATTGTTTGGACTGACCGATGTCATGTTTATTACAATCTGGTTTTTATGTGGAATTGAATACATTAAGGATTTCCCCCCCCACCCGAGATTTACTCAAATCAACTTCTCTATTATTCCTCCGTTTCACATAAAATGAGCTCCTTTAGGAAGAGAAAACACACAAGCTATAATATAGGTCAGGTGAGAAGTAAAACAAGTGGTGCAATAAATCTAACAAGAATCTATGTCTTGGTGGGCAGATAATCTCATTGGATCTGCTTGTTACTCTGAGAGCTGATTTCTCCAATTGGCTGGGGGTAGGTGGTGTCCTTAGACTCACCCTGGAATGATGATCTCAAGAGAAAGGAATCACCACTATTAGTTCCAAGAAGAGGATCAACACACCAGAAAGCATGCTGCTCTCAGTGCTTTTCTTTTTATAATGTGATATATTTATACTCAGGAGAATGCCACTCACGTGCAGTATCTGCTTTGGTCAGGGAGGCCCCTGCTATCACTCAATGTTACAACGGAGGCATAGGGAAGTCTTAGGCTTGCTGAAACCCTCCCACATATCAGCTCTATTCTATAGCCACAAGACCACATGAGTCAAGGAGGGTTGGGGGCAAGAAGAAGATTGATTGTTTTCAAAGTGCTTCTCAAATCCTGATTAAACACCCTTTACACAATAAATACATAAATAACAAACTCCATCTATATATCTCCAAGTTTTTCACAAAGGAGTTCTGTATAGATAGGGAAAGAGTGCCAGAGGAAAAAGTGACTTGCCCAATGTTATCCAGCAAACCCAGGACAAAGAAGGGACTAGAACCCAAGGCCCATGGCCAGCGATTAGATTACCCATTAGAAGATACTGTCTCCCTTACCAACTTACATTTGTCCACAGAGGAGCCTTGCAAAATTCTATTTGTCCAGTAACATATAATTAGTCATTTACATAATCATGTTCCTCCCCCTAGGCTGGGCAAGCAGATTTTGTCCCTGGGCGTTCGTTATAATTTTACACGGCAACCGTAGCTTCCAGGTGGATTTTACATAAAATGGTGCTTTATTTTAGCTCATCGCTTTTCCAGCCTCTGCCCCTCATTCTGCGTCTCAGACTGCAGTCTCCTTAGGGTGCAGCTCATGTGGCTCTCTTATGATCTATTAAGTGTAATGTACATTTATGGCACTATATAAAGGTTTTAAATGACAATGAAAACACAATCAGAAAGGGGCACTGCCCTCAAGCTGGGTGCAGCCCAGCTCCGCAGGGCATGGAAAAGGAACATTCCAATAGTCACTATACGGGACCACTGGTTGTGGTTAAACACTGGGTTGGGAAACAAGAGACCTACAGTGTATTCCTGCATCTGTCTGTGCGACCTTGGGCAAATCACTGCCTCTCTCTGCTCCTGTTTCTGCTCCCAGCTTTTATGTGACTTGTCTATTTAGATGGTGAGCTTTTTGGAACAGGGACTGTCTCTTACGTCTGTACAGTGACTAATACGCACACTGGGGTGATCCCAATCGCAGTTGAGATCTAGAGACATAATAATAGTAATATGTAACAACCTCTGTTCTCATCCCCAAGGAGGGGACTTGAGAAAAGCAGCTGGAGCAGAAAGCAGAAACACAGGTTAGAAGGAAGAGCTCCAGTGACTGGACAGACTCATTTTGACAGTAGCACAGAGTGCGGGGGAGAGAGCCTCTGTTGTCGCAAGCAGCCCCAGGCTGGGCTATATGAAACACTCTATAGGTGCCAAGTACTATTATTAGTAGCAACATAAACTGTCACCTGGCTGGGAGGAAAAGGGAGATGTACACACTGCTTCTGCAGACCTCTCCTTTTTGGGCCCAGAGGAGATGATAGCACAAGACACCACACATCCCATTTGCAGCAGCTAATGACTATATGCAAGCGTTTCATATAGGATATCTGCAATTCACCCTCTCTCTCTTTGGCACCTGCTGAGAGACTGAAAACTACTGCGTGCTGCATTGCAACTTTCCAAATGTTTGGGGTTTTTTGAAAAAAAAAAAATTAAGAAAAAAATCCCACAGGGGAAGGAGGAATGGAAGGCCTGACCAGCTATAGAGTTGGTCAGAATTTTTTGATTAAAAAAGAAATGGCCAAAAAAAATCAAAAATTTCAAAACAGCACCGACACTTAAAAACTTTATTACTTCCTTCCCCCTCAATAATTTCTAATTGTTCATTATTTCTGTTTCCGTAAAACCTAGAGGCCCAGGCCAAGGCTGGGAGTCCACTACGCAATGCACTGTGCAAACAGACAGTAAGAAACAATCCTCACTCCAAAAAGCTTACAACCCAAACAGAAAGGACAAGGGTGGGAATAGAAAGAGGCAAAGAAAGGTGAAGTAACCTGCCTACAGTTAGGTTTCCCAAGTGACTTGGATGTGTTTTGAAAGTTTTACTTGACTTCAGCAGGTGAGGGCAGAATGTTTTCTAGAGCTGTTTGTTTGTGGAACATCGGGGAATGTTTCTAGGTGCGCATAGTGTCTCAGAAGTATTCCAAACACCAGCCTTTTCTACTTTAGATAGACCAACTGATACAAAAGTTAAATGATGTGCTTAAGACCACGCAGCAAATCAGTGCCGAGCAAGGTCTAGTAACAGAACCCTGCCATCCCGATTCCAAGCCTTCTGCTCTGACTAGCAGAAAATATTTCCTTTAAATAAATAAATACATTTAAAATGTACAATTCTAAATACTGAAAATAAAATGCTAGTACTAATATAACTCTTTTCATGGCTTGCACTAATTGCCCTCTTTTTTCCTCCTTGTTACTACCACATATTTGTTCCCTATTTCAGAATGGCTGGGATTTTTTCCATAGATTCCTAGCTCAAAACATGTGCTTCTAAACTCTTGAATGTAATTAATCAACACAAATCATCAGCTAAAACCTACCCAACCTAAAGAAAGAGCATGAAATATTTGCCTTACTACAATATCAACATATTAATAAAGAGACAATCTGGTGTAGGCTTTCAGGATTTTTCCTCTTTTGATGAGAGTTAGGCAAATTGTCAGGGAAAATTACGTTAAAAAACTGCAAACTAGACAAACCAATATACCTCCAGCTATGAAATTCCTACCTTTGAATTAGATTCAACCATAACATTTAAAGCATTGATTATACCTAAACGCCCCACATGAAAGCAATTAAGAGAAGTTGGAGCATTAAGAAACATACCACTAATTCGTCAAGAAAATGAAAGAAAGAGCATGAATGGCAAGATCCTGCCACCCGCACTAGAGCAATTGTTCACACTAGTAACCCCATGGGTTAATGCAGTGGTTCCCAACTGGTGGCCCGGGGAGGGGTCTTTCAAAGTGACTGGCTGCAGAAGGGATCCTGTCTAAGGATCCAGACGGAGCATGTTCCTGTGGGGCTACAAGACCAGTGCAGGCTCCATGCTGCATCCAAGGGGACAGAAGATCAGCGTTTCCCTCCCCGTCTGTAGCAGGGAGCACGGCAAAGCACTGCGCCTGGGTCCATAGGCACTGGGTCCCTGCTGGAGCCAGAGGGAGGGGAGCACTGCTGCAGCCAGGGGGATGGGAGATCAGCAAGGAGCAGCCTCCTCGCTAGGAGGCTCAGGGGGCTGCTGGCTGAGCAGCCAGGACCCACCATGCTTGAGGAGGAGCAGGACTGTACAAATCATTGCCTTCTGGTATGGCCTGCACTTAGCAGGGCACCCACCTTGACTTAGCTGCCAGGCCATGTGCTTCAGCGTATAGTGACAGTCACTCATCTACACTAGTGCTTTGTCTGTCTGTAATTTGGAGGTGTAAAATAGTGAATGTAAAAATGAGCACAGTAGCATCAAAATGTTTACTTTAAATATGCAGTGATTTGTGGTTCTTAATGGTGTGTACATCAATACGTTTTTATGAGAGGATAGACTGATGGCCCTTCAAGGTTGTAACAATGATATTTGTGGCCCTCGAGCCAAAAAGATTGGGAACCTCTGAGTTAACGAGACCAGTCTTATAAATAAGGTTTGCAAGTTCAGATCCAAAACCAAGCCTCTAAGGGTGTGTCTACACTGCAATTAGACACACACAGCTGACCCGTGCCAGCTGACTCCGCTCATGGGGAGCTCAGGGGGAGCTCAGGCTCAGGGGCTGTTTAATTGCAGTGTAGCCCTTTGGACTGTGGCCGAGCGCTGGGACCCTCCCACCTTCCAGGGTCCTAGAGCCTGGGTTCCAGCCCGAACACCTACAGTGCAATTCAACAGCCCCGGAGCCTCTTAGCCCAAGCCCCACAAACTCAAGTCAGCTGGGACAGGCCAGCTGTGGGTTTTTAATTGCAGTGTGGACAGACTATGAGCCTCAAACTTACTCCTGAGTTGTGACACGAACAGAACAGAATGCCCCTGCTCTTTCATTAGGATCTATTACCATAATTTATCAGTTGGATGCTGTCACAGAACTCCCATTACAGCTGATCAGACAAGAAAACCAGACATGGATGCATGCAAGGGATCTTTAACTCTAAGAGGATGATTTTCTAATGGTTACTGGCAGATGCCTTTGGCTCTTCATCAGGGCTCCTATCACTATTATTAACATTGCTTAATCTCTCTAACCTGCTCCGTCATTGCACAGATTTTAAATAATGACAGGTCTACCATGGGAGGAGCTGGGGGGGGAGGAGAGGGAGGTAACTTTGAGTACAGATACGTGGATTAGCCAATATGGTGGAGCACCAGAGTCTCTGTGACATCAAGACCCCTTGGAAAAGGGTCCTCTGTTCTTTACAAACAACTTTTACCTCAGACCTGACAAACTCACGACATCAGATATGTATTACAGGATATTTATCCATAAAGAGTAACAGGTAAGGTATCTACAGAAAGCTCGTAACTTGTCAGGATTCATAATCATTGTGAGACGTATGTATGGATAACACTGAAAGTATAATGTCATTATATTGAAAGTGTGCTTTATGGACTTGGAGTAAAAATTAGTCCCCCAGGAATAATGTGTCATGCTGATGGCCCATTTGGGCAGGGGGGAATTGTCACCCCACTGTTTGGCCCCGGATGCAATGCAAGGCTCAGGTGGTTATCCTTGTGCAATACTCAGACTTTCAATGGGAAACCATCAGAGGCAACAGCAAACAATCAAAACCACTGGAAGGTAAAAAAGGAACTTAGCAAGAGTGAGTTTCACCCTCTGTGAATGGAAACAAAAGGCTGTTTTCAGTTTTAACAAAGAGGAGGGAGTAGGCCACTGAATCCTTTCACCGAGGAGACATCTTGAGGAGCAAGGTGTTCTCATGAAAAATTGGACCCTGGTTCTCGAGAAACCAGCCAGCTCTGTAACAGACTGAACTTGCAGGGGGAAACCTACTTTATTAGACAGGAAAGACAACTATTAATAAGTATAAACCTGGGTTTGCCTTTTACGGTTTTGTTTCGTATTGTAACCATTTGTTTCCACCACTCGCTCTTGTTCCTAGTTAAATCTTTATTGTTTTTTAAATAAACTTCCTTTTGTTTCTTTTTTTTAATAGGTGCTCACAGGCACTGTGTGGTTTACAGGTGCAATGGTTTGAGGTAAAGCAGTAAACTGGAGTATGCTGCACCTCGGGGAGCAGAGGATCTCTGTGAGTAGCCAAAGTCAGGGGCTGGCTATCACAAAGGAATTATTCAAAAGGAATCGGGAACCAGGGTGCACCTACTGTTAACCTGCAAGGCGAAGGTAGGGCTGGCATAGACCAGAGGAGAGTGCACGAGTGGCTGAAAGGCTGGTGGTATCAGGGATCTGACATCCAGCCAGACACAGGCAAGAGTCCCTGAGGGCAGGAGGTTACAAGGTAACCCATAGTCCTGGTTGCCCTGAGAACTGTCACCATTTTATCAGGAGGCAAACTGATACAAAAAGAAGTTAAGCAACTTGCTGAAGGTCATGGAGTTAATTGGTAGGAGAGCCTGGAATAGAATTCAAGTCATCGAATTCCCTGTTCTGTGCTATTGTTCAGGCTCAACATCACTGCTTCTCTCCTTTAGGGCTCACCTCTGCCAAATGCTAAATACCTCCTGCAAGGTGCCATGTGCTCCCAACACCCAGTGACTTCCAGAGCAGCAATCAGGTCACACAGGCATTGTTCAGTGCCTTTCAGGGCCAGGCACCTCATTAGTATCTGAGCCAATCCACCCCCTTTCTATCTTGCTGGTGCTCATATCACAGTTCACGTTACTACTGCTTGGCACTTAAAATAGCACTTTAGATTTTCAAAGCACTGTACAGGCATTAACTTAAAACTAACTCCATGTATGTACTGGTATCAAAAGCAAGACCAGCCCTCACCCAGCCACAGCTAGCAACAATATAGAGTTTCTTTTGCAATCCAAAGGAAAAGGTTTTTAGCAGAAATGTGAAGACTTAGACAGACTCTGTGTAAAGGTACGTCTGATCAGTGACAGAGCAGATTAGAGACTTCCAGCCAGGAGTTAATAATGACAAAATTAAGGCTTGATGGAGAAACAAAGGAATCTGCATTATATATTGCTTCTAAGAAATTAGCAAGTACCTAGTGTGGTATCCCTGAAAAATCCCAAGTGCTTTTCTCCTCTTCCTTTTTATAGTAGGCCTGTGAGAGTACTACTGCCACAGTACTGCAGCCAGAGACAAAACATGGCGTCCAGACTCTCCTCTGTGCACGTGAGCTACTTAGATGGGGAATCAAAATCTACGTGGAAACACACCCAGGCACTTTTCTAACTTCTTCAAAAAGAGAGAGGGAAAGTTTTACCTTTAGACTGGTCAGCATTTAGGAAGAAACTACTTGTTTGATTTGAGTCACTCGCCGGACACTGCTGGCAAGACGTGTAACTTGACAACAAATGGATCTTGTAGAGCAAATTGCTCGCGCTCTCTCTGTAAAAAAAAATTAAGAGGAAAAGCAGATTTTTCACACAAAGTAAAAAATAAATCTTTGCTGGAGAAAAGTGACAGAAAGCTAGAGTTGTTCTCTCAGAGGGGAGACATCTGTTTGGGAACAGATTACACTTCATCTTCATATGCAGATAATCTATGTTTTTCATTGAACAACTCATTGTGCAGCAAGCACTTTTGCATGAACTGAGAGAAACTTTGATTTATCCAGCTTGCCAGGTTTTGTTTAAGAAAAACAGAAAGTAATCTCTCGCCTGTGAAGATGATAGTCACTATGACAGGGAAAGGCCGGTATTTTTAGCTGAATATACAAAGCCCTTGCTGTCTGTCTCTCTATCCCTCTCTCTCCTCCGCCCCACCAACCCAGCTTTAGAATTATCTCACACAACAGTGGCTGGAGCAGCAGCCACTGCCCTTTGACCTGCCTTTAAGTTCTTTACTAGCTATGGATGAGTTACTGGATTCCTTACTAACAGTGTGTGTCTGCGCACGCACGCACGCGCACACACACACACACACACACACACACACACACACACACCACGTGTCTGTGTGCATGCACATCTGTGTTTCCACTTTACACAACACTTGGAAAATAAAAATAACTGAGTGAGGTGGCAAAGGCGGCTTTTAAATGAACTCCCCCCACCCCCCAAAAAAACCAACCAAACAAACTAGCTTACAGGAAATAGCTTCAACTCAGCAACCCTTAGAAATCATGAGTATGAGTTAGTGCATGTTAGTTAATTCAAAACATCTTCACAGTCCACAATGTTGATTTCATATTCAGAGGTCACCATTAAAATTTGCACAGTTTTTACTTTTCACAAGATTGATGCTACCAGAGTATTTTCAGTATTTAGTATAAGGAATACCACTGTAATGTTAATTACCTGCAAACAGCAATTGCACAGATTTTAGTGGGGAGCACTAAAGGTCATGCAAGGTTTTAGCCAATTCATGCATACCCAGGTCACTTATACGTCATGTTATGTTGAAAACCCTTTTTATGCACCAAGACAAACTAAATTAGATCCATTCAACATGGAGCTTAATAATTACTAGTTATAGGGAAGAGAAAGAATCAGAGAATTGGACTAAAGATGACAAAATGATGTTGCACCTAGCTAATGTGGTGACAAAGAAACAGTATAGTTTGCCCTAAAACTACAAGTAGGCCACAAAGCCCTGACTGACAGTGCTGCATGTTCGCAATGTCATATCAATCAAGACAGAAGAAGTAATGTCTAACGTCTTCCAATTGAACAGAGATAGAGAAGGGGAGAGTTTAATTAATTGAAGCTTGGGTACTTCATCTATGGTCTGAAGGCCACTCTCTCATGTACCACAACTGATTGAGAACACCACAGGAGAAGCAGGGGGTTGATGATTATTGAGGAATTTTTAACTTCAGCACCAATGTGAACACGAAAACAAATGGAGATGAACTGGCCATCAGGAAGTTTAAACTTGAAAATAGACGAAGGATTCTAACCATCAGAGGAGTGAAGCCTTCCAATGGAGCAGTGTGGGCAGGAAACTGAGCTGGCTTCAAAACTGAGCTTGATAAATTTATGGAGGGGATGGTATGATGGGACAGCCTAATCTGGCAATTTACTGATCTTTGGCTACTAGCGGTAAATATGCCCAAAGGCCTGTGATTGGATCTAAGATGGAGTGGGTTCTGAGTTACTACAGAGAATTCTTTCTGGGTGTCTGGCTGGTGAGTCTTGCCCACATGCTCAGGGTTTAGCTGATCGCCATATTTGGGGTCAGGAAGGAATTTTCCCCCAGGGCAGATTGGCAGAGGCCTTGGGAGTTTTTCACCTTCCTCTGCAGCATGGATCACAGGTCACTAGCTGGTGGATTCTCTGTACCCTGAAGTCTTTAAACCATGATTTGAAGACTTCATTAACTCAGTCATAGATTAGGGGTCTATTACAGGAGTGGGCAGGTGAGGTTCTGTGGCCTGCATTGTGCAGGAGCTCAGACTAGATGATCAAAATAGTCTCTTCTGGCCTTAAAGTCTGAGAGTCTAATTAGATGGAGAGAGAGATCAGAAGGGGGTTGTTCTCTTATGAACTGATCCATAGAAGAGAAGGATGACAATTTTCCTTTCCTACTTCTTAGAATGTTTACCAATATTTTAGCTGGGCGATGAAAAAGCCAAGCAGTAGTGGGGGAAACCAGATGCTTCTCTAGGAGAATCAATGGTTTGGGAGTACTTTAAAGGAGAAACGGACCTAAACCCAAAGCCCAAACTCCACTGTTCCCCAAACTTTAGATATTTGTATCTGGAGGTACTTCAGAATTTGAGTTCTGTGTCTTCGCCCTCTCTCACCAAGGCAAAACCCAAATTCTGCCACTCCTGAATTCTGGGTGACAGAACAAGAGTGTCCCCTCCTTGCCCCCTACTGGATCAAGCACAGATCTACTTTAAAAACCCTGCAAAGTGCAAACATCCATAAAAATCAGGAGATGCACAAGAACCAACCACTGATCTTAATCTCCACTTGAGGTGAGAGAAAACACCCTCATCTTTAATTTACAACAGATGAGTCAAACCAGGATGTTACACCAGCAGAGCTCTTCATTTTAATTGGCTATATTACCACTGTTTATATTAGAATTAAAAAAAACAAGGCATTGAGGCATATTGGAATGAGCATGGGGTGGAAGCTAGAACCTCCCTATCCCAAAGTCCTACTTCTTCTGGAGACATGACCAAGTCAATCAACCTTTCTGCCTCAGTCTTCCCCTCTATGAAATGGGGGTGATAATCCTTATCACATTGGGACGCTGGAAGGAATAATTAACAAACATCTGCAAAGTACTTTTAAAATATCAAACGTTATATAAATGCTGAATATTTCCATTATAATTAGTGAAAATGCTAGCAATGGTTTAATTTTAATACAGGAGAATGTACAACTACGTTTTCTTCCCTGCCCCCGCACCAAACATGCACAACAGTCAAAGAAAATCCTGGCCAGAGCAAAGCAAAACATCTCTTCCTGCTCTCCCAAGCAGGGTGGAGGAAATGATGTGCACACATGTGCGGTGAGAGGTGGTGGTGAGGGGGGAATGAAGAAATTTTGCTTTCCAAGGGCTAGATTGGTTTACCACATTGAGCTGAGTCCTGGACAGCACAGCTGCAAGTTATAAATGTCCAGGCAGGCAAACATGAGTGTCATCCCTTCCAGTCTGCCAAAATTCCAAGCAATTAGAACAGCTAGCATTTGCAGCTCTTTCGCAGGTTGCCTAGATGGAGACTTAGCAGCAGGGAAGAACGGAGGGAGGGAGCGTTGTTGTAAGAAAATATGTTAAATCAATTTTATTTCCACTGCTGAATATTATTTAGCTCTCTCCCCAGCCTTTATGAAAACGTTTGCCTTACATTGTAATGTCTTTGCCAGAAATCAATATCCTCTTATCCTCGCTAACTAGTAGCCAATGACATCACCTTTGTTTCTTACTTGTCTTATTTCAGACAACTCATAGTGTTCGACTTAGACACCAGAGATGAATACACCTATTTAGGCTGGTTGCCAACAGCTTTTAAATCAAATTCTGTGTCTTTCAAACGGACTTTTCCACTGAGCAGTGGAGGGGTCATTCCAGGACCTCTTTAAAAAAAATAGTTCATGATTAGAATATGGAGCATTTTAAATTGATCCACCAGGATGGCTAGTGAAGGGTTCTGAGCCTCAAGAGATGTTGGAGGAAGGAAAGGACAAAGCAAGAGATACATAGAGTATAAATGATGGGAACATCAATTAATATTTGTATGGTAGTAATGCCTAGAGTCCCTGAATGTGCTAGGTGCCATATTTACCTGTAACACTGGGCAGCCAGTTAACAGCTCACAAACTGAATGGACAACAGAAATGGTGGAAGGGGAAACAGAGGCACAGAAAGGTGAAATGGTCACAAGGTCAACGACAAAGCCAGGAATCAAACCTGCGTGTCCTATGTCCCTCCCAATCCCATGCCCTAATCACCAAACCACCCCAGTGCCTCAGTCAGTCAGTCATTCAATAGTCCCTCAGCTCCAGCATTTCTGACTCCAATGCAAAGATCAGAGTAAGTTCCCTAGAAATGGGGGTTACAAATTTTATAAAAGCTTCTAATTTTCTCACTGCTACAAATCTTCCCAAAGCATGAACAACTTTCTAGATCAAATATGTAATATAATGGTATATCCTCTTCGTATTTCCATCTTGCATATGCACTACATTTTCTGTCATGTAAACAAAATGTTAATAACAAGCAACCATTCTAATTCTCTGCAACTGCACCCTAGGTATGGCTACATTAAGGAGGCTATACCAGCATAACGACGTAGATAGAAGGAGTTTTTCCATCAGTACAGGAGCACCACCACCCCAAACGACAGCAGCTAGGTCAATAGAAGGATTCTTCCAGCAACCTATCCGTGTCTACATTGGGGGTTAGGTTGGCATAGCTACTATGCTCAGGGCTGTGGATTTGTCACACCTGCCTGAAGTAGCTAAAACAACCTTAATTTTAAGTGTATACTAGACCTCCATTTAAAGCTTATCCTCCCAGAGCTTTGAAGATGGGATTATTCCAACACCCATCAGCTGGGTAGCATCTGAAAACAACTCCAGACTGTTGGGAAAAGTCTGACTCAGGATAAACTGGGGAGGCTTTACCACAGAGCAGTGCAACCCTGGGTGCCTCTTTGAGCATCAGGCTCCACCATTCGACAAGCACTGCCCGGAAATGATATCTATGTGCCAAAGACGAAAGTTATGACACTGCCTCAGCCACTGCCACTGATCCTCTTTGGAAAGGGATAATGCAAAAATGTCATTGTCTGAAAAGCACAGGGATTCTACAATGAAAATAACAGCTTTTAATGATCAGGCAGACGAAATCCCAAAATCCCAGTTGACCCAATATCTTGCTTCCGGGAGGCACATACCACACACATCTTGGTATATGTCCCTTGGATTAGTCCAATCAGTGATAGAAAGCCTGTATGGTTAAAAAGTGTGGAGGGGGGGGAGGGGGCTCTTTCATCATCAGCACCCCTAGATAAACAAATTCTCACCTAAAACACCAGTGACCAGCTACATAAACACAGCCCAATTTAAGGCCAAAACAGCAAGTTGCCAGGCATCTGAGAGGGCGATAGTGTTTTTTGTTGACAGGAGTTTTTTTTGGCATAAAACCCACCTCACTTTTAACACACAATTGTCCTGTGAAGACTGCACAAGTCCCACTAAGCACTGCTCTATGTTACCCCCCACACTACGTTACAGCACTGCAGTTTGACCCACACGCTATACAGGCTGCGTGTTAGCCACGCCCACTCAGGGCGGTGCTCTGTCTCCCTTTAGTGGTGGCTGGGCCACGTACACAGGTTGACAACCCTGCTGTAGTTTTGGTGAAAGGCTTTTAGGTCACGCAACAGACGCTGCTGACCCTTTAAGATCCTAGAGGACTTGGTTTTGATTCCTGCTGCCGACAACCCACTCAGGAGTGCAGTGTTATATGCACACTGGCCACCCTAATTGAACATCCAACCCTTGGCCCAAGCAGAGACAGAGCAAGAGTAGACATGATCAACAAACACAGGCTGCCCTGAAGTACATCATAAGTCAGTCTATTTATATAATTGCCTCTTCTCTTACACTCCTTTCTTGGAGTAAAATACATCAGTATTTCATCATCCAGATGCTGGAAAGGAAATGTCTGCTTGCTGCTGTTGGAAGTGTCCCCTGCATTTTCCTCCCAAAGGGATTTAGTATTATGGTCTAATACTTTCTTCTAAATGGGCAAGTGCCAATTTCTATTCTGTTAAGAATAGTACATTTTATATTTGTAATGATTGGTTGGTAAAAAAAAAAACAACAGGCTTGTTCATGAAACACCAAGGTTGGTAGTACAAAACAGTGAAGCAAGAAGTTGCTTATATCAAAGCTGGATGGTCCTTCTGGTTTTATATTATACCTCTTCAAAACTGTAAAGCTACCTCTATGGGGAGAGATCCATCATTCAAACAATAGCCTGAAATAAACCACAATCTGATGACTGTCATAGCCCCTTTGACACCGCTGCCTACCATCGCCCAGCATTTACACACTAATCAGTTTAGTCTTCCCACTTGGATGCGTGTGAGGCAGCTGTTTCTAATGGCTTGTATTTTCTTAAAGCCTCATAGAGCAGACAGCCAGGGCTCTACGATTTCCTCTGCTCTCCCAGCACAGACTGCCCCAAAGGAGAAACAAAACAACAAGAAAGAGGGCAAGGGGGGGGAAAAAAAAAAAAAAAAAGACATTCATTTTCATGCTTCCTGAATCATGGAAAATCTCAGCTCATTTCTAGTTAATGCTCAATTGTTCTTTTCCAGCCTTTTAAATAAAAGCCTTTCTACAAATCTGACAGTTATCTATTACTAAAGTTAAAACTCAATCGCTGGTATCTTCACAAATAGCACAGGCCTTTTTTTTATTTTTAAGTTACGCCAAATACTTAAACTCTTTCTTTAACATATTCAATTTTAAAAACCTCTTGTCAGCAGCTGAAGTAGATGCACTTGAAGTATATGTGTCACTCTTATTTGTAACTTTGTTTTATAAATAAATTATATAAATAGGCTTCTTTGATTGCTCAGAGCATCCAGCATTAAGTACTGGGGCATAGCTTTAGGCATAATTGTACTACTGAATTCATCAGCTGCCTAATTATCATTCATTTTGCATCTATTTCTGCTAATTAAAAAGAGAAAAACTCGTAACAACTTTTACATAAATACTATATTTGTTCTCTGTTCAGACATGAGGTTAATTTACCAGTGATTAACAGATTATCTAATTTTATAGCTGTCATTCTGCAGAGACCAGTACCCACAGCCCTAGCAAACGGAAACAAAGCAGGAAAACTGAAGTTCTCTCTCCCGCCATAGCCCCCCCCTCCCCCTCCCCCCCTTTATAGCCTACCTAATCGTAGTCATACTCATTTGTTGCATCATTTCCAGTTTTGGACTGTTACTGGACCATCACCAGGGATAGACTCCAGGAGCATGAACCTCCACATGCTGAGCAAAAGACAACTCACGCTGACTTCAACGGCAGTTGGATCAAGCCCGAAAGATGTGTCTACACAGCAACTGAATAACCGTGGCTGGCCCAGATCATTTGATTCAAGCTGGGGCTGTAAAATGCTGGGTAGACATTCAGGCTCGACCTGAAGCCCAAGCTCCAAGACCCTACGAGAGCGCAGCCCAGGCTGCAGATTGAGCCTGAAAGTCTACACAGCAATTTTTAGCCTGGCAGTCTGAGCCTGAGTTAGCTGACCCTGGCCATCTGTGGACATGCCATGGGTCTTTTATTCCAGTCTACCCTAAGCGGCCAAGCAGTAGTAATCTCCTCTCTACTGTGTATCAGTGAGAGATCGTGACACAAACACTGGGCTTTTGGAGCAGGGTCTCTTTCTTTCTTTGTGTATATTTGTAACTTGGCTTAGCAGTTCCAGTTCAAACCTAGGCTGCCCTACAGTTGAGGCCTAGGATGATATTGGAATACAAATTAACAACAAATGAAAAATTGCTCTCCTTTGGAAATACGGCAGATTGCTTTCTTGATTTAGCTGAAATATTTACTATTTCTAATTGAAAATAATGTGATAAGCCATAAGGTTAAGTATATTTTATTCATCTGGCACCCATTCATGGCCACTTGCATTTAAAGATTATATAGCGTAATTGTGACTTTACTCAATGACAAGAGCAGCAGAAAGGAAATTTTGGACATAAGTAACAAGGATTTTTGGTTTCTGTCACTACTCCTTTTCTGAGAGTGTAAATGATAAAATTATGTAAATGAATACATTACAAATAACTGACAGTTATAGAAGATACACACATTTATTACTGGCTTTGTTATAATAACTGCATATAATCTGTGCAGGGAGGGGGATTAGCTGATCTTTTGATGTCCCTTTCAACCTTACATTTCTATGATTCTGTAACAATTATAAATTGAGATATTTGAACTTACATGTAATTGATCAGAAGTAATAATTTCATGAACATTTTATTACAATAATCCTTAATGGACAGAGATCATATTTAATATTATATAATTTGAAACTGAATAATAGTATTGTTAGAAGTTATTACGCATGGCGAATGGAACAATTTTTGCCTCAGGAATTTTTTCAGTAACATTTTATACCATAAGATATTCATAAACCCCCTTTTATATTTTTATTACTAAATTCAAACTATAACATTTTTTAAACAACCAAGCAAAACCAGAAGCTTGTCAATGAGACAATAAAATACATTCAACGTTGAGTGGGGTCCTTCTCTCACTAGCTTTTGCAGACTACAGAGAAAGGAAGGGAGAAAGAGAGAGAAGCACAAACATCTGGAATATCCTCCTTTTTTTTAAATCAAGAAACCTTCTTAAAACCCTTTCACTTCACTGTTCATCTCTCAAATCCAGTCTGCTCCCACTTTCCACCTCATCTTTTATAGTTTCTATTTTAGCTACCTGAGATAAACTGTAAACTCCTCAGGGCAATGACTGGGTTTTTCTTTTGAGATTGTATAATCTAAATTTGAAATTCTGGCTCTGTTGAAGTCAATGGCAAAACTATACTGACTTCAACTGGGCCAAGATTTCACCCTCAGCACTGTACTCTGTAAATAGTCACACTTTCTCCTCTTTTCACGTGATTTACAAGTGACAAAGCCATTCCCGGGTTATGCTCATCTTTCCAAAAATGGTAAAAGAAACCCCCAAAACTTTATAGTATCCCACACAGAGTCACCTATGTTCAAGTCACTTTGTTTCCCTCCGCATTTTCCCCTTTGAAGTCTGTTAGTTACTGTGGAACAGTCGGGGGGGGACTGGCGGGGGCATTTGACCCAGCTTTAGCAACATTTGCAGGTGTAGCACAAACTCTGTTTCCATAATAATTTGTAATTTATGCTATGGTTTGTGAAAGAAAAGAACATGTGACTGGCGGGTGGAGAGCATGCATACACCAGCTCCTACACATTCAGTGGGAGGAAGCACAGAGGAGAAATCAGAAAGATGCCAGGGTTGCAAGGGTTAATATATCCAACTCCTTATTTAGATAGACTGAGAACCAACAACGCTCTTGGCAACATTTGGAGGCAGTCTGTGAAAGGCACAGGCATCCATAACCTCTTTTTACATTCCCCTTTTCAAAGCACATTTCATGTTTTAATCATTCGGTTTTTAAATTGAATTCACTTCCAAAATATCCCCTCACTCCCAGTGCCTCCTCCCCTGCCTAGGGTGACCAGATGTCCTGATTTTATAGGAACAGTCCTGATATTTGGGGCTTATTCTTATATAGGTGCCTATTTCCCCCCCACTCCCTGACTCGATTTTTCACACTTGCTAGCTTGGTCACAATACCCCGGCCACACGTGCACACACACACGCTATACTGGCGCGCAGCCCTTTATTGCCTGGTTAATATGGTTCAGACACCAGGGCAGGCCTGAGCAGCATAATTACAGATCTAGCTGTATATGATCACTCCCAGTGATAGGAGATAATCATTGTTGCCAAATCAAATTTGTGAAAAGTACGATTTACAGCAGATGAATCGAAAAGGCCCCCGTCTGGGGTTGCCGTTCATTCTGCCCATTGGCTTCAGCAAGAAGCCAAGGTTAATGACACAGAGCGCTCTGCACAAGACTGAACTAATCCTCATCCAACGATTCCAGCATTAGCCTTCCCCTGCAAAAGCAGCACGGTCAGATTATGAAACAGATAATGGCTATAACTATCACTGCTATGATCTAAGGAGATATCAGCTGACAATACATTGGTCATCTTGCAGATTCCTTTGCAGCTTCTAACAGCTCTCTTTAGGCATGTCAACACTGCAATTAAAAAACACTGGCTGGCCCGTGCCAGCTGACTCCGGTTCTTCGGGCCCAGGCTAAGGGGCTATTTAATTTCAGGGTATTGAATATCTCGGGGTTCTAGAGCCCAGGCTCTTGCCTGAGCCCAAAGGTCTACACTGCAATTGAACAACCCTCAACCCATGCCCCGTGAGCTAGAGTCAGCTGGCACAAGCCAGGCACGGGCTTTTAACTGCAGTGTAGACATACCCTTTGTGTTATGCTTATCCTGTTGACCTCTTAGCTTCTTCGTGCCAATATGCTTGGAACAACCTCTAACTTCTGTGTTCCAAATACCTTCCTATTCCTCTAAACGAGTCCTTAAAAATTTCTTTTTTAAAATCAGCAAATTTCTTTTTGCAAACCCTTCACAAACTGAAATCACTGACACGTCAGATCCATTATCTTGTGCATTTTTTCTGAATGCTATTATAAAAGAACTTGGGGCAGAAAATTGACCTTTTACATGCCTTAAGTCACTTCATACACTTCCCTCCCCTCCTCCCCGCCATTTTAGAATTTCAGAAAAGGATTCACGTGCAAAATTCTCCCACCAGATCCTCTTATTAGTTCTCACTGTTCATATTGTGTCAGAGAAGCCAGATAGGATTTCTGCTTTCCCTCACTGTGCAGCACACTTTTTGGCATTTTATTTATACACTAAGAATCAAAAGAGGAATCAGAGTAAAACTTGTATGGATTTTGTTTTGCCATAAAATTGCTAGTGGGCCAAATGCACATTTTCTGTGCATTGCCGCTTGCTTTTCATAAGTTCAAGCACCATCATGCTAGACAACAGAGAAACACTTTCATTTAATAAGTGGACAGTCTTGTCTTGAAGTATCTTTAATAAAAAGAAACCTGTTTCCTCTACACTTTGTCTCAATATCCAAAATACCATAGTTCCTTTTTATTCAAGTAAAAAGCATTGGCACTCCCAGAAGTCACTCTTCCAACTGATTTTTAAGTTTCCTGGGCAGCACAGGGTACCACAAATATTTAAGCAAAACTTGCAACCCCCTTGGGTAGTCATATGTTAAAAAGTCCTATATTTACCTCTGTACTTCAAGCAGCACCGAAGTTCCCTGTACAATATGCAATACTCCATGGTTTGTTTGAGATGAGACATGGTCTATATTTAGAACTCCTGGTACTGGTACAGGGTGGTTAGGCAATGCACGCTGAAACTGTTCCTGTAGCAGGATTCTCTACTGCAGTGTAAGGATGGGTCATTTAGGATGATTTTCATCCCCAGTGTGTAAAAAAAAATTAAAAGACTGGAAGTTAAAAAGGTCCCTTATACGGATGATTGATAGGACATAGTAACCAAAGGCCAACTGAAGCATAGCATTGCTGTCAGAATCTGCACAGCAGTGCCACTGCTACTGTATTAATGTACTGAATTGTTTAGCCAAGGAAAGTGGTGGGGGGAAAGGGTAGTGAGGATAGGAAATTTACCAGAATCAGATTTATAATCAAGGCTAACTACTGCCGTATATACACAAAGCTTAAACCGATACACTTTGTATAAGGTTAGAAGAAAGAGGGGAAAATAAAAAAAAAAGCATCCAGTGAAGATCACGTAAGAGTCAGTGCAAGTGCAAATTCTCTCTCTCTCACACACACACACACACACACACACACACACACACACACACACACACACACACACACACACACACACACACACACACACACACACACGGGAGAATTTTCCTCTTCCTTGTCTTGTTTTTATGTTTTCCTGGAACCTAGATTTACCATGAAACAGTTACAAAAATGTCTGGGGGAGGAAGAGAGCCAGCCCCGCGCACCAATTATTCTGACTCTGAGTTTACAAAATGTAAACAGAGGGGTCAGGTTGTCAAAGCAAGTGCAGGATACTTGCGTTCCAATCAGTCCGGCTGCTAAGGATTTGGTTCTCTTTGATAGAAAGCTTCAGTTCTGATGAAGTCCACAGCCCGGTTGATAGGGCACTGCTGACCTCAGCGACAATATTCTCTCAGTAACACAGAACATTTCTCTCTCCTCCTTCCCCCACCCTCAATAGAAGCTCACATTCCCTTGTGGGTGCCATTTTATTTCTATCAGGAGCTCAGCTTATTCCATCCATGGCAGAGGCTTAATGTAAAGGGTTTGGGGGGGGCTAAGGAGAGAAAGCAAAATGGGGGATAGTCGTGGTTTCTCCAAGCAGCCACAAAATGCATCTCTCCAGAGTTATCCCAGTGCTATTCATCAACTGTTTTTTCAGGGCTGTGAAAAATCAATGAGATTTGTGCTGCAAACTGATCATTATGACAGGAAAAACTCTGCAATGAAATTGATTTACTTAAATATAATAACAATTTAACAGTGAGTTGTAGCTGGGGGGGGAACCCTTAAGATCTCAGACAAAAGGTGAGATAAGTAATAAACCTCCTTGCTATGCTAACTAAATGGATTTTTTAAAAATAGTCTTCAGACTTGCTAACATGAAGAATCCCCATTCCAGCTAACATAATGCAGAAAAAGGACAATCACGGCAGCAGAAGAACAACATGCCACTAGCTGGGTGAATGAATGAATCCAGATTAGTTCATTTATAAATTACCCGCAGCAGCAACGATTAAAGATTGTGAGCTCTCCCAGCCTTTTGGCTTTATTTCTTCCTTTTGTAAGTGTGTGTGTAGAGGGTATATCTAGCAACATTTCCATGAAATCCCAACCTGCTCTTTTGCAGGGTTTAACGCCCTCAAATGAGTGTGGTCTTGCCATTCAAGGTAAGGAGAACAGAAATTCAAATAGGACAACATACGTTTTTACTTCCGTTTCAATTCACAGCTACTAAACAAACAATATAGCACTTCTCAATCGCAAATCCATTGTAGGGTAACTGCTGCAGTGGTCTGGATGGGATATTCCAATCCAATCAATAGAGCATTGGACTAGGAGTCTATTCTTGGTTCTTCCATTAGACACTTCACCACTCTGATCCTGTACCTCCCCCTCCCACTCTGTATTATTTGTTATCGTAGCCCCTTTGTCTGTCTTATCTATTTAGATCATAAGCCTTTGGGCCACAGATTGCCTCTTATTATGCGTTTGTATAAAGACTAGCATAATGAGGACCCTTCCACTTCCCGTCTCAGCCACCATAACACAACAATAATAATAAAAAATGCCACTATATGGTTCTATGTTAGCATCAACTGAACTAGAAAAGTTAACAAGGTCAATAGTGAGAAGATAAACTCTTCTCTTTCCCCGGGAGCAAGGAAAATACCTAGATTACACTGATACCACACCACCATTGCTTTTAGTGGCTCAATGCTTTTAGGTAGAAATAGTTTGCACACAATTCAGAGCATTTTATCTTAGAGGCACTCGCATTCCATTATGCACAAGAATAATGCGCGCACCTAGAATAGGTGAAATTTGAATCCATGGCTAGTCATACATATAGCTCACAAGAAGCACATAACTAAACTTCTTGATTTACAGGCACAAACGGGTAGGTTCCTATCAGAATCAGCTCTATGTCCAGTACCCCCATGTAGATTAATTTCATTTTATGAAACACCATGGTGAAGCACATTTCATCACCACAGGTGAACAGGGGCAGCTTAATGAGTTGGTATGTTTTTGATCTGCTTCACCACCCTCCCTGTAAGCATCCTAATTTCAGGGCCAGTTTGGGAACATTCTCACAGAAAATCTCATGATAAGAACAGAATAGTTGAGGTCTTACGATATGAGCCCCTTTCCATCCCACGTAGTATTCAAGTAGAGCCAAGAGATTGCACCAATCCAGCCCTGCCCCTCCCCAACAGCAGCAGCATATTACTCAGCAGTTGTCAGTCATGTAGACTGACATTCAGTCTCCACCATGGATCCTTTAAGAAGATATTTAGAGAAGTGATGGACAACAGTGCTCGTGCATGGTGCAATGAATGAGTTGAAGGCTTTATTTCTAAGGACAGAAGCATTTTTCTTCCCCCATTACAATTTTTTTTTTTTTTAAACATATGCACTCCAGTTTACTGGGAAGACAACTTCTCTTTCTTCAGGCTGCTGACAGCAGCCTGTTTGCGTCACCATGCCATGGTATGTTTCTTAATATAGCAATAAGGGATGAATGGTTCAGCTTGAAAGAGGAGATTCTGACAACAATGGACAGAACCAACAAATGAGCAATCAACAATATAAAATGAACTTTGTGTATAACAGAAAAAAGTAAGTATTTAGTATCCAGCTCTGCAAGCGCAGCACGCTTCTGAAAAGGAATACACTGCAGCCAGAAAGGCAACTGTACTTAACAAAGAATTATATTCACAGCTATTTCTCAGCTTCAATCCCACTTAGCGTAAATGCTTGTAATTGCATTAGTTTGAAATCTGTAACCAGGTGATCGACTGGGATTCAAATTCTGGCAGTATTGTGCAATCACTGCCACTAAAAACAGAGAAGTTACAGTCCAATATGCCCAGTGACAACAAAGACCAGAGAAATTGCATCCCTTAAAAATTAAGGGCCAAGATTTTTACAACATGGGTGCCTAAGTGAATTGGTTTTCTGAAGTGTTGAGCACACAACAGTTCCCAAGGCCAACAAGGGGAGTTTCCAGTTGCTGGGCACTTTTGAAAAACAGGATCTTCATGTAGGTGCCCAAGTATGTATTTAGGAGATTAACTTTTGGTGCCTGTTTTTGTGGTTTTGTGTTTTTAAAATCTTGACTAAAGAAGTTATCTGGTAACTTTACTAGTAAAGCAATCACATACTGGGTATGGATATGGTAAGGACTAGCTAATTCTGCCTTTTTATTTTTAAATTCTTTGCAAAAGTTTCATTCCCCACCAGATATCAACATTCTTTAGGATATATAATAAAGGTCCAATTATTCAATCTCTAGGTGAGTGAGAGTCCACTTCTACTGGTGCCAGAAACAAAACGTTCACATCTTCTCATGAGAGTGATCTGGATGTACAGGTTGTTGGGGGGCAGATTATAAAGAGGAGATCTGCAGAGCCACAAATGGCAATTGCCCAACTCCCACTGGCCCTACTACTCTCTTTGAAAATCTCCCCAACAAAAAATAAATGATTATCATCATCAGACTTATAAAATTACTTTCTAGAAAGTAAAAAATGTTCCTGCCTTAGTCACAATTCACTGCTCCTGTTTCTACTTCTCTTGTTTCCAGCAGATTTTAGCTTAATCCAAGACCTAAATCACAATACTTCATAATGATGATGATGCAAAAACCTCCTATTTCTCAAATCTACTCATACACTTTTATATACTTTCCTACTTTTTACAAGTAAAGGAAGATGGTTTTGTCCAATCTGGATAATGCTTCCAATATCGATGCCACAAATTATCTGATTTTTGAAAAACTTGATTGTGATTTAATATTCAATTAGTGATTATTCTTTAAAGCAATCTGGAATTATAATTACTGTGTGAGATTAATACTATGGCTCCAAGATTTCCTTCCTCAAGATGTTTGGGGACTTTACTTTTTACATGATATGTGGATATGAACTACTGATACTGATTTTTATAATCTTTCAGAATTCTGTTCGTTGCTATCAACTGATGTCAGAATTGGAGTAAGGGACCTCTGATAAGGTTATGTAATCAAGGGGACATCCTAAGAGCAAAGTTCAAACTGCTTACTAATTATTGTGGTTTCAAAAGTATGATCCAATAGTTGCCAGGACCTGGGAGACCCATTGCCAGTTCTGCCACAGACTTGCTTTGTGACCTTAGGCAAGCCACTAAGGGCTGGTCCACACTGGGAACTTATTTTGGCATAGCTATGCCACTGGGGGTGTGAAAAATCCACATCCCTAAGAGACATAGCTATGCCGACCTAACCCCCAGTGTAGACAGCGCTAGGTCGATGGAAAAATGCTTCTCTTAACCTAGCTACCGTCTCTCATAAAGGTGGATTACGTGCACTGACGGAAGATCCCTTCCCGTTGGCCTGTCTACACTGAAGCGCTGCAGCTGAGACGCAGTAGAGATTTAAGTGTAGACATATCCGATCCTCAGTCTCTATTGCAGTTCTTCAACTATAAAATAGGGACAACAGCACTTCCCTACCTCACAAGGATGTTGGGAGGATTACTGTATTAAAAGATTCTGAGGCAAAAAATACTATGGTAATGGGGGCCATAGAAAGTATCTAGGCTAGAGAGATACTCAAGTTCATTGACCAGATTGGTGCTACCACAATAGCAGCAGTAGACTGCTCCCACAGCAAATAGTTTTACTGGTATGCTCCTTACCCTATACTTTCTCCATCACCCCAAACACACCTCTCTCCTTTACCTTTTTTTTCAGGGAGTTCTTTTCTACAATGTGAAAAGAAGTAAGTGCCTCTCTTGCGCTGCCTGATGCCTTTGCTAATCCAGTATTCAATCACTACATGGGGATGCCTCCAGCAAGGACTGGTGGAAAGTCCTTAAATATTCAGCTTGGAGAATCCTCCTTAAAACCACAGATGACTTCTCTTGTGGTTGCTAAAGTCCATCTGGCAATAAGCAGTTAATTTCTGTGGTTGAAGACGTTACTGCTGCTCCACATAATGCCCATGAGATCCAATAGCCAGCTAGGCTTTCAATGGAACAACTGTTCACTCAAGAACATGGAAGTCTGTCCTTGCCATTACAGGACAAGCTGTACGGACTCTTTAATGGGCTGAGAATTAATAATCAAATGTGTTTGAAGCTTTGGGAGAGATAGAGTTAATGTGTGTAATGCGCGTGTGCGAGAAAGAGAGAGGGAGAGAGAAAGAGAGATTTCTTTTCTTTTCCTTTGTCCTCACTGAGTCTTCAATTTCCGGACAGGCTTGGTCCCAGGCAGAAAAAATGAAAGGATCAGACCAGACATACAAGGATGTTCTACAATGGACACAGGAAGTGTTAGTGAAACAATATGTTCATGGGCACATGTGTACACAAACCCCCCCCCTCCCTTCTCCCCTCCTTTCACGCCCTCCAAAAACCACCAGAAAAAAACACCACATGTGCTCATTGGACAAGAAATCTAGGAGCAGAAAGAAATTACAAGAGTTTTCCTTAGAAAATTAAATGAAGACCAAAAAGGAATCACTAAAGAGAGCTCCCTACTTCCCAAAAATGCCCAGTTTTCCTAGCCAATGTAATGCAATGTCCAAGACCATACTCCTTTAACAAAGGATGCTGGCTCAGATGGTACCCTGGCAGTTGTGCTCTTCACCCAAATCTGGTCTAATTCTGGTTTACCTTTTGTGAAAGGAGATTATTCTAAATGAAAAGCCCTGAACAGGAGTTCTCCTCTGGGTGAATTGAGCCCCTCATAACCCCCACATTGAAAAATGACACTATGGCATGATAATTTCGGAACATGTAACTAAATTCCAAAGTCACCGGACAAAGAACCACTGTCCTGCTTGCTCTTCCATATACCACACTTAAAAAAACATATTGTTAGCAAGAGAGTCAACTGCAAAGATGGGGACCTATGGAAGACTTCACCAGAATGGTCTGCAAGGTCACTAGAAAACAATGAAATGGTTAGATAAGAGCATACTTCAACTCCCTGATGATTTAATTTGGCTGACTGTCAATGGTGTACCCTTTCTGCCAAGTGTATTAGTCACAGAAGTTTTACTCATCACTTGTCTCCCTTGTGGTACATGCTATCCAGAGCTGGCAGAATATTAGTAGTAAACATCTTCACTAACCTCCCTCTCTCATACTACTGATGAAAGTTGTTCTGTAGCCATTCTAACTACTGAAGCATGTTCAGACTCTTTCTATGCTCTCCGGAAGTTTGCGTGCCCCCAAAATATTATGTTATTCCATTTAAGGGAGATTTTTCATATGCATCCATGGAAGTTAGGCATCTAACTCACTGAAGGAGAATGAGAGTTAAGTACACAATTTCCATTTGTGCTTTTAAAAGAATCTCCCCCTTCTTTAGTAAGAAAGAACACCATCACTTCTTATTCCATTCTGTGTATTGTTTCTTTAAGAAGAAAAATAATTTTCAGAAGTCACAGCAATTTGGATTTCATATTTACAATCACAATAGGGCAAATTAATTCACCGTGTTATTTCCCTCAAATAAGTTGAAGCCAGGGGCATGATGGAGCAGTCTCATCAAAGCAGCAAAACTTGCTTTGCTAAATAATGGCTCCAGCAGTTGCAGTCCATCTATTTGTTTTATTTGGGCCTTTTGAACATCTGCATAGCTTGCATGCATCAAATACTGCATTACTGTTTTCCTTCTCTACAGAAAAAAAGCACAACCGTGGCATTTACCTGGCTTTCAGATTCACAATATGCGGGTGAAACCGAACACTCAAACTAATGCCATAATATGCTTTAGAAGCTTTGTCTCTTTTTATACAACCAATTTATGGTGTTTCATCCTGACTCACGTTACATCCATCAATTACAAAGTTACTAGAAAGAATAACGATAGCCACACAACTAGATTCTTTCCAACTTAAAGGCTACCAATCATTATTACTCACACCCTTAGCTTACTTGATAACATGTTTGTAGAAGATATTTACTACAGCTATCTTATTTAGAACTCTTGAATCCATTTTACCACTTAAAGATTGGATCAAATTAAGTCACCTGTTAGTTTCTTCCTTCCCTCCATCCAGTCCTCCACGTTGGCCATACCACAGTTTCCATCCAACCTACATCCCTACCTTGAGGCTCCAGGAACTGTTCTTTCTGGAGCACTAAGATTTTAAACCTAGGGTCAGATGTACCAAACTGACCGCTACATAAAAAAAAAAAAAAACTGGGGAAAAGGAGGAAGGAAGAGACCGAAGGTGAAAATTCATACATCCGGCAGTGGGAAAAGTGGAGGACATCAGCCGGACACTGAAAGGCTTGTGAGATACAGCATTTTGCCACAAAATCATTCCTTGAGTTTGGTGCCCAAACCTCTTGTGACAGCCGGAAATCTGGCACCCTAGATTTAGAGCTGCCTCTGCACTGAAACCAGTGTTGCATTAGAGAACACTGCCTGGTTGCCTTAAAACTGGGTCACCCTGAAAGAAACCACTACATGCTGAAGTAAAGTGGAATTTAAGGAGAGAAGAGTTGAAGTGGTCAATCTATGGGCCAGATTCTCAGCTGATGTAAACTAAATTGACATCAATAGAACCACGCCAATTTACACCAGCTGGGTATCTTGCCCTGGTAATCAAGTGATGTATAGCTTTTAGAGTCTTTGAGATGGACAATCAAAAGCACTATGAGCAAAAAAGCCGTAGGTCTAGGGTGGGTAATGTTGGCAGCCGTGGAAGGGTCAGAGGCATAGTATAGAAATAAAGATGCTAAACTAAAACAGCTGACATCTTTTTAAAGGGTTTGAAATGGTCTTGTTTAAACCAGTTGGCAAATTAAAATGCATGTACAAAATACGTCCCCCAATATAATCTCATCAAATTGATCGGTTCAGGAAAAGTAGACTATTGCAGTGGTTGCAAGCTTTTCTATACCAGGTCTCCCCACTTCCAATCTGGCCATAAATGGAGGGTGGTCTTGAGCCACCTGGACCTTTGGAAGGGCTGTGGCATCCAGACTGAGAATCCACAGATGACGGAACTGGGATTAAGAATTGAAACTGAAGCCAGGTAAGACTATCGAACTGAAATGAATGATATTAAGCTATTATATCAAAAGTTAGTAAGCTCACACACACACACACACACACACACACACACACACACACACACACACACACACACACACACACACACACACACACACACACACACACACACACACACACACACACACACACACACACACACACACACACACACACACACTTACTTTAAACTGAAGCATTTGTTTTGGATTTATTTCCAAACAAAGCAAGGAAAGAAGGAAGAGTAAGGCCAAATTCTTCCTAAATTAAAAACAGTGTATTACTCCTCATTTCCCAAGTATCACTTCAATCAACTAATTTAACAAAAATGGTAAAGCAATCAGGTGGAAACATTTCAAAATAAAATATTATTCCTGTCTCTTTTCATCTGGCAAAAAGGTAATGATTCAGTAAATGTTTTGGGGGCTTTTTTTTCCCTTACAGCCCAAAGGAACTATGATGGAATTTAAGTGAAAACATCTCTGGATATTACTGAAAATGATCAACAATTGTACACTCTATTTTGGTTCCATCGACTCACAAATGAACATTTTTCTGTAATGGCTGTTGAGACAATTCTACAGAAAAAACATTTGTATCAAGTATATTTTAATCAGGCTCTTAAAGCCTGATTCACACACACACACGCACAAAACTATATCACAAGTACAAGTCAGTTGGATATAGATATAAGAACTTATGGTGAAATTTACATGAACGTCAAAAACATCTGAAAGTAAATATCAGTCTCAAGATGTCACTGAACTTGCATCAAAAGCTAGTGAAGTAAAACCTACAAATAAACCACAAATAATTCAAAAACAAGTCTTTCAGACACGTGGTCCACCACTCTGCCTGGAGTTTCCTGTGTTTCTAAATTAAGAAATCAGCAATTCTCTCTTTTTTAGGGGTGGTGACAGGGGCAGGAGGGAGGGAGGAAGGAAGCAGGGCAGAAAAAAAGGTAAGGAAGAGCAAAGAGAAAAAGCAGTGGGAGATGTAATTTTACAGCCAATCTATTCATAGCATCTGGAAGGCAAGTTAAACTCAAAAATTTTAAGTGGGCTACTTACTTCCTTCAAAATGAAAATGGTAATTTTGCCTTCATTAACAAAATCTGGACATCGGTGCTGTATGTTAAACTTATTTAGACATTAGCATTTAATTTTTGGTATACTCAACAAATCTCCACTCAGGAATTAAATAGGCACTAAAATACACACCAATACATTCCAAGTTGTGCTTTTCTTTTTCTATAGAATTTCCTCTCTTTTTGCAATTCACCACCACTGGGGACCTTATCTTTCTGATCCCATTATAAGAATATATTCTTAGAATTTATATATGGCTAATCGTAACTATATCCCACTGTGTGTCCCATTCTATCTATTGTAACATCATAAATGGAAACATTTTGGAAGGTTCTACCTAATAGCAATATATTTCATTCAGTAATTTTTGGCTAAGATCAAGTGTAATATCAGATAGGGACTTCAATTGATGAATATATCCTGTACATACATAGAGATGAATTTGATTATGTAATAGGTCTGTTAAATCTCCAGACATGTTCTAAGTTTGATTAAACTGTGTTCCCGGTGGCAGGCTTTCACTAAATGAAATTTATAAAGGATTTTCAATGTTCCAGTCCAAATAAATATAATATTTTCTAACTCTCTTTTGTATGTATTGTGTGTGTATATATATAAATCTGAAATAAAAGTATAATAGATAAGAAAAATGACAACCCTTCATTAAACCATTTCACTATGTTCTTATCTGCAATCACATAAAAAAAATGCCTTTCGCCCAATTAAAATCAGTGTGTAGTCCATAAATAGAAAAACAAAATCAAACAGCACATGCCACCATGTGCATTGGTTTACTATCCTGCTATAAACCCACACTAGAAATTGCCATCAAATCCATTAAATGGCAGGATTGAGCCCACAGTTTGTAAACATACGGCCTTTTACTGGGTAGATACCTGACATCATGGTGGTTGTTACTAGTGGTTACACTTCTAACAGATTTATCATTTGTCACAAGTTGTGGATCTGCTGCTTTTGGCTCTAAGGGACTTGGGCTCTAGTTTCAGGGATATACTGCATGCAAATTAATGAGGATTGAGAAGCAGGGGTCCAGTGGTCTGATCGTGGTTCTCTTGGGAGTGGAGGGGGATGGAGATAAAGCTAACCAGGTATTTGTACAATGCCCCTATTACCCATAGTCATCTGAGCACTCTGTCTCATTCAGATACCTTTAGCACTGCATTCTATGCTTTCTATGAGTTTCTTCATTATCAGCCAAATTTTGCTACAACAGTGTTAGATACTGACTAGAAGGATTAAATAGCCATAAAATAGATCAACTAATAGCAGGAGGGTTTGTTCTATTTTAAATGCAATACAAAGTTATCTTAACTATGTCAATTTCAGCCAATTATATACTACCAACATAAGGGTAAAGGAAAGGGAATAATTCTCAGGAAAGTCACACCAACTCCTGGCAAGAAAACTATTTACCCCATTTAACTATAAGGACTTGCTACATTTCTGATCTACACTGCCACATTTGATACTAGCTAGCTTGACGGACAAGATTATGATACTTTGTATTTATGAATATTATTTAATCTAATGCTGAAATAAATTTCACAATATAAATGATTTTAGGCTCTGTAACCAGATTCCACATATAACCTTAAGTAGTGTAAAAAACAAGAGTTAATTGCCTGTGCAAATATTTCAGGGTAGTGTTTACGTAATCAACAGTACATTAAGTACCAGAGAGTTGTCCTCTGCAGATAGGTGAAAGAACAAGTTTGAAAAGCATACTGCATTGCCAATTAGCTTTCAACAAATATGTACACAAGCTGTGCTTGCAGGCTTATACTTAGCTTCCTCATTCTCTGTAGAATGCCAGGTTTTATAATAGCTGATTCTTCTGTACTAAAACTTTTAGTTAGCATAGGAGAACTTGAACAAGATAGAATGGCAAATTTTTTTTTTACCAGAGGTCTAAAACGTCAGATTTTAAATTTCAGATCTGGAGCGTGGCTTTGGTAGATTATGGGCATGAATATTGAAATCAAGTCTGAACAGGACAAAACCCCAAACCAAAGGAAGTTTTATCTTCAGGTTATTTTAATATCAGGTTCAGTCCAAAGAGGAAGACTGAAAATTGCCTATCCATCCAACGCCTTTCTATCGATAGAGACATATACTCAGATACCCTGCTTTCTGTAGGGCCTCGTACAATGCTCAGATCTTACATGTCTTCTAGATGCCCCTGTTCAAAGCACTGAATCCCACTGGTGGTCAACCTGTTGGGCTAGCCGTTTTTTTTAAAAACAACAGAAAACAAGTCTTCAATGGATGGCAAGAAGACATTTCATTGCTAAGGTGACGCTCCATATTCCTTCTATCTTTTTCCCACATTCCCAACTCCCCTCCACTCATTAGGGGCCCATCAGCTTCCAGGGATAGCTCATGGAAGTTGGTTGTGAGGGAAAAGAGGAAAAGGAAAAAACCCTTCAGGTGGTACAACTCTCCATCAGAACAGTGAAGTAGGACCCAAACACGACCAAAAAGCCTAATGAAAGAGGTCAATATAGGAAAATGTAGCAATTTCTCTCCCAAACCAGGTACCTTGGATACTGTGGGCGTGGGGAGAAATCTAAAGTGTGAACTAGGGTTGTCAATTAACGCAGAACAAATTAACTAGATTTAAAAAATAGTCACTATTAATTGCAGTTATAATCACACTGTTAAATAGTAACAGGAAACCAATTTAAATTTATTATAAATATTTTTGGATGTTTTTCTACATTTCCAAATATGTTGATTTCAATTACAACACAGAATACTAAGGGTACAGAACTCACTTAATATTATTATGTATTAAAAATGTTTGTACTGTAAAAAGTTTAAGCAAAAGAAATTATTTTTCAATTCACCTCATACAGGTACTGTAGTGCAATCTCTTTACTGTGAAAGTGCAACTTACAAATGTAGACTTTTTTTAAAAACCATAACTGCACTCAAAAACAAAACGATGCAAAAACTTTAAAGCCTACAAGTTCACTCAGCCCTATTTATTGTTCAGCCAATCGCTAAGATAAACAAGTCTCTTTACATTTAAGGGGGGATAATGCTGCCCGCTTCTTATTTACAATGTCACCAAAAAGTGAGAACGGGCGTTCACATGGCACTGTTATAGCCAGCATTGCAAGGTTTTACGAGCTAGATATGTATATGCCCCTTCATGCTTCGAACACCATTCCAGAGGACTTGCTTCCATGCTGAATTTAAATTGGTATTCTATTATTGTTTAACAGGGTGATTAAAACTGTGATTAATCACAATTTTTTTTTAATCTCATGATTAATTGCGATTTTTTTTCATCGTTTGACATCCTAGTATAAGCTGCCCAGGGATTCCACAATAGAACAGTTTCCTTTGAAGGAGGACTCGTACTCACAGAGGTTTATATTTGGATCCAAAACTGCCCCCAAACTCTGCCCAATAAAACTATTAGAATACGGGAAAGACTAAATGACAACTTGTTTCTAAATAAAAACGTTCAACTGTAATCACAGACTAATAAGGAAAGAGGATTGCTTCCATACAGAATGTCATTTCTCTGCACTTTGGAATATGTGCCTTCTTCCACATGGCACATGCCATCACTGGGGGGGGAAAAAAAAAAAAGCAGATTGGCCGGTTCTACCCAACATTTCAACTGCACAGTATTTTATGATGAATACGGTTCTCCTGCACCCGAATTTGCTTAAGGGAGTTAAGGTATTCCATTCATGATTCAAAAAATGCCCTTCTGTTTGTCCGTGTTTACAAACTGTAAAGCCAGTATATCAAACTGGGGAAACAAGGAAACCCTGCCATGTACCTAAGCAAGTCCATACACATCCAGAGGTCCTTAAAGTCTTAAGGGCTGTATCAAGTTTTAAAAGCTCTGTGTTACTCTAGCAAATCTTTAACAGCCAGGAATGGTGACAGTGAGTAAACAAAGGATTTCTCTAGTAATTCATTAGCTGGGTTATGTGGCTAACCAACAGATTAACAACAGTCTATTTCGCCCACCCCCTGTTCTCCACAGTGCCTCCGTAGAGGGAAAAGAACATTATAAACAGACTCTCCAAGCCTGATCATTCACACACTACTATTTCCACTGGGGATGTAAGATGAAGATGACAGCATATGTCCCACATGCACTATGCTTGCCACAGGGAAATGTATTTAAAATGCAACTAACTACTTTGATTCCTGTTCCAGATAAGAAAGAAGCTTAGCAGTATATCCATAGTTGCTCCTGATTTAACACACACACAAACATACAGAGCTTGCTTTTTCCAGTGAAAACCTTGAAATATTCAAAATTCTATTAAACAATAGGGGGAAAAAATTACACACATTGGCAGCATATGTGGCTGCCTCTCCAAAAGGCACCAGCAATCTTAAGAATGTTTTCTCCCGCACAAACATTCTTTACTCTGCTCTCAATCCTCTTTCCAAAAAGGGGACTTTCTACTGAGGCATGTGCAATATGCAATAAAAGGCTCTGAAATGGGCCATCAGCTCTAGATCTAATGGTAGCAATTTGGTACTACTGTGCAAGGGTTCAGGGTTTGATTTTCAGATTAGGAACCTTGCTCCCATGACTGGGAGGCTCACAGGAACAAACAAACAGATTGAACCAGGAGAAAGAATGGAGAGGATTAAATTATAGGATGTCTGACTCTCTTGCAGTGACCCCCACTGCTTTATCAGGAATGACACAAACCCAGAGACAGACAGAGAGACAGAGACTATTACCAAAACAGAAATTGTGGGAAGAAATATTTTATATTATCTCTATATAAAATGAATCTATAGACGGTACAACTAATTTCAGTAGGGTCATCATTCTCCCCAACTTCCTTGCACTTTTTGTTTTGCCTTTTAACGGTAATTTGAAAAGAAGAGACAAATAACCTCTACTTTTATTTTTAACATCAATTTGAAAGTCAAGATTGAGTCCAGCGCACAGATTTGCCTGTCACTGGGGTTGTGGGGTTTTTCTTTATTTTCTGGTATTCAACAACACTCACGGGCAGCTAAAATTTATACCATTTTGTCAATTTGAGAGTCACTTCAAAGCCAATTCCCAAAATGGAACAAAACCATTGAGACATTGGGACTGCACGGGTTTTTAAACTAAGTAAAAATGATGTGCTGGTTTTACTAAATTATATTGAAACCACACAGCTCATCAATATTATAGATTAATATTGGCCTTTGCTCTTCAGCTCACAGTATTTCTCCAGATGTATTTAATGGCTATTATCATACTTTCATCTGAATTTCAATTTATCAGCTTTCACATTTTCTACCATCACCCCTTTCTCATAGTGTCCATAATCCGTGCAGAAGAGATTGCTGATGGTGTTATCACAGGCAAACAGAATGAAGTTAATGGTAACAGGCACTCCTTGCTAGGTAATTATTATAGGAGAAAGAATGCAAATGAGACTTAATCTGTCTCTCACAATGGCAGAGGCCTTGGATTTGCATTAAACCTTTTACAGCACTCTGCTCGATAGGAGACTTTACAGATAACAATGCATCTGGAACACAGACTGCTTCCTCGACTCATTGCTGCTTATTAAATTGTGCCCCCGCAGGTACAGTTGGCCCTGAATACCTTTCCCCTCCTCCTGCATTCCATTGCAATATTCCCCCCTACACACAGACCTTTGGTGCAAGAAGCTAATTGCGCACGCCGTTTCTGCTCTATTCATGTTCACAGTGCATAAGAAGAAAACCATGTCTAATAATTATAGCAGAGGGCTGGAAGTCAGGAAATTGGGGTTCCATTCCCAGCTATGCCGTTTATTTGCCATGAGATGCTGGGCAAGCCACTTAACCTTCCTGTGCCTCAGTTTACTCATCTATAAAAAGACAGAAGTAACATTCACACAGTCTTGGGCCCTCCTGGGCCCCAGAATGACATCCGCTAAAACGACTTCTTGGAAGGGCTCACGACCAACTCAGTGGAATGCTAATTGTGGGCCCTGTAAGAAGGGGGTATCGCCCGGCTTTTCTAGCTGTTTCTCTAGCTGGTTTCAAGAGAACAATATCTTGCCCCTTGTTTCACAAGAATGATTCTCCAGATCCTTCAAGAACAACTCCCCCGACATCCCCAGTGACCACATTCAGTTACTGGGTGTGACTGTCCCGGTCATCATGAGTTTATATATATTTTGTCTGGGGCTTTTTATTTGTTCTTTTGATTTTTTAATTCCACCTGCCCCTCCCCAGTGTGTGTGACTGACAGCTAGTGTTCCCCACTTCTCCAGAGTTATTGGGTAAACTGATTTTGGTCCCCGTGGCAGGAGCTCTCTTTCACCACATCTGCCCGTCCCCTGACCAGCAACTAATGCTGCCTCCCAACCAATCCTGTCTCCCAGTCCCCGCATTGATTCAGCACCACAGCTTCAACTTTGCTGCTCCTGGGGTTCCTCTCTCCCCTATCCCGGGCCTGAGGTGCGGTCCGAAGTGGAATCCCTCCTGCCTTCTCCCCCAGGTCAAGTGCTGAAGGGGGGAAAGGAGAGGCAGAGGAACTGTCCTGGACCATTGTTCACAGGAGGGGAGGAGGTAGCAGAACCACCCTGAACGCTACTGGGCTCTTTAGCTCCCTCTCCCCTCTTTTGAGGATAGTTTTGGGTTGCCGAGGGGAGGAGGAGAAGAGAGAGAGAGAGCTCTTCCTATAGCATCTCTGATTGGTTGTTCAGCCACAGGAGGCAGGCAGCCAATCAGAGGCAGTTCCCCCTTCCCACAGAGGCAGGGCTCAAAGGCCAATCAAAATCCCAACACCCGTGAAAGCATGGCAAGAGTTGGCAACGCTTAGAAGGCTCCTCTTGATACGTGGTCCCTCATTTCCTCTCGAGTCCTGTGTGTCATGTGACAAGAGGTACTAATACCTCCACCTGCCGGAGACAGCAAAAACAATTTGAGGAGCTTGCAAGCGCCTGCCATACAGAGGACGACATTCCCAAGATAAGACAGAACACTGAACCTACCTGCTGACAGAGAGGAACTCTGCTTGAACCCGTATAAGACAATGAAGAATGAAATAACCATTGTTTAAACAAAAGCAGCCAATATATATTTTGAGGATGAGGACAGAAGGGATGGTAATCAACAAATTCTAAACACTGATATTCTGTACAGGGTGTTGCTTCAAAAGCCAACGTGACAATTCAACATTACATCACCACCTATTGTCGATATACAGTGGCTCCTACAGGGCCCAAAAACACAGTACGTGTTTATTCTTTAGTTTGTATCTGAAAAGCTAGTGCTACGGAAATTAATTATATTTTTTTAAAAATGTAGATTTACGAACAGGCAGGAGACATGCTCTGTCAAACTCAGATTAAAATGTTTTTTAAAAATATTGAAATATTAGTTGCTCACTACCAAGTCACTGATATACAGGCTTTAAGACACATACGGAAGATACATTATCAGCAATAACTCAAATGCAGCATATCCCATTTCACATTCTAGCAATCACCTGAACAGACCAAGAAATATATGGCATTCTGATACACTAATCATTTACCAGTTTTATGTTGGAGGAGATCACATGCATTGGTCCTTCAGCCTGTGAAACACTAGCATTTTCCCCTACATTTTTTCATCACACTCAGTGCCAAATTTGTTGCTGACTTCTAGGCTTCCTCCCTTCTCTATGTCCCACTGATGCTATTTTCATAGGTTCAGTGACTCCTATCCTCCAATCGGTTTAGCATGCACTAAAGTACAGCTTGTCTAGACTAGAGTTATAGAAGGTGTTTGATTATGTTAGCTAGCTCAATCTAACCTAATGTCATCTTCTTAGATCCAACACAAGACACAGTCCAAATGGGTTGTATGCTCTTTTCCTTGCTTTACAGGAGATAAACCATTTTTTGCTCTGAGTTCTACTTCTGAAGCTTTTCCTCCATAGCTAGAAAGCAAATTCTTATGGCAAAATTATTTAAAAACCAAAAACAATGGTTTAGATGCAGAAATAGAAAGCAAAAAAAAACCTGGAGATAGTTAGCACATTCTTTGAACAAAATACTTGGACTACAATATTGCCAAGCTAGGTAGCATGCTCTCTTCATGACAGGATAATTGCACACAGAATGCAATTCCTGAGTTACTGACTCCAACTTCACCTTCTCATTTCCCTGGTTCATCTCTGAGCAAAGATAAGTATTGGCAGTGTGTTTTCAAAGCTCTCCATGGCCTTTCCCCTACCATTCAACCAGCTTTTTGAGAGCTTGTCTCACTATAGTGGAATTCTTTAGTTCAGTGGATTTGACCTTTCGACTTAAACCTGCAATATCACTTACACTCTTGAACCGCTAGGGACATCTGTTTCTCCTTTGTTGCTAGGGAATTCACACTTGAATGACTGTAGGCAGCTTAGTCTTTTAAATAAATTTCCCTTTACTTGCTTATATTTTACTATCAAGTCACTTAAATCCATTGGATACATTTCTCCAGTTCACACAAGTGTATTCACTTTATCCCTACAAAACTTTGCATGTGAAGGGACTTGAGAACAAATTAATAGCATGAGCTGTGCATTAAAAGCCCTGTTAGTCAATTGTTACGCCAGCCTGAAATATCAACATTTAAGACAATGTAATGTAGCTCACAGTAAATGAGATAATTCCACAAAGAATACACTTTTCCTTTTGAAAAAGGGAAAGGTTCCTATTTGTTACAACTGAAATACTAACTTTTCAGTAGATGGCAAAGCTCCTCAGCCATTATCCTACTCTAAACATGCATTGCCATTCACACATCCCAGAATGCTCTCTTACCGTTTCCACAGCATTTCAGAGGAGACATCACTGGAACTAGAAAAATGACTGCAGAAGATCAATTGAAAGGGACTAAGCAAATCCACTGCAGTTTAATAGCCAAACACACACTGGCTCATGATCCTCTAGATCAGGGGTGGGCAAAATACAGCCCGCGGGCCAGATCTGGCCCGTCTAACATTTCTGTCCAGCCGACCATGCAGGGGCGTAGCTTCAGGTGACCCGTAGCCCACCCACTTTGAAAGCAGGCCCACCCAATCCATTGCTTCTGCTGCCGACGCTCTGCTTAAGGGGCATAACCCAGCTTTTGGCCGGTCACTACCTGAACTTCTGGTTTCCGGTCGCCTGACTGGAAGCCGGAAGTGGCCCAGGCCTGTGATGACTTGCCAAAATTCGTGGAGTGGCCCCTCTGCGAAAATTGTTGCCCATCCCTGCTCTAGATAAATAGCAGGTAACTCCCTTGTGGATTACTACACATAGGTTGAGAACTCCAGTAGATTATCATGTATTGTACCAGTGTGGGGTACATCAACATTAACTAAGCAGTACCAAATTGTTTACTTTCACATATTCTAACTTCATTGTGAAGCTGTGTAATTTTTTGTGAAAGCAGAGCTATCTCCACTGGCAAAATAAGCATAGGAAATATCAGGCCCAGTAATTATTGACTTCTGGCATACAGGAAGAATCTGAAGAAACAATTTATCTGATTTAATTCCAATGCCCAATTTCCCAGCAATTGCACATGACCACACACACATTCTAAATGCGCGCGCACGCGCACACACACATATCCCCCTAACTCAGCGTGCAACAAAACAGGCTAGTAATCTTCAAAGCCAGTGCCAAACTACAGGCCCAATCAAAACCACATGTGCAGGAGACCAAATATTTTGCATTTTGCTTATTGTAATAATGCTGCTTCACTTCATTAAAAGCAGCTTATCATTTTATCTACTCTCTCTGATTAATTAACCTCTGGTTAAAATGAATGAGCACTTGATTTCAGGATGCTATTAATGTGTCACTGGTGAGCCACTGCTTGCATATTTCCATTATTCTCTTTTTATTCCCTGATCATTCACACCATACTAACATTGCTTTTCAGACCTCTCTGCTTACAGCTTCCTGCCCCCATCCCGCAAATACAGTATGCCACAAAAATGCTTCCCCCCACCCTTTGGAGGAGGGCAGTTGGGGGGAGGAGAGACAGGAATTGTAACCTAAAACTTTCAATTCCTCTGAAGTAATATGCAATTTAATAGTCTGCATTTTAGTACAATTCCCATATTGACCAAAAGAACAAAAATAAAAGAATGGGAAGAGAGAGTAGGCTGGTGGGGGCAGGGCAAAAGATACCATTAACACATGCAAATCATTTAGCTATCAGCAGTAGGATATAGTTTTACATGGGAAGCACAAACAGTAGCTCCATTAAGAAAACCTACATTCCGAAAGAAGGAAAGAATTCCCTTCCTGAGCCAAATTCCATGTGATGTATATGAATAGAGACCGCTTCTGCTACCGTATATACCTGTAGTTTACTGTGGCATGTGACCCCAGTATCTAGATTTCTAACAGGGAAAGAAAGAAAGAAAATCACACCACGACAATTAAACTATGTATTTAGGAACTGCAACAATCCCATTCAAACCTCCTGCTGGTAAAATAAGTCTCCTCCTCACACCACCAAAGCCAATTTTCCTGTTACTTACAAATCAGGTCTGCGGGTTCTCTCTCCTCAGTTGATTTCATTAACACTACAAAACGCCAAAGAAGGAGAGGGGGAAATGCCCTTCCTTCCTCTTCGTTGAAAGGTAAAGCATTAATTCCTGACACATAAAGTCAGAGAGACCACTGAAGGGAAACCAGCCCCCCACCAGAACCTAAACTGTAATGGTCTCATGATTTCAGGGAAGAAGAGGGGAGGAAATTCTCATGGTCTCCACCAAAAATTAGATACGAAATCTGTAAAGATCATGACTACTCAGATAAATAATCCACCCCACTCAACAGACTGGGGTTCTTTAATACTTTTATTTCATTAGCACCTAAAGGTTTCTTCCAAGACTGGGGCTCCACTTTATTGGGTGCCAAACAGGAGTAAGAGAGAGTCCCTGGCACCCTACCAAACAAGCTTGCAGTGCAAATAGACAAGACAAAGGGTGGGAAGGGAAACAGAAGGACTGAAAAGTTCCAGAGGACTGAAGTGGCAGTGATTTGGCCAACACCACACAAAAAGTTAGTAATTGAGGTGGGACTAGAACCCCAACCTCCCAATTCCTCATCCAGTACCTTATCCATAAGATCACAACTACCTATGAGGTTAGTTTGTGATTTTGGAATAATACATTACAATTCTCCTTTGACTTTATTTGTCAATGGACAAATTATTGAAATGTACAAGAATCTCACACCATGTATATACAAAGGTGAAGAATGGAGCTATGCGTATACACACTAGAGGTTCCTTTAACAGCAAGGAACAATTCTGCACTGGAGGGAAATAAGATGATCCAAAAGACTTTTTTCATTGCTAATTTCCACAAAAGCAATGAACTCTGACTGGGCCTTAAACTTTCCTGTTTAGGAGTAATGTACAACATAGAGGCAGACTCAGTGCTTAAAGAGCTTTAGACAGTGCCACCTTCAGACAAAGAGAAAACACAAGGCTCCATGAAGTGCTCCTCCTCCCATACAAGTAGTATTGCTGAAGTATTACAGGGTCAATGTGTAGAAAGGTCCTATTCAGCAAATCATTGAAGCACGTGCTTAAATCCATCCCTATTCGTCAAAGCACTTAAACACAAGCATGTGCTTAAAATTCAGCATAATTTGAAGTTAAGCACACACTTAAGTGCTTTGCTCAGTGGTGATGTACTGTTTAATTTGGGCTTAGGTCCTGTGAGAAGATTAGGTCTCCATGGACTGGAACCCCTGCAACCACAAGCTCTGCTGTTAATCCATTCTGACCCACAAGTCTGACTCCTGGATGGGTGCTGTACGGCTTTCTAGACACTGGATGTGTTTGCTATATTAGAAATCGAAACTCAAAGTCTATCCTCAAGGCTTTTTTTTATAATGGAAAAAAAAAATTAAGACACTAAGCAAATATCCTGTTGAAACAGTGCTCAGTCTCAAAAACTGTGAACTTGATTTATGTGTAAAAAGAGAAATACAAACAGAGTAAGCTTACCATGAGCAGATAAGCTTTTTCAGACACTGTTTAACATACCACAGCGTCACCTACCTGAAGTATGTTAGCTAGAAGCTGTATCACCTTTCCTCTGAAGATGGGTCAGGTGGTAGGAGGGAGCAATAAAATAGAGAGATGATTTGCTCCAATCTTGAAAGTACTTTTTTTTCTCATTATTCTAAGGGTATTAATTATGAACGGGATCGCTTCTTTGTATACAGTTTATATTTTCTAGGAGCAAAACTATTTGCCCAAGTTTAATTGGAGAGAGGACAAAAAAAGATAATTCTGCTTATAGCAATGAAACTGCAAACATGAAACTTTCAACAAATATTTGGCTACTTAATCAGACATTCCCTCCTTCTCCCCTCAAAATAAAAATTTCATCAAATCTCAGGCAAGAATACATTTCCCTTTTTGCCTGCTTCTCCAAAAAGTTTCAGCCTAACAAATCTGGAAGAATTTTCCTTTTGCTTTGTTTCCCAAACATCACTACCATGTCCCGCCTCTTCCCCTAAAGCTGTTAACCCTAAGGGATACAGATTGGGTGATGGCATTTGATAACAGACTCTGCAGCTTAAATACCATACATAGGCAGACGGCTAACGCACATGATGCACTAAGGTATTGTAAGGGAGTTTACCACTGTCCATTTCTTGGAGTGTGACTCATTGAAGCAGTAGGTAAAGGACGTCATCCAAAACCAGCCTGATCTCCCCAGACCCTTGGCATGTTGGTCACATGAAGAACAAAAAAAAGAGGAGCATATAGCGACAAGGGGCTTATGCTTGAGCCCCTGCCCTAAGTGACAGCTGAGGAGGGGGAAAATATTTCTGACTTGTTCCAATAATGTGAGCTAGCAACAGGACAAGAGGTGGTTATCCCAGGAAATACCCAGAGGTAATAGAGGCACAGACCAAGTGCCCTAGCCGAAGAGAAATGGCAATAGACCTGAAGGAGAGCCTTCACAGGAAGAAACTGCAAATACAGGTAAATGCAAAGTTTCCAGTGAAAAATGTAATTGGTTAAGAAACAAACCAACCAAAACCCCCACAAAAAAACAAAAACCCCACACACTCCACTGACGTGTGACATTTGGGTTTACAGGTTTGCATTAATCCAGTTCCAGCGAGTTTGGGGGTCTGAAAGAACCCAGAAGTTGTAAAAACACATTCAGCTGGAACTGCCAGGTTTTGCAGCGGCTTTTGCCTACAACTCCAGGTCAGACAAGGCTTGCAAATCTCAGTCAATTTTCTCCAAGTTCTGGTTTGAAATGAACATATCGTACAGCTCTAATAAAGAATCTGTCGGGGGAGGTGAGGGAGTGGGTTTGGGGACTCCAAGGTGGCTTCCGCTAGCCTCCCTTTGGAAGCTTGCCAACTCTTGCTGTTCTTTCACAAGTGATGGGATTTTGAATACCAACTCCCTCTTACTGTCTTGGCTGGTTCAGGGAATACATGCCCCCAGCCAGGACATTCCCATGACTTGGTCTGGCAGCCAGGGAAAAAGCTTATCAGCCATTTTTAAACAAGATTTAGGGAGCCAGCAGGGTTTTTCAAAGGTGAGAAAGGGAGGAGTGAAACTTGCATTTCTACAGTAACAAGGATTAGTGGTCTGAGAGTCTGGCACTCCTCCCTCATTAAAAGATAGGAGACAAAGTGATAGACAGGTAATTACCTGGAAGGAGCCCTAGGGAAATTCCAGGAGACACCATTAGAAAGCTTCAACTAGGTTGTAGGTTTCTGCTTGTCTCTTAGTATCAACTGAAGCTCATCAGAAACGGGAACCCAAAAGGGCCATTGCTTTGTTTCAGCAAGTAATCAGTCACCCAGTAGGGGCCCTTCAAATAAAGGGTTTCCTTTCTTCTTCACTGTCACCGGGGGAGGGGGGAGGGGAGGATGCGGCAGCCAAGCATGGTCCCACAGAGCCCTTCCAGGCAGATTTGCCTACCTGCAGTTTGTCATTTGATCTGCAAGTTATATCCTAGGGTATCTACACTCAGTCTGAGGTTTTAAATTTTGCACCAAACCTGCGTTTATAAGACTGTTGTCCATGGATGCCCTTGCATCACAAAGCTAATGATTCGTTTAGGAATCAGTTATCGTACGGTACAGAGAGCTAAAGAATTAACCATGGGGCTAAAGGAATTAGGTGTTCAAATCCACTTGGATTTCAATGGAACTTGGGCAGTTAGCTCCCTTAGCATCCCCTGAAAGTCTCAGCAGGAGGTAACAACATTTAAATACATGTTCTAAAATAGGTAATCTAAAATGCTTGTCAAGATAGAAATAGTTTTGCAACCTTTAATTTGCAGGGGATTAGGGACATGGTGTACAAACCATGGCTAGAAGTGAAGAGTTGGGCCAGGATTACATGAGGTCACATCACCATATATGGCCATGGAATTTGTTACATAGAGGCTCACACATACCATATGTTGGCACTTCTGCCTGGAACTAGAAGCACTTAGATAGATAAAAAACATGTTGGGTTGGGAGGCAGTGTAGCCTAGTAGGCGGGGCACCGGATTAGAACTCAGGAAACCTGGGTTCAATTCCTAGCTCCACCACCAGTCTCGCTGGGTGACCTTAGGCATGTCACGTTCGCCCCTGCCTCAGTTTCCTCATATATGAAAGAAGGATAATGATACTGACCCCCTTTTGTAAAGCACTTTGAGATCTACTGATGAAAAGTGTATGTAAGATCTAGGTGGTATGATTATTACCCAACCTTTTCCAAATCTCAAGGAAAGATGCAATTCAAATATGGAGTTACGGCTCATGCTGGTTCTTATTTTACCAGAACTGGTATTTTGCCCAATGGGAGACCTTTTCCTCCTGACACTGATGGAACAAGAGACTGTAAATGACCACAGAGGACCTGGGGTGGGGAAGCTAAGCTAATGCACAGAAGTCATCATTCCATCAATCTTCAAAGCACTGGTCATTTAAAAATAAATTTTTCCCACTAACATTTTAAGCAAGCCTTGTCCTGCAGTTACTCAAAACTAGCTCTCTATCCTACATGTAGAAATAGGTGCAGGACAGGATGGTGTGCGTGAACGAACATACACAGGAGCCTCTCTTTGCATGAGGACATTGAAGACGATGGAAAATTGTCCTCATCAACTTGGGAGATGATCTAAGAAAAGAAATTCCACATGGGCAATCTTATTCGAACCTCTCCCTCCTTTCCCACCTGCTCCAAAGGTGGTTTAATAGGCAAGATACCTAAAGCAGGCAGATAACAATTACCTTTTACCTCTGTGAAGAGGCCGCCGCCAATTAGCACATTCCTGGAGCTTCTAATTCAGGCAAGGGGGGGTAAAAAAAAGAAAAGTGGGAGAGCTGGGATTGATGTGTCTGTCCGTAACACACAGTATTTCCTAAAAGAGAGAAAAAACAGAAAGGGGGAAGGTAAATATCAGTTTTCCTGTCCTTTGACGGTGCAGCAGATTACAGCAACTCCTCAGCATAGCTATAATCCCTCCCCCACCCCTCTTCTTCAACCCCAAAATAGCCATCTGCAGCTATACTCATTTGCTTGTCATGTCAAGGTCCAGAATGGGTAGGCCAAGTAAACAGCAAAAAGGATGGACTGATCTGAACTGCTAGATATCTTCTCCAAACCAAGCTTGGGGGGAGGGGAGGAGGAAATTTCCTCTAAAGAGCAAGAGAGTGATACTAAAACAACCTACAACAGAATAAATGCAAGAGAGAGCCAGAATATGTACTAGTATTCTTTCAGATGAATTTTCCTCAGTGGCTATCAAGGTCCATTTCTGTAAAACATTCACATTAGTTGCTTTTACTAGAAAAACAATAGTGGCAGATTTTAAAGTCACATACACAAGTATTCGCACACAGAGAGACTTTTAAAATCACACCTACAAGTGCTAGTGTGTTCCTCCTATCAAAGAACAGAAATACCATCATGGCGGATCACCAGGTCAATTTTAAATATTTTTCTTATTTATTTTCCTTCCAGTGTATACAAACGCCAAGAAACTTGTAGCCCAGGTTACATTTTTTGACCAACACGTGAAAAATACAATCCAAAAACAAGAACAGGAGGAACAAACCAACAACCCTGCTCCAGATTAAGGAAGCTTGTGCACAAACCAGAAACATTCTCAACTCAGCCCCCACAAAAGCTTAATCCCTCCCCTCAGGGGGATCTCTGGCCCCATCTTCTACAATTGGATGTCCAAGGAAGGTCATCTAAGGCCGGCTAAGCAGGACTATATAACCAAAACCAACCTGCACATAATTGTTAGCCAAAAGAGAAACTTACAACTAGAAACCCTATGCTTGACCCCATCCCACTACCACCTAATGAGCGTCACACAGAGTTTCATTCATTTCTGTTTCCCCAGTCAGGACTAACTCCTCCCTCCACATACCACCATCACAAACAGAGGTATTTATAGCCCGGCCCATTCCTTCCCTCACAGGTACCACCAATGTATGGGGAGGAAGGGGGGATGAAAGGCTTCCCAGATTTCATGGTCCCCTTCCTCTCACTGATGGCTACCCCCAAATGAAAGGCAATCAGCTTGGGGGGGAGGGAATCAAAGAGTTATATCTGAAATAAATTTGCCAGATGAATATATTTGAGAAAATGGCAATGTGCTCTCTCTCCTTCTCTGACCGAGGACTTATTTAAAGAATTGTCCCTGGAAAATCTGAGTATGAATTGTCTGAATGCAGAAGAAACTAAGATTTCATAAAGTATATGCTACCCTGGATTTCCCCCAACAAGAAAAAACAAAAGTATCTAATACCAAATAGTAGCTAACTGTGCGCCACTTGATTCTCATCTCCCTAAACAGGTCATTTTTATCTGATGCTGGGGAACCTAACTAACAGAGACAAAAGGGAAGGCAACCCCATCATAAGAAAATCTGTTCTTAAAACCATTCAATGCACAGTACAATTTCTCCAACTCTAAATGGCCACAGCTTCTGCATCTTCACCCTTCTACCTGCCAGGTAGGGCTTAAAGCTGCCGGGATAATTCTGATCAGCTTCTGCTCTAGATACGTGATGGTCTAAAAAGAATTCATCAAGTAACAATGGTACTGTAAATAAACAACGAAAACCTCAACAAAGATTGTAGAGGAAAAGACGCAGAGACTGCACGCAAGGGAGTAAGAGAGATAAAGAACAAATAAGATCAGTGGCACAAAATGTCTCCTTGTTCTGCCCTGCTACATCTGCCCATTGAAGTACCCAGACAAAATAACCCAGTGATCCAGAATGATGGATCCTGAGATACAAAAGAATCATCTGTCTTTTTAAAAAACAAAACAAAACAAAAAAAAATCCCTCCCCAAACGGCAGACTCTCTCACATAGTAGAAAAGCACAATTATATACTGTTTCCCTATTTGTATCTCTTCAACACATCAGGTATCACGGATGTTTGCCCTGAATTGCCTTTAACCAATTTCAGCTAATAACTAAAGTACTCAAAATGTGACACTTTTTTATGCAAAGGGGAGTAGCCTCAGAGCCCTGATTATGGAGAACTGAAAAGAAATGACCCTCAATGAACTGGTTGTGACATATGTACTTCCTGAGGCAATGCACTAATCAATATTTACTGACAGACTCAGCACAGACCATGTCGGGAAGACAGCAAAAGAGACAGACACACACACACACTTATTTTGCATTCATCAGTGATACAAATCAAATACATCCTTCTTTCATTTTTAATTATTAAATCAAAGACACGCTTTAGGCAGCTTTATGATTAAAAGTCTCTACCGATTAAAAAAAAAAATGGTCAGGTAGAGCCAATTAGGAATTGCTATACTAGTTAAGTGTCATGTGCTTTAAAGACATATTATACATAAAAATCACACAAACAATTTCATTCTCCTAAAACAGAGCACTCTCCCAAATCCCAGGTAAATACCCTAACCACTCAGCTATTAATCATAGAATCATAAAGTTGGAAGGGACCTCAGGAGGTCATCTAGTCCAACACCCTGCTCAAAGCAGGACTAACCTCAGCTATATCATCCCAGCCAGGACTTTGTCAAACCTCAGCTTAAAAACCTCAAAAGATGGAGATTCCACCACCTCCCTAGGTAACCCATTCCAGTGCTTCACCACCCTCCTAGTGAAAAACTTTTTCCTAATGTCCAAACCTAGATCTCCCCCACTGCAATTTGAGACTGTTGCTCCTTGCTCTCTCCCCTGCCACCACTGAGAACAGCCTAGCTCCATCCTCCCTGGAACCCCCTTTCAGGTAGTTAAAGGCTGCTATCAAATCCCCCCTCATTCTTCTCTTCTGCAGACAAAACAAGCCTAGTTCCCTCAGCCTCTTCTCATAAGTCTTGTGCTCCAGCCCCCTAATCATTTTTGTTGCCCTCCGCTGGACTCTTTCCAACTTCTCCACATCCTTTTTGTAGTGGGGGGCCCAAAACTGGACACAATACTCCAAATGCGGCCTCACCAATGTCGAATAGAGGGGAATAATCACTTCCCGCGATCTGTTGGCAATGCTCCTATTAATGCAGCCCAATATGCTATTAGCCTTCTTGGCCACCAGGGCACACTGCTGACTCATATCCAGCTTCTTATCCACTGTTACCCCCAGGTCCTTTTCTGCAGAACTGCTGCCTAGCTCATCAGTCCCCAGTCTGTAACTGTGCATGGGATTCTTCCGTCCAAAGTGCAGGACTCTGCATTTGTCCTTGTTGAACCTCATCAGATTTCTTTTGGCCCAATCCTCCAATTTGTCTAGGTCCCTCTGTATCCTATCCCTAACTTCCAGGGTATCTACCACTCCCCCTAGCTTAGTGTCATCTGCAAACTTGCTGAGGGTGCAGTCTACCCCATCCTCCAGATCGTTAATGAAGATGTTGAACAAAACCGGCCCCAGCACTGACCCCTGGGGCACTCCGCTTGTGACCGGCTGCCAGCTAGACATGGAGCCATTGATCACTACTCGTTGAGCCCTATGCTCTAGCCAGTTCTCTATCCATTTTATAGTCCATTCATCCAACCCATACTTCCTTAACTTGCTGATAAGAATACTGTGAGAGACCGTATCAAAAGCTTTGCTAAAGTCAAGGTATATCACATCCACCGCTTTCCCCACATCCACAAAGCCAGTCACTTCTTCATAGAAAGCAATCAGATTGGTCAGGCATGACTTTCCCTTGGTGAATCCACGTTGATTGTTCCTAATCACCTTCCTCTCTTCCAAGTGCCTTAAAATGGATTCCTTGAGGACCTGCTCCATGGTTTTTCCAGGGATTGAGGTGAGGCTGACCAGTCTGTAGTTCCCTGGATCCTCTTTCCTCCCTTTCTTGAAGATGGGCACTATATTTGCTTTTTTCCAGTCATCAGGGACCTCCCCCAATTGCCACGAGCTTTCAAAGATAATAGCTAATGGCTCTGAAATCACATCAGCCAGCTCCCTCAGCACCCTCAGGTGCATTGCATCTGGCCCCATGGACTTGTGTATGTCTAATCTTTCTAAATAGTCTTGGACCTGTTCCTTCAGCACTGCGGGATGTTCACCTCCTTCCCATTCTGTGCCGCCCAGTGCAGCTATTGGCTATTCTGGACTGGGGAAAGAGTAAAGGCGGGGAGGAGGGAGGCGTTTCTTGCTTTCCCAATTCCATCCCGGACCTGAGAAACCTGATGAAAGTTTCCCGTATACTCACCCTTTTGCAGGAGAAGTTTTGGATTGGCTTTTTCCAACAAAAAACAAACTAACGTTTCCTGACTATCTCTAGTCACAAGTCCCACTGAGGGCCATAGCCAGGACTCAACGATCATATTACAGAGATAGCTGCAGTCCTCTTCCCACCACCATGGCCAATAAGAGAACCGGGACCTACGGAATAGCAAAACATCTGCAAAGCTCCCTCCTTATCCTTTGCCACAATGCTTACAAGAAACTTGACACAGAGAAAAAGGGAGTTCTGTGTAGTATTTATTTTTATAAACATCATAAGCCCTTCAGGTAATGTGCGTGATGGAAACTTGCCTGAATGCCAGGAGCCCAGGTGGCTGGCTTGTCAGCCCAGGCAAATGAGGCACAGCCAAACCAAGAATTCCCAAAAGCCACAAAATACATTTTGCATATTGTTTTTTATTTCATTGAAAAACATATACAGATTTAGGGACAAATTGTCACTGGACTTAAATGTCACAACTCACTCTCTCTCTCGAGAAGCAAAATGCAATGCTAGAAAGTTTGAAGAACGGATGGTGTACCTAATAGTGCCTCAAGAAGTTGCCTTGTTACCATGGCAATTTACAACGCCCAGGAGTCACTTTATAATGGTGTTGCTGTGGTAACCACTGCTTGGTGAGGCCATGGCAGGTTTGTAGTAGCAAAGCTGGGGGCCGCAGGAGGGCTGAGGGGATAGGTTGTGCACCTTGCACCTTACACCTTTCCGAGCCCATGCGTGTGCGTGAGGAGCTGCCATTAAGTCCTGTTCCCACTTCATGCTCTGCCCCGCACCCTCCCATGCTGGGCCGGGTAGCGGCTCAAGCGCGTGGGATAAACAAGGAAAGCTTTTAGGAGCTATTCATATATACACCGGGCAGCTGCTTTTGTGATTTGTGCTTCACCTATCAAAGAACCTCATGAGCAACCACGGGCCAGGAGTTAAATCAAAAGAGGCTGTAGAAGGAAATGAAACAATGGCAAAGACAAGGATCCTTGAGGGAACAATTTGGAGAATGCCCCGTCCGGCTCCATGCAGCTGCAAATGGATGACAATTTCCAAGGGTGAGCGTAGGAGCAAAAGAGATCCTAAACCTCAAAGATGCTAGAAAAGGAAGGGCTGAGTGGGTGGCCAGAGGCTATCCAGGATATGAAAGCTGACAGACTGACTGAGACACACAGACAGGGAGCTTGCTGCAGCCAGAGAAATTGCTTCTCCCTGCCAGAGATGGAATTAGCTGAGCCGAGGGAACTTACACCTTAAAGTTTCTTTGCCAGCTGTTGTAAATATGACTCAAGAGGCCTTTTATTGTTTTTATCTTTGCTCTATGTGCTTTGTACCTTAAAGGTAAGAATAAGTGATGCTTTGTTTTGATGATCCTGTTTCTGTTTTTGCAAACTTAGGCTATGCCTGCACTACAACAGCTACAGTGCCCCAGCTCCGGTGCTCAAGCACCTTAGCAGGCACTTCCTTCGTTGACAGAAGAGGTTTTCCTGTCGCTGCAGTTAATCCACTTTTGTGAGAGGGAATACTTAGGTTGAAGGAAGAATTTTTCCATCAACCTAGCTATGTCTACAGTGCAGGTTAGGTTGACCTAACAAGGCTGCAAAGGATGTGAAATTTTTCAAAGCCCCGAGCGATGTAGATCTAATTGTTAGGCATAGACTAGACCAGGGGTTCTCAAACTGGAAGTCGTGACTCCTCAGGGGGTAGCGAGGTTATTATAAAGAGGTCATGGGCTGTCAGCCCCATGCGTGCTGGTAAGGATGGCATGGCATGAGGGTGGTCATCACTTTTGTGAGGGAGTAGTCACAGCCTGAAATATTTTCAAACAGGGTGCCAGCAAAAAAAGTTTGAGAACCTCTGGACTAGACCTTATTATTCTCAGAGGCTGCTGAAGATAAACTATTACAGTTGGCAAAACCAAGTTGGGCCTGTGTCATTAACTCGGTTGGGAACTGGGGACTGCAGCCCTTCTATCCAGTTTGAGAGTGGCTAGACGAGGCTGGTTGCACCCAGTGAGGTGGGGGAAGCCAGGCTGTCACCTCAGAGCTGCACTTCAGAAGGACTAAAGGGGCCTAAGGCCCAATTCACCCTGTAGCCATGAAACGTGACTGCCCCATGTCTGTCTGCAACTATCACCTCTTGTCATCTACTTCCAATGTGAACTCCGCAGGGCAGAAACCATCTTCTTGTTCTGTGTTTGTACAGAACCTACCACAATGTGGCCCTGGTCCATGACTGGGGCTTCTGGGGCCAACAATAGTACAAAGAGTAATAAAAAAAGGAAGCCAAACTAAATGACCTATATTATAACCGAGAGACTTCATAAAATCCCTGGCAAGGCTGAAGTGATAATTTGCTTAACAAAAACGTCAAACATTTTAATAGATACACAAACTACAAGACAGTCTGAGAAAACAGGGTATTCAGTTCTGACATGGAAACTTAAATATTCATTGTAATCCACAGTAACTGATCCTAACTGAAGGAAAGATGCACATATTCACAACACAAGCTCTCTCAGAAGATCTGTGATCATAAATTCTCTCAGGATTTATTCCAATAATTTTGCTAGATGAAACTTTTAATAAAAATAAGCTTGCAGCCACATGGAACTTGAGCTGTGATTTTGTTAGATCTCAGCCTAAGTGAGATGATTTTACGTCAATACTGGGGTTATAGGAGCACTGCAGGTGCCATATGTATCCCACCCCTTTCTTATCATTCAAAAATCCCACAGTGTTTGAAAGAGTAGGAGTATTAACCTTGGTAGTTCTGGCAATATCCATTCCAGAGAGCTACAGCATTCTGCCTACCTCAGCTGTCCAAATGACAATTCAGAGGGAAGTTATTCCTCATCATTTCCTGACAAATATTGCATTACTGGCCAAGACTGTGGTGACCTATTCCCCTCCGCCACCCCTTATACACTCACACCCATACTCTCAGTGCCAGGGTTCTGGGTGGAGAAGAGATGATTTGGATGACTGCTCTGTTAAAGATGACTTGGTTTATAATCTGTTTTAGTTTCTTGATGATTTAAGACCATGCCTAAAAGTTTATTTTTTGTGTTACCCTAGTACCTAGAGAAATCAATTAAAATCAGAGCCCCTTTGCGTTAAGTGCTGAACATATACATAGGAAAAGACAGTCCTTGAGCCAAAGAGCTAATAATCTAAGTGGGCAAGACAAAGGAAGTATTATCACCATTTTACTGATGGAAAAGTGAGGCAGAGAGAGATTAAATGAATTGCCTAACAACACATAGGTAGTTTATGAGTCAGAAACTAAAGCCAGATCTCCCAAGTCAGAGGCCAGTGCCTTAATCGCAAGACCATCCTTCATCTCAGATACTCCTTCCTATCATTTTTTTTGTTCTGCTCTCCCATCCCCCTTAGAAATGAGAGATACCAGTTCTGGTTTTCCCCTGTTTTTCCTGGAGGACTTCTTGACGGTCTCAGATGTGTATTTAAACGGACAAAGATGAAATCTTAAGCAAAGGCATACTTTCTCCAAGTGATCAATAAACATTGAAGTTAAATAGGCTCTAACAAAACAAAAAAACAAAAACCCCACAGGAGTTTTAAACAGTAAGTAAAAATACCTTCCCTTTTACTGCTTATTTTTCAGCCCCTTCATCTAGAAGATCTAATAAAATTATTACTTCACCAATCACCACAGAGCCTTCAAGGGTAGATGAGACAAAAATTGCTAACTGTAAAAATCAAGGGGGAGGGAGAAGACACGAGGTGAGGGAAGCAGGGAGGAAGCAAACAAAAACCAAGCACTTTAAAACATGATGAAGTGGCAAAAAGTGCATGAGCCTTTCCCTGAATGCATACCCTTACAAGTTGCAATTAAATGTTCCTTACAACCTTATTTCATATATCTGGGAGATACCCTTATTGAATTTACAAGTCTCTAGTCTCTGTCACTATTTCCCACATCCACCACCAGTCACAAAGAGCAGCCGCCATTTCACAAAGCACCAGCCAGTTAAAGCATCTGACAACAAAACTATACACACAGCTCTGTGCTGTATGCAAAGTTGGTTCCATAAGACAGTTGTCTCCGGCCACTGGTATCTCCTACTTCTATGTCTGCTTACAATGCAGACACAGACCTTTCTCCACATTCCACCTGTCTCTGGTGAAGGGACCTTTTACCTTTCTGGAGCATGTTCCCTTCACTGCTGATAACGTGGATGGTGTATTAATATTTTTTTAAATCACCGTCCTAGTCCCTTCCTGCTTTCTAAAGCCTACAGTTTGGGATAGGTGTTTGCAAACAGAAAAGTTGCAAAAACATTTATGGAAAAGTAAGTGAAAACAAAGGGCAGGAACATGGTCGGATGATTCAAAGGGTTGCCAGGTGTCTTGTTTTCCACGGGGAGTCCCTTCATGATGAGTGGGTGTCTGACAGTGTCCGGTCCATACTGTGCTACTGACCGGACACCAGAAGTCCAGTTGCCTGAGTAACCATTCACAGCCAGCTTCAGTTCCACCACCAGGAGGGCGTGAAGAGCAGCTGCTCCTGGCACTGGAGGAGCTCAGGAACTGCTCAGCTCCAGAGGAGACAGGTACCGGTGCCCTGCACCCAGGAGAGAGGGATCCTGAAGCACGCAGCATCTGAAGAACCAGGCCTGTGGCTGGACTCACTGCCCGGGCCCCCTTCTCAGCCTCCTTTGTGCGCTGCCTCTGGGTCCTTCCCTCGAACATCCTGCTCCCAATCACTCCCCCTATGCCAGGAGGACAGCTCTCCCTCCCCCTCGACCTGCCCCAGTCACCCCACCCCCAGAGCACCGCTCTCCCTCCTCCCATTCTGCTGCAGTCACCCCTTCACTCCTAGAGCCCTGCTCTGTTGGCAAGGGTCGGGAGGTGGAGAGAGCAAGGAGCAGGGGGCAGGGCCTTAGGGGGGGAAGAAGTGGAGCAGGAGACGGAGGACGGTCCAGCGCTCAGTGGTCAGTTTTCACAGAATTAAAAAGTCGGCCACCATGCAAATGAATCATGATTCAGATTTAATTAACAATGTTTTTTCCATGATCTGACCAGCTCTAGTGAACAGACAGGTTTCCCCTTTAGTAGAAATCTGTAAGCCGCTTTACACTTCATCTGTATGAAAGATGCTAAATAAAAAGTATTACAATTATTTAATTATAATGGCTTGAATTTACTAAGTTCTGGGTATATTAAATATCCATTTTTAGGGCATTTGAAAAAGTAGGGGGGGTGTTTTTTGTTGTTTTATTTTTTGCTAGCGCCAGGCAGTAAACTGTTTTCCCGTCCCAGGAAAAAATGTTCAAGATTACAAACGGTTTTCCCACCCTGAATGGGGTTGAAAAGTCAAATCAGCAACTCAACTTCTGCAAACCAAAAACCCAAACAAAAACTTGGTTCACGTCACTCAGCTGCTTTTGTTTGATTTTTCTTTTCCTTTTTTTTTGTAATAATTAGAAGTTGTTGCAAACGTAAAACAGAACTTTTCATTTTGAAATCATCAAAACAGAACACTGCCATTTTCAAAACTGGAAATTCGTTAACATTGCAGGAAGTTTCAGTTTTGTTCAATCAGCATTTTTTGACAAACAATTAATCAAAAGATTCTCAACCAGCTCTACTGCTTACATCATTAAAGGTTTATTTTGGCCATTTTCATGTTATACTTAGATATACTTCCCCCCAAATACACCATAAGAACTATTTTGTCCTTCTTAAATGTTTTCTAACCTAAAAAAGACAAGAAAATCATTTGTCAACTCGAAACAAAGTTTAATACTTATACTCCTATTCATACGCACATATTTATATAATAAACTCATGAAAATATACCATCCCAGGCACTAAGTTTACTTACATAGCCTCAAATCACAATGACCAACAAGAAGAAAGTAAATTATATTGGACTATTTCACCAGTGTAATTTACCCACTCAGGGCAAGTAGGATTTTGCAGGGTGTGTATATTTTATACACAAAGACTTGAAGACCAAATCCAGCAAGGTGCCAAGTGCTTTCCACTCTGAAAGATGACTAGGGATGAAGATGCTAGGCACTTTATAGGATTGGTCCATTCCAGAGAAGCAGAGACCTAGTTATATCAGTCCAAATATCTATTTTTCCTCCTCTGATTTGCAGTTTTTGGTACCAGGCTAAGGCAAATGATTTCAAAAGCCACACCTAGAAGAAATTCCATCTCTTTTTTCTTTCCTTTCTTTCTTTTTTCTTTTTTTAAATGAGTTTGATTATTGGATGCAGATAAATCACGTCAAAGAACATTTCTAATGTGACTCAAGCCTTTGGTTAGAATATAAAAGGTAGGAATGTCAGGCACATGGATACACTCTCTAGAGTGGTGTTCTCTTGGGGATCCCTGTTAGTTACACCATGTCAGCCTCCTGCGCTTTTCATTATCGACAGGCAGCATGCTAACATGACAGCAGACACAGGTTCTTATTTAGCTTTGCAACGGTTTTCAGCAACTCAGAAAACCAGCTATCTTGCTACAACAGAACTAAAAAGGATACTGAAAACCAGAAACATTTGTTTCAAGTGAAATGTCTCCACCTCATGCCCCCAGATTTTTTTTTTTTAATTAAAAAGGGAAAACCCCTAGTTCCTCAAAACATCATTAAAGCTTGAATCATTTAACCTGCGAGACCCAAGCCTGAAAAATGGGTGCCGTTTCTTAAAAACATACAGTAAGTGCATTAAATTATTGATAGCCATTAAACAGGAAAAAAATTAAACAGCTCTCAGCTTTTATCAATCATTAATGCAGTTTCCACTTGAGCATCTCACTGGGTAGCTATCACATAGCACAATGCAAAGACTACAAATCCTGAAGGCATGAATTCGTTTTCTGTTGGGAGGGGCTGAAGAAGATAGGGAAAAGGGAGATTTTTGTCTTTAGCAATTAAAATGGTAGCGATACAGGGACTGGATGATTTCATGGAGTGGTAACAGGCTATCTACCTCCTCTTCTTTAAGGGTCCAAGGCATAAGGTGGCAGGCACCGTCCACTCATTGATCTCAGTAGGAGCTGAAGGCACTCGATACCATCCAGGAAGCATTCCGCAATTTAGAGGATTGGGCCCTTTGCTCCCTAATTCAAATATAATCTATTTCAGTTGCAACCAGGAGTGAAATCCTGACTCCAACGACTTCAAGATTTCACCATATTCGGATAGCTAACTGGCAGCCAACGTAAAATGGGTTGTCTACAACGCCACACTGCCGCCACCGCCACGAGCAACTGGTAGTTTCCGCACAAAAGCCGAGGGCTGATCTGCATGGAGACAGAGCTACTCTCTTTCCCATACGTGAGCCTTCAGTGGAAAAGACTGAGGCTACAGCTGGTCAGAAAAACCTTCATCCATCAGAGAATGCAGCCGTGTCTAGGCTAAACTGCTGTGTACAATTGTGTCAATTTCACCAACATTTCTGGAACAAAAGGCTTCAATTTTTGTTTGGAAAATGACTATTACTAAAAAATCAACCCAAAATAAACTTTTTTCCAGAATTTTCTTCTCAAGAATTTTTAAGTTTTCAGGTTTGATTCCTAATCAGAACAAAGACAAATATCTAAACCCTTTGTGAAATGCAATTTCCATCTTTTGTACAGCTCTAGTTGTGATATACTGGCCAGGCAGTGATACAAAACCTGTAATGCATGGTGTGCGTAAAAAGGAAGACTTCAGCATTCCACCAGCACTAAATCCACTGAAGTAGTTTCTTTTAAATTCAGTAAATTAAAGCAATTAAGAACCATACAGGCTTGATCCTCTGATGTGCATTATTATTTGTGAGCCTCTGGATCCCATTAACCAGAACCCAAGTAGAAATTACTGCCAGGAAAGATTCTTGATGATCAGAATACTGCATTGTACATGTTGGCATAAAAATTGAAGTATAATATTTCTCTCCATGAAAAAAAGATAAATTTAGATGTTACAATAGAACTGTACTTACACACACACACACACACACACACACACACACACACACACACACACACATCTATTTGCTCCCAAACCTAAATTCAAGAAGGCAGAGTCAAGCAATAAAATGGTGCCAAATGTTGATATCCCACTAGCCAGGAAAAGCGGCTGTCATAACATACTTCTCCAAAAAAACTACAAAAACAGACTTCAAAGAGAAACTGCTGAGTTAGAAATTATCTGCAAACTTGACACATTCAAACTGGGTTTAAACAGGGATTTGGAATGGCTCTCTCATTACAAGAAGTAAATTGCTTTGATCACCCAGTCTCACCTCCTACTCAATGGTTGTAATTAGGACTCAAGTACCCGGCTTTTATCCACCTACCCCATTGTTCTCTATGCGTTTGTATATGTATATGATGCCTCCTAGATATGTTACCTATTTGTTGTATCATTTCTACCTACTGCATCTGAGGAAGTGAGCTGAGGCTCACGAAAGCTTATGCCTGCTGAAATTAAATTTGTTAGTCTTTAAAGTGCCACAGAACTCTCGTTGATTTTGTCATAAAACATTTTGTACAAAGTTTGTTTACAATCAAAAGCCGTCATTAAAAACAAAAAACAACAACCCACCAAATCACCCCCATCCCCCAAATCATCAGTGCAGGATTGCATCACATTTCTTTACAATTTTGCTTTCCAAACAGGCTCATAACTCATATGATGAGTCCCATGGAAAGTAAAACAATAATTTTGGTAAAATGAAAAGATATGACTATGTTGCATTAGCGATTTTATGTTGCACCTCACACGCATTTACAATCAATTTTGCTACAATATTTCATCCTCCTCAACAGCATGAACTTGCACACAGAGCCAGGCACCAGCACCTCAGAGAGCCGTGCTACCTAGCCTATCCTTCAGGCTGCAAGCAGTGGACTACAGTGGTAGCTAACTGCAAAGATAAGGAGGGTAAAAATCAGGGTTGGTCCAACAATATACTGTGCTTATAACAATCCCATGGCTGCATGCATGCCCACAACACTACTTAACCCACATGCTGAGCAATCAAGCTGAACAAGGGACATTATGGGTGGCTATATTCCTGCTACCCCAGCCCTTGCCTCCTAGACCTATGTGATGAAAGCAACAGGGCTTGCCTATCTAGACAGATATTCTTTGTCCTGTGCCACCTTTTCTTCTCATGAAGTCATTCGTTTAAAATGGACTGCCCGCCCCTGAAGTTACAGCACTATTGACACCTCCATGTCTATGTACTTCAGGTATGTGAATATAGACATTCTGTATTTCTCTTCTTTGAGTACAATACCTTTAATTTATTGGAAGCAGAAGAGCCAATTAATTAAGTCCCAGGAGTCTGGGGGGGGGGGGGGGAAGGGGGCGGAAGGGGAGGGACACCGACCTCATGTTCCTACCATGAGACAAAATGAAAGACAGCACAGTATTCCATATACCTTCTCATATATTACATATATTACCCATTACTTTGATCCGTAACGGGAGAGGGCTTTATGCTCCCATTAATTTGTAGCATTCTATATGTATTCTATATGTAACCCATCACAGCTCATCTGTATTTAAGCTTCACAGCCAATGCATGGTTCATCATTATTATATGAATGCATCTGATTCATTAGCTGCAAGAAGCTTATCCTATTTTTCTTCTCTCAATTTAATGTGCTTAAGTTTATCAGATTTGTTCTATTATATCTGTAATGTTACAATAAGAACCATACTTGATCACCATCTCCTCTGTTCGCTCTTACACTTTTGTCTTGTATATGGTTCTGTTTAGATGCCATTATCTATCGCTGGCATTAAATAAAAAGAGAAAGATTTAAGTGCCTTAAAAACTGCTTTAATATTTCAACATGAATCCAAGGAAGAGAGACTGATCTCCAAAGCTACGCTATGGGGAAGCCTACAGACCTCTGCCACTTTATCTACAGGAGACGGTGCATTTAGGATACGGTAATGCTGGGTAGAGCTGGTCAAAAGTTTTCCATCGTAATTTAGGTTTCCCCACAGGAAAAGTTTCCATTTTCCATCCCGAAAATCAAAACATTTTGTTTTGGGTTAGCGCAACACTGACTGTATCTGCTTGAGCTGCCATGGTGCCTCATGGGACCTATAGTTTGGGTACCTGCATTTTTCTCTATGAGCGGGGTTCCTCTAAAGGAAAACAGTCACATGAGGCATTCAAACTGCATGAGGCATCTATCAGGCACTGTGGCAGCTCAGTGGATGAAGAACGGATGAATGTCGAACCAAAGTGAAATAAAGTTTCTTGAGCTGAGAACGTTGACACATTCTATTTCAATCGAAAACAGTCTAAATTAAATGTTTAAACATTTCCTAATATGTATTTTTCAGAACTTTCCATTCCACAAAAGAAAATGATACTTTGAACTTTCACCCCAATTCAGGTCAAAATCACATTTGGAAATATCCATATCTTGTACTGCAGAAATTCCAGTTTTCAACCAGCTATAGTGAGAAGTTGAAATAGATTATACCACTGTAGCCCACACTCCCTCTTTCACAGAATACACATTCAAAGAGACCACAGCTCCTCCATTCTGCAGCACAGTGCTGGAGCCCCAACAACTCTAGGATTGTCTGGAATTTCTATTTCTAGGCTACATTTCAGATTTCCCCTGATATTCCTCAAAGCAGCTCTCCTGGAGGGGAGATATAGTCAAAGGCCACAAAATATTCTCAGTTCACCAAGAAAAAACATAATATGAAAATGATCTGCAGCATCTATAGCTACCTCTGCTAGGAAAAATGAGAAGGGAGCTCTGTGAACCAATAAATCAAGGCTATCAAGTCCTCATGCTTTAGGGTTCAAGCAGATCAGAAAGAATTCATCCCGTTTCACTATAATGTTGAACAGTTAGTTGCACTATCGTGAGTCTAAGTATCTGGCATTGCCATCTTTCAGGGACAGTGTACCCATCTACCTTTGGTCTTCTCTCATACCAATGCTTTTTAATAATTGTTGGTTTTCCAGAAACTGATCCTTTGACAGGAAAGTTTTAGAATAATGAGGCCACTAATTTGAGCAACCAATTGCCAACCCATTGCTAACATGAAACTTAGAGTAAGGTGTCCATTTCATAAATGATTTGTTGATAAATAAATCTGGTCTCAACACCTAGGGGAAGTTACAAGCATAACAGAGACTACATTTAATTATCTGTAAACAAAGATCATCCTGCAACATCATCCCCATTAGCAAGGACTTGTAATGGCATTGTCATTTCATACCATGGCATGTGGAACAGAGAAGAGCTGTTTCAAGTCCATGGGTCAGTTCTGATTTTGCAGAATCATAATCAGGGCAATTCTGCTCCAGGTCCTATTTTACCTGTCTCTCTGAAAGTCACAATGCGGTCCTGGCAAAGAGAGAAGGGGATCCTGCCAAAGGGTTCAGTTGCATTTCTTTGCAATACACAGGGAAATTAATGTCAATCAGCTCTCTCAATTTTCTAATCATTTCAAGAGTCTGGAGATGTTAAAAATGTGGTGACCTTGAAAGCTGAGGGGGATACACCATAGCCTGCTTATTATCCTAAGTGTGTTAAAACAGATTACCACCTTCAGAGAAAGTACTACGACTAATAATACTTCACTTATATACCTTCCCCCCGCCACACACAACTTTTGACTTTAGGGTACATCCTTTCTACATTACACAGGTATTTGAAGAGCTCAGTGTGTTAAAATACTTTGTTCTTTTCTGTAACAAAGACCTGCACATTTAACTAATAGTCATGTGTTCCTTGCATCCTCAACATTTCTATGACATATTACTGGCCCTTTTCCTAATATTAGGATCCCTTTCTGATACCAGCATCACTTTCTGCCGAAGAGCAGCAATTGGCCGAGGCCTTGCTGGTTGGCTTCCCAATGGAAGAGAAATTATCGATTCAGAGTCTGGGTATATTCTTAACGTAACATTTTATTTTTACATCCGCATCAGTCCTAGACCAGAGGCAGTCACTAATAGCATGCAGGTAATCTCTTCCACGATCAATGCCTGGTTGCCAAAGTTATGTAGCTTAGTCTCAAGAATGGACTCTAATTAGAGACCAGGCAGAGAGCAAACTCTCTTGCTGCTTGCACGGGTCCTTCTCCAATGACTACTGCCTCTACACAGAAACTTGCATTATATAAAGCACCATCACCACTATGGCTTTTCTTCCCAGGGATGGGTGTGAGGGTGGATGGGTGTGTTTATGTTAAAATAAAAGACAAAAAACACCATACAGTGCCACCTGGTGATGCCTGCCATAACTCACTTTTGTGAATTCAAATATTTTCAATTTTTCTATATTTTCACATTATCCTATTTAAGCTAAAATCTTTTTTCTGCAATCACTGATTTTAAAATGAGGAAACAATTGGAGCAGGAATAAATTTCAAGGAAGGAATATTCAGATGAAATTTGGTAATTCTGGATTTGGATACATATTTGTAAATTTGAAAACTAAAGTCATTTAGCAAGTTGTACAACTTATGTTAGAGTGTCCCTTACAGTCTTAGAGATTGATGACAACCGACATTTGCATCAGAAATAAAACAGGTGGTGGTTTTCATTTTGTGAAATTTTATCCAAAAGAATCTTGCTGACCTCCATGTTCACTTATAATATTTATATTGGGAAATCACGGCTTTCCAAAAGCAACAGAGGAATAAAAAATATTTCTAGAACCTGAAATATAGAAAGAGTCCTAGAAACTTAAGTATTCTTTTCTTAAAAAGAATTATAACATTATTATTTGATAAATAATTGAATACAAATTAAATATGTGAGCACTGAAAGCAACAGAACTGGGGTTTCAATGAGATTAGCCCAGCTAGGGTTTCTCACAAATACTAGTGGAAAGGTTGTGGTGAAGAGAGGAAGTTCGGGACCAGAGGAGAAATAGCCAGCTCCCTGTAGATGAATAAAATCCAGAGGTAGGCTACATGCAACAAGCATTACAAAGCAAGGCCTGGTGCTATAAATAAAATAATGCAGCTTGATCCTGACTTCAGTGGCCCAGGTCCTCGCGTGCTTTGATTTGCAGGGCTGGGGCCCAACAGCCTGCTCCTGCTTCCCTTACCCATGGCTTAGTGCTAACTTTTTAGCATCAATGGGAATACTCATGCAAATATGAGCTGCAGGATTGTGCCCTTGGAGCTGAGCAAATCCAAAGACAAACCCATTAAGTTTCCCTGAAGTGTGCATGTTTTGGTTTCCAGCCAGCCACCACACCTTTTCTGTATTCACCTCTCCCCTACTACACCTTCCCATCGTTCCATTCCCCTGGTAGTAGCAACAATGGAGTGCTGTAGAGTAGACAGGGCTGTGTTTTTACTAACTAGTGTCATTTAGGCCTCCTCTGAGCACTGTTAGCTAACATGCTGTTAAACGGGCTTCCCCAGTGGTCACAGGAATCCCAGTGCACTCTGACATGGTAGTAACAGTTGGAAAGCTTTGCAGGGGAAAAGACTAGTGTAGATACAGAGTAAGATGTTCAAAAACACTAGAGACTTGAAAACCTAAATTATAAACCACGTAGGCATTTTTGAAAATTTCACCACTAGCCTGTATTACTCGTCTTTTTTTTAAAACTCGCCAGGATAAAGTGTTAGGACAAACTCTTTACCCTTCATTTAATCAACAATCACTGTATGCTAGAACTACCTTTTTTAAAAAAAGCATGAATTTTAACAGCCACTCTGAGGGCGTGGTATGTATGTAAAGCTTCAGAACACACGGTTCCACAACAATAGATTCGCAAAGAAAGAAAGAATTGGGTCCTAATCAAGTGGCCAATTCCTTCAGCAATCAATATCAATAAACAGGCTGGCATCTGGCAAGAGAAATCAAACAGTAGTTGAATCCTTCTTGTGACAGGGAGCAGCTCTCTGAGTATACCTTATCCTTCTCTACAGATACTTTGCTGCAATTTCAGAAAATTGATTTTACTTAGGACTGTTTAAAAAACAAAAAAAAACAAAAAACAAAACAGAATCCCAGCAGAACAAGTAACTATATTATGCCTATGGAAGGTATTTATTTCTTGCTCAGCACCTCAAATCTATATTTTTATGTTAAAACATACACAACTAATGGCATCTATTGCTAGCTGGCAATTTTGTTTCACAAATGAAACTTAGAGGTGACCACAGGGGGGTGGGAGGGAGGGGAGGAGAAATTACTGGAAATGTACTTTTTAAAAATATATATCTTACATTAGAAATACTAGGGATTTTAATCTTTTCCTCCATGGTTTTCCGGAGGAGTCAAAGATGTGGATGGGACAGCTTTGTCAGTTTATAAGAGAAGGAAAGGAAATCTTTGAAATTTTGAATCTTTAGAAAATACGGCTCCCCCCCCCCACCACGTTTGTAGGATGACTGAGTTAAACATGTGATTAAAAATACCCAAATAAACCCAAAAGTAAAAAAAAGTATCTCTTAAGTAAATAGATTTCATTTCCTTGGGATCATCCTGTGATATCGTAACCCTATGTGGCCCCACTGGGCCAAAGGATTTTCCAGGTTAGGCAATACTTAGTATTCTAATTTTTTTTAAGCAGGAAATTTAAAAGAATAAATAAATAAAGACTTGCAAGTTTTTCCATATGTAATTAACAATTGAAGAGAGGCACAAATCCATTTTCCCCCGTTCACAAGTCCCTTAGAAAACTGCCACAATTATTAAGTTATCCTTTTCATACCTAAACCATAATGACTGCATCACACTGGAAGAATCATAACTGTCTTATACAGCATTCTTTCCCTCCTATCCCTTCACCCTCAATCCAAGGAACACATTATTTCATGCGTACCACATACCATCATGTATGTAATTATTAGAGGACATGACCTTATTCTGGATAACAGGACTTTTTAGCTACTTGAGATCATATTACGTGGCCAAATGAAGTAAAAAGCACTAAACTTTGGGATTATTAAAAACAGCTAAAGAAAAAAAGGACAGTTTGGGTTTTATTAAACAAGTCAAAAGGATTTCAGCTGAGGCTCTAAACATGAGCGTTCAGCTTCTGTTCTTTACAATGCACCACCACTAATCTGACAGTACTCATAACATTCAATTCCATACCCAATTCTTCTTCAGCCATATGCAGTGCTAACCTCATTCGCACCATTCTCTCTACAGTGCTTGTTAAGCTGTAATACAAATAGTTACTAAAATGATGTGTCAAATCTCTGAACTATATATAATGACGTTTAAAATACAGCTACTGAACATATAACTTTATTCCCATGCACTCTCCATATATATACACTTGTTTATGTAGCGACTAAACATTTTAGAGGAGACTGAGTTACAGTTCTTCCACTAGGCAACAATGATTAAAACTTGAATATTTCATACTGGTGGATCACATCACCAGGCCTCTAGGGACTAGAGCAATTTGAATTGGCATAAACTAATGTTTCCCCTATCTGCTGCAGCATGTATAATGAGTTATGTTCCAGCCCTGCCAATCATCTCTCTGAACACAGACATCCTCTGCAGCTTGATAGCCTAACCCAGTGTTTCTCAACCTTTTTGATACCAGGGAGCGGCTTGCTGCCTTCCTGAACTGCACGTAAGCTGTGTCAGGGAGATCTCAGGGACCGACACCGGTCCATGGACCGGTCATTGAGATACACTGGCCTAACCCTCCTCTCACCAGTGCTGCGAAGGCTGTGCTTTCACAAACAGAAACTGCTGTCATCTCCAACTGAAGAGCATAAGGACTTTGAACCTTTCACCTGAGCTGCCGCTTGTGCACTTCCTCAAAGCTTTTCCAACTCCAGCTCTCCAACATGAGGACAGAGAGAAAGGAGCCTTAGCTGAAATCCCCTGCTTCCTTTCAGTTTTACCTTCTTAAATCACCGAATACAGTATTTAGACCAGTTAAGAACAGAGCAATTCCAATACATGTAACAAAGTTTAGGCAGGCTCCTTTAAAACGACCTGCCTACTAGTTTTTTCGTGGGAGAAGGCTCCACTGAACAAGCCTCTGGAAATGTAGCACTGATCTCAAAACACCAGTCTATTCCCCAGTTGAAATAGGCTTACCTCAACAGAAAGGGAGGAAGCAAGCTGCCTTGCACAGATTAGAGGGGTTGAGCAATAGGTAATGACTAGAGAGCTGTGTCAAACTGTGGTTACAGCAACTTTTTCTTTTTTTGGTGTGTGTGGGTTCACACACCGAAGTTTCGCTTTGAGTTTACTGTTTGAGTGAACCTGAATTTCAACCAAAAAACTAAGCTGAGAAAACCAGTTTGTTTTTGACACACAAACCTTTTCTTCTTTAGCGTCCACAGAGAAGGAGTTCTCCCGAAGGATTCAAGAACTTCCCGGCAAACCTAGGCCTAATTTCAGGTTAATAACCAAACCATCTGAGTTTGGGTTGTATTGGAGTTTCATCCCCAAAAGATGCATATGGCTGAGTATTTAGACTAACTAGAAGGAACAGATGTTAAGTCAGACACCGCGCCAAGTGAGTCCATTCCTTTTTCCCCACTCCCAAAATATGAGGCCTTGCCTGTGAGGCCTTGCCAGCCCAGGGAAAACATCTTGCAGAATCAGACCAGATCTCTTGCATCACACAGTTAACCAGCAGTCACAACACATCTTGTTTCTATACGGGCTAAAGCACCAGAGACAGCCACTGCAAAGTATTTACATTTGACTTTTCCTGCAACTCTCCTACAGTTCCTCAGCCACTACTGTTAATATAGACAGGGCATTTTTACCACTTTGCCATTTAACCCTGTTCAAAGATATTGTAAGCAACGCTGTGTTAAAAATTCTGGCCCCCACTTCAGCCCTGGCTAATGTTTTCTCCATTAATACCATCAGTGGAACTACACTGACAGGAGACTTTAAAAAAAAAGGAAGAGAGTCTTTGCAGAGATCTAGAAAAGCAGTGATGATGAGGTAGAACGCAAACATGCAGGCATATAATATAGACAAGGCACTTACCAGCATGGCATTGTTTGGCGTGTAGGAATTCCATTAAGCAGTCTCTTCAGACCCAATTCAGCAGCTATTAAAAGTCCATTGACTTCAATAAGAGCTGGATCAGGCCCTGAAAACTCCAAGTTCAGTATGTAAACTACCAGGAGTTTTATTTTTATTAAATCTACACAAAAACAAAAGGGTACCTGCAGTTAAAACCAGCAGAAAACACCTAGCAAGAGAATTAGCAGCCTTGCTCTTTTACATCAACTCCCAGGACCACAAATGCAAACTGCTGTCCATTTTACGCCACTGATTCCAATGCCCCCATTCCTCTCCTCAGCCTCTCCATTGCTCCTATTCCACCAGAGCAATGTAAGAGGAAGAATTTGGGGCCTCCCAAATGACTTTCCCAGGATGCTTAGCTCCACAAATGAATTTTTTTGTATTTCCTTCATTACTAGACCACTTTTGAGCCCATGTTTAGATCATGTTTTAAACAGATTATTCTCCTCTTTCATCTTTTCGGGGGGGGGGGGGGGGGGGGGGAAGGAGAGAGACGACGAAGACGACACATCTTGGAGGGCTCTAGAAACCTAAATATAAGAAAAAATCCTCAATGGAGCATGTAACCCAAGTCCTGCGCATACACTTTTTTCCTTTTCCCAAATGGTCGTCTTTGAGTGTGTTTATAGCAGCACACTGGATGAAAAGAGTAAGAGGCGCTATTCCAAAACATGTTTACCAGCTCTGCTCATCCATTAACAATACCAGATCAAGCTGCAGGCATCCCTAACACAGATTATTATGTAAATTACAGACATCTCAACTGAGATCAGGGCCTCCCTGGGCTGGGCACTATAAAAATCACAGTGTATAAAAAGTTTGGTTTTTTAATTTCAAAACCAGATTTTTTGCCCATGTTCCTAGTTCCATTGTTTCTATTTTAGAGTATTAAATAGCTAAAGTGCAGGTTTTGTTCTTGTTTCTTTAATCAATCCTCATTAGCAGAATTTCAAATTTTACATCAGTTTCTACTAAGAAGTTTCCCTCTCAACTTGTTCATCTATGCTGAAAAGAGCAGTGTAATGCCTCATTAGCATCCTTACTGCAAGAAGATCATCAACCCTAAACTCGTAAGACTATATTTGCAACCCACACCACCTTTCAATATATTGAACTTCCACATGTCAAGAAAGCTGAAATGTTACAACCAGGCTAAACTCTTCCATCAGGGTTTCCATCTTGAGTTCAATGGGATTGGTGCTCAAATCCCACCCAAAGGAGTCTAATTTCAGGCTCCTTTTTTAGAAAATTTGGGCCTGCGTACAAAGAAGTGCACAATAACTTTGCACGTTTATGGAAAGCCTAAATAGCTTTTCACTGTTCATGCTAAAGCAGTTCTGTTTTGGAGTGACAAAGATTGTATGTCACTGAGATTTTAATGAAAACACCGTTTTAGCCTCTGATGCTGCTTAATACTTACACACATGCTTAACTTTGCTAACAAGGATTGCCTTGTTGACTTCAATGGGACTACACGTGTGATTAAATTTATACACCAGCTTAAGGGTGAAATCCTTTCCCTGTAGACATTTATTTCAAGTGTTTAGAGGATCAGAGCAATAATTTTAGTATTTTCTTGTCCCTATTGCAATTCTGTAAAACTCAAGTAAGATGTCCCAAAAGTAATGGCATCTTTAAAAAGTTCTTTAAAAAGAACCCTAACTTTTATATTTTTATTAATTGTAACTGTTCATCTAAAGGGGCAATAGCACAAATTAGTTTAACATAGCCTCACCCCAATTTAAACCTTTTTTTTTTAATTAAGATTTATATCATGGTTTAAATGGCCTTCATTCAATTTGCTCTACCCTGGCACAAACATATGAAGACACAAGACAGTCAATGCCTTGATGAGTTTTCAATTTAAACAGACCACGGGTGGGAAAACTGAGACCCAGAGCGGTAACAGTGACTGGCAATGGTCACACAGGAAGTCAGTGGCAGAGTCAGGAACAGAATACTGATTCTGGACTACTATCCACTAACTAAGCCAGGCTGCCTCCCTTCTTCTAACATTGTATCCACCGATGTTCTCATCATTAGTAAATCACACACGTGAACGAGCTCTGTAAGCATTCCCAAGTCAGAGGAAACAAGGTTATGGGTTTTGCCCATATACTTATTGAATTATATTACTTCATATTTTCCACAGGTGTTTTTGAACCCCAGTATAGTATTCTGTCAGTCTCATTCTACAGGAGTTTACAGTAATTTTGTGGAGCCCTGCTACATTTCTGCAGTGCCAGTGCAGAGGGTAAAATAGGTATGGACTTAATTTTTGCCTTCAACAACAGAAGTTTCTGGGGCCTGATCCAAAGTCAGTTAGTATAAATGGAAAGACTCTGATTGCCTTCTGCGGGCATTGGATCAGGACAGTCAAGTACTCTTCCTCTGGCCTTGAAAAGCACTACACTATTAGCCCTTTCTTTCAAGTCCATCAAAAGATCTTTTTGTTGTCCAAACATTCTATTGCATTTTAAAAGACTCTGAAACCATATAAATAAGAATTACGTGTACCTAACTTTTTTTGGGTAGGGTCAACGTCTCTCCTCTGTATAGCACTGAACATTCTCCCATCCACGCTCAGCTGATATTATGCTAAACTCTCCAACTAACACTTGCACCATTAAATCAGTATCTACACAAAAAACTATCAGCACTGATGGTTTTCTTGGAATACGGTGTGTGAAATATGGAAGAGGGGGAGAATCTATTCTAATACAAATATAATAAACCATGATTTAACAGAAGGAAATTCCATATAGAGGTCCTGATAGAAAAAATACTGCAGATTTGCTACTTTGCTGTTGTGGTTTGCCAAGTCACCCCAGAGCCCATTAGTGGAGTTGTTCTGCATACAGCCAAGGGATTGACTGCTCAGAAGGAATGACAAAAATGAGCTGGTTTTACTCTGTGCGCACACCTTTTCCTTTTTTTTGCGTGGGGAGGTGGGTTGGGGGATGGAGGGAAGACACCAAAATGTCTTCAGTCATTTTCAAAAGCCCTTCCCCCGCTACAAATTACATTGCCTTGGAGGAAAGCAAAAAAAAAAAAAAAAAAAATCGCAATTCCTACAAAAAATTTTGCAAAAGATACTCACAATTTTTCAACCATCCTTAGTAGAAAAGTCAACCTAGGTTGATGTGGGTTACTTTAACTGGACATTCACTATTATGATTAAAGAGCTTGTTGGATAAAAGATGCTTAGATATTTGGTTATCATCATTTACACCATACTCAGACAAAAAACACATCTCTACCAAAAAAAGAAACCAAAAAACCAGCACCCCAGTCCAATTTTTTGAATATTAACATTTGAACGGCATGCCTGGTTTGTTAAATGTGACAGATTTTACTCAATTTAATAAAATGACAAGAAACGACATGTCATGGATAGAATAAAGATGCTCACTCTGCAATATGGAAATAACCTATTAAATAGAGAGATCTGATGATTACATTCCTGTATAATGTTTCTTTAAACACATGCTCACTGTTATAATGATATGATTATTGTACTATCTTGGATCTTTACATAGCAAGGATTTGTAAACCTATTAAAACTAACTAAATAAATAAATAAACAGGTAGAAAAGCTCGTTGGAGTATATTTTCAAAATAAGGTTTAAGTGAGGACTAATGCACATATGTTTCTATCTAGCCAAGATTTTAAGCAGGTGCTTAATTCCCAGCATATGAGTCATCCCCCGGAAGCCAAGAGGGCTATGCGGGTGATTCAAGTTAAGCACATGCTTACATGCTTTGCTTGAATGGAACTGTAACTCCTAACCATATCTTTAAAAGTTAGTCTCAGATCCTGCCACTGCATAGGGGGGAAGGGAAGGAAAGCCACCCACAAAGGGACCAGGCAATTCCACAGTGTTCCATTTATCGACTTTTCACCAGATGGTATCATCAGAATAGTGGAGAAGAGAAGTTTGCTTCCCAGATTACAATAAACTCAAAAAAACCCCAAATTGCCATTTATCAGTAGAATCAGTAGTCACCATTTCAAACCACCACCATTTTATATGAAACTAAAGCCCTCTTTAAGTAACAAACAAACAAGGGACATAAATTAACTTTAATACGCTCATTTAGTTAACAGCTTGAACTTTATTACAAACATTTCTGCTGCGTTCGCCAAGTAGCCACGACTGTGCCATGACAGGTAATCTGCAGCTGTCTACATCTCTGCTGAAATGCAGCATGAAACCAAGTGCCCAAATCTTAGTGCTGCATTTGGCTACGCTAACAAAATTAATGGTCTTGTTTCCCTCCTCTTCTCCCATTCATGCTTTGAGGCAAAACTGTTCCAAGTACAAAACAAAAGAAATCATCATTTATTTTTAATAAGATGTAGATGTAGTGCAGATAAGAAGAAAATAAAGCTTTCACATGCAGAATCTTCCAATGCTGGCAGTTTTAAGAGATGCAAAGTAAATTTGGAAGGGGCTGCCAATTATGTGTTAAGCCCCTAGACCTTTCTTAAGGGCAATCACAGAAATACCTGAAGCAAAAATTACCGTTAATGGGCCCACTGAAACACAGAATAGCTATTTTTACGATGCTATTTAAAAAAGCCTCCCACAGGGCATCTTTAACAATCATCAGGCTCTGTATTATCAGTAATTGATGAACTGCATGAAGATATTTAATGTTTAACCAACCCACTGAACGTTAAACACAACTGTGTCAATAAACACAATCCTGATGTCCAGAGCAGGGGAGATTCCCCAAGCTGTAGAGGGACAGGATAAGTCTCTCCAGCACATCTCACACCCGAAAGTGTGGCTGAATGACGTGTCCAAAATGAGATCTCTGTCCTTCCTCCCATTCGACTGCCAACCTCACATAAGCCAACATGGAGGAAAGCAACGGCAGCAAGTCAAATGAATTCAGCAGTCCATCCCTACTGAGCGCACCCTGTCAGCTTGTGCGCTTTTCTCAACAGGGATGGAGTGAAGCACATGTTCAAATGCTTTGCTCAACTGGGGCCCTTAAGCAGCTCCACTAGCTCTAACCAACCATTGAAGAAGCACACAGTGGCTGGGTCAATGGCCACAGAGGATGGAGGAATGTGCATGCAGCCCTTACTCTGCGATCCCAAGTAAATTTCAGATCTCCAACCTTTGGCTCTTCACCCAGGGAAGTGAAATGTACCAATTGGCTCCCAAGGGTTTAAAAGGGAAGTATTTCCATCCTTATGGAATCTTCCCTGTTTTTTTCGTATCCAGGAGGATACTGGTTCTAAGGATTATCAGCTCAAGACAACAGTCTACCTTGTAAAAAAATAAACCATGTTAAGCCAGCAATCCAAGAGATGCATTTCTTGAATAAAAACAAACCTAAAGCAACCAACTGACCCAAGTCACTGTGTTATAGTTGGGGAAAATCAAGTAAGGTTTCACAGGTCCAACATCAAAATTAAACTCATGAAACAAAGTGGAAGCAATGCTGGACTACTGCTGGATGTTAAACAGATTCTATCTTCTGTATGCTTATAACAGAAATGCAACCAACTGAAAACTCATTCCACATATTACCCTTTGTTTACTGAAGGGCACACACTACTGCACTAGTTGGAAGGCACACCCAAAAGGTGCTCTGGTGATCAACACACATGAAGCAAATGAGATGCCAGCGCTATTCCTGCTCTTTGTCAAGTATGATCATTTAGTGACCGAACAGTAAAGAAAACCCAACACTATCTTCTGAGAGGTTTTTTTTTTTTAAATCTGAAAAAATTAAGGCATACATAAAGCAAAACTAAGTCTCATCTTCCTTTCTCTTTCTGTTTTTTTTCTACTGGAGAAGTTTGGTTTTTAAGCAGCTCAGCTTCTTTACTTGTTACCAGTCCTTTTGTCTTCCCATATCAAGCAGATATGAAATCGGATGTAATTCAAAGCTAATTCAGTCTCTAATTAATTTGGGATCTTAATGGCCCTGATCCTACACGTTAACTCTAATTTTTATCATGTTAAATACTTCACGAGTGTGCCAAATTCTTGCTAATCTGGATCAGTTCTTTTCAGGAGTTTTTAATAAGAGAAAAAAAGAGGATGCCCAAAAAAAAAAAAAAAAAAAAAAAAAGTTAAACAGATTCCCTCATGACAACGCTCCCAAGAGCAAATAGATAAAATAAGTGGTTTCATTTATTTAAGGGATAGAATGTATTTGTCTTCTGGAAAGAAAGTTGGATTAATTTTCCAGATTACCATACTAGGCCCTATGGAACTCTAGCTCTATGTCCACTTTTTAACACCCCCCCCCCCCCAGTAAAAAAAATACATTATTAAATACATTATTAAATGGTGACTATTACAAGTGGGTGGCTCATTTTAGATACTACATTTGAGAAAGGCAGACATAAAAAACACAGTTATTTTTAAACCGGAAGGTTTTTTAATGGAGCCAATTTATAAGAAGAGTAACTGAGGGCAGAATTCTGCAGATGAAATGAGATATAGCAGATACATGAGTGAATCGGATAAAGGCTTAGCAGCATGAGTTTGGGTTTGATGCATCCTTCACAAATAAGAAAGCTGCAAGAATTATGCAGGCCATGCCAAACTCCTGCCAATAAAACCTATAAACCACAGCAATCTGCACTCCCTATATCAAATTCTGCCCTCAGTTATCCCACTGTAAATTAGCTCCAGATTTATACCAACATAACTGAGGGCAATATTTGGAGATTACACACACACACACACACACACACACACACACACGTTCTCAACAGATTAGTGTTGTCTCCATAGAGCAGTGGGTCCATGTAACAGCAAAGTTGGGGAAGTTTACGTCCTGGATCTGACAAGGAGAAGCCAGTTTAATGGCCAATTCTTCACCAACACCATTACAATATCACCACATAGTTTGGCATGATCTTCATGAAAGAGGACCGACGTTTAAAAATATACATGCCAGAACTGAGACACACTGTCAGAGAGAGATGTTACAGTGAAACTTGCCCAGCATCTGCCCCTCACTAGACCTGGCTCAAACTAATGCTATTAGTTTCCCATTTTTGTCAAGATGACAATCACAAGTGGGTGGAAGCTGGACTCAGAGATTAGAACACAGGGCCAAGAATCAGTCAGTACTTCTGGGTTCTATTTACAGCTCTACCACCCACTCACCGTTAGCAATTTGTATAAAACCTCTACTTCAGTGGAGGAGTGAGACTTTACTGACTAAATCAGTGTAGCTCCATTGAAGTTATGGAGCTACACGGATTTATACCACCACACCTTTATAAACTGGAGGATTGGGCCAAAAGAAATCTAATGAGGTTCAACAAGGACAAGTGCAGAGTCCTCCACTTAGGAAGGAAGAATCCTATGCACAGCTATAGACTGGGGACCAACGAGCTGGGCAGCAGCTCTGCAGAAAAGGACCTGGGGGTAACAGTGGATAAAAAGCTGGATATGAGTCAGCAGTGTGCCCTGGTTGTCAAGAAGGCTAATGGAATATTGGGCTGCATTAGGAGGGGCATTGCCAGCAGGTCACGGGAAGTGATTATTCCTCTCTATTCGGCATTGGTGAGGCCGCATTTAGAATACTGTGTCCAGTTTTGGGCCCCCCACTACAAAAAAGATGTGGACAATTTGGAGAGAGTGCAGCGGAGGGCAACCAAAATGATTAGGGGGCTGGAGCACAGGACTTATGAGGAGAGGCTGAGGGAACTGGGCTTGTTTAGTCTGCAAAAGAGAAGAGTGAGGGGGGATTTGATAGCGGCTTTTAACTACCTGAAAGGGGGTTCCAGGGAGGATGGGGCTAGGCTGTTCTCGGTGGTGGCAGATGACAGAACAAGGAGCAACGGTCTCAAGTTGCAGGGGGGAGGTCTAGGTTGGACATTAGGAAAAAGTTTTTTACTAGGAGGGTGGTGAAGCATTGGAATGGGTTACCTAGGGAGGTGGTGGAATCTCCATCCTTACAGGTTTTTAAGCTGAGGCTTGACAAAGCCCTGGTTGGGATGATATAGCTGAGGTTAGTCCTGCTTTGAGCAGGGGGTTGGACTAGATGACCTCCTGAGGTCCCTTCCAACTCTAATATTCTATGATTCTATGATTCTAAGACCTAGCCCTACACATTTTTAGAAAAATGAACATAATGACATTCTGAATTTCTGTTAACAAAAATGTTAACTTGGTAACAAAACTGGGTTCTCCAGACCTCTATGAAAGGAGGAAGTGAAAATGGGTATATGTATTCATCTAAACTGAATTTGTTATTAGAAACAGGACTGTGTTTTCCTACATAGAACATTCACAACTGACTGTACATTTTTAAAGCGTGTCAGAGGAATATATTTTTCCTTATCTGAAACATATCACATCTAGAGAACGCAAATGACAGTTTGTGTTAAGTTTCTACAATAAACTAAGAGGGCTGTCAAGTTTGATGGCATATTAGTTTGTCACTTGTAACAGGCAAAGCTGTGTGAGAAGATTAGACAATGCTACATAATTTAATAATTTTATCATCTATTCTACCTGACATCACCAGCTATTCCTCATCACTCTTGCTGCCTATAGTAGCCGAAGTGCCAGATGCAGAACCTCCTTAGCCCTGACTAAAATGAATATGTTCTACACAACACACACACACACACAGACAGACACACATACAGTTGCCTATTATACAGAAAGCCCATTTAGCTTTACACACTGTCAGAATACAAGCTCTGTAATTTCTGGAAACCATCAAGTCTATCAGATCAGAGCAGCTCCTTTACACAGCCACTGTGGAACCAGCTCAACCCATGCAACTCTAATCACATTAAAAATATATAATGCGTACTATAACCCTCTAATCAAATTCACGGGAACAGAGCCTTAAATGTTGACCCTCTGCAGCAGATGGATACAGGGAGGAACCTATGGAATGAAAAGCATTTATTTGGCAGCAATTTGTTTCGAGATAGCCAGCTACCTGTGAGGTATCACTAGAGCCATGTCCATTCTATTACCCTGAACTAAGAAGAAATGTAAGTATCAACAAAAGAAGGATTAGGGTGGGACGGCAAGGACATCTGAAAAACAAGCAGCATATCAGCCAAGTCCCCTCACATGAAATTATCTGGTTCACTTTATCATTTTCTTTCTAAACACAGCTGCTAATTCTACAGCTCCAAGAAAAAGTAGGAACAGATGAGAGGTGAACTATATATATAAAAAGATACTTTGAACTAGCTGGAACCAGAATTAGAGTCTCTCCTTCTATGAAATCCAAAGTTTCCAGTCTGATGATGTCTCCTGGATCTCTGCTATGCCTCCAGTTTCAGGCTGCAGGAGGAGGAAATAACCAAATCTCCCGCTTTAAGTATTGTGCACTCACCATATAACCTGGGAAACAAACTATTTCATTTTTATTAGTCAACTATAGCTGCTCTCCTTATGGTCATAAAATACCTGAAAAAGGGGGTGAGAGGGTTAGATGTGTTTTTAATAGACCCACAGTCCTGTATTTTTTACACATTTGTAGAATTCTTGGGGTTGACCAGAACTCACGCTCACATGCCAGCAGCCTTTAGAAATTAGATCATCTACCCAAGACGCCATTTACAGAAGCAACAATCTGTCAGTGATCAGAGTTTCAATTCTGCTTTAAGCCACCTTTTGTGTTCAAACTTTTGCCAGCTGCTAAAAGCCACAAGGGTTCACCAGGGCTTGGATAAACCCCTACAGGACACCAGTGTGCAGAAGACACACTGGTAGATCTCCACCTACACTGAGGTGATCCCCCTAGACACCAGCAAGAATGGTTTTATGTCCACAATCTGCCAAAGGTGCAATGCAAAGCAGCTGCACCACAAGAAGAATCCAAGCTTACAGATGTTTAGAATAATTTTTTACTAGATCCCAATTTTCTAGAGAACAACATCATTATTAAATTCTATAGGACTTCAATAAATACCAATCAGACCCTCACGTGTGGGGGGGAGCAGTGATGAGGGGAGGGAATAAAACAGTTTTATAACTGAAGTTTTGTTCATACCTAGGCTCACTTGAGGCTTTAACAATTCCTTTCTGAGGAATTTGGGCATTTCCTGCCTTTATTATTATATCATCTGCTGTTTGATGTAAAGGTTTATTTCACCCCATCAGAGCATTTATCATCAGGGTAATCTTTTAGTAATGTTGTCTGTGAAGTTGGGCCCCGCGTTTGTCCTACACGCAATTCAGAGAGTGTGAAAGAATGTTTTCAAAATATCTGGGACTCCTCTTTTGAAGTTTTATCTCCAGCTAGGTTTAAAATTTTGACAGAGCTTCACCGTACAGAAACAAAACAACACCACTTTCCCCTCATCCTGTTAAGATTAGAAAAAATCACTAATTTCATGCTGTAAAGCAGAAGGGGAATGCCCTCCCTGACTTTAGTTTCAAAATGCAACAACAGACTTGCCTAAAAGCTACTTTTAGGTAGTTTTAACAGCAAACACTTTTAGGCCAGCCTTGGCTCAAAGCCACCCACAAGACACCGCCACAGCAACAAACAGTTATAAACTTGCCCCTCTGGTGGCAAGGATCCCGTTTTTGTTTATGGAGACCTCTTTTTGTTATTGGATAACAAGGGGGACCGCCAAAACACAGCTTTAATGAAAGTATAAATCAGAGCGACAGTCCCTCAGGGGAGCAAATCCACCTGGCTGTGTGTTCCTTACAGGCTGTAAATGGATACTCACCCCCTTATCAGTATTTGCTCTAAGCAAACTAGTTTATTTATTTTTCCTTAAAGTTACAGATATTTGCATCACTTTCCATCCATTTGATCTTTGCAATGTACCCATTTGATTTTTGAAGTCATTGCACAAGGAGTAGGAGGTCTAAAATGATTTATCTAAGATATGGATAATTTCTGATTTACCAGATGATTCAAACCTTGAACGGAAAGAAAAATATTGAGAGGCCAAATAAAGAAGAGCCAATCCATCATTTGGCTCTTGGGTGCCTCCAAGGTTGCTAATTAGGATACTAAATAACTGACTTGATGTTCCATATCACAGATCACAAGTTCCGCTTCCAATTTCCATCAAGTGTTATTACGGATAACAGATCTACCTGCTAACTAACTAACTAACTAACTGCTGCCAATTATAGCATTACATTCCTGATGCAATGCCCCTGGTATAGTCAAATAACATATTGAAAACACAAAGCTGGCTCTTCCTTTAAACAATATTCCCAACACTAAATATTAAAAAGGCACAGTTAGCATTTCAGCCACCAACAGAAACTGCAAGGAAGACCACAGATGTAGTGAGCACAAGAGACAGAACTGACAAAAATTGATAAAAACTTCATCACATGGCTGACACCCCATATATCAAAGCCCTAAATCTCATTCTCTGCTTGCCTCCAATTTCCATCAAAGCCTGCCAGCTGCACATTTATTGAGAAGTTTGTGATCTGACAGCCACTGTATTACCAACATTAATGATGCATCAGTCTCTAGAATTACTGGGGAAACAGTCCAATTGATTTTATTACTATTATACAGAGTTCCTCACATTTCATTTCAGGCAGCTTCCTACCACAATTTTTAGCAATAACTAAAAATGCAACACAGCTGACACACAACATACTGAGGCTAAATATGGTAAACATAGCTTTATTCCACCCCATTCTCTCTTCAGAAGAGCATGGAATCCTTGATACCCACTATGTTACCCATGATTTATTGGTCCATAACTGAATCACTTAGACACTGTGATATGACAAATGGCACACACTAATATTCATTCATTTGGCCAAGAAAGCCAAAAAATGGACCTATGATGTCTTCTTGTACCAAGGAAGCCAGTTTTTACCAAGTCCGATAAACCATTGCTATTGATTCTAGATAAAAATTCTGGAAAATGAAGATAACTGTTAAAATTGACCTGCCAAGATGGAAGAATTGCATTTGTCCCATTTTGCCTCTCTATATACTATAAAGAAGGCCTAAGAGATTTTCTTACTATTAGAAATTCAGGTCTTGTCTGCCTTTTCTCCATGGACAGCTCTATGCATTCATAGAGAACAAATAGCATGACAACACCACAAACACTAAGAAAGGGAAATGTGATGTGTTAAATCATTAAAAGCTATTTTTCTTCGTACCTATTTCATTTAAATTTTTTTTTAACAACAGTTGGAAAGCTAGATCTCTTTCTGAAAGTTCCAACACCTCTTCCCATTCAATTATGAGCTCTGAAATTTCCCATCCCAGTTCCCACTTCTCTGGTCCTAAGACAGGACTTGATATTCCACTTCTAATCCTTCTCAGATTTAAAAAAAAAAAAAAAGGTGCAAAAAAAGTGTATTCATGAGAAATACTTCATATCGCCTAAAAAAGCCAAAAAGGCACTAATAATTTTCCTCTCCCAGCCTGCAGCAATCCTTCAAGCTAGTTGTGATTTTCAATATTCGAAAGGCAAAAATCTCTCTAAATATTAACACTCTCCTTCCTTCCCCAGAGCTGAGAAATAGCTCTGTGTAGTTCAAAAGCTTGTACCTTCCACCAACAGAAGTTATCTTTTATTAGACAATTACCTCACCTATCTTGTCTCTTTTTAAATATATGTCATTAATATCAGTTTACAATAGTAAGGTACAATCTACAACACGACAGTAAAAAGTGTGCACACATTAAGTGGAAAAAACAAGACAAACAAAATGATACTTTTGCACTTTACTATACAGATGCCATTTATGTGACAAAAATAGGCTGGAAAACTATGACTGCATTGAGTGTCATTAAAAATTGAATCCGAGGAATCCATTCCACAAATGCCTTCAAACAAGCCATTGCAATTTTGTTAAGAATGATACCATTATTGGTTAGCTTAAGTTAGTGTATCTGGTTCCACAGAAACCCCTCCCAACTCTGCAGCAAGATCTCAAATTACAAGCATTACATATTGGAAACAGCAAACTCTTATTGGCTAACTGACTGAGAGGGAAGGAAGATGATTTCAGCTGTCTGTGGAACCACTGGCTGTATGCAAATTAACTCTAAGGAATGCTATTGTTTCTCTTAATTTAATATTTATGAATGGACTACAATGAGATATACATGCAATTAGATTGTTTCTTTATCGAAAAACGCACGCTGCAGAATATTTAGTCTCTATTTTCCCCTTCCACAAGGCTTCCCTCATCCTCTCCCTAGTCACACTGCCATGAAGGTGAACAGATTTGGGATGAAGGCTTGTCTCTGCTAAATTCTCCTCTCAAATCTGAGTGTACACTTTTCAGTAAGGGCAGCTGAATTGCTCCTTTACTGTTTACTCAGCTGCTATTAACGTATTTAGCAAACATTCCCCTAGATTCATACTACTCCTTCAAAATGTACAACCATATCCTTTAGCATTCACTTTAGGGATGGGTATAATGACGAAAAGTTTACTCCTTATAGATACGATGAAGATTCGTTGGCTGATGTTCACTGCTAACTGGAGGAAAAGTTTTCAAAAGGAAACTGAGTTTTCCTATTGCATGGGATTTTTATATCCTTGCATTCACTCCCCTTAAGCGGAGTAACTTAACATGCTAGGACTCCATAAAGAGTAAGCAGTCCCTACACAGGAATGAATGGGGAATATTTCATCTCTTTTCAGGAGAAAAAACCATAAGGAAGGACCAGAAAGCAGAATTTCCCAGTATTGTCTCCATGGTACTAGATATGCATTTGAGCTACCATATTTGGGTAAACCTAAATGAGGTTATTGGCCCATCATACATTTTTAAACCACTTAATATACAAATGTCTAAAAATATTCACAATAATTGTTTTGCAATACTTGTAACAGCCCAAGAACCTGCAACTCTAATGGATACATCACTGAATTGGGAACAGTTTCTATAATTGTTTAAAGGCAGACAGGCAACATGCATTTACGGTTTATTCTTGAATTACTGAGTACAGCTCTAGGCATTAAGAATGAAAGCCTGAAAAAACAAGTAACTTAGGCATTTCAGTTACAATCTGTTAAACACATTGGGCACAATGTGTTTAACAGGGCACATCTGAAGTTCAATCTTTCCTCAAATTCTATATTTAGTATCAAGAACCAAAATGACACACTTTGCTTATGCTATTTATTTGCACATGCTGCTGACCCTGTGTGGCTTTTAGATTTAGCTGTTTTCCAAAATGCAAACTGACTTATTCTATAGGTCAAACACTAGCATGTGCAAGCTGATAAAGATCACCCTAAACTGGGACTTTTATCTCCCCATACAGCTGGCATGGAGACAGTCATGGTAGCTAATGTTTTGGATTATTTAAAACCAAAAAACACTGCTTAAGTGTAAAGTCCTTAATATTCATGAAATCTCTTTTGCATCTGATTAGTTCCCCCTTCCGCCCCCCCATGCTTGATTTACTACATTTTTACCAGGTCCAAAAGGAAGCTATGTAATATACTTTTTATTATGCATTTGCCACACCTCACCATCTAGGGAAGTTTTATCCTACTGGAAGTTAGAAAATGGAAGTTTATTTGCCAGAGAAACTGACTGAACTGCAGTTATGGGCTTTGCTTTCAACTCAAGCCACCAAGTTCACTTATTATTAAAAGCAAGTTACACCAGGATAATCTGGTCTGATAAGTTATCATTACATTTTATAAAAATAATAGGCCTCCAGGGAAGGGACAGGAAGGATATATAAATGGAAAATGAGCCCTCAGAGACTTCATATACCAATAAAAGCCTTAGACCCACATCCTTAAAGTTATAAGTTCAAATGCTGTCATGACAACCATATGCAGATAATATGATGTCAAATAAATATCACATTAATGACATCTTATGTCAAAAAACTGACTTAACAGAACCAGCTCAATAACTCTAGACCCTGGTCTTTGAAAGATGCAAGACTGTGTTTATCTTGTGAGAGTAGGCTCACTGAATTCTGTTGAACTATTCATATCACTAATGTTAAACATCATGGTTAAAGCATTTGCAGAATTCATGTCCTAAGAGATATTTTCTCCCCTTTTAATTACTCTTTATAATTTAAACTTTAAAGGGACACTCAGTTGAAAGTACATTTTTGAATAAACTATTTTAACTAAGAGTGTTTTGGATTGTTAAATATGAAAGTTCTTTTAAAAATATGCCTTTTTGCACTTCTGTAAGTTCAGGCAACGGAAAAAAAGCAAGTCAGTTTCATATTGGTTTACATTGTTTCTTTACTTGTTTTTTAAAACAAAAAAACTTTCCACTGGAATTTTTAAAACTCCACAAAAGCATCAAGCCCTAAATTGGTAGAAATTTGTTATCAACAGGATGACTTACATGTGCTAATTGTGCATATGCGTAACCCTTAATTACCATTGCCTGAAAGAAACAAGCTTCAAAAGAAAAAGGTGAACACAGCCTGTCTTGTCTTTGGTTCTCAGGCACCACAGTTTTCATCAGGGATGGCAGTCAGTAGCACGTGTGATTTTTATTTATTTATTTTATTATTTATTTATTATTATTAAAAACCATTATGACCTCCAACCTATTTATACACATTCTATGAAATTGCTACTTTTCAGAAAGCCTAAAAAGTTAACAGAACACTGCGCAACTGTGTTCCATTTTTAACAATTTACATTCACCCTCAAGTCACACATTTGTTGTTATATTAACTTTTCCAACCACATGATGACAGAATTCACTAAAACGTCTCAAACTGGCCCCTGATAATCCCCTCAGATGGGAAGATGTTAGTGAAATGCTTGCTACACTGTATAGCACAAGGTAAGTCTCATTAGCTTCTATTAAAAATAGAACTGAACCATTAATAAAAGAAAAACCCATAATTATTATTCATTTGGGAGTAAGAAGCTTTTATTGTATACTGTCATGTGGGGGCTCTTTGAAGGGGAAGAGAATTAGCTAAAAACAGTTTAATATTTTGAACTCCTCAGTGGTAATAAATAAGGCCCAACAGTGTTGGCAAAGTTAACCACAATCCTGGGACCTGATCCAAGTCTCCCATGACAATAGGAAAAATATTAGAACTATAACATTCAAAATATTATTTAACTTTTAAAGTCTTAGCACAGTTCAAAGTCTCCTTTGTTCCAGCTTCGCCTTTGAAAATGTCAGTTACATTCCAAACTATTTCCTCCTAATCGTGTGCAATATTATCTGAAGAGTCTTAAGAACCACCATGCTGGTTCAGCCTAATGATCCATCTCGCCCAGAATCCTATCTTCCGATAGTGGCCAATGCCAGATGCTTCGGAGGGAATGAGCAGAACCGGGCAATTCATCAAGAGATCCATCCCCATCATTCAGGGTATGTCTACATTGCCGGCAGCACTGCTGGCAGTGCGGGATCGATTTTGCAGGTTTGATTGAGCGGCAGTGAAGACCGCTCAATTGAACCCAGAAGTCGATGCCGTTAATCCACCATGGCAAGAAACGTAGTGCTGCGCAGTGCAGTGGGGACGTCACGGTAAGTAGACGTTGGGAAGTCGACGGGAGATACGCAAGCCTGTTGACTGCCGCCAAAATCCACGGTAAGTGTAGACCAGACCTCAGTCCAAGCTTTTGGCAGTCAGAGGCTTAGGGACACCCAGAGCTTGGAGTTGTGTCCCTGTCCATCTTGCCTAATAGCCACTGAAGGACCTATCCTGCACAAACTTATCTCAGTTTTTTTTAAACCCAGTTGTACTTTTGGCCTTCACAATATTCCCTGGCAATGAGTTCTACATTGTGCATTGTGCGAAGAAGTACTTCCTTGTGTTTGTTTTAAACCGGCTGCCTGTTAATTTCATTGGGTGACCCCTAGTTCATAATGTTACGTGAAGGGGTAAATAACACTTCCTTATTCAATTTCTCCACACCATTCATGATTTTCTAGATCCCTATTATGCCCTCCCAATCATCTCTTTTCTAAACTGAAGTCCCACTGATTTTAATCTTTTCTCGTATGGAAGCTGTTCCATATACCTAATCATTTTGGTTGCCCTCCTCTGTATTTTTTTTTTCTCTAATTCTAATATAGCTTTTTCAAGACAGGGCGACCAGAGTCAGGATTTCTAATAAGAGCACTAGTAGGCACTCAACAGAACTGGGAGGAGGACAGGGAAGAGAAAGTGCTTAAAATGATTGCAGAATTCTTAAAAGCTGGTAAAAGGCTTAATCCTGTATAATGATTTACAAAGTGACAAGTAAAATAGATTTACTGTGACAGTTTGAAAGGAGACCAACATAAATAAAATTACCACTCACGTGGTCACAATCTCTCCACCACCCTTTTTACCATTAAAAGCATACACAAAAGGAAGTGCTCTACCAACCTATGTAATGATTCCCCTTTCCCTCCCTCCCCCACACACAATCCAGATCAACAGAAAGAGAGAAAAGAAAACCCAATAATGCATGAAAGCGGTATGAAGCAATTCCTTCTTAACCCAGGAGAGAGGAAAAAATCAAAATACTGAACTATTTGTTGATCACGAAAATGCTACATTCAAAAATTAAAAATATCTATATAGGATATTCCTAAATTGACTAATACTCATGCCCCACCCCCCAAAAATTTATACTTAATGGGCTTTGAAGTTCAATGTTTCATCCATTCAGTTTGAGGTGAACTTGAACTGCACTGTAATAGTTGTACTGCACAGAAGAGGCAAAACATAGCACACAGTATTCATAGATTAAGTGTCCTAAACGCTTTCCTGGCCAGTAAGTGTGATACAGCCACAACCCAGCTCAGATCCTCTGGCATTGTTTGCATTACTTTTACCACTGAATGTCAGCTAGTAATGATTCAATGCTTACATTAGGTACCCTGGACCAAAAATACATACAAGGGCTCCCACTGTATATTCCTGCCACTTTACTCCACAGAATACATCCAATGTCTTTCACCAAAACACAACAAAACCATAAAACTTTACCAACTTGTATAAATACAGGTCTCCTTCACACTGCACTTCTGATGTGCTAGTAACATTTCAGTTTCTTTGTCAAGGTTGTTGTCTCTCAAACTGTGTTTACACAAGTACCAAGGGGTGAGTTTTCTTCCACTGAAGCAAACTCATTCAGCTTCCAGCTGTGCAGCAAAAAGCATTTAAACACACTGGCTAGAGACCAGCTGCTCTTCCCTGCCTGCATTGAATTTCTGTCAGCTGCACTACGCTTCACAACCTACTGCACAATCTTAATCCACACACAGAGCAGATCACAGGCCCAGAAGGACCTGATCTTCAGCTACAGAGCAAGGGGATGCTGCAGCTTGGCGTTGCCATTTCTCCTTCCGTTAATCCCTCTGCCTTGCACAGATCACAAGGAATTGAATCTGCACTTAAGAGGCTCTCTCTCTCTCCCCCCACCATCCCTTTTCAGCCTCCTCCCCCATCCTTCACCCCCCCAGTGCCCTAGAGCTACAGCACATCACAGCCACCAGAACCTAGCTGATGCTAATCATGTTTCTATCAGCAGTCCCAGGCTCTCCCTCTCTTGGGGGACGGGGGCGAGGGGGAGGAGAGACACATACACACGCTCCAGCGCCTTTGCCAATTACATCAACCCTTCCAAACACTTGCTGAGGCTGCTAGTGCTAGTAACCCTCACCCCAGCAGACAATCCATTGCTCCAAAGCCCAGCCTAAAAACCACACTACCTTGCCTGGCGGTTCTCCCCCTATCCCTCTTTTCTGGTGGGACATCATCATGTAAAGAAAACCCCCCAGATCAATGCTCTCTCCTCGATGCACGTTCCTTTTATGCCACCTTCTTCAGTGGCCTCTCCATCAGGCATCTGTTTCACAGGTGCCAGAACTAAGGGTGCTCCTGCTCCCACTCCCCCTGGCTTGAAGTGGTTTCCGTCATCTACAGGGTTTACAGTTTGGTTCAACGGCTCTCAGCACCCCCCACTATACAAATTGTTCCAGCACCCCGGACATGCTGTTTCCTTTACCTGAATATAGTGAATCCACATGAATAATACCCTCTTCCCCTACAAACAGGTCGATAACTGCCAAGGGCATCTTGCTTGTAAAAGGAAAAAAAAGTGTTAACATTAAGATTCTAAAATACAGAATTTTTTTTTTAAAGCAGCTTGATGTTTACTTTACACAACCCTGGACTTACGTACACATTTGAAGTCATCTGATTCAACCACAAGACTGTAAAATTATTATTCATTAAGCAGGCTTTGGAAAAATTCAGTCTGATTTCACACTTGCAAGAAATACACATGGTTCTCTGCAGAATCCCTATTGTTTAAAATAGTCTCTAAATAGGAAGCACTGATTTAAATTGACGTTTGGAAACTTGTAATCAAGTCTGCCACCATTCATCCCCCCCCTCCCCGCCCGCCCCATCAGCTCTGTTGGAATACACAATGCTGCATCTTTACATGATATCTGACTGTACAGGATAAGCTTAAGTAAAGTGACAACACCCATGTTTATCCAACAGCCTCTTCCCCCCTCCCCCGCAAAGAGCACATATCTCCATCTGAGTCTTAACCACTGTTTGTTCACAGACTTGTAAAGTACATGCAGAAATGCCTAATGATAATCTGATCTGGCATCCAAGTGTTCTCCCATCACCCCCCTCCCTGGTGAGCAGTTGCCTTCTTAGCACACTGGTTGATGTTATAATTTGCTTGCCAATCCTCCAAGGAAGGAAGCAAAGTGGGGGAACTAAAATCAGTGTAGCATCATTAGCACACGGCTGCTGGACTTTCAGATTTTCATGTGCTGACAGCTCTTCTCAAAACAAATATTAATAGCACCTAAGAACTACCCGCAGAAGCAGTTAGGACACAAGCCTTTCCCTCAAACCAGGGACTAAAAAAAATCATGGCTATCAAAGCAGAGATCAATAAGGGATATGCTTAAACAGATAGTACAGATAAAAACAATGAACCCAATCCTGCAGACACTCAGGCACCTGAATATCCTTAGTTCTATTGATTGAAGAGTGATTATTCACAAACAGTTATTTTACTCTAGTACCCTGAGGCTCCAACTGAGATTGACACTCCATTGTGCTAGGTGCAGTACAAAAAAAATGTAGGGAGGCAATCCCTGCTCCAAATAGGCAAGTCAGACAGAGACTGGGACTGCTGTTTTCCTTTTTACAGATAGGACACCAAATTACAGAAAGTTTCAATAATTCACCCATGTCTGTAGTGCAGGTCAGAATTAGGGTGACCAGATGGCCCAATTTTATAGAGACAGTACCAATAGTCAGGGCTTTGTCATATACAAACTCCTATTACCCCCACCCCTGTCCCAATTTTTCACACTTGTTGTCTGGTCACCCTAGTCAGTATTGAATCCAGGCAATCTGAGTCCCAATTCAATGCCTTAACCCGAAAACTGTCTTTTCTCACTACATCCAGTAAAAACCTTTTATAGGACTGGGTCCAATGTTTCCAGAACAACAGTATATACATTTCTTTAACTGTGTTAATACGTAGGCCTCCAGTCCCGCAAGGTCTTAATGCAAGGTGCTGAACTTTACATTCTGAATAGCCCCATGTCCTATTGCAGGATCAGGGCCTGGTAAGATTAAAAGCTCAGCTATTTTAGAAATCTAAAATAGGTCCTGAATTTGCAAATACTTAATCAAGTGCTTAAATACACACGAGTAGTTCCATAGAGCTCAAGGGGACTATTCATGTGCTTAATGTTCACTGTGTAAAAGTGTATTTTTCAGGATAGAGGCTCTACTTTTTCTCATTTGGGATTGCTGTACCTTTTGCATCTCACTCAGTATGTACAACGCTTTAGGATGAGAGAGGTACAAAGATGAGTTTGGGGCACAAATACTTCTTGCAATGTCATGATCCCAAACAAAAGGGCACTATACTACTAGTGCTTGAGAAATGAAGAGTTAAGACAACCAGTGACCAGCCGAGTCTCATCCTCCCAACATGTGAAAAGTAAATTAGATCAGTAAATGTTTCAGTTTTAAAGGGACACTGTCAACTTGAAAATAATAGTTTCCAGATTTTTCCTCCACCTAATTTTAGCTATTACTTGCAACGACAGAAATAAAACAAAAAGAGATTAAGATTAGAGGAAAAAATATATCCTTTTTTAGTTGTATTACTACTTTGTGCATTTGACAGCACTGTGTAGAGTCAGTTTAACCATTTCCTCCTGTATAGACATTTCATATGTCAGATTCCTCTGTTGGTGTGGATCTTATACACACCAATAAGGGAAAGAAACACTTTTTTTTCCTAAAGAGGAAAGTATGACAATAAAGACAGGAAAATTGGTAGGGCACTCAGTAGTAAATGAAATATTAAAAATAATAATAATAATAATTAACTAGATTTCAGTTTGGTATCTCTTTAATACTCTAAAGGAGTTATTAGTGGCACAGACAAAGATTTTTTTATTATTAATAATTTTAATTGTGAGAGTGCCACGTTAAATGAACTTCCTACTTTGTGTTATAGTACAGTGAATCCTCAAAAGTAAGATGTAAGATGTAGTAATAATAATATATATTATAAAGATATAATAATACATAAGCTACATTATAATATACAATATTGTAATATATATTATAATATATAATATACATTATATATATTATAAAGATGTAATAATAATTACATATTTTAGTATCCATACACATTCCCTTCGATTCCCATCAAGCCAAATTTTCCTGACACTGTATTAACAGATCTGAGTAGTTGTTTGGCTGAAAAGAGCAGGAAAAAAGTTTTCATTTGAAAAGGGGTTCCGAGGACACATTCTGAGAGTTTAAAGATGAAGTCTTCCGCTTACATATATTAAACTATATGATTTGACTTAGTTCAATCTATATTTTTCAACAGATACATTTCTGAAAAGTTTTAATCCAATGCGTGTGTAAAGCATCATGTTATCTGTGAAAGTCTCCTTAAGGCGGATCCTTTTGAAATAGAAGGGTTTCAACGAGGAATTTCGTCCTGAGAAGAATTATTAAAGCCACCAACCATGAAAGGAAAAAATGACAAAATCTAGGCAGAAAGAAAATGGATGGTCTAAATTTTCAAAGGTGTTTTCAAGAGACTGTTTTTGGGTGTTCAATTTGACCTACCTTAAAAGGGACTGATTTTTCACACTGGATGTGCTAGATTTGGGGCCTCTTTTACACCACCTCATTTAATGCACCCAAAAAACTAATCCCCTTGGAAAATGTACAGAACTGGTCAGAAAAATGTTGTCCAAACCAAATTTTGATGGAAAAAGTTTGTTTTCCAACCAGCTGCAATTAGTATTAAAAAAAAAAAAAAAAAAAAAAAAAAACGCAAGAAAGAAAGAAAGAAATTAATTACTTAAGTTTGAGAAACTTGCTGACTTCAACTCTATGAAAAGTATGGAGGATTTCATGAGGGCAACCACAAAGAATGTGTGACAGGATCATTCTTTTGCTTTGTTTTATAATAAAGGCTGAAAAGAGAGGACTGTTCTGTGTGCGACACTATGCTAGTCAAAAATTTGACACAACACAGAGTTGAGCCATGGGCCCTGATCTGAAACACTTATACACATACTTAACTTTTGGCAATGTATTATAATTTATTATTTGTATGCGGAGCAGTCCCTGTCAGGGAGCAGGACCCCATTGTGCTAAGTGCTGTATAAACACAACATAAACTAGTTCCATTGACTTCATTCAGACTATTCACAATGCCTAATGTTCAGCATGTACATAAGCGCTTGGAGGACTGAGTCTCTAGTTTCTGTGCATTTGTTCCATCTCTTTGTTTTTTAGGAAATTGAAGACATTTATTTTATGTATTTCTATTCTCCATTTAACCTAAGTATGTAACTCCCATTATGCATTAATTTCCAGGTTGACACTAGAGATTATTATTTATTTTGTGTATTACTGTGTTGCCTAGGAGTCCCACTAAGGGACCACGAACCCATTATGCGAGGCACTATAAAATGTGCAAAAAACCTGAAACTCCTGCTGCAGCACTTAAGACGAGGCTTTAAAGCTGCAAAAATTGAACAGGGAGTTGGTCAAGCAGTCAGCCAAGGGATTCTGCCAATCTGCCTACCTGACAGCTAGTCTTTACCAAAAAGCAGCTGACTGTACTGTAATGGCTTTGTATGCATGAGTGGCAAGGTTGCCAACTAGCAGCTGGCCCGTAGGGAGGATCTGAGAGCTCCTGGTACCGGAGATCTCCATTAGTTCAGTAAGTAGGGACCGGTGTTTCTAATCTAGAAGATGAGAACCAGGGTTCTTGTGCCAGCTGTCAGTTTGTGTGGTTCATATAGTGTAACAGCAGATTTACTCCATAGCTAATACCCCTCCCCAAAGGTGTCAAGGCACAGGCTTCAAGGTCACAGCCCTGTCTCCCACCAAATTTCTCAGGGAAAAGGTCCCAGATCATCTTGAGCAGGATGGGGAGCCTGTCTAAAGAAATTGCTAGTTGTGTAGCAAAACCAATGTGTTCAATAAGATTCACATGAAGATTTTGGATCTGGGGAAATATCACCTTCCTCTGAACCAGAGGAACTCAACTGGTTGTTCTAGAGAAAACTAAATCGGTGTTAACTAAATTTCCACTTGCAAGCGTTACCATGGAGTCTTAAATGGCCACGAATGCTCAGGATTTTGGATCTATGGCTCATCTAAGGGTATGTCCACACTGACAACGCTGCCGCTGCGCCGCTGTAGCACTTCAGTGTAGACACTACCTATGCCAGCAGCAGGAGTTCCATCAACCCTGTCTACACCAGGAGTTAGGTCAATACAGCTACATCACTCAGGCATGTGAAAAATCCGCACCCCTTGAGAAACATAGCTATGCCGATTTAAGTTCCTAGTGTAGACAGGGCCTTAGACTAAGTATCTTATAGTGTGCGGAAGAACGCCACATACTGAAGAACCAAACACCACATGCCCTGCAGCACCAGGAGGAGGAAAGAGGGGGTAACCTTGGAGATTTCTCTTCTTTATAGTGGCCAGGCCTAACCCTGCCAATTTTCTAAGCAGGGCAACTAGATAGCAAGCGTGAAAAATTGGGACGCTTCTTTGGAGGGAGGGAGGGTGGAATAGTTGCATATATAAGACAAAGTCCCTCATATCGGGACGCCTGGTCACCCAATTTCCAAGGCACGACCAGATCCTAACCTGAAGTGGTATGACTTCAGGCAGACTGTCTCCCGTGTCGTTTCAGTTCTCTGCATCACTGTACTGACGATCAGCTGGGTTTCAGCCTTCTAAGTTCATAACTAAGGTGACCATATTTCCCAAAAGGAAAACGAGATGTCGCATGGGGCTAGTTTGAGCCACTTCCTCTGCCGGTGCTAGCCTGAGCCACTCGCCTGAACCTTGGTCCCCCATTCCCCATGCAGGACCGCTCACCCAAGCACTGCCTCCCCTGTCCCATGCGAGGCCGAGGTCGCTGCTTGCTCGAGCCCTGCCTCTCCCCAAGCAGGGGGGCTGGCATCACCACGGGATACGCACCCCCACCCTAACCCCCGCACATTCCTCCACACCCCACTTTGACAGAAGTGGGTATTTGTCCCGTTTGCTCTTACCAACCTAGTTGTGAACAAATGCCCACTTTTGCCAAAAAGTTGGGATGGCCGGGGCAGGGCTTAAGAAAGGGACTGTCCCAGCCAAAATGGGACGTATTTATAACCTAGACCAAGGCTTCATACAGGAATTGGCTAGAATCAGCCAACCTCACTGACTATCAAAGTTAAGTTCTTTGTGTTTGTTTTTCTTGCTTCCTAATAATAATGATGCTACCAACCAAGTTGAAATGTTACCATTCTTTAGAGCTTTATACCAGAGAGATGTTAGAAAAGATGACCTCTATTTGTAGAGGCTTTCCTGGGCCAATTACACATGAAAGATTACATAGCAGAAATGTAAGTAATGCAAGTCCTTCAGTTTCTTACCTTGTTAGCTTTAGAAAAGAAAAATATCTTAAAAAGAGGCGTTTCTTCTGTAGAAAAATCTATCACACTGGATTTAAAGACCTCCAAATTTACCTTCTTCAGAGACTTGACAATATTCCTTTGATTTTTGCTTTGGGAGTGGTGTGAAGTGGCTACAGGCTAACTAGGGCTATTTCTAGACTTTTTTTAAGTGCATCTTGGGAGCTGTAGTTTTGAGCACACATTATTCTGTCTGCTTTAAAAGCTTTCTGTTTAAAAGAAACATTTCTCTTAGGAATATATTGTTTGTACTATGCTACTGAAAAGATTTTTATAAAGGCAATCTGGCACCTTTCACATGAATTTCATTACCAGACTTGCAGTCCAGTGCTCTGTAGTCACAGAGCAGGTAGAGCAGAATTTAAAGCATCCTCACATCTGCTTAATTATTGTACCTCTATCCTCAGTATGGACTGAGAGGTCAGGAGAATGCTTCTAGAGGTAGTTCACGCTGGCCATGTCTACACTGCACATGCCACAGCGGCACAGCTAGAGTGCTGCAGCTGGGCTACTGTAGTACTGTAATGTAGACATTTGTTACAGAGATGGAATGGGTTTTTCTGTCACTGCAGTTAATCCACACCTCCAAGAGACAGGAGGTAGGTTGATAGCAGAATTCTTCCATTGACCTTGATGTCTACATTAGAGCTTAAGTCAGCTTAATTTCATCTCTCAGCTAGGCAGCCCATTACTCTGGTTTTAAGCCAAACCCTTCTGTTTTTGTATGGTTTGTCCCGTCCATTACAGATATAAACACTGGATATGGCTTTGTCTGTTATCATCATGGACACAGTGAGGGTGCCATTTTGCAAAGCACAGTGCTCTGCCCTTGCTGGCACAACTTGGGTGGCATGCTCTGCAAAATGGTGTCCTTGTGAGGTGTGACCTTGTGCTCACCAAGCATGTAAGGTAACCCAGGCTGGGGTAAGCCTATGCTATTCTGGAAGTTTGTGCAAAAGTGTGTGCAACCGTGGTGATGTCCTGCAAAAGTTTGTGCAACCGAGATGATGTGAATTTTTCACACCCGAGTAACATAGCTTGATTGACCTACATTTTAGGTGTAAACCAGGCCTAAGAGCTTTGTAACACCTGTTACCAATCCTAGTGTAGACAAAGGCAACTGTAGTTGTAACACCTCTGAGACCTAGTCTACACTAGAGACTTTTGTTAACTAAAATCAGTTTCTTGCACCAAAACTCTATGCCTCTCATCGAGGTGGTTTCTGTGTGTCACTTCAATCACCCTCTCCCCACAACCCAAATCCCCTGATTTTGTGACACAATGAAACCACCTCAATGAGAGGCACAGACCTTTTGGCGCCAAACTTTTAGCGACAAGGCGTCAGTGTAGACACCATGCTTGCTTTTGTCGCAGTAAATGGCCTCCAGGAAGTGTCCCACAATGCCCATCCTGACCGCGCTGGTCATCAGTTCGAACTCCGCTGCCCTGCAGCCATACACCTCTCCCCTTTAAAGTCCTGAGAATTTTTGAAATTCCACTTCCTACTTGGTTGGCGTGGAGAGCTCACATCTCCTCTCCCCGGATGACCATGGAAGCTCCACGCACCAAACGCTCTCCCACTTGGAGCACACTGGAGCTTCTGGATCTGATCAGAATTTAGGGAGAGTAGGCTGTGCAGTCCCAGCTCTGCTCCAGCAGAAGGAACTTCGATGTGTATGGTCTAATTTCTCATTTAATGGCAGAGAAGGGCTCTGAATGGGACACGCTGCAGTGCCATGCGAAATCAAGAAACTTCGGCAGGTGCACCAAAAGGCTAAGGAGTCAAACCGTCACTCTGGTGCAAAGCCAAAGACCTGCTGCTTCTATAAGGAGATGGAAGCCATCCTCAGTGGTGACCCCACCTCCACCGCCAAGAGACCCGTGGATACCTCCGCAGGCCCGGACGCAGCAGACAGTGGACTCGACCCCAACGAAGAAGTTGTGGATGAGGCGGTCGAGTTGGAGAATGATGTGGAGCAAGGGACCGAGTATTTGCAGACATGGGGAGCCAGGATCTCTTCTCAACCCTGGAGAGTTCAAGCCAGTTCCAGCCCTCTAGCTCTGCTGCACAGGATGCAGGAGAGGGGAGTGCGGGTGAGTGATTTTTTGGAGCTGATGCTGCTTGGTTACATGAGGTACAGCTGTCCTTTGCTTTGTTGCATTATACAGCTGGGTGAAGGGATAGAAATGCACAAGAGTAGCTGTGTTTGCATGTGCTTCCCATTCCCCTGTGCAGCTTGGCAGTGTAGTGGAGAAGTGTGTTAATGCACACTGAGATTTCACGGAAATCCTCCAGAGAGATCTCTAGGAAACATTCCTGGAGGTACTTGCCAATCCTCTGCCAGAGATTCCTTGGCAGAGCTGCTTTATTTCTTCCCCTGTTGTAGGAAACTTTCCCGCGTCAATCGGCAATCACTTATGCAGGGACCAAAGCAGCACATAGGTGAGCAGCATAGCGACCCAGTTCGAAGCTGCTCGCATGGAGGAGATGCACCCTAGCATCCCGGCTTACTCTCAGGAGTGAAATACAGGCATCTATGGCCCCTGTCTGTGGAAAATGGTGACACAATTGAAATTTTGTCCCTACCTACCTGCATCAATACCCCCAAACAATCCTCCCAGAACCTTCTCCCCAGCTTGAGTGCCCCTTCCCCCTGGGCACAACTCACCGTGCCCTGGTTGATCATTGAGCTGTGTGCTTGCCGGGAGACAGTGAGAAAGAGGTATATTTTACAGTAATGTATCAATGCTGTTATTGCACTCACAATAATGCTTCTGTTCATTGTTTATTGTGCGTCTACAGATGTGCCCTTGACAGGAAAACCCTCCACAACTGCCAAGAGCTTGTGGCTGATAAGAAAATGACCATGGAGGAGCAAAGAGGAGATGTTCCAAGAACTTCTCCAGTTCTCGGAGGTGGGGGGGAGGCATGGAGACATGTGTCCTAAAATCGGAAAATTGATAGGCAGGAGAGGAGGGAAAACCAGGAGCAAGTGATAGCAGGTCATGAGCGCATGAAAAAATCCATGGAGGAGCAAATGGAGCTGCTAAAGTCACTCAATGCTGCAGACTGAATTCATGCCTGCTCGCCCCCTCCTTGCAGCCAATACACAATTGCTTTCCATGCCCTCCCCAAACTCCACCCACACATTCCTACCAAACTCCCATCCCATCTCAGTACCCCGTTTACTCATCCGCTTCAGAAAGCTGCCAGAATGATAGTTGGACTTACACCCAGCTGTCATATCTCACACAGCCCCTCGCTGCTTTCCCCGCTGCAGCCCAGCTTTTCGTGTGTGTTGTGAAGAATTCCTATTTAATAAAGACATGATCTGTGAAGAATAAGCAATATTTATTTGTCTCTTACACATGGTGACTGCACCTCACATTGATACACAGTGCAAGCTGACTAGCAGTCATAGCATGGTGTAGTGCTGTTTACAAAGACACCTTATTGGTGCTCATTGTCAAATTAGTTCCTCAAGGCCTCCCGGATGGCTCTGTTGTGCCCCTCTAATAGCCCTGACATCTGGTTGTTCATATTCAGCTGCAAAGTGATCCACCTTTGTGTTCCACTCAGAGGGAAACTTTTCACCCTTAGGTTCACAAATATTATGGAGCACACAGCAGGCGGCTATAACCATGGGAATGTTTTCCTCATTTAGGTCAACCGGCCAAGAAGGCATCACCAGCAAGCTTTTAATCTGTCAAACACATTCAAAGGCCATTTGGCACCTGCTCAACCTATTACTGAACCTCTCCTTGCTGCTATCCAGGTTGCCTGTATAAGACTTCATGAGCCATGGCAGTAAGGGGTAGGCTGGGTCTCCCAGGATCACTATGGACATTTCAACATCCCTCATTGGAATCTTTTGGTTTGGAAAGAAAGTCCCTGCTTGCCGCTTTTCGAACAGAGGCCAGCGTTCCTGAAGATGCGTGCGTCATGCACCTTCCTTGACCAACCCGTGTTGATGTCAGTGAAATGCCCACGGTGATCCACAAGCACCGCAGCACCATAGAGAAGTACCTCTTTCTACTGATGTACTCTGTCACAAGATGGTCCAGGGCCAAAATTGGGGTATAGGTGTCATTTATTGCCCTGCCACAGTTAGGGAATCCCATTGCCGCAAAGCCACCCACTATTTCACGCACATTTCCAAGCCTCACAGTCCGTCGTAGCAGAATGCAATTAATGACCCTGCACGCTTGTGATAACACATCTCCAACGGGGGACTTCGCCACTCCAAACTGATTAGCGACCAACCGGCAGCAGTCTGGAGTTGCCAACTTCCACACGGCAATCACCATGCACTTCTCCACTGAAAGGGCAGGTCTCATTCTGGTGTCCTTGCGTTGCAGGGCAGGAGCAAGCTCCGCACACACTTCCATGAAGGTAGCTTTGCATATTTGAAAGTTCTGCAGCCACTGCTCGTCATTACAGACCTGCATAATGATGCGATCCCACTACTCAGGGTTTGTTTCACGCACCCAAAAGCAGCAGTGCACCGTGTGCAGATGCTCCATGAAAGCAAACAGTAATCCAGCATTTTTTGTTCGCGTGCCACACAGCAGGTCAGGCACTTCGGATTCCTGTTCCCATTGGGAGCTCACGATATGCTGCATGACCGGCCGCGATGTGTTCAGAACACTGACAACAACAGTGGAGAGCAGTGCAAGATCCGTCCTTTCAGATAGAGATGGCGGGTGTTCAGGAAACTGGGGCCATTGAAAAATACCGCGAACCGCAGTCAGAAACCCATGCAGTGATGGGACAGAAATCACTGCATCATGGGATGTTGAGCCCTCTCACCCATGATGCACTGAGATCTTGTCTGCCTTCCCACAACCCCTAGCGGCACAAGATGGCGAGTTGCACAATGGGATAGCTGCCCACAGTGCACTGCTCTCACTGTCGATGCTAGAGCATCAAGTATGGATGTGCGCTTCAGCGACACAAGGAGCGCTGTGTGGCCAGGCACAAGCGTTGTAATTACAGCGCTTTTTAACCATTGCTGTAACTTGCGTTGACAAAACTTTCTAGTGTAGACAAAGTCTGAGTTGGCGGAGGTATATCTTGGGAGTGGGGAACCTCCTGTTTCCATCAGACAGCTGACATGTTACATCTACAATTGTCTTGTCTACATTAGGATTTTAAACAGGTGTTAATATGTGTTAGCACCTTTTTTCCTAGTGAAGGCAAGGGCCCTAGGTGTGAATACAGATCATCAGTCTGCTGAGATCTCTATCAAGGTTATCAGTAAGTGACAACTGTGATGATAGACAAATGGGTCTCAGAATTAGACCAAGACCAAGCTCATTGTAAACAGGTACTAAAATGAGACAGCACTACAATAACTTTTGGCCACTACTGATCTGGGCTAAAATTAAACTTATGATGTGGCAAGATGAAAGTAAATTAATTGACAACAAATCAGGAGATTTAAATTTAATTTAAATATAAACATCCGCACAGTTTAAAGCCATGTTCTGGCACTTTAATCCATTATGGATACAAATTTAATTAAAGATTTTTTATATGAGACATGCATTTTGATACTCTCGTTTGTGGGGTCCAAAAGAGGCATTCTAATAATTAATCCTTTGAGAGACAACTGTTTCACACCATCATTTCTCTCTCTCACATACACACAAAGTTTTAGTTTTTTTTAACAGTAGAATACAGGCTGGCTTTGTATGTAATGTATACTGTCATATCATTTACCTACACGTTTGCAGTTCTATCTTCTACCAAAGCAAAAAAACCAACAACCACATGCACATTCTGTTCCCCCGCCGCGCGCGCACACACACACACACACACACACAAGCTAACAATGTAAATTGGTTTTAAAGCAGTAGACAACAATCCATTCTCTCCAGCTGTCAAGAACTATTCTCCAAAGTCTCTTAGGAAATTAAGTAAAATAACTTCTCTGATGGAAAGGCATTAGGATTTTCCTCATAGAAAGAGAAAGCTCACACCTGAATATGCCTTGGATGAAAATGAAAGTCCACAGAGTATGTACATGACATCCTGCAAAACAGTTACCACACCAAGTCAAACTATCAGAGCTCTACTGATTACATGAGCGTGACTAGCAATGCAGCGGGTAAGCCATCCACGTACAAGGGAGAGGTGTTTTCTGAGTACTTATCAGAAGCCAGTGCAATAATTCTTACCTGGAAAATGCTGTTTGCAGCTGCTCACTGATTTGTCAGCATACATACTGCTCTCTCCTCTTGATTTATGATGTTCTAGCACCGAGGCTTCTATTACTGTCCTCATTTGTTGCCTGCAGCTGCCATTCTTACCAGCAATACTACAGTTGGTTTGTAGGTGAAGTACCAAAGATATTTAGAGCGTACACCTAGGGATGCAATTTTAATCAAGCCGATTCACAAGCTGCATTTAGATGTTGGAACGATGCACAGAGCATAGCAATTAAAATGGATTGACCAACAGCGATGATGTCCTCTCTCTCACACACAAACAGTTAAATACCTCCAACAATACTTGTATCTAGCAGCACTATCATTATGGATGCATGTGGATTTGTTAAATAAAGGTAAAAATAGTTTCTACAGCTTGCTTTCAGAGCCCTTGACAAAAATTTTAAAATGCAATATATGCGTTACAAATCCAGCATTTTCACTTCACCCGCACCACCCAGGGCCAAAATGACCAAGCAAAAGGTTAAACAAACAAAAATCCAATCTCACTCACCATTTACTATTCTTCCCCCCCACCCTCACCCCACCCCTTTAGAATAGAATAGATGGACTTTCCAACATGCCCTAGAAGTCAACAGATTCAGGCTATTTCAGATGAATGGGTGGTGAGCTATCTTATTTCCCCATATAGAGATCTTGTTGGCCAAAATCTTGTTTTTGAAATATATGTAAGAACAGAGCCACAAACACCCCCCCCTCCTACCAAAAGGCACATCAGTCTGAATCAAAAGCTAAAACCTCAAACTGACTCTTACTGTTCTACCCTTTTAAATGTTAATTCAAGTCTGTCTGTACTTTGTATAATTTTAAGATTGTTTGTAAATGTCTGTACTATGTCCACTGGCCAGTTTATCTGTTAATTTTACCTGCTTCCAATATATTTGTAAAAATCCTATTCTAAGTACAAAAGTCACACTGTGCAATGTAATGTATCTATCTAATTGTGAAAGACACTGTCAAAAATGAAATAAGGTTTGCTCTAAAAATAATATGTAAGTTCTTCAGCTAGGAGTTGGCCCTGAGTGATTGAAGTGTGAATGGCTGAGCAATTGAGTTGGGTGTAGACAAAAAGAGTGATTGAACAATTGGTCTGAGTAAGGGATATCAAAACAGACATGAAGAAAACACCAGCCTCACCTAAAACGCTTGAGGGAAGAAGAAAGAAGCAAAGATGATCAAATGGCGGAAGAGGAGCCCACCCTGATAACTTTGGAGCCAGCCCATTTCAAAGGACAAAATCTGATCAGGCTTGCAACAATGTGGGTGATTGAGGATCACACCAAGAATGCAGTTGCAGCATGACAATGCAAAACCCATAGACTTACATGGGGTCCTTTCCCTATAAAATGGGACAAGAAGATGAAGGCTGGAGGTTCGGGTCTACAACATCACATCAGCCAGGAGTACCGATGCGCATCGGCATAACCTTGCTCCTCATCCTCATGCTCTAGTCACCTGGCCAGTGATTATCATGAGCACCAAGAAGCTGGTAACTATGACATCTGGAAGATCCCTATGTATGTTTGTCTTTCTCTATCTGTGTGTGCCTGTCAGTGTGTGTGAATGTGAATGAAAGAATCAATTGAAACATGTCTCTGTAATTTGTAGTATTGATATAATGTTAATACTGTTTTCCTAGTGTTTACATTATTATTAATGCTATTTCACTAAGTAGAGCACAATATTAATGTTATTACAGTGTTGATACTTTTCTTTTCTTTGATACTATCTACAGAAGTTTCTGTGTTCACAATAAATGCGGCTTGTTGCCTTATCCCCTAATAAGATCCTGTAATATTTGTTATTTGGGTAACAATCCTTCCATCTGAAGAAGTACTTTCCACACATCAAAAATTTGACTTTGAAACCTCCACAACGGGCACTTAAGTCAGTGGGAGCTGCAGGTGTTTTGTACCTTTGAAAATTAAGCCCCCAGTTTCATAAAAAGTATGTGAGGTAGATATTATTAAACATTTTAGAGAAATAAACTGAGAAAGAATGTGAGATAATGGAGTCAAGAGATGATGAAAATTTCTGCTTTCATTTAAAAAAAAAAAAAAAAAAAAAAGTACATTTCATGCACTGATGATTGTGGAGAAAAACTTGTAGGCATGAATTCTAAAGCAACAAAAAAACAGAAGGCAAATAAAAAGAACCCCAAGTGTATTTACAACATTATGATTTTGGGCATCCAGGCTCCAAACAGATGAATGTTGGAGGTCAGTACTTCTGGAGTCTTGATACTTCCTAGTCATCTGCTTTAATCACTAGACAACACCGTTTCTGTAATACATTCCCTCTTTCAAACACTATGCAAACTACACAACCTAAAATTACAACATGCAAGTCAAAAATGTTAATCATCAAGTTACATAACGAGGCTGCCTAAAGGCTACTATTTCTGTAGTCAAACATTATTTACATTTTAAAAGATGACAAAAAACACAAAAACCAAATGACAAATAACAAATTCAGGATGTTGATCTAAACCTCTAAAAGCAAAAAGGAAGGCCAAACTTTGGCTCATTCCATCACATGAAGGTATCGTAGGACATCTGGAGTGTAAAATCATGTGATATTCCGATATTGATCAATCTCAATATTCCCCATTAGAAAAGTTTGGTCTGATCATATCAGTGTGTATTTCAAGAGTACAGAATTGAGCCTGGGGAAAAAATGCTTACCATAGCGCCTAAGAAAACAATTAGTTTCTATTCAGTAATTTCCAGGTTAAAAAACAAAATCAGCTTTTAAACAGTATACTAATTAGAGAATAACATACAGTTCAGAAGTTGTATGACGCTTGGACTATTTTTTAGGCTTACCATACTGACATTTGCATTTTTATTACACCTCTCATTGTCCAGCTAACAACATTTGGGGAAAAAGTTTGGTCTAAAATTAAACCTCTTCTGTTTATTAGGGATAAAAGTAGCCACGTAAAAGCTAGCCTAGCTTTTATCTTTATACTGTATTCTTTACAAATGAAATTTCTCTCTCACACACTTTCATTCTTTTTTCCTCCATCTCTGTGTGTAACTGGAAGACACTCTCTCTAATTATATCCTTCGCTATAGATGCTACAACAAACAAATATACAAGCGCACACATTTAAAGGCTGCTTTAAAAAACTAAACACAATTTTCTTAACACTGGGGCATGAGGATTTAAGCATTACCAACATGGGGCAAAAAATCCCAAACACACCTCAAAACAGTTTCAAACCTGATTAAAAGTGTTGTTTAAGCCACATTTCTTTTTAAGACATCACAAATCTGATATGACTTCCTGGAATGAAACCTTTAGGGCACAATCCTGCAAACATGTAGGCACACAACTCTTACTAATGCAAGTAGCTAGTTGTGCTACATGTGCAATTCAAGTTACTCATGTTCAGAGGCAGGCCATATACACTACTTGTATGGGTTGAGAACCAGATTTTTAAAAGTAGGTGGCCACCATTACTGTGCTCAGAATCTCATTTTCAAAAGGGATTTAGACACTTAGAAGTCTACATTCCATCAACGTTTAGGTTCCTAAATCAGTCGAGCATTGCAATGTTGAACACAGCAACATCTTAATACCTTTAAAAATTTGGGCTTTAGACCTCAGGTTTTAAAATAAATGGAAATGGTATTGTGGTTGTATCACTGTATACATTTGTATATCAAGCTAAATATATTACACATGCATAAAACAAGCACTATCTATCTTCAAATACAGCAGTTGCCAGAGAATACCTGCCTTTTCAATGTTGTTTATTAGGACTTTGTATTTATTCAACAAAGAAGCCAAGCAAATTTTTTAAAAAGGATTGGCGGATGTGCGCTCCTTTACAGCCTTGTATGAAAATAGATAGAAATGCTTCCCAATCTACATTGGAAGTGAGAAGAAAAACTTGGCTTCCTAATTCCTTGTTTCCTCAATAGAGTAGTTTCAGGTCATTCTCCTATTTACCAGTTTCTGCCACAAAATAAAGTGAGAATTCACGAGAGCCTGAGGGGATTAAACAGAGAACTATAAGTATTTAAAAATATATTTAATGTGCCAGGAGATATGAACTGTGTTTCATCATTTTGCGATTTAATACACTGAAATTGCTAGAACAAGTTGCTGGCAATATTACAAATATTTTTTATTTCCAATTCTCTCTATTGAGAAAGACAGTTTCAGACAACGGAGAGATAAAAATGACATGCTGCCAGGCCTCTGCTTTTCTTTATTTAAATCCAGTTCAGGGAGGTACGAAGTACTAAAATATACAGCAGTGTCAGAAATACTTGAAATTCTTCTGTAAAGAAATACCAGGAAATTTTGGTAACGCTTCCATGACAGAACTATTCCCAAAATAGGCACTGGACACAAAAGTTTCACAGAAGGTTATAATGAAGTTTATGCACTAAAAAAATAATTTACATATTCTTTAAGGACATGCCACATCGTAATAAAGTGAGTAAGGACTGGACTGGGCAAGTTTACTTCTTTGGAACCTATCAGCAGGTTTTTACTTTTTGCATTTAAGTGTGAAAAGAATCTAGTGATAGAATTACATGAAGCTGTGATCAAAAGCCTGTTGTTAAGCATCTCACTTAGCCTTAGTAACGAACTGTTGTAAGTGGAACAAATTAGTATACATTCATGTGATTTTTCCTTCCTTACTTCAATGATTAATACATTGACCTGTGTTTCTAATGGCATTTAGAGCCAGGCAAGGTACTACCAGCTTGTGAGACAGTTGTACTACATGAACCAGTAGTATTGTTGTTCTATCTAACAGATCAAATATCAGTTAAAATCAGCAAGGTACCCCCGTGGCCTAAGGTAGCACTTAACCGGGATCTCCAAAGATTAAAGATAATGTACTAACACACTGCACCACTCTGTCAGTTACATTCTAGCCCAACCCATGGAAATATGTCAAACCTTCAATACAGATGCTTAACATCTCTGAGTATTAGTTAAGGGAACTACAGTAGTAAAACCCAAATTGAGCATATGAATAAGGACTTCGTTGCAGACCTTTTCTTATTTCTGAGCACAAATTTCTGGCAAGGCAGGTTGAGAGGGAAGTGGCAGGGAAAAGTTGTAAGGGCCAGTGGACCTGTACATATTTTGACAGATTTACTTAGTAAGATGTTCTGGATAAACATTTAAGACCAATTATTTACTATCGTTGCACCTGCCCTTAAATAGCAACTGTAAGAGTGTGGATAAATAGACTAAAATTTCATCAATTCTGACTACAGTTCCTATGGAGGAGTTCGCTTTCAGACCCTCTGCTTTTAATCCGTTTCAATGATATTACCAAATCAGTGCCACTCCACTGATGTAAATGAATGCAAGATAACGTCATCGTTTTTTAGCTTCCTAAATAAATGCTTCTGAACAAATTTCTCTCCATCTTCTACAAAAGAACAAATTATCACAATAAAGGTGTGACATACCAAGGCTCTTGCCTTTTCTGGTCCTGATCCTGGAAGTCCTCCTTTTGCATGCACAATTTCCACGGAAGCAAATTGGAATTTTGCAGAGAACTTCCAGGTTGATGAAACCAATAGGTCCAGGGTTTAAAGCACAAAACATACATAATACAAAACTGTATACACAATACCATGCATGCACTCAGGGAATATATGATGGCGTGTGGACTGACTTACAGATTTTATCAGCATGTGGTTAAGATGTCCTCATTATCATCAAATGGCTTTGCCACTGGTCAGTTATATAGGTCAATTCAAACTAGTGCCGGTAAAAGCTATACACCACTCCACTGTGTATTCTTTATATGCCATGTACTTTCCAGAAAGACTATTTATTAATGTTTCAAATAGGGTGACCAGATGTCCCGATTTTATACGGACTGTCCCAATCTTTGGGGCTTGGTCTTGCATAGGCGCCTATTACCCCACACCCCCAACCTAATTTTTCACATTTGCTCTTTAGGCACCCTAGTTTCAGAGAGTTTAAAAAGAAAGTTACTAGATTTATTTTTATACCCCCTGCCTGTCAAACCAGTTGTCTGAGTTAAAATAAGCCTGGTTTTCTGAAATGTTGAGCACCCACATTTATTTTTGTCAATGTGCTGCAAGCTCTCTGGGGCAACAACTGTCTTCACCTATATGTTTGTAGAGTGGGTAGTATAATGGGATCCCATTATCTGCTGAGCCTTTAAGGGCTACTTTAATACAAAACAAAAATAATACTACTAAAAATAGGTGCTTATCACCTCTGAAAATGTAACACACTAAGTCCTAGTGCACAAACCAGACAGGGAAATTATAGTTAAAGTTACCTGCACAGGGTTTTTTTTTTTTGTTTTTTTTTTTTTTAAATATTGGACTTATGTCCATTTTATGCTTTGTGATAAATAAAATAAAGCCAGAATGAGTTTGTCTTTGCTTGCACTTACACCTTAGAAAGATCAAGTGTGCAAACTCTGATTTTGCTAGAAGACCTCTTGGAGGCCTCAGATGATTGAAGTGAGTTCTTACACTATAACCGAAAGATGTGGGTGTGAAATATTTAACAAAGATGCCCTTTCTCCCAACAGTTTATTGCACATTGGAGCTTGGTATTTGTTAACAAAAAACAAAGGTTTCAAAAAGTCTGAACAAATGTTTCTTCCCCATTCAGTCTCTTGCCTTGCAACACTCTTTAAATAGTGGTATGATTTTGGGTGGAAATCTCATATTTTGGGGACGCAGGGGAGGTGAAGAGGAAGGTAAGAAACTTTGCTCAGATAGGTCCTTTAAAGAAAAATCATCAGCAGTTTTAAAGCTTGTCAGTCTAAGAGGGTTATGGGGGACAGCAGAGAAGATGGATTGGTGAGGAATGTGCAGAGATACAAATTTTATTATGGTGAAGCTGCAGGGAGTGCACAGTTAAGTTCCATCAGAATTTTCAGGAACTCTGTATACTCTATCTGTATGCAGTGTTCACAAAGAAGGAATTACTTCTCAGTGCCTCAGTTTCCTTATCTATGAAATGGAGATAATACCTACATAATAGTGCCATCGTGAGCTGTACTTAATGTTTATAAAGTATTTTAAGAAGCTTGGAATGAAGAGATATCATGATCATAGGAAGATTGTTAGGAGAAAGCTCACTAAGCCAGGCTCCTTTTAGAAGGAGCATTCCAATCTTAGAAACAAATTGTTAAATCAAATGTAAAGTGCATCAACCTGCAGCAGAACAAAAAAAAGGAAGCTTTCTTTGAAAATGCTTGGGGGGAGGCATAGGGTTGCACCAAGGGCAGCCAGCATAAGCTGTGCACCTGTTGTAAACAAGTTAACTCCTGTGATCCTATTATTGTGAAAGAGTTATAAGAGAACTAAACAAACATAGAAATTGTAGGAAGGACACAAAGAAATCAGGTAGACCCTATGACAATCACATCATTCTTCTTTCCCCCTGCAAACTTGCAGTAGAAGAAACCTCTCTCTCTCATATTTATATTCTATTAAGAATTGAATGCCACTAAGGAAGTCTCAAAATTATTTTTAATGTTTTTTTTTTCCCCATAGGACGAGAAAAAGACAGCCAGATGGGAAAGTGTTCATAGGTCAACAGAAATCCCACTTTCAACAGCCATGGCTCTTTACTGTCACACACTTCTTACCTGGTAGCCTGCATTCTCTTACTGTCTCTTAAATAGAAACACTCTCTAGGCAACTTTTCCTTATAGATTAGGCACTCCAGTTTTTGGCCACTAACAAAACCAAAATCTTATAAGCAACTACAATCCTGTGGAATCCTTAAGGTTTGCGCTGAGGCAGTGCTGTGTGTGATAATTAATTGAAAACATTACAGCTCCTGGAAAAAACCACCAACCTATCCCAGACTATATAGGCTTTGTTTTGCTTTTACATTGTTAAATTTGGAGGTAGAAAGGAAAGCTCTAACAAACCTCACTGTGCCATCATTTAAAAAAAGAGAGAGAGAGAGAGAACCTCTTCTCATTAAACCCAATTTAAGTCACTACCCAAAAGCTTCCTTAACTCAGAGTTAAGGTTGCCTGACAGTGGCTCATCCCCCTCCAGAATGTTGAAGATACCTATATCAAAACCCCCGGAAACCAGGAAATACAGAGTTACGGTACACACCTCAGTTCTGCCCCCTGGAGCTGGCAAGAGTGTATAATTCAGCCAGGAGTGCCCTGTAATAGGCAGACACTAGAAATAACTAAGTAAATGTGCTCTTGTAGGTGGCTGGTTTTGTCCCACAACATTGTATTCTCTCATTTGTCTGCAGGCTGCTCCAACGGCTCTTCACTGTGTTATGAACATGCATGACAATACACTACAGGAAAGAGGTAGGCTCAGGTGATGTTCCAGAGGGAATCCTTACGACCAGGGCCAAAGGGAGATAACATCTGCCAACTCTGAGTTTGTGCAGAATAGGTGAAATGGTTGGGTATAGGCCCAGCATTGCCAGCTGGTGTTCACTAAATCCACCCGAAATGTAACTTTTGCCTTGGTGAGGACAGTCTGACATTTTCTACTGTTGTTCTCAGGTACCATCCCTGGAGTGCTCCGTATCATTTGGAAGGACAGAGTGCTGTGATATCTGTCAGGGGTGGGCTGGGTATCATGCCAAAGAGGGCAGAGTTAAGAGTGCAGGACAGAACTGGCAGTACCTGTAGTTCCCATTTTTCAATAGATTAATATATAGGCGCATTCAACTTCCTGACGGGGCAAGAGGTACTCCAGTCGTCCTCAACGCTGCATCAACCGAATTCCCTTTATTTTTTGAGGAGGCGGTGGTAGTGAAGGGGCCACAATGGAGGGAACAAGGAGAACACCTGGGGAACACTTCCCTGCCACTCAACCACCTTGTGTCTCGAATATCCTGGGACCCACACAGCTACCACAACACTGCACACCTCACCGGCTCTGTCCTCTTCTGGTCTCCTTCAGGGCCTCCTATTATGGCAGGAGGCACACTGAGGGTGCCAAACAGAGAACAACTGCAAGTGAGTGATACCAGATTGGGTATGATGAGAGCCATCATTTGAGTGTCAAGTATGTGAGGAAAAAATTAAAATCTGTAAAATTTTGAATCATGTGATTTTTCAGGGTTGGGGAGGGAGCATTCCTCTTGCTCAAAGGACCTCAGATTTGGACCATCAGCCCTCCTGGGATCCTCCTGAGGAACAGCAATTTTCAAGCCAATCCAAATAAGGATGTGGATTTCAAAGCACTTTGTAAAACCAGCTATTAAACAGTAAGCTTGTCTCAACTTTAACACCCAGTCATGACCTATTAACAGAGGGAGGCAGCAAGCTCAGTTTGCCTGCACTTGGGACAAGGAAAAGAGAAGAGAGGCTCAGACTTTAAAATCTGCTGGCTAAGGCACAGAAGGGGTATATTTCAGCACAGACTGAAAAGCTCTTCTGTTCTCAGAGGGTAACAGGAGCACAGCCAAGAGACAAGCAGATATTTATCAGAAGAATTGTTTTTTTCTCTACTAAATGGCCAATTGAAGCCCTTACCATTCTGTCGTATATCTGTGTCACTGTAGCCCCAATAAATAAACCGCTCTGATTAGTTATGAGACTATCTGGGAACACCTAAGAGACTGATAACACTGGTTTTGTCAGCCAGTCAATCATCATGGTCTGCAGTCTCACAGACATACACAAACAAATAAAACCCAAACTTACTCACACAGCTAAGCTGCACTTCTCCATTTATTTCGCCCCTCCAAGCCCTACCCCCACCCCAACAAGTGTGTTAATCTGTTAGGCAAAAGGTCCTTACAAAACGAGGGCAGATAATATTACACAGGTACAGAAAACTGTAAGAAGATCAGGGCACAGTTTATCTACACTGTATGCATTTGTGTATTAAGCAGATCGACCGGTTAGTATCCTTCAATTAATGCCATCCTGGCCCAGATTGATTTATGCTTGTGAAATAAGTCACCAGGAGACTGTTTATACACACAGCTCCTCCCCTCTTCCCTGCCATTACCTCCCCCAGTGATTTCTTATACATGGCTTACAATAGCAGGGGCAAGAACCAGTTTAAAGAGGCCAGACGCAGAGATTAGAGAAAATTGCCATGCTGATTTCACATCACACTGTATGGAAAATATATAATGTCTGTTGGCTTCATTCTCATGCTAATTTCAGTAGATATTTTTATTAATATCTAGTTTGGTATTGCTCCCAGTTCCTACCTTACGTTAAGCTTTCAGGAAGTAGTGGCTGCTGTGGAGTGTAGGAAGATAAATCATATGCCCTTCACAATCAAAAACTGAGCAACCGGTTGAAAGTCTGCATGCACAACATACAGGGAAGCTGGGCCAGCCAAAGTCAGTTCCATCTCGCCACTGCCTGAGCCCAGTAAAGAAGGCTCAAAGTAACCAAGAATGCCTCTGAGCTTGTACTCAATACAAAGTACTGAGGAACTGAAATATAGTTCTACTGCAAAGGAGATAGTAATAGGACTGCCAGCAGGGCAGGGAGCCACAGAATAATTTATGAGTGGTGTTAAAAAAAAAAAAAAAGACAAAATTCAAGGCTGCATAGGTCTGGAGAAGGATGTCTTATTATTATGACATCTGTTTTATAAATCGACTCTCCACCATCCGCTGACATATGAACATTTAGTCAGGAGAAAATCAAATAGCAAGCTCCTTATGCAGACAAACAGTGAACAGTAGGGGCAATCCAAATCCACAGATTTATGGTACTTCCACAGATTTCTGTAGTGCCATGAATAGTAAAGGGTTTTTATATTTAAAAAAAATCCCACCTAAACTGAACCAATAGACTGCACATTTTCTTTTGTGAAGCAATTCAGTGATGCTTTGCAGAGTCAAAGAGACACAGTGTAAACAGAAGGATAAATTTCCCATATTCATTTTAAGGAAGTGTTAACTTGATAGCTTACATGTGACCACTTGAATGCATTGGTAACATTATTAAATAACAGAACTAAATACAAAACACCCAGCCTGAATTATTGAACTATCATTACAAAGAGCATAGGGGTCTATTTTGTTTTTAGCTTATTAGATCCTATGCCTTAATTTTAAAAAAGTAAGCTATCATCCCCTCACCCCAGAAACAATTGGATCCAGCTGTTCCAGAATTGAATGATAGGAGGATAAGCTACTGCTTTTACCCCCATATGCAGGTTTGAAAGGTATAATTATTTCAACTGATGCAAACGTAAAACAGCTTGAATCAAATGGACAACATTTCTGAGTTATGCTGAAGGTATGTTCTATGCAGATTTGGGTTGTTTCCTCTGATTAAAGTCAGTTTCTATGACCACTGGCTGGATAACTTAGCTAGGAAGACTAAGGACCTGTGCAAGATAGTACTTTTCTAGTGGGAGAGAGAAAACCGTCTACATTATTTTTTCTTCCTTCTTTACTTGGGCGAAGGTTAGTGCCACTGTGTTCGTATCACCAGAGACCAAGGTTTGCAAGCAGTACAAACCAGGCAGTTTTCAAAACATCTCAACCTATTAGAAACAAAAGTATCACATGACCAAGTCTAAGACCATCCTCTATTCTCATAATGCACTACTGCCTCCAACAGTCAAACTAGGAAGATCCATTACACCTCCTCGCCTGGACAGTTCTCTTGCAATCTACCTCACCTTCAAAACCTCTTAAAATTAACCAACCTAAATGCAGATTGTTCTATAAAATTCAAAGCAAATAAATAAAATGAAAATTGTTACATAAGATACTTTTGCTTTGGGGTAAGAAAGCAGAATAAAATCAATTATGATAAAGTAACGCTTTGATTTGCAAACCTTTTGTTTTTAAACTAAAGACACAAATTTGAAGAATAAATAATTCCTAGCTCCATTGCCACTGCCCCAGCCTTATGTCAGCAGGGAAGTTTAGATCCACACAAAGATTGGCGAAATAACAAAATGCTTCTATCATATTGAACTTCTGGATGTACCCCCCATGCATATCTACTTTGTACTACTATACATCTTGATTAAATATGCTTCCTCTTTATAAAAAAAAAAACAACAAACATCTTAAATGGATAAAGAAGTCTTGTCAGCACAGTAGCAGATGAATGCGATCATAAACCAACTCTCAACTCTGCAGTAATATTCTCTCCATGTCTTTACAGTAACACAGTACAGAATTTTAAAGAAATTCGTATAACTAGGAGGGAACAAATCAGTCAATTGCATAGTGGTCAAATTCGCTACCATGGGCACCAATCAGTCCTAAGTATTTATAAGAAACAGATTTTCTAGGTAGAACAGTAACTTGATTACTTTCTGCACTATTTGAATCCCCACGTTGTTGACAAGGTGGCCAAAAACTAGTAAACCCGGGGTCACCCTTTTAGTGCACTCCTCAAGTCACATTGTATTCTGTGTAAACTTGGAAATACATGGATCCCTGTTGTCCCCAGATGCTATGGTACATGTTAGCAAGAGAGAAGGCAAAACAAAAAACAAACCAAACAAACTGGTAAGTTTTTCCAATTTACAGTGAGAAACCAGGCTTTCCTGGCTAGGGACCAATCAACTTTAGATCAACTGTGGTGTCACTGCTGTAATTACCACCCATGAGTTTTGTTGTGGGCACAAAACCTTTGGAACCTATAAAAGTGGAAGAGATATAGGGTAAAGGGCAGGCAACTCCCAAGAAAAGTTATGAATGGAAATATACGGTACCTAGAATTCCAACACTTCCAACTCTTGTAAACCTTTGTAATTATTAAGAAAACCCTTTAAGTAATTGGAAAAGGTAAGTTATCTGTTGTGCCTTACTTACAATATTTTGGAAAACAAAGTTCTACACCACACTCATATCCAGTTTTCATTATCTCAGACACTAACAAATATGCGCTGTATAGATGTCCAGCAACATAGTTCTTTCCCCAACAAAGTTTAAAGTGAGCCTTTGCCACAGACTCAACTTTTTAAATCACAATTAAAATTTATGTAAGGTGTTGTGGACCTTAACCACTGTAAACAATGAAAGCATCCATTCATGTTGACATGAGTGTCACAGACAAATAAAATACCAAATTCACTGGCTCTTTTTTTAAATTTGTAAATGAAAATAAAATCTCCTTTTTAAGGTTAGCCTACAAAGTAGACAAGAAATACTTTTGATATAGGGCAAAAACCACAGATCCAGCCATTAAATCCTGAGCAATTTTTTATTTTATTCTTTTATTTTCTAATCCAAAAAACAGTTCTAGAACTTCAGTTCTCATGTTCCTTAAAACAATTTTTCTTAAAAAAAACAAAAAAACAAAAAAACATACAGGTTAGATACTTCAAAATTCATATCATTTTTGCACAGGAGGAAAACATTGTAGTCTTTATCCTTAGCCTCAGAATTTCTGAAGAAACTGAAAAGGTAGTGATTAAAAAAAAGTAAAACTGTGACCTCCGATCTGGGATGTTTAGATTATTTTAAGTAATTTTTTCCACAATCTCATTTTAATAAATGGCCTTTTCTCCTCCCACCCAAACCTCAGAGGAAAACAGTGTCACCAAATGCACTCAACCAGCCTCAAAGTCACACGTGCTCTATTGCAGATCTTGCTTTCAATGTGTCTTTTGTTTGATGGCTGGTGTTTCAACATCCTTGTCTTGAACAGAAAAAGGTCAATGCAAGTCTTCTGGCATTCATAAACCTGAATCAGGCCCCGCCAAGAGAAGATTGATGCCAGAGTAAACTGCCCTCGATCAAAAGAAAGGGGTGCAAGTTTGAGGCAGAGACCAACTCTGTGTCTGCTACATGAATTCTAATTCTCCCAAAGAGCGGTTAGTAGTTCTTTAAAATTTTGCTGTACCCCTTTGTCAAACTTTTCCTCAGTTGCCTGTATGTTAATTTCAGGTTAGAACTTTTGCCACAGTGCAAAATTATTGCACAAGTATTACAGCTTGAATAATCTTTAGCAAGAGTCCTGCCTAACCATTTACCGTGCAGCTTTTTTTAAAAACACCTCTCAATTACCCTTGAATCCCTATCCTATACCCACCCCACATGCCCCTGTCTGGAGAGGAGGAGACTGCATCATTAACCTTCCAATTTACAAGGCCAAGTTCCATATTGCCACTATAGAGAAGCTGTTGCTAAAGATTCCTTAAAAGCTCTGGCACTTCAAGGCAGTTGGAACTACTCAACCAGAGCCCAAAGCCAAAGCTTTGCCAAAGCATTAATGGGCTTTTGCCCTTTTAAATTTTATAAGCCTGTCGCCTTTCTGATGCACACAATTCTATTCAGGGTTCTAAATGGCCATTTCGTATTTAAAAGAAAGCTTGCATAGGTAGCACCCTAAAACTACCCCAGGTCATTCATCTCCCACCGGCTCTCTTACTGTCTCTTAGGAAACCTTTGATAGAGCATTTGTTCAGGCTGCCAAGTTAAATCCTCCTCCTTCATGTCAATGCATTGAAAAAAGCAGTCAGAACACCAGCTTCACTCAGGCCTGCTGAAGTAAATGGAGAAAACCAATTCCTCTGTCACTACAGAGCCATTAAGCCGTTTGCAGATTATTAACTGAAGCACAAAAATATACACTGTGCACAATCAGACAGTAATGCAGGGCTATTGCTTAAGTTAGCTTCAGTGTCAACAAATTACCTATACGGCCATAGTTTCTAATTCCCAGTCCAGCTGCCTGGACCAGTTAGCAAGACCCATAACATAACAAAAAAATGGATATGATTTTCTCCATTATACACATTTCAGCTTTATTAAGCATTTTAATGATGTCTGCAACAGCAGAAGGAAATTAACACAAGAACTAGTTTTGTGCTCCCAATCACAGCCTCAAAGGAAGGGTTGAAATTAAACTATACACGTGTAAAACAAAGTTTGCAGTGTAGAAAAATGGTTATAGTAACAACTTCCCCATTCCTCCTTACCTCTCCACTGCCCCCCTCCCCCCATTATCATCCCAAATGACTAGAGCAAGGAATACAGCATGACTAGATGGCTCCTATTTTTATGTTTACATTCCTTAAGTGTCTTTTAACTGGCTGCCATTCTCCCTTTTACTGCAGCTAGCTCAGCCAGTCTCCCGTGAAAATGATTCCCTCCTTTTTCCTTTCACAATGGCAAGAAAGCAAGAGCTGGGTTCTTTCAATCGGCCCCTCTCCTCTCCCCCCACCCCCCCGGCTTCCTGGACAGATGTACACAGGAGAGAGAGAGAGACTACTCCTGCCTTGTGATTGAGAGAGGCCCCAGTTCCCAATTGGCTTTCAAAACCCAGACACAAGGAATTTACACTCAGGCAAGCTTCCCAAAGCCCGGAAAACATGCCCAACCTCCCCCCCGGAAAATACTTTAGGTATTGCAACCTTCCTCTAGCCACCCCTTACCCCCAAAGATTCTCCAGTCCCAGCTCGACTGATTACAATCCTGTCGGTGCACAACCGTCTTCTAGAACAGGCAGGAAAGGTAAATTGGCCAGAAAACAGAAGCTATCCGGATTATTTTTAAACCTCCTTTGTTTTTATGGCACAAGCTCTCCCCCTCTCTCTCTTTCTCTCATGCATGCCTAATTCGCATCATTGTTCCAGCTTTCAAAACTTAGCTCTACAACCCGAAAGACCCCCCCCCTCTCTTTCTTGCTATAATTTTCAGGATTCCTCTTTTTACAGCCACCTCGTACAAGACACCTATTTTCCCAACACTGCCCTCTTCACTCCCCAGCTCAAAGGGGGGGGGGGGGAGTGATCTGAGCCCCACAGCCATAACATAAAACACTCCGGCTCCTTAACCTCTATTCGCTACAATCACAAAAAGGCAAAGAATTTCCTTAGCGGGGCTGCCCCTTTTTCGCTGGAGCTCTTGTTTCTTTCTCGGTCTCATTCCCCCCTTTCTCCTCGCCTCCTTTTCCAGACACACAGCTACAACCTGTCCCTTTAAGAAGTCTTCACACATTTTCTTGTCTTGCAAAAAAAAATTTCTTTCGCTCTCTCTCTCTATATATATATTTCCTCCGCTTGGTTACTCCATTGTTTCTCCTCATTCAAGACACAATCCTGGCCCGGTCACAAACACAGGGGAGGTGTGAACATAAGACTGAAATAGACACGAAACTTACCTACCGATTGCACAGCAGGCTTGCAGCAAGGAAAATAATAAGGAAGCAGGCAGGCAAAAAAAATCCTCTTTCCCCAACTGATTGGCAGCTCTGTTCAGGTGCTTTTAAAATATTTTTTTTTTTATTTAAAAGCGGTTTCTCTCTCCTGCCCTCCCCCTCCCTACAGACAGTGAAAAGGAGCTCAATGTTAGTGGGTGAGTAAGTGAATCAACTAGCAGAGAGAGCACAGCAAGTTGAAGTGTCAAATTACATTGGCTATTCAATTACCAAAGGGCCATGCTTTGTGGCTGTTGGCAAAATCTGTCCCAGATTCCTATCTGAAAGGGAGCTGCCTCCCGTAGGGATGTTCTTCTGTTCTCTCTCCCTCCCCGCATCACCTAAAGTTAAAAAATCTTAGCTGCAAGTTAAAAATGCAAATACTGTTTTGCAAGATTTACAATATAGACACACACACACATATATATCTCTCAAAAACTTCCTCTTAATCCTAGTGACTGGCGTGCAGCGTCCAAGCCATCCTCAGATGGGAGACTGAGAGCATGGGAATCGCCCCCCCTCCCCCGATTGTTGTGTTACTAAAGAGGGGGGAACCCACTCTGGAATGGATGTCATTTAAAGCGTGCGGGGCTGCTCAGCTGACGTTCTCCCCCAAGGGGGGGATTTTGCAGGGGTTTGGGGGAGCGAGACCAGTGAATGGTGCTTGGCTGGAAGCGCCAAGCGATTTTCGCCTTTTTGGGGCGTTTCACTTTATTTTAAAGGCGAGCGGCACTAATGACTGACAGGGGATAAAGGAACCGATATAGGGGAGCTCTAGCTTCCCCTTCTGCCCCTAGGGGAAAAAAAAGACTCTCTCTGTTCTGGACTGGTGGGGAAAGAGGGAGGAGGAGAGACGCTTTTCTAGGGATATCAAGAGAATATAATTGTTCTTTAAGAGAGCTTTCTAATTGCCGGTGGCAGCCCAACCTCTAGCACGGAGAGTGGCACTATCTCGCAACCTTCCCCAAAGAAGGACAGCTCAGGGAAGAGGGAGGGGAACCGGGGGGCTGGTTTTTATTTTAATAGCAATAGCCACTGTGTGGATGGGGGTGTCCAATTGTCTCCGAACGTTTGATCCTGCCCCTGGCCATCAATTCAATGAGCTGCCCTCTTAGTCCCCCCCCTACCTTGTTCGAGCATGTCCCTGCCAAAGATTGGGGCTTTAAGAGGGGCTCTCAAACCTGGCTGCTAGTCGGATCAATCGAATAACAAAAATAGTAGGGTTGGGGGGGGGGGGTTTAAAGAGCAAATCCAGCGTGATTTCCAGCAAGAGAGAACAAGGACAATTTCTTGTTATTACGCGCGCCAATCCTCTAAAAACAATTCCCCCGACTTCTCCTCCCCCTGATAAAACACTTCCAGGACGATCAATATTTTATGATGAGTTGTTAATAAACCTAATATATTCATTCCGGTTCCAAGGGGGCTTGTTAGATTATGCAATTAAGATAAGCAATTGAAGCAGGGCTATATAGCTCTGCATCGGTTTGGATATATTTTGTTGGAGGAGGAGAAAGCTCTAGCATTTAAAGGATGCCGGCTTACTGGGGGGGATATGGTTTTATCAGTCCAACTGCAACTCAGTTAATTGCGCTATTTACGGTGGAAACACTTTTGCACTTATTCCGACTGACGGCTGTCTGCGATTATTTCTCGGACCCATTTTACAGGGGTGCTCGCTCATTTATTTAGGGTGTTTCCTGCCTGCAAAGGAGAGGGGCAAGCAGGAATTCAGGGCTGATTAGTAGGGGAGGGGGGGGGGGTCATACCCTTAACCGCTGCCTTGTCTTCTCCTCCCACTCCCGCCTGCCTGCTTCCCTCAGCGAGCAGAAGCTAACCTCGTGTGCTGGTGGCTGTTACTCCCTCATCCCCAGCCTAGTGTGTGCTGCTTCTCCTTACCACGGGGACTAATGCTCTCTGAGCAGGACCTGATCCTTCCAGAGGTCACGGGGGTCAGGGGAAGCCTTGCCATTAACTTTGCTGCTGGGCTTGTGATCGGTCCTTTCGTAATTCCCCCCCAGTAACCCCACCTAAGCTCCTCGGTGTTTTTCTCCACAGCTGATGGGAGGGTCTTAGTGCTTTCCCCCTGACCCTCCCCTTCCCCCACCCCAGCGTGCCTCTAGTCTCTGCCTTCCCTTTACCCCCCCCCCCCCCCTTTAATTCCCAGCGCGGAGCGCGAGCACCTTCGCCCAGGGGCTGTTGCTGCTGCTGCTGCGTCTCCTCGCGCGCATGTAGAGCGCCAGCCACATGCAGCTGTATAAATAATAATAAATCCCCGGCAGCAGCGGCAGGTCCCCTCTCTGGCTGCTGGGGGGGGAATGTCAGGGAGAAACCCAGGGACGCAGAGCTGGGCGCTCTTGCAATGGACCCGCGGCGAGGAGGCCGGGCCGGCGGCGCTGCTGCTGCTGCTAGAGGCCGGCGGTAAGTGGGGCGGGTGGAGAAGGCGGGCGCGTGGGGAAGGGACGCTCCAGTCCCGGGCCGGCTCCGGGCGCCGCGTTTTGCAGGCCGCCGCCGTGTCGGCCGGAGAGCGCTGAATAACAAAGACAAGTTGGAGAGAGAGAGAGCAGCGGCCGCGCGGCGGCAGGGCTGGCGGAGTGACGTCAGGGAACAATGCCCGTGCCAGCCGCGCTGACACACGCCCCGCGTCGCTGCTCCGCTCCCCCCCCCCGCCTTCCCTCCGGCCCCAGCAGCAGCGGCGGCGCCACACACGAGCCCCGCTGCTGCCCCGCGCCTTAAAGGGATCCTGCCCTCGTGCTGCCGCTGCCCGCCTCGCGCAGCTCCCCCCCGCCCCCGACGAGCCGAGCCGAGCCGAGCCAGCGCAGGGCAAACGGGGGTGGCAAGGGGCGGGCGTCAGAGACAGCAGGAGGTAGCAGCGCTGGGCTCTGCTCCTGCATCTCTGTGTCCCTCTGCCCCGTGCGACCTTGCGCTCTGCACCGGGGGGCTCGTACTACAAACCCTGCAAAGCACCCAGTCCGCCCCCGCCAGCTGCTTATTGCAAGGGGGGAGTTCCCGTGCCACAAGCGGTTGCAGCACCAGACTTACAATTTGCAACGGGCACCCCCCTCTCAGTTTGGGGGCCAGGCACTTGCTGGGCGGCAAGGGGAGCACCGAGGGCCTGACTGTCAGAGGGGCTCGGCCCCTAGCCCTGCTGCAAAGCCTCCTCCAGTCAACAGAATATTTCATTTGCCTTCAATGAGCTTTGCCTCAGCAGCCTGCCTCCCTCCTAGCTGGGGGGTACTCAGCCCCGCTCAGGGACAAGCCACAGGGCCACATTTTAAAGGTATTTAGGCACATACCTTGTAAGATCTTTGGGGCAGGACCATCTTTTGTTGTGGGTGGATGCAGTTACTAGCACAAGGGGGACCTGGTCCCTGACTTGAGCAGCTGGATGATTATTATTACTGTTGCCACAGCAATAATACAAATAAATACAAACTAACAAGAAGCGGGATTTTCAAAGCAGGCAGGGGCCTAAATCCCATTTATTTCACAGTACTTTGGAAAATGCCCCTAGACACCTAGCAATCTGGTCTTTGGTGGCTCTGGTTGGGCAGACGAAAACAGTGGTGCCCACTTTTAAAAGTGTAGCCCTTAACCCGTATATGCTTCAGTTTCCTTATAAGGAAAACAGGGATAATAATCACATCTGGCCTGCTATGAGGTGTTTTTACTTGTAGCATACTTGGAAATAGATGGAAGGCTCCATAGAAAGGGGAAAAAAGGAGTGTACAATAAAACCTCAGAGTTAAGGGGGAAAAAGGAGTGTACAATAGAACCTCAGAGTTAGGAACACCAGCGTTAAAAATGGACCGGTCAATCACACACCTTATTTGGAACCAGAAGTACACCATCGGGCAGGAGCAGAGACCAAAAAAAAAAAAAAAAAAGTAAATACAGCACAGTACTGTGTTAAACGTGAACTACTCAAAAAATAAAGGGAAAGTTTTTGAAAAAGATTTGACAAGTAAACTGTTTCTGTGCTTGTTTCATTTAACTTAAGATGGTTAAAAGCAGCATTTTTCTTCTGCATAGTAAGTTTCAAAGCTGTATTAAGTCCATGTTCAGTTGTAAACATTTGAAAGAATAACCATAATGTTTTGTTCAGAGTTATAAACAATTCAGTTACAAACAACCTCTTTTCCTGAGGTATTTGTAACTCCATGGTTCTACTGTAATTTTATTTATGCTAGAAGTGCAAAAACATCAGTGTTCTAGTGTCTTCACTCCATGTTTGTAAAGAGCCATATAAAGTTTCGCAAGAAGAGTACTAATAGTTTCAGTAGATTTTCATTGAATGGCCGTATGGACAAAGGGTGTTTGAAAGTTGGGTTTTTATGTGGGTGATTTGATTAGGGTGGTTATTTTATATCAGTTAGGATTAGACAGACAGACTGCTTGTGCAGCCTTTGAAAAATGTACAGTACTATGCAAGTGCAAAGCATTATCATCCATAAAAGAGAATGTTTTCTTTTAAATAGGGAGAACCAAGGGTTTCACTTCCTACCACTTTAGCGGGATCGCTGCACCAGAAACAGGGTTAATACTGAGTATGATATGCTGGAGCTCATGGAGGGCGAGAATGCCAGGGTCAAACGTTTGCAGAAAGCTCCTTATGAATTTGGGCCAGCCTGAGGACAAGACTATCAGCTCCAACAGGTCTTACCTTCTTTTAAATATGATGGCCTCTTTTCCTGTCCATTTTTACACTATGTAGCCCTTCCTTTGAGATCCATATAAACCCCAATACATTTACCCAGCAGGCCAGAGATTTAAAAAATGGATACTGTTTAGTCAATGCAGCCCATAAATCATTCTGTTCCCAAGCCTGCCTTTGATGCCCATTATTAAAACGTGGGCTGCATAAACCCAGCCTTCTAAGTAACTGATGATGACATCGTACCCATGCAGTCGTTTCATTATAATCACACAGATATGTCATTAGCATCACACCTTAATAGTGGATTAATCTGCAATTAATTTTCCTTTTCTTATTAAATGATCAGCTTGCTAAGGAGTCAAAACTTTTGTTTTAACAGTACACAAAGGCAAGGCTAGAGCTAGATTTAATGTTTCATATTCTAAAAATTAATGGTTTAGAACTGTGCTGGAGGCAAAAGTATTATAAGAAATTAAATGTCTCTCTGGGATGGAAAAAATGTTTACAAGACCATATTCTGCCCTCTGTACTTCATCATTTCCACTGATGTCAATGGGGTAGAAAATGTAAATTGGAAGCTGCGTTATTGGTGAGTTGTGCAGTAACTGGTTTAATTCTTCAAGATTCGTTGTGACTTTGTCACAAAAGAACCCCTGCATCACTGCATTGTGTGGGTTTTTTTTAATCAGCCATACCACCTTGTGCTGTGATCCTGCAGTTTTCACCAGCTAAGCAGATGGGGGCTGGATTTGTACGTCGCTGGGAAAAATCAAGGGGTTGCAGGAAGTTGCAGGTGCTGTTGATTTAGCAGGTGTCATTCTGCCCTCCCAGTCTGTACTAAATCAACTGTCCCAGTACACGATTGGGGCACTGTGTTGCTAGAGGTGCCATGCGCAGAGAGCCATAAAACTCAGATCTTGACCACTTGTAGTCACTGGATATCAGGCAGCACCTTTTGTAAGAATAAGGGTGTTAACCACAGTGCCTGGCCAAATGCCAGCTGTTCCATTTTGCCTATCTAATGACCCAGTGCATTCTCAGGCGGGTAAGATATCTTCCTTTACTTCCTCCCCAAACTGTTGCTGTGTTCAACACCTGCCCTGTTTCATCCCAAAGGGGGTTGCAGTAGTCCATGTGCATGGTATATTTGGAGATCATTTTAAGTTTGTAAAGTTCCAAGGGATAAAGGAGTTATATAAATGCAAGATTGGCGATAAAGAGGAGAGCCTGAGCTGATTTGATCTGTGCTCAGCATAATTCAGAGAGCTGCAAAGTTGGCCTTCAGACACTGTTATGCTCTCTACCTCCCATCCCCCTGATTCTGGGCCCAGCTGGAGACTGGGTCACTCCTTAGTATAAGGTAGAGCAGCCCCAAAACTGAACAAGTTTACATCCAGCTGCCTGTAACCCCAAGGGAATTCTGGCAGTGGAGGTTTGCCTAGGCATAGGGATATCTTGGCCACGTGCCATGGCTGAGAAGAAGGGGCAATGTTAGAACCACTACAATGGCCTCACATCTCCCGGAGATTTCCCCCTGCAGGGATCAGCTTCTTTTCCAACTCCTTTGCACTGCCAAAGCAAAACAACAGCATTTGCAGGTCCAAGGCTTAGGGTCTGGTTTTTTGGTTTTTTTTTTTTTTGGTTGGGTGGTTTTTACAGTGGGGGCTGTATTTAGCAAATGAGTGCTCTTGACAAATAAAGACTCATAGCTATGGTTATAACCAGGCTTCACATAGAAAGCGTGAAGACTTCATCACATGAACCTCGATCCTGGCTTAGCATTCTAATGCTGAAGTACTAAACCCTCTCCTGAGAAGGGACAGTTGTTCAGAATCATGGTGCACTATGTGGTGGTCCTGTCCACAAGGAACTAGCCTGAATCTGCTAAACTCATCTCTATAACCCAAGGCGGATTTGAATTCCATTCCCCAGAGGACAGAATGCTAAAGCAGTGCATCGCTTCAGCCTCTGCAGATGTAGTTCAAATGATTAGTTTTTGCTGCTACCATAATTCACATTGTAATGAAAATGAAATTGATCATGATTATATTCAAGCACTTAGGTCATCATACGATATTCTCAGTACATCACTCCCCTGTATGATTCCTTTGGTCTGCAACCATCATGGGTGATCATTGCTCGTTGTCCAGTGTGGTTTTAAGTCAGGAGTGCTTTATTTTCTTGCTCTTCACTTATGATTCAGGACCATAGATTCTAAGGCCAGAAGGGACCACTTTGATCATCTAGTTAGACCTCTTATATGACAAACTGTAGAACTTCTCCCAAATTATTCCTGGTTGAATTAGAACATGTCTTTCAGACAAATATCTAATCTTGATTTTAAAATGGCCAGTAATGGAGCGTATACCAGAACTGGGACACCCATATGCTACAGCAGGGGTGTCAAACTCATTTGCTATGGTGGGCCAGATTTGAATTAAATGTACTTCAAGGGGGCCATACATACTGTATATCAAAATACTAGGCACTTTTGGAGCGCTGTATCTCGTGCACACAGTGCTCCACGTGCTGCCACCAGAGTACTCGTGGCAGCCCGCGCCACCGCGAGATCTCACGGCGTTGTACTCTCTGGCGGCAGCCCGCGACGCCGCGAGATCTCACGGCATTGTACTCTCTGGCGGCAGCCCGTGACGCCACCAGAGAGTACAACGCTGCGAGATGTCACGGCAGCACGCGCTGCTGCCAAGGCCGGACCAAAAAGGTCGGCGGGCCGTATGTGGATGGATGTTTGACACCCCTGTGCTAGAGGCTGTACAGATCCACAGGAAGATCCTTGCCCTGAAGAGCAATGTATTACCCTTCTATCCAGGGCACAAAAGTCTCAACATCTCTCCTACGTGTTCCATTCAGTACCAACCACGTATAGAGCCTACCCTGTGGATACTTACTCATGTAAATCGTCCCACTAAGGTTCAGCTAACTTTGCCTCAGAGAAAGGATGTGGACTCAGAGCCTGATACTGATCGCACCCCAGTGTAAAGCAGGACTAACGCCAATGAAGACAATGAAATTCCACCAGTGTGAAACGTGTCTAAGGATACGTCTACATTGCAACTGGTGTAGTTGTCAGCTCGGGTAGACGTACCTATACCAACTCTGCTCATGCTAGTTGCGAAGATGGGACAGGTTAGTTGTCTCAGGTGTGATCCTCTCTGAAACCTTAGGCAAGTACTCAGACGACTAGCCTCTCCTGCAGCTCACACCACTGCACAAATACTACTATTTTCAACCCGCTAGCCCAATCAGAGCTCACATGGGTATATTTACTCAAACTGGAAATTACTCCATCAGCTTCAGTGTACACATAGACTAAGTGAGGTCAGACTCAGGCCCCGTGTGTTTCACTATGCCCATGAGGAATATAGTTTCTGTAGTGAGGAATATTTGTATTTTTATGTGTGTCTTAATAATATAGAAAATGGGGTTTATTTAGATTTTTTCAGTGCGAGATTAAAGTGCAGTGCAATAAACATTAAATAAATGTGCAGTTATGCAATTTGAATCATAAAGGAAAACACAAACAAGTTTGTAGAGAAAAACACATCGAAAATGATTACAAGATATTAGGAGAAAAGTGGTTGGAGTTTTCCCCACCCGGTCCCCCCTTCCCTTTTGAGGCTTTTTAAAACATTTGCATATTCTCTGAGATTTTGTCCTCCTTTTGTTCTTTTTAATTGACACTCCCTGCCAGTCACAATCTTCAGCAACAAAAACAAGGGACCAGATTTCCTCAAGAGGACTTCAAGGGTAGAGAGATGGTCGAATTTCTTCAAAACAGCCAGCAGACACCAGGCCTGGCCCAGCACCGCCTTGCACACAAAAATTAAACTTCTGCATCTGTCCCTAAACTTGATCTTTCTGAACTTTGGGATTTACATCCCAATGTCACAAACTGCTCTACATAGATGGACTCCTGTACCCACATGGAACCTCACTAGCTTCATGGGTACCTGTGCAAAGCAGTTCGCTGGACTGGGGACTAAATTGCCTATCTTGCGAACACTTACGTATGTACTTAACTTTAAGACATGAGTAGTTCAGCTGAACTCTTTGGAACCACGCATGTGCTTAAAGTTAAGCATGTATTTGCTTGTGGAATTAGGGTCTGAATTTGGATCATGTAAGTTAAGGTTGCCAACCCCCAAGATTGTCCTGGAGCTCCAGGAATTAAAGATTATGGTTGTGATGAAACCTCCAGGAATACGTCCAACCAAAATTGGCAACCATAATCATGCTACATTAAATGAGAAGATATGGTACGTTTGGCAATAACATAATTAAACTATTGTAAGAAACAAATGAATAACTATGGTGGGGCAAGAGAGCACTGAAATCCAGGATGCGAATCTTGAAGATTTAGGAGTTGCATAAAAAAACAACTTGTCAAAGAGAAGCCTGAGTGAATAGGAAAATAAGGCGACTCATTAGCCCGCTGAGGAGGAGCCGGGTCTATGTACACTGGGTAAATGCAGTGTGACTGGGTCACTCTTAGGGTCCTAACGACCCACCGCTTCATCCTGCGTGTGAAAGATAGAAGTGTTTGATTTGGCTGCTGCCCCTTTCAGGTAGGGCACTGCCTGCAGCAGTGTTATTCAGCAACAACAAGCACCTTACGGGTAGCAAATCAAACCATTTCCCACATGAGGCCTACCTTCCCTCAGGAAGGCTCTGGCAACAGCAATGGCCTCTACTCAGTTCATGGCCCTAGCCAAACTTTTCTCACAGAGTGAAACCTAAAAGTCTGTTCTCCTTCAAAACCTGCTTCCAAATGTGCTGGGCAATACCCCTTTTAACTCCTCCCTCCAAGCATGACACCCACTGCAGATGTAGCAGGGGCTGTTCCAAAGCAGTTCATTAACCCTTTTCTGGCCAATGTGCTGATTATATATCCTCCTGTGCAGCATCATAATAAACATCTTATTATTGGTACAAGGGATCCATTTAGAAAGACATCCACAATAGTCATTGTTATAGTGCCTAGCATCCTTCATTCTAAAAAGGAACTCAACCCACACTGCCAGTGATTTGGCCAAACCAAAGTTTCAGATCCAAACACCTTCTCAGCTTCAAGGAAATTTGAATCTAGATTTGGCTCTGGTTAAATCCCTTCGATGGCCCCAAAATCTTGGGTCCAAACACACCTGAACAGCAGGGAAATTTGGTTCCAGACCTGAAATTAGAGGTTTGGGCCCCACTGGCACTCAGGGGTTGAAATTCAGGGAAATGTAGGCAGGCAGATTATAATTATCCGTACTGGAATCTAGCCAGGATGCTGTACCTAACAAGCCTGCTCTTGCAAAAAGTGCCAGAAAATCTTTAATGACAACAAGTGTCAGGACCTTGTTTTTAATCTGCTCCAAATGATGCAATTGGGTACCTCCCACAGAACCAGACACATATATAGCTACCTTGAAATCATTCTAGTTTCTATGGACCAGCTCTGCAAAGCTCATTAGGCACCTGAATCAATGGGAGTAAAGTCTTTTTGAGGAGCTGGGCGTATATAGGAGGTGCCTGTGATATATGTTCTCTTTTTTTTGAGAGGGTAGAAAGAATGCAGTGTGTCTGACTCTGTGACTCCTACTGTCTAGCTGGGAAAGGAAGCAGCGTTTCTCTGGGCCAGCCTGATTTTTAATGGAGAAAGGGAACGAGATTTAAGAGGAAACAAATAAACATTCTTGCTTTGCAAGTGGTTGTAAGTCTGAGAAATCCTTTGCCTCTGCTTGGGATCTTGGTATCTGACCTGCCTAGGCAAAAAGGCAAATTACAAGAAAGAAGCCAGATGTTGGTTGTTGGAAGTTGTTGCGAGAATGGAATTCTGTCAGGACCCACTAGAGATGGGAAGTCCCTGAAATCAGAATTTTCCCAGACTTTGGGGGTGTTTAGAGCCTAGGTTTTGGTCACACGTAACCCTACCTGCCATGGCATAATGGGATATCAGACTATGTAAAAGTGAACCAAAGTTGTGAAGCCTGATAGTTAATGAGGATAGTCCCATTTCCAACATAGTCCCAAGTTATATGAATGCCAAGACTAATTGTGCTAAATAAAATGCAACCTTGTCAGTTAGGGAAACTTGTTTATGATTTGCTTTCCTATAGATATCTATCTAGCATCCTTTACATTTTGCATTGCTTCTATTTTGTGTCACAAGGGAGATGGTTAGTCAAATTTGTAGGAAAAAAAAAGCACTTCACAAAATCTGAATAAATAAACATAAGTTGTTCTGAGGCATTAGAATTTATGTAATAAGTGCCTTAATGCGGATGAAGCACAAAGTCTGACTTCCGTTGAATCTAAAACTGTAACAATTAGCATTTCTTAATCTTCAGTGCTTCAACAGATACTAATGGTTTTCTGTTCAAAGGCCAAGTAAAATTGCAGACTTTCAAGTGTGACAAAACTCTTTTGATGGGCATGTGTTTGTGAGTGTGTATTCCACATAAAAGTGGAAAGGTTGAAACTGTTTCATGGAGTCTAGCTAGCATAAAAAATAGATTACTTTCTTTATTAACATCCGATAGGCTGGAATGTGAGTCAGATAAGGTGAGAGTAAGTGCTGAAGGGTTATAGGGCAGTGAGCTCCTTTTCAGATTTTTTCCCACTCTTCCAAGAATAATTGACCTCCAGAATGAGATAAAACCTGCACAGTTTTAGTGACACTGGTTTCTTTATAGACAAGTTACACTAGCTGGGGATTGAAAATAGGGTTTACAATGAGAAACTAACTGCAGCCCTACCTCTAGAGTAACTAATATTGCTAAACATTTTTTACAGAGACACACACATCCATGCACTTAGGGTACATTTATAAAGGAGACGAACAATTTCTAGCACTTATGTCCAAGTTAAGATGCCAATCTAAAAATTCAGATCTGGCATTGTAAGATACATGTGTAAGAGCAGAACAATTTAAGCACTTCTTTGAATAATCACTCAAAATGCATACTAGGAGCGAAATCCTGGCCCCATTCAATAAAAGTTTTGCCCTTGACAACACAGGAAGCCAGGTTTCCATGCTAGATCTATTTCATGTACTCAAGAAGCCTTCTCATGATGGAAACATAACTGGGAACTGTTTCTTCTCTCTTCAGAATGTACTAAAGATCACAATAAAACAATTAATTTGACAGACAGCTCGTGCTGTGGACTGATTACTTTTGTTTATTGAAGTTCCAACTATTCTGAATCAGGAGAGAGACATGGAATTTTAAATATTGTATCTGAACACAGGCAATTTCCCCCACTAAAGTTTAATAAGGATTGTTAGTACATCATTGTAGCTGGTAATTGTATAGGTACACATGGTAATTGCATGTATTTGCACTAATTATGCAAATGCACAATAATTAAAGCTCCAGGGTTTTCATGGTAAATTTTTGAGACACACATGGATTTGTCATGGCAAAAATGTCAGACGTCATGTAAACTGTGGGAGAAATTAAAAAACTCAGGAGTTCAGGTCCCTTCAGGACTGAAGATTGCAAAGCTCTGTTATTAAATAACCACAGTGTCCCATGTGTTCCTTTGGGCACCTGCATACAGCTCCTTACAAAATGTCCATTCAGAGTTGGACTTTTTTCCATTTTGTTAAAAAATGTTTTTATATTTGAAATCTTTGGCCCTTTTCCTCTGCTCAGCGTCCCAGCTCTTTGCTGTTTGTTCAGGGAAAGACAGTAAGAAAAATTCTTATTCCTTTTTATTATTACACTCATGCCTCACGTTCCCAATAACAGCCTCTCTCTTCCTAAGGACCCGATCAAAGTCCATTGAAGCAGTCAATGGAAAGACTCCCAATGACTTCAATGTGTTTGAATTAGGCCTTATACCACCAACCCAGCAGGCTGTGCTGCCTTTTGGACATGATATATAAAACCTGATGTTCATCTCACTTATGGTTATGGTACTGTTTGCAAGACTAGAAGTTTTAACTTTGGGGTCCTGGCCAAATTCCAACTCCTTTTTCTTACCTAATTTGTACAGATAGGCTTGAAGCAAAACTTGAAAGATCAACAGGCCCAAAGACTGGAGTAACATGGGTCCAAATTTATTGGGATTTTCTCCTATAATAGGCCACCCTCAAAAACAGATCTGCATCCTAGTTTCATGGGATATGAATATTTCATGGGATATGCAACAGAGGCCCATATCTACTAGACTCCAAAATATTGCAACATCAGTAACATGAAAAGATGCTTTTTCACTTCCCCTCCAAACACTGTTGCTTAGCCATGCCGAGACAAAATTGCTGCAGAGATCCACCCCAGAGGTGGGTAAATAGCAGTTAAAATGAGCCTCTGGGGCTGGATGGAGCGTCAGGCTCAACCCTGAGCATGGGGCAACATATAACTGCTCCACTCCAAAAGAAATTGGGACTCAGGGAATCATAATTCCTCCCATAATCAACAGTTGTCCAGATGTGGGAGGGACATACACCATTGCAGCTCTTGAAAGGGTGAGGCTTCAGGCCCAGATTAAAGAAGGTTGAGGCTCTGTGCTCTATGGAAATTGTGCCCCCACCCCATACCCCTTCCTTAAACTAGAGAGAGCATGTGATATATCAGACATGAAATCACCACCCTAGGCAAAAATATGCCACCCTCCACTCTCACTCCCTAGAACAGAGTTTCTCAAATGGGGGAGGGGGAAACACTCTTGGGACAGCACGTTGGACTTTCACAGAGGTTGCGGCAAGACTTCTGGTGGTTGCGGGGGTGGGGGGAATACCAACCGCCAGGTCACAGCACCATGTGAGTTTGGCCTTTCATGATGGTGGGGTGGCTAGGGCAAATCTGAGTGAGTGTTGTTGTGACTTGGTGCATAGGGTTGCAGGACTACTTAGGGTCTCCCCCCTCCAGTCATCAGGGGCTGCCCTGAGATGGGGGCCCTGTGCAAATGCACACTGGTTAATCTGAGCCAGTGCAGCTTCCTTTTCCCGCTCACATCTGGTCAGTGAGCGGGGAGGTACAGAGGCAAGACTCTACCTACTCCACACCGTCATCACTCCTTTTCGCACCCTCTTGCTGAGAGGGGTGGGGAGTACCTGGAATACAGAGACTATTCTGCACCGTGCCTGGACCCAATATCTAAGTATGCTGAGCCAAGCAGGCTGGCTGGAGCCCTAGTGCCCTACATGGCCAAATAAGAGAACGATTACATGGTGAGATCCGTCTGCATGAAAGGCGCTCAAGATATGAAATGGTGATCAACTCTCGAGTGTACTGGATGTTTCACCCCTAAACAAACTTTTGTTATGAGCTTGACCAGCTTGAGGCCCACATTCTATTCTCATGATCACCACTAAAGTAAGTCTATTGAATTCAATAATTACTCCAGATTTACTCCAGTGAAAGTAGAACAGATCTGCCCTCCCCCCGCCAGCCAATTCTGTTACTATGCAAAAAAATACTTATCTTTAATCTCTCTCTTTCTGCATCTGATCCATTGGGGTGATCATAATTTTTAGGTAAACATGTCTATAAGTAGGGCCTTCTCAATAAACTATCAGCCCCAAACTATCTTCTTAGAGAGTTGGAGTCTGTAAAACAATCTCTAGAAGAGAGATTTTGGCCCATCATGTGGATTGTGATAGCATATGTGGGGTTGAGGTTGACCTCTAACACGGGTTGGTAGTCCCAGATGGCACTGGGAAGGTAAATTATCCCAGATTTGGAATAAAAATGTTTGGATTTGATCTGTTGTATTTCTTTCATGTCATAAGGAATTAGTGCTTCCTTCCAGGTAGACCATTTTAATAAGTTTGTTCAGACTGAATTAAAGGACCAGGAGAAACTATGGGCTAGATTCTAACAACCTCATTCACACTGAACGATAACTAACTCCACAAATAGTCCCACTGATATCCATGAAACTTCTCACAGAATAAGCTACTATTAGGTGTGAGTAAAAGCATCAGTCTGGCTCTGAGTAAGTAGTAGTGATTACTCAGTAGAACTGTTCAAAATATAGCAAAAATTCACTAGAATTTCAGCAAATTAAAAAAAAAAATCTCACGCCATTATATTTTGCAGTCTGACTTATTTTCCATATCGTGTAATTTAACGAAAAAAATTTGAATTAGAAATTTTTAAATGATGTTTAAATTTAAAAATTATCTACATGTGATTAAGCTGACCAGTCAAAACTGGCAATGCTGAAAACCAAAAAAAAAGTCATTTCTAACAATTAATGGGGTTCCCTTTAAGCAAAGTGACCTTTTTGGGACAGCAACTATCTTCTATGCTGTGTTTGTACAGCACCTACCACATTGGGACCCCATTCGTGGTCAGGCCCTAGGCACTACCATGGTAAACAATAAAATAATAATATTTGATGTGGTTTACGTGTAGCAGAATATAATCAAATATATTCTCTCAATTGCCATTCATTTTTTTTAAGTTAAAGAAAAAATTAGGAAGTGATTTTTATACAAATATATAGTTTGTTTCAAAGAAAAAAATTATTCAAAAAACTTTCTGACCAGAACAGTTAATTTCCAGTACTTGATTCACACTGAGTTCACCTGTTCTTCAGCTGAGTTTTACACCAAATTATTTGGCTGCTAGAATTTAGAGGAAGTGTGGTATGTGGTTAAAGCTCAAGCCTTGGACTCAGGAGACCTGGTCTCTGCGTGTAGCCCTTCAACAGACTTCCGCTGCAACCTTGGACAAGTCACTTCAGTTTCTCCATATTGAAAGTGAAGATAATAATAGCCTCACCACAGAGGCATGGCAAGGCTTAGCTAATCAGCATCAGCATTAGAGAAGGAGAAAGTGTTTTTGTTTTTCTTTGGTGCGGTTGGCAAGATCTCAACGATATCTACCTACGGGTGCAGCTTTGATGATGAGACATTCACTTCCAAAGGCATGGCTGTGCTATGAGACGAACTGCAACCAAATGAGGTCCATGGGGCCTGATCTTTCAGTGCAAAGCATTTGTGGAAAGTGGGTACAAAATGCTACCATTGTACTTGGGAACAAGATTAAGGGGTTACAAGTTGGAAGACCCTGGGACTGTTGGAAGAGACCATCCCAAATGTTTGGTGAAGTCCCAGAAGTCTGATAAATCCAGATCTCATTCATCCGTAAACCATTTTCTGTTCCCATCATATTTATAGATTAGTAATAATACCCAGTGTTTCCATACTACTTTTCATCTGTAGATCTCAAGGTACCTTACAAAGAGAGCACTAGCATCATCCCCATTTTACAGATGGAGAAATAGAGGCACAGAGGTGAAGCAACTTACCCAAGATCACCCAGCAGGCCAGTAGCAGAGTTGGAAATAGTACCCAGGGCTCCAAAGGTCATGTCTACACTAGCATTTACGCTGGCAAAACTTGTGTCGCTCAGGGGTGTGAGAAAAAAAAATACATCCCTTTGAGCGAGATTGCTTATGCTGGCAAAGCTTCTTGTGTGCACAGCACTATGTCTCCCACCGACATAGCTAATGCCGCTAGCTGAGCTGGTTTTATTAGGTCACCAGGAGACATAATTGGTCACGTCGGCATTACATGGCTACACGAGGGTTTACAGAGCAGCACAGCTGTATTGGTACAGCTGTGCCGCTGTAAGCTGGTAAGTGTAGACATGGTTTAGATCAGAATCAGTACTGTATGCCACGTTGCCTCTTGCTTTGCAAACTTGTTTTTGTTTCACTGCATTCTGGACAGCGGATGTACTGTCAGTCCTGGACTAATTTATGACATGTCAGTTTCTGGTAGCTATCTGATTTTCAGCAGTGTTTTTTAGCCATATCCCGTACTGGCCTTTGCTATTTCAAACTGGGCATTCAAAAACTGAGGCATCTTCAGTTAGTGGACATTTAAGAATTTAATCCCTAATTTATAAGACAACTGGCTCATCTGAACAATGGGAATAAATAATGCTTATCATTATCTCACATGGCCATAGTGAAAATAAATTGCTTGCTTTGCAAAACTTTACATAGAAGTACTACAATTAAAGGCTATTCAATGCTCAGTGACAGAATACTTAAACTGTGGCTGCTCAGCACCTCAGGCAATAGACACCTCAAGTTGGGCACCCAAAATGAGCAAAGACTTGAAAACGTAGGTCAAAGTGATTTGCTCAAACTCATGCAGCAAGACAAGCGCATAGAAAAGAACAGAACCCAGGAGTCACGACGGCCAGGCCCTTCTTCTAACCACTAGTCAGCAATATTTCTCCCTACTTCTCCAGTAGCTCCAATCCCTAAATTAAAGTTACAGCAGTTTTAATGAAGATGAAACTATGCGTCTTCTGATCTGCTGACCAACTACTATTATTCTTCCTTTTCCTTTGAGTAGCCTGCCCAGCAAATTCACCCCTCCTCTTTTGACACAAAGTTAGGTGACGATTAGGTGCATCACAATATCTCTCTCCAAAGCAGGAGAGTACCTGACTAACGTATTTTTGCTCACTGATCTCTTTTTTATGGAAGAAGAGTAGTAATGCTATTGGTCTAAATAGAACTGTGCTTGTTCCACTTTCCCTTGCATCTCAGAAAGTTTCAGAGCAGAGAAAGCCATCCCTTCGTCTCTCTCTTCTGCTTTTAGGGTTCATTCCAGTCACTCATCTTAAAAAGTTATTTTGCCATGTACATTCTGACACAGCACCCATTTTGTTTCCTGGCATTGTTAACAATTCAGTTTTGTACAGAGGCTCTTTAGGCATTTTAATTGATGGCTTCCTATGGTGTTTCTTTGTACCAACCTTACTTTTCCATATTTCCTTTCTGAGAATTTTTCTTTTGGCAGCTGGCACACTGAATGCCTGTCAAAGGCAATACTCTCCCCTACATGGAGAAGGGGCTTTAAGTACACCACCTATTGCATAGACTTGCCACTTATAAACCTGAAAATCCCCCAAAGACCCTGTGAACCTAGATGTGGCCCATTTAGCTATTACGTATGACTAATGCCTTTGTTTTCTGGTAGCACATCTTTATAGAGTTAGGACTCTGCAGGGAATTGAAGGCAAATGACTACCAGCCACAGATTATAAGAAGAAGATGTGCACTCTGTACTCTCTAAGGGAGATTTGGCTTTTTGACCTTCGTGTATGGACAACACATACTATTTTGAAGAAGAAGCTTTACTGACTTTGGTCACACAAGGCTACAATATGTGTTCATAGTAGGCAGTAGTGAGCTCACTCATAGTACTGCAGATACCGAGGCCAAATTCTCCAGCCTATGCCAGCAACATAAATGGACTGGCTTACACACCCAGCTGACTATTCCTCCGGGCTGCCCAGTTCTAGGCCAGCCCCTTGCATTCCTTGGTATAGAAGTCATGGCTGGAGAACTTCTGTACTCTAGAAATCTTGAACTGCTGGAATGTAGATCAGTTGCAATTGGGCATAACTCAGAGCAGCCCTGAGGCTGCTGTATAGGGTGTTGGAGACTGAAATGGCTCCAGTCCAGCCCCACACCTGGTTCTGGCTCAGGGACCCTCTAGTCACCATCAAGTCTGGTCCTCCCTGTTCTTTACTGCATTTCCCTGAGTCCTTTCCTAACCTGGCTCTCCCATCCTTCTCTGGGTCTGCCAGTTTCACCATTCCCTCCTCCCAGGGAGCAACTGCAGCCTACATATCTCTCCTGTCTCCAAAGACTCCTCTCTCTTTCCAGAGAGTGACTGCAGCCTTTCCCTGCAGCCCCTTCTGTTTCCAGCTTCCTGGCTTTATAGGCTCCACCTGCTCCTGCACCACTGAAGCAGCTTGCAATCACATGTTACGGCAGCTAAGGAGTGAAAGTGCCTGGAGACTGAATTGTCCTGTCACCTTTACAGATAAAACAAGGTATGGGGGAACTTATACTGCCACAGCCAATACCCTCTCTATTCTACTGTTGTCACCTCTCCTACTTGGTGTTTCTCCAGATGCCCCAGCTCCTGGAGTCATAGGATTACTTCAGCCTTTTCTCACACACACACACACACACACACACACACACACACACACACACGTATGTATATTGTGGTAAACAGCCAGCTCCACCCTAGTGGATCTCACACTTCTGCCCCTTGTAGTGGGCCAGGGAGTCCCCATCTTCCCAGGGAGGTACCTTGCTGTGGCACCCTCCTGCTGGGTGGGGCCAAGGGTTCTCCCCTTCTCCATTCCTCTGGCTACAGAGAAGCACCATCTCCTAGCCCAGGGGAAGTTTCTCCTCCAACTGCCACAAACCTTCTGGCAGCTTCCTCCTTTGCTCCCCCCTTTAGGGAAGGCAGGGTTTACGTACACCTGGAGTCACCCTTCATTGGGTCCAAGTGACTCTAATTGCCCTGCAGTACTCTCTCCTCTGCTTGCAGAAGAAAGGGCTTTTGGCATTCTTGGGCTCACACCCAAGCCCTGGTATACCCTTTTGTGGCCCTGGCCTGACTTACCGCAATATGTATAATGTGTCTGGCCTTCAACTGTGCAGAGAAAAGCCAGAAGACTTGATCCCTAAAGGTTCAAAAAACAGAAGGCAAATAAAGATGCTGTCCCTGTGACACTGGCAGACCAGGTGCCAGCTCATGCAAAGGTTCACAGGCCTCAACTGAATACTGATGAATACAGAGCTGAACTCAGTTTGTGTAACTCACCAGGCAGAAGAGAGAGAGATTAATAGTGTAAAGTGCTGATCGCCAACGGAAGATGTTATGTCTGGACGACAAGGAAGTCTCATCGACACCAGACAGATTAGAGTGAAACATTAAAGAGGACAAAAGACTGTTATTTACTTCCTCCTATCCCCCATGAAGATGAATCTTGCAAGGAATTCCTCGCATCAGCTGAGTTTGCGTCTCAAAGCGGAAGGGGAAAGGGAACAAGGAGGAACTGTATCTTTATGCTGCTTGGCGTCTGGGGGTGCGGAGCAAGGATTATTAGGCATAAGAAAAGATCCCCAATGCTTAGCCTGGGTTAGCCCTAAAGGACATATAGAGCTTGCTTATCATAGCAGCTTTTAGTAGCTTGGAAACTTAAAATTATAACTCATTTGTGTATGTATGCTTAGCTGCTTTAACCTGGTAAATAATGCTTTCATTTCTTTTTCTTTTGTAATATATCTTTAGATAGTTTATTATAGGACTGGCTACAAGCCTTGTCTTTGGTGTGAGATCTAAAGTGCAATTGGCTGGTCCTTTGGGACTGGAAGTCACCTGACTATTGCTGTAACCCTTGGTGTAAGGGACCATCTATCACAAAGGTACTGTCACCTGGGTGGCAAAACAGATCGAAGTACCCAAAGGGACTGTCTGTGCCTCTGTGTTAAAGCTGTTATAGTGCCTGAGGAATTTACATTTGATAATTGGTTGATGAAATCTAAGTATAGAACTCACAACCAGTTTGGGGTTTGTGCCCTGGTTCTTTCAGTTTGCCCTGAGGTTTGTACACATGCTGTTTGACAGCCCTGGCCTCCCAAAAACATTTTCCCTCTCCCAAATTCCTGATTTGTTAGTCAATCTTATGATTTCTATGGGCCTTGATTCGTGCTTTCTGAAATATGGGGCTGGCATGCCTGCCATTCTCTCAATAAAATAAAGAATTCAACCTGCGTGCCCTGAAGACTTGACACCTTTCACCAGAGCCGAATTCCTTTAGGGTGACTATTACACTAAGCCCTGGTCTACACTGACCTGGCAATTCGGTGGCATTCGATGGGAGTTACTCAAGCTACACAGTGTAGCTTGCGTAACTCCCATCAACTACTGTGCTTCCCTTCTGTGCGGCGTCTTCACTGCACCGCGCCAACGGGAACCAGCGCTACGCTACTTGAGGGGGTGGTTTACCAGTGTCGACTTCTGGATCGATTGAGCGGGTCTTCACTGACCGCTCAATCGATCCAGATGGGTCAATCTGATGGCAGCGACTTTGCCGCGGTCAGTATAGACGTACCCTAAGACATGTAAGTGGGGGGGAAGGGTTGGTTACATATTTGTTTTAATTTGAAGAGTGCTGAGCCTTTCAGGCTAAACATAGTTGCTGCTAAGAATTTTTTGCAAAACATCCTTGTGTCTCCTAGGAAAATACATGCCAGGAAAGCTGGCAATTTGGCCCAAATTTTTGGCAGACCCTTGATTGCCTCCTGAAGAGCAGAGTTTGCATTATAAATATATATATATATTATGATTATTGGGCCCAATCCTGCCAAAGTTCGGAGCACCTATTAACATCAGGGCCAGGATTGGGCCCATTATTCGTCAAAGAAAAAAGTTACCATTTTGATTAAAACACAGACAATTCCTATAAACCGACAATCAAGCCTTACATGATTGGCCAAGAGTTCCCATTGCAGAGAACTCAGGCATCCTGAATCCCAGTCCATGGGTCTAACCACTCATCACATTTCCTTTGTCACGATCAGACCACTAGTGGGTTGGAAAACAGAATTTCCACTCCCGGGCAATTCTGACATTCTGAAATCTGTTTTTGTTCTGAATCTGAATGAAAGGTGAACATGTAAAAATTTCTCAGCAAAGGTAAACTCTGAAAAAAATCCATCTAGATAATGTCACAATTATATAAATATGATAATAAATATTTAAACAATTCAAAATGGAATATAGCAAAATGAAAAAGTCAAAACAAAACATTCTTTCCTTATTGTAATGAGCGTTTAAATGATCCATTTAGATTTTCTTCCACTGACAATTGTGTGGAAATAGACATGTTCCTAAAAAATGTTTAGATTAACAAAACTACCTTTTCCAACAAATCATTTTCCTGTAGAATATGTACTTTTGGGCCAAAACCAGTTCTATTTGATACCACTGCATACCCACTCTGTGTTTACTTTGCACTGGGGGTAAATGACTGCATAAGGGGAAAAGGAATAATATATCCGGTGCTCTGGATTTATACCTGTGTAAAATGAGAGCAGAAGTCTAATGTATGTGTTCAACACATTTGCTTACAGATATCTGCAAGCTGTAGGCATTTCAAGATGTCCAACTTCTTTAAATATGGGTTAGGCAGAATATGAACATTTGAAAAGCTGGAGCTTGCACGGGAGTAGAAAAGCCAGCCTCACTACAAAGAAATTCATGTGCCTCTTTAATTACCCTTCTTCACCTATAGGTGGATTTTTCACTCAAGCGGTTTTAGAAATGAGGATGTTAGCCTGGGAAGAGATTTCTGTGTTTGTCTTTGCACAGCCGACGCTGGCTCTGTTATGTGGCTTGAGTTTCTGATTCTAATGATTTCCTCAGTTCATTCTGTTTTTATACCTCAGGGAAGGAAGAGGTGATCCTCTTGAAATTCATATAATTGCTTTTTATTAAACCTCACTCAAGAATAAGATGATGGCTTTCTTTATGATGTTGTTCATCACTATGGCATTTTAAAATTTGCTTTTATATCAGAAGGAGTTTAGTGAGCCAAAGATCTAATTCAAGGATTTTAGCACAGATGGGGAGAACTGGGAGTTGGGTTTTGTGTGTTTTCTTTTGCATTCCAAATCTTCTGTAAGAGGGACACCCATCACCACCCCCTTTGGTATATCTATAGCCTTGCTTCTTCCCAGGCCCCACCAGCCACGCTTTTTTGCCATTTGTAGAATGATTTACACACATATTAGGAGCTGGCTTTGCCTGTCTGCACGGGTAAGTGCCACTGTACTCCCTTGCGCTGGCTGTCTGTATCACATAGCCTCAGCAGAGGTGCTACTCCCCACTCCTGTGCAGACAGGACAGGGACTGCCTCACCCAACTCTGTGCCATCACACCAAGGAGCAGGGGAATGTATGATGTGCCAGGTGGGATGCCAACGTATTTAAAAAATAAGGGACTTTTCTTACCATCCCCGCTCCACCCTCCTCTCGATAAGAATATCATCATTCATAATAAATAAGAAGCAGTACTCGCCTACATTCACCAGGGGGTATTTCTTGCTGCTTTTTGCAGCACTCAGCAACTCCCAATCTCGTTGTACAGAGATGAAAAAAATAAGGGAAATCCCTTGTAACAAGGGACTGTTGGCAACCCTAACAAGTGGGAACCCAGAGGCAGATTGTGACTGACTTACACTCTACTTCCCATGCAACTCAACAGTAGGCTGCCCCTTTCTTGGGGCTCATGGAAAAGCCATGATTGAGCTCTAAGTAATTAATCCTCAACTGTCCTCTGAGGTTGGTAAATATTATCCCCATTTTACATATGGGAAACTGATGTAGAAGAAGCAACGTAACTAGCCCTAGGTCACTCAGCAAGTCAATGGCAGAGCCAAGATTAACACTCCATACTCCTACCACCAGACCATGACTTAAAAAAGGATCTAAGGCACATCTACACTACAGCAGCACAGCTGCTCCGATGCAGCTGGGCCGCTATAGCACTTGTGGTAGAGATGCTCTAAGCTGACAGGAGAGAGGTCTCCTGCCAAAGCTGTCCCACCGACACAGCGCTATCTACACTGCCACTTAGGTCGGTATATCTTATGTCACTCACAGGGTGGATTTTTCACCCCCCTGAGCGATGTAAATTATACCAAAGTAAACTGTAGTGTAGACACGGTCTAAGCTACCTTCTTCTTCACTTATGAAGCAATCACCACACCATCTAGCTGTGCATAGATTATGAATTACACTGAGCTCTATCCAACCAGACAGACAGACAAAGACATGGTGGGTGAAATATCTTTTATTGGGTTAGTTTCTGTTGGTGAAAGACATTTTCCAGCCACTTTCTATTCTTTGCAAACCTCAAACATCTGCAAGCCCCTCAGAAGCAGGTTTTCAGAGTATTGTAGCACCTCCACTGCAACCAAGAGTGCAGGAAGATGAAAGTTTTCCCATTAGCTTTGTTCCCCATTAGTATTCATCTTCAGTATAGGCCTGAACTTCAAAGCATGTTCCATTTAGGTTGAAGGTGAATGTCCTTGTGTGCATCGTAGAGGAAAAATAGAAAGAGGCTACCATGGTTCCATCAGGAACACTTTAATTACCTGCAAATCAAAAAGGAATCCTACAAAAAGTGGAAGCATGGACGAATTGCTAAGGAGGAGCACAAAAGCACTAGTGTGTAGGAACAAAATCAGAAAGGCTGAGGCACAAAATGAGTTACATCCAGCAAGGGGCTTAAAAGGCAGGGAGAAGAGGTTCTATAAATACATTAGGAGCAGCAGAAAGATGAAGGAGAGTGTAGGTCTTCTACTTAGTGGGGAACAAGAACTAATAACTGATGACATCAAAATGGCAGAGGAGTTGAAAGCCTACTTTGCATCAGTCTCCGCTGAAAAGGAGAACGGTGACTAGTTACTCAACCAATTTGATACCCACAAGGAGGAAGGAATGTAAGCCAAAATAGGGGGAGAACAGGCTAAAGACTATTTAGATAAGTATTCAAATTGGCAGGGGCTGATGAACTTCCTGAAGCAATCTTGGAACTGTTAGCAGTTATCTCAGAGAACTCCTGGAGGACACGCGAGGCCCAGAGGACTGGAGAAGGGCAGGCATTTTACCTATCTTTAAGCACGTGAACTATAGACCAGTCAGCCTAACTTCGATACCTGAAAGATACTGGAGCAAGCTCTTAAACAATCCATTTGTAAGCACCTAGAGGATAACAGCGTTAAGAGACTAGCCAGCATGGGTTTGTCAAGAACAAGTCATGCCAAACTAACCTAATTTCCTCCTTTGACAGGGTTACGGGTCTAGCGGACAGGGAGAAGCCGTAGACATGAGATACCTTGATTTTAATAAGGTTTTTGACACTATCCCAAACTAGGGAAATGCGGTCCAGATGAAGTGACTATAAGGCCAGTGCACAACTGGTTGAAAGACCGTACTCCAACAGTAGTTATCAATGGTTTGCCATCAAACCAGGCGAGTGTTAGGATGCTTCCCAGGAGTACCCAGAGCTGTGAGGCACCTCACCTCCAGCTGCCCTCAGCTTAGTGTGAAAAAATCTCGTCCATGCCTGCTACAGATCATTTCCCTGACACCACCAGCCTCTGGCAGCACAAGCACGGCCTTCCAAGCCTCCGCGAACCTCACTCTTGCTGTGCAGATTAGTGATAAGCACACACCAACCCGGGTCCCCGGAGCATCTCTTTGGACTGCTCAGCCCCTGTTCCACTGAACACTCATAGAGCTCTTAAATCTACTATTGCCAAAGAAATAGTACTCACCAACTTGTAAGATTCAACTCAGGATCACCACTTTACTTAACACAGCACTAATCATATAGATATAGTGAAAACTAAGTTTATTATTGAAGAACAGAGATTTAAGAGATAGTGAAAATGTTGGCAACAACTATGTAAAATAAAGTCATAACATACTTTCTAGAAAATAAATGTATCTAACAAGGCATTCCCCTGTCTTCTACAAGACAGCTTACCCAAAGTCCTTTCCCCAGCATTTTCAACCAGTGTGGCTGAAACAGCAGAAGATCTAGCCCCTTGGCAGCTGGTCTTCACTGACTGAAGGAATCAGGCTGTACCTCTATACCCCTTAATTACAACCCCAAAAGTTCATTGTCCTTACTTGTAAACAGGGATTCTCCCCACCTGATTTACTTCCTGTAAATTTCCTCTCTTTGAAGATTTCACAATCCTTCCTTAGCACTCGGCTCAGACTGTAAATGAAGGCCTACTGTGAACCATTCAATACATAATTTACATGTAAATAGACAGATAAACATTTCTTGCCCAAAACAAGAAACTGCACAACTAGTTCAAAATGCCCAAATTTAGCTCAGTGAGCTTCAGTCCTTGACCAGTGCTTAGCATGTTTTCATGTGGCAGTTGAATTCCATGTGGAGAGGGGAGTATGTAGTTTGTGCCAGTTCTCTGGTCAATGTAATAGGAAGAGAAGCAGGACACAGACCATTCACTTGTGTTTAAAGAGGAACACCACAAGGAAAAAAAATGTTATTCAACAGTTACGAATATTGTATGGAACACAGCAATATGTATGTGCACTACTACCATCTGTTGGATGGACTCAGTACCGCTCAATTGTGTTAGAGGCCCTATACTGCTGATGGCTATTGAATATTCTTCTTTCAACTTAAAAGGGTAGACCTTATGTTTCTAAGCACAAAGATTCCAGTTCTGCTTCTACTGACTCTTTGAAGTTCTAAGCATCCAGTGTAGTTGCAATCATGAAGTTCCTAGAGGCTCACAGATTTGTTAAAATAAACCAAGTGAGATTGATGAAAGATTATGTTCCTACCAGAGTGTTGAATATGTTAAAGACTCTAGGGAATCTTTTGAGGCCTGTATGATTTGGGAATTCAGTAACATCTTGAGCTCACACTCAGAAGGATTCCAGAGAGGGGCATCCTTGGGAAATAGCTTCACAGAGTCACAGGCTCCATCTCCAGATCTCTTGAGATTACATCATGCAAGAATGAAGAACTGCTGTTTGCAGCTGCCTCATCAGGATGCAGGGCAGCAGTTGTCGATTATTTAAGGCCTTAAATATGAATAGCTCTTGAGTAACACTCACTGGATAACAGGCAAGTAGTACAGTTGGAACACAGGTGCCATGGACACTCACAGATGAAGGCCCTTAAGTCATGAAACCACTTCCAACAGCTATCTGCAACCTGTAATTTGTGTCAGAGGTATGCTGCTTTAACACCTATAACCAGGCATTGGCATCACATAGAAAGACTGAAGACAAGGGACTTGGTTCTGGCAGGTACAAGGTGGCAGACAAGGAAGAATTTCTTTATGTAACAACAGCTACTCCAGCATCCTCCTCTTTGACTTCCCTTGAGAGATGGGGAAACTATTTCGTACCACATATAGGTATGTTACTTGCTTTCAGTTGTCTCCCATCATATATATCAATAGCAAAAGGAGAAACCCAGTGATACATTTCTATTATGGTAGCACCCAAAGGCCCTATTGAGATTGAAGCCCTATAATGCTGGCCACTATATAAAACACCAAAGAGAGAGAACCCTTGCTGAGAACGGCTTACACTGTAAAGACCTCACCTGTCTACCCATTGCTCCTCAGATTCATCAAGATGACACCCAAACCCTTCATCATGTTCCTTACATTATTTATTTGATGTTGTACTGTGTGCACTTACAGTTAGTGAAGTGAACTGACAAATAGAACTGCTGCAGCCAAGATCAGACGCCAAAAAGAGGAGGAGAATAAATGTAAACAGTGCAGTGAAAGAACATGACTAGAAAACACAGTGCTAAATGGGATAGTTTAAAGATCTTAGCCGGGGATATGTTTGCATTTCCATAAGAACAACACAGGTGTTTGCCAGCAGAGATCTCATAAGCATCCACTTGGTAATCTGTTTTCCCAGATGAACGTGTCTAGGACACCCTAGTCTTAAATAGCTTAGTACTAATGAAAGGAACCTTCAGAGAGACTTGGACTTTCACATCATGTAATAAATTCCTTGGGTATGTGGAACATGTAGAAAACTGCTAGGTATCTTTCAACTTGAGAACTGACTGGAATAGTCTCTACAAAGTAGACATTTCTTAAACCCATGATAACTTCTTAATTTCAAATCCAAGAGACCAATATATGGAGCGAACTACCCCCCCCCCCCCGCCACACACACACACACACACAACCCCACCCCAAGTGTTGAGAATCTCTATTCTTTGTCTTATATAGAGAGTTTCTTTGGGGTAAGTGTTACATTTCTGTGTCTCAGACATTTGCTACAAATTAAAAATCATCTTTGCCAATGTTTTTTGGTTAAAATCCTTTAGAACCAACAGTAGCTATGAGATTTGATTAATACAGAAATTGTACACAAGACAAAAGGCAAGGAAATCTCTGCTTTGAGTTGAAATGTTTTGCATGTTATTCTGATGTGATATAATGGGTAAAGCCCTGGACCCCTAACCTGCTGCAAGGCCTTGGACAAGTCATTTCCCCTCTCTATGCCACTATTTCCCCTCCACTTAGACTACAAACAATTTGGGGTAGGGACTGTTATTTACTGTGTGTTTGTACAGCACCTAGCACAATGAGCACTCGGTTGAGGCATCTAGGTGATACTGTAATAGACAACTAAATAATAAGCAGAATAGAATCACAGAATCATAGAAACAGAGCTGAAAGGGACCTTGAGAGGAGAGGTCACCCAGCCCCATGCGCTGAGTAAGGCCAAGTAAATCTAAGCTTTCCCTGACAGGAGTTTAGTTTTGAGATGCAGGCTCTGTTTCTCCCACTATGCAGAGAAACAGTTTAGGATAACAAGTGAAGAATGATATCATTTCTACTTGCTCTTGAAGGGAGAATTTAAGGAGGCAGAATATAATTACCCAACCTGGAATTTGGCCAGGACATTGGGACTATCATTTGCCATGTGAATCATCAATAACTATGGCAAAAAGCTATAGATTTAACACCACAAGGTAAATATTCACTCTGATCAAGGAATATGCTCTTTGCAGAACATGTGGATGAAGTCATATAATAGAAAGTTATCTGAACTGTGATTGTGCATGAGCATTATTCTCACATAGCCATACTCCAGCACCAACATGAATAATTTAATCACATTGTTACATTCATGCCCTGCCTGTATTTAATAATGGGGTTCTGTGACATTTCTTTTTCTCCTGGCATTGGATAACATCATATGTAACTGCTGGAATTAGCACAGATTTCTGAGCATGATGGCCTGTTTTGGGCGCTACATAGATGTAATGAGGCAATCAAAGCTTCCAAACAATATAAGATTTGAAAAATGGAGTGTGGATAACTCCAGAAGTGAGGAGCTGTTCTTAAGATTTCATGGAGACCAGGCTGTTTGTCCCTTTAACAAATACAGTATCATCCGTCTTGTTTTCTGTCACTCCCCTAAGTACTGCCCCAAAAGCAATAAAAATTCTTTGCACTTGCATTATGCCTTTCATGCACTGAGCTTACAAACATTAATGAATTGAGCCTCGTAACACTCCTGAGTGACAAGATAAAAGATATACAGTGATGATTACACCTACTATAGAAATGCAGCAGGTGTTTAACAGCACACAGCAACAACACAGATTGAGCAGTACTGTGGTCTTATGAAACACTAAAAGGTGAAAGTAGGTGAGAATTCAATTACTGATTTAACAATTATCCACGACACTGGGCCTGAAACCTCAAGCCTTACGAAAAGTGCCCTTTGATAATTAGGGCACAGGTCATCAGAGCACTTAAGCATGATTTAAGTCCCTCCCTGTCCAGTTTATATTTAAAAGCAGTATACGTAAGCATACGCATATGCTTAAGTGCTTTGCTAGCTAGAGATGGTTTGTTGAATTAGGGCTGTAACAGCCACAACTGTTCAGTGCATTTGTTTCATATCTCATCTGAAGATAAACACCTCTACCGGCTCCGTGCTTCCTATAACAGTGTTGAGGAATGGATTACATGTGGACTCAAAAGTGTCCACCTACTGAATCGCTAACACTGCTACCTTCAGCACCTGGCTGTTCCTTGGAAAGCAATATCAGAACAGGCTTATTTGCAGCTCCTCCCCGTTATGAGGACAGTGAAAGCCTTTTTGTACATCTGTATGTATGACAGGCAAGACGACCCACTTGTTTTCCCCAGATTGCCCTGATTAAATCAAGACAAGTCTCTAAAGAGTGCAGCCTTTTATATTTTGCGTGTGTGTGTATGTTTGGCCCAGTGAAGGGAATGCACCAAAAACCATTTGGAGTGAGGTCCCTTCCAACCCTAATCTTCTATGATTCTATGAAGAGACCCAGAAAATAATCTAATAAATCGCAACAAGTGGACGAGGCAAGTCCAGCCACGGCAGAAGTTGCTACTCCTGTTACCATCTCCTGAAAGTAAGCTACCAACAAAACCGATACGACTTCATGAGGTCCTGATGAAGGTATGCCCTCTCACTTATGAAATCTATGCCAGATAGAATAATGAAGAAGCTGGCATAGCATGTGATCCTCCTAAAAAGAGGAGAAGGAATGAGCTCTTTCTATTACTGACAACTAAGGCATATTCTTCTTTAGCCTTTGTCAGCAGAGCTGCCACTTTTGGATATAAAAGTTGCTAGATTGAGTCTCAGCCGGGAGAGACTAGAATTTGTATGACAAACACCCTGTACAACTCTAAAATTGCTCTTTCTTAGATTAGGAGGTTTGAGCCCAAGGTTATAGATAATACTTCTCCAATTGACTTTGCTTGGAGGTTTGTGCATCCAAGGGTAAAAATTAGGTTCCTAGAACTTTAGTTACAGAGCTGCCTTGTCTTACAATTCTTTCCTTGATACCTTTCCTGCTAGAGGTTTGCTACTCTAGCAAAAATCTGATGCGAGATTCACCCATGCAGGTGCAAACCTGGGGTTAAAAAAAAAATCCCCAAGGCTACAGTATGGCTCCTACTGTTACAGTCACCAATGGACCTTCACTGGTAGTGGATTCTATGTTCAATTTGTCAGTGTGAACACATCCTAGAAGTATCACTAGTTGCTTTTTATTCAAACTTCTGAGAGAGTTGATAACTGTATTGGATTGTTGAGATCATGTCCAGAATAATAATTATGTACCTGATGTAATTATTTTCTAATTAGAGTTGGTTTAAAAAGAGATGCATTTGTGTGTGAAAAACGTGTCTCTGTTATTCAATGAAAATTTTTCTAAATTTTCCCACTAACTATAGTTAAAGTAGTACTTATCATTTGCCTCATTACTTTATTTCCCAGAAAATATCATTGAAAAAAAGATGATATATCCCATAGAACTTTCATGGACAGTAATGTTAACTAATAGAAGAGACTAGGGCTGCTGTCATTTTGAGGAATTCATAATCAGTGCAGGTTATTTCCAATCACATGTGGACTGATTGCTTATCTGCATGGGGAAACGGACCTGCAGAACCATAATGGTGTAATTACACTGCTATAGCTATGCAAGTGTAGCTCCCCATGCGGATACTGCATTCTAGAATAAGTGTCTTTTTTTTGGTATAGTTCATTGCTATAGAGCTGCCGCCAGCTGGGTCATCCTCCAGCCCCAGCTGCAGCCTGACAGATACACCTGCCTCAGTTTCCCCTTTATTCACCTATGCTAAAGAATGCTGTCTTTTTTAATGGCAAATTCAAACCCTTTCATTCTTATAAAGCGCTACAGTCAGCAGAGCCCTCATAGTAAAAACAAAACCTCTCAAAACCTCAAAGAAAAAACAAAATTACAACACAGCTGCTTTTTAATCCCATTCAAAGGTCACCATTCCCACGTTACTCACCCACAGGTCATTAATGCACGTGTCCTGGCATCTTTAGCCCCTGTGCTAAGGGCCTTCTCCCCAGGTCTCCTATCTGAGAGTTCCAAGGCCCATTTCTCTCCCATGAGTCTTCCGTAGCCTCAAGTCACATCTGCCACAACAAAGCTCCCTGTAGTGTTTCACTTCCCCAGGCCTCCTTGCCTGTGAGTCCTACCCCTGCACCTGGGAACCTCCCTCCAGAGTCATCCCTTGCTTATGGGCCTGGCTTACACTGACCAAACTGGTTCTTACCCTTCTTTCTAGGAACGAATATGCAAGCCTTCCCAAAACATAGCAGGATGCACCAGCACCAGCCAGTCCTCTCAGCAGCTCAGTTACTGTTCTCCTAAAGATCTTTCCCTTGGACAATTCTCTGCTTTTCCTTCTGTCTCACCTCTATTATCCAGCAGTGCTCACCTACCCTTCATGACTCTTTCAGTCTCCCCTCTCAGGCAGTCTGCACCCACTCCTTCTCCCTTTTAAGGCCAGGTGCGCGCTCTTAAACCCAATGGGGAGACAGCTGATGAGTCACAGATGCACTGGATCCTGCTGCATCTTAAAGGGGCAAGTCAAATCCTGTGACACTTATGTCACTTCAAGTTTGAAGATGACTAAAAACAAAGCAATTGAACAGAGTAACTGAGCTGAGGGAAAAAGTCTTTAAACTCATTGTCCAAATTCAGCCATGGTACAACTGCAGAGTTCAATTAAGTTACATCAGGGATGAATGTGGTGCATGTTTTGCCTCTAAGTGAAAAGGAGACAAAACAGGATATATAGTCCCTGCCTTGAAGAGTTTACAAGGTGAGGGCTAGATTCTAACATGGACATGGGCCCATGCAAGGACATAAGGAGTAGTAAGAACCGCCTTATATTCCTGTATGGGTCACTGGACTTTTGTTCCAGCCAGGTGTAAGCTGGCAGTCAAATCTGGAGCAGCTGGGTGAGGTAGAAAGGAAAGAATGGAGCTTTTGCTCCAACTCCCAAATTTCCTGGTCAGCATAGCTGTGCAGATGAGGGGTGCAGGAGGATGCATTGTAAATTGCTGCTGGCAAACTATTCCCACATTCTTTTCCTTTGTGCCTTTCAGGAGGTATCCTGTGCTGGATCTGGGATAGCACAGCTCCACACTACCTTGTACGCAGGGCTTGTGGCAAAGCCACAATCTAGCCCTTGGTCTTAGACCCACAGTTATAAATTCATGAATAAAATAAACACGAGGAATATGTAGTAATGGCAAAGAAACAGAGAAGTATCTGTTGACCTGAACACCATTTTACAACAAAATCTTAACCTCATATCCCTGGGAAGTCAAATGAAGTTTATCAGGTCTAAATCTCCTGTATTATCATCACTGACCATGTTGTAAGTTGCCAGGTTCTGAAACGCCTCATTTCCTGGAAGATAAACATGCCAGTTTTGTAGAGATACTGAGAAAGTGGTATAGTACCTTATATTGCATACTCCAGCGCTAACAGTGTCATTCAGCTGCATTCCATACAACGTGCAAAACACAGAGTACTAACTAGATGTTAGCACAAACCACTAGTGCTAGTACATATAGCGCCGTTCACAAGTAAAGTGAGGCATAATGACTAGATGCAAATGAGATGTACGAACACATGCAAACAAGGGTAAGAAACAAAGTGATCTTTGAGCATAGACTGAAGCATGTGTCATGTGTTCTGAAGTTTGTGGCAAACACAAATGAAAAATATTCAAATAAAAAGGTAAAATTTAAGTTTGCTTTTAAAATCAAGATTCAAATCAGCTGCACAAATATCCTATACACAAATATCCTGCACACATATCCAGGGAATGCCAAGGGAACATATTTTATTTTGAATCAGCTTCAATTTCATAAACCAAATTCAGTGTCACGTCTGTTGCAGGTTATTGACCTGTGTCTGCTTTATTAATACAGATCAACGGAAATTAGGCATCTAACTCACTTAGATGCTTTTGCAAATCCCATAACTAGAGGCTGATTCTGTTTCCTCATGATTTCTAGGTGTTCTTTTCATTTCGGTGCCTTTATAGTACATAGGGAAATTTCAGTGCTGTGCTCTGAATTGCTTTCTTCACTCTCACTTGGAGTCTCTATGTTCAAATGTGGGTATTTTTTTTTCCAAATAAGCTTCTTGGATTTGCCTTCCTAGCAGTTGTACCTTAACTTCCTCTGCACATCCATCCAACATGACCACTCGCCTGGTCTTTTATAACAGTATCATATATCTGCTGAGCAGCCCGGTATACTGTAGTGAGAACATCCTAACTTTCTTTGAGATTTTGCTGGGCACTGCTTGTTTTTAAACTGCATTTGTTAGTTTCTCTGCTGTTTCCCCCTAGCCATATCCACCATCTTTCTCAGTGTATCCTTGTGTGTCAATAGCTACAGTAACTGTGTGTTTCTTGTTGATTTCACCCTCACCTGAATATGTTCTGTGAAGCACAGTAGGACCAGAACTGTGGATCCTCAGCCTAATCTTGGCCCTGATTTAGGAACATCCTTAAGTTTATTTAACATTAAGCACAGGAGTACTCCACTGACATCAGTAGGACTAAAGTTAGACACATCAAGGGCCCTGCTGAATCAGCATTCTTCTGCAGAGAGTTTGTGCAGTTAGCCGTAGCTGCTGATGCAGTGCTGTTCTGAAGATTGGATGGAGTGGGGGGTCTGGGCACACTTCTGAATCACCCACGTTTGTATAACTTTGTGCACAGTTCATGAGTTGTGGTCTGTATAGGGGTCAGGACTTGGCCCCTGATGTCCGGTAGAGTGATTGCTTATTAATGATCGATAGCCCTGCAGTTATGATGAAGGGCTGTAACTTTGAAGTGCTACTGAAGAATTAAAGGAACTATGTTCCTAGAATTCAAGAATTTTTTAGGAAGTTCAATCATGCTCTTTTCCAAGTCTGTTCTCATTCAGAGAAGCCATGGATTTCTTCTGAACAAGACACAATAGCCTCTGTTCAAGAGTCTGCTCTGGAAACCACGCTTGCAAATCCTTGCTGGCAGCTTAGAAAAACACAACAACTTGTTTACATTCCCTCAATATGCCTCATGGCTCATCTTGTGGACCAATTAGTTTGAAAAGTTGGGCACTCCAAAGTTTTATCCAGAAATACATTAACTGTTCATATGTTTTAGTTAATAGATATGAGGGACTTGGGAGCTAAAGTAATGATAGTGTAGACAGCCTCTCCCCCAATCGATGGTACTTTATCTTACTGTTACATTGTTGTCATGTTTGTTATGTTGTATCTGATTGGGAATGGGGTGATTTAGAAGGAAGTTCCATCCTGTCTGAGGTATTGGAGTTGTTACTTGCAGTGTGCCAATAAATCCCTATGATATCTATGAGCAAGTATTACACTAAAGCTTTCCATTGCCGTGTTGCCAACTCTCATTATTTTGCCATGAATCTTGTGGTATTTGGGTTTTTTAAAAAAGCTTCAGCTCCTGGAATCATGTGATTAAGTAAAAATCTCTAGGATTTGTTTTTTAAATAGTAAGTTTTTAGTCATCATGCTTGTGGTGCAAAGGTTGTAAAACCAAAGTAAACCCTCAGGACTCAGAGTCAAAGACAGACAACCCAACATTTTTAAAAGATCTCATTATATTTTGGGACTTAACTCATGATTTTTGACAGCGTTGGGCTGTTCACACTGCAACTTCTTCAGTCAGGCTCAGTCAGGTTTTGAATCAGAGGATTTGGGCCAAGTTTCATTGAAGTTGAGGATACAGGTGTGGTGTGCGTGTTGGCCCACTCTGTCAAAGGTAAATGGCAATAGCTGGTAGGTGGATGAAGATCCTCCATGGAGAATGACAAAATCCTTCAATGATCATTCAGAAGGGAAAAAAACATGGGGCAGGAGAAAATATCAGATATTATCATTGAGGCTTCCAGCACCTAACCAATTAATTTAGTGTTTGCTTAATGTTTAATAGTTATGTAGAAGAATGGGGTGGAAAATTAAGGAAAAAAAATCAAAGTTGTTTTCATCTGACAGGATTTAAAAGCAGATCCATTTTTCTTTGTGAAGTTTAGTTGAAATTAGTTAATTTTATTTCAAAACATCAAAAGGATTATTGACTCTCTTTGTTTGCTGAAAAGCAGGTTCCTGTAAACAAGTTTAGATTACTTTTTCTACGTTTTTATCAAAGTGAATCAGAACTGTGCAGTGTTTCCAGACACTTTTCATTCTTAAAAACCCTCCCTACCATTTCATTTGAAAAATTTTCAACCAGCTCTGCTATTTTAGGGGCCTGATTCACAGCCCAGGAACACTATGGAAAGAATTTAATTGATCCCTGTAGGTTCAGAAGTGGCTTAAATGGGCAGGTCCATGCAGGACCAGTAATTTAGAAAAAACAGTCACTTATTGGCCCAAAGCCGCTCAATGACCACTTGAATGGACCCGCAGGAGCTGGATTAACTTCAGCCCTCGAGCTAATCTATCTCTTGTACATTTGTGAGGTAACAAGAACCCACACATTACAAATATCTAATAGATCTGTGGTTCTGGTCCCTTTCTGTGGTTATACTACTTTAGTTACAGTGGGAAAGAGAGATGTGATGTTTGAAACTTGTAATTCTCATACCTTTGTTTTCTGTACTTTACCTTTAACATTTTAGTAACTGTGCAGCCATTTTGTTCTCAGTTGCTATGCCCTGATAGAACACATATATACTGTACTCCGTCATGACATGGTTTGTTCTTTCTTGTTTTTCTTAAGGAACTTAATTCTGCAAGAATGTTTTGCTACCTGTGTAGGAAAATTTAAGAGTGATAGAGCTGGCTAAAAATGAGTATTTGAAAAAAGAAGTGTGTCTCTTTTAAAAAAAAGATTCAAGACTAGCTCGGGTTAACAGGTGAAGTTAGTTGGTTTTTGTTCATTAAGTACTTTGACATCAAGGAGGTGTTTCACAATGAATGTGAGACAAGAAAAGGGACTTGCAAATTTCCTCTAAAATTCAAAGATTTAGGTTTTATAAACAAGAAATAAACCTTTTCAGACGACATAAAAGTCCTCCTTCAAATCTTTGCCCAAAACTCAGATGGAACACTGAGGTTCATCAACATTTTTCTTCTTCTCTTTGCATACAGATTCTTATCCGAAGCAGTAATCAACATATGAGAAGAGAATCTCTAGTAAGACCCACCAGGGTTCGGTGAACAGCAGATCTTTGAGTGCTTTTCTTACACCAGTTGTAAGAATTTGAGGCCTCTAGATTTGTCCATCTTATTTTTATTACCTTTTAATATGCTATTATTATGTTTGTGACTTTCAATAAAAATACCAACCAGTCAATCATGCAAAAAAGGCTTATACTAAAGTATTACTTTCATCATTCACATCCCCAGCTTCTAGCTTTGTTCTTACTCCACCATTCATGATATGAGGCTGTTCTGGCAGTATGTATATTTTAACGCACTCATCAAGTGAAGAACCCAGTCATTGCATAATAAAGAAACAGGGCGTGTACTGCAAGTCACCATGTGATATAGAAGCAGTGACTATACAATGGATATTTGAAGTCATTTGTTGTGCAATTGGTAGCAACTAATATGGAGCAACTAATATGGAGACTTTTTTCAAAGCAGTTGCAAGGTGTTTAAAAGGGATTGCTTTTACATATTAGTGGATTGGAAGTTAATAAATTAATGATTTAGGGGCCTATTTTCCATTCTATTAAAATAAATTGCTCAAGGTTTTTCTGAACAGTTAATCACTTCTTTTCATTGTTTTTAAAAAGGCCCATAATATATATATTGTGGATGATGAAATACAGTACCTATGTCAGACATATTGCCTGGTGTTATTCATCCAGGGAGAGAGAAAGGGAAAGATAATTTCCTCCAAGATGGCCCATTAGCATGCCCTCCTTGAGGCTTTGCAGCCAAGTTTCTTTTCCTCATGGTTTAATTTCCTAATTCACTTAATGCAGATTTGTCATCAAAGTCTCAGCGTTTCATCCAAGCGGTGTTAAGCCAAGGATATTATCTAGTAGTGAAAGTGACAATGTATGGTACCTGAGCCCAGATAATATGGAACACAGACACATTAAGGACCTGGAGAAAAGCAACATCCCCTGTATGCAACAGCGGCAGTCAAAAAAAGCTAACAGAATGTTGGGAATCATTAGGAAAAGGATAGATGATAAGACAGAAAATATCATATTGCCTCTTTATAAATCCATGGTACACCCACTTCTTGAATACTATGTGCAGATCTGGTTGCCTCATCTCAAAAGAGATGTATTGGAATTGGAAAAGGTACAGAAAAAGGCAACAAAAATAAAAAGCTTCCATATGAGGAGAGGTTAATATAATTGGGACTTTTTCAGCTAGGAAAAGAGAAGACTAAGGGGGATATGATAGAGGTCTATAAAATCATGACTGGTGTGGAGAAAGTATAAAAGGAAGTGTTATTTACTCCTTCTCATAACACAAACTAGGAGTCACCAAATGAAATTAATTGGCAGCAGGTTTAAAACCAACAAAAGGAAGTATTTCTTCACACAACTCAGAATCAACCTGTGGAAACCCTTACCAGAGGATGTTGTGAAGGCCAAGACTATAACGGGGTTCAAAAAAGAACTAGATACGTTCAAGGAGGATAGATCCATCAATGGCTTTTAGCCAGATGGGCAGGGATTACTGTTTGCCAGAAGATGGGAATGGGCATAGGGATGGATCACTCGATGTTTACCTGTTCTGTTCATTTCCTCTGAAGCACCTGGCATTGGCCACTGTCTGAAGACAAGATACTGGACTAGATGGACCATTGGGCAGACTGAGTATGGTGGTTCTTATGTTCTTAACTGTATGTGCATATGTAATCCTAGCTGCAAAGCAGTGTCTCAGCTCCTCCCCACTCTGTGAAGTGAAGTGGTGGAACCTCTAAAAGAAGTGGTGTCAGTTTACGTGACCATACTTAACCAGGGAGCAGTTCAAAGAGGAGGCCTTGATTAAGCGTTTCAATTAAAAACAAAAGCTGGCTACTGAATCTGGGTGTTCACCTTCAAATATCACTGGAATGAGCGTGAAGATCTAGCAGAGAAAAAGAGGGGAATCTTAAGAAGGAAAGAGTGTTCTGGGAACAAACCTGAATGATGATTAGCGGACACAACACTGATCCTGATTTGCCCTGAGCTGACTTGACAGCCGAGTTGTGGTCAGCAGTGTATCTGCCAGCTGGACTCTACAGTGGTGTTCATGGTAATGTTTTTTAGTTAAGAAATACCTCGAGAGGTGACAGGCACAGTGGTGTAACTATGGCCAGCGAATGAATTTGCTAGACCTGCTATGGCTCTTTCTATGGCACTTAACCTTTAACTGCACTTACTTACTTTATTTTTGAATACTCTGCTTGACATTAAGCATAGAGATGGGTTGAACTCAACATCCCCAAACTTTGGGATAGGAGTGGGTGTTCTGAAACCCACATATAGATCCTAATATTGAAAAAAGGTTCTGCCTCTATGATGAGCCAAAATGAAACCTCCGAGCCAAACACCTCTGAACCTCAGAAGATTCTGACGCCCTTGAAGAGACGCCCTCTGAACAGAGCCCATGGAGTCGGACTCACAACCTGGGCTATAAATTGTTCTCTCTTTTAGGCAAGAGCGTCTTATTCTACCCGTCTACGAAGCCCTACTTATGTCAGGCAACAGCAATAATGATGCAGTGATATTCAGGCAGTAAGAATGTCCCATATTGTTTCAATGTCTGTAGCAACTGCAGTTCTGGATACAGTGACGTTGCTCTGTGAGGACAGAAAGAAAAGTGACTATGCTATAAGTGTAATTATTCATCCAAGAGATGCTTCTCATTTTTCACCCCAGATAAGCTATGCAATGTGATTAAATTAGATTTCTTATATTGTTCACTGACTTTTGGTAAATTGCACCTTTGATTTCTGGTCCAATGAAAAGGTGCTAATTACCTTCTTAAGTGCTCATTTAATGTTCAGCAGTGACAAAATATTAGTGCAGCAGACTGCATACTGGAACCTTCGATAGGTTTCTCTCTGGCTGCTGTCTTTCATCCTCTCCACTATTTTCTCCACCCCAAGTCTTAATTCTTCTGCACCCCAATAAGTCTGCAACGTTGTTTGCTGCAATTGGCTATATTTTAACCAAGTTAAAAAAATTGTATCCCCTCTAGAAGTCTCTCTTTCACTGCCCATTTCCGATTGGGATTTTTTTATTAGCGGCAGACTAGTGAACCTAAAGCTGCCAGGGCAGCTACCTCCTCTCAGTGCAAGGAAGTATTTGGAAGTATGGTTTTCTTCAAGGAAACCCTTCACTCCAGCCAGGCACAGCCTGCCCATGCACAGCCTGTACCTTCTGCAATTTATTATTGCTTCCCCCACTCTGCTGCTGCCCGTATTTTTTGAGTCACTAGCACTTTAAGGTTGAGATATTTACATGAGCAAATCCCATTGAAATTAATGGAAGTTGTTATTACCACCTGGCCCAGTCTCCCTTTGAGATAGTCACCAGTCTATGGCGGGCATATCCAATTGCTGGGTTCCACATGCTTCTAAGCTAGCTGGATCTAGGCTGCATCTAATCAATGTTTCTAGCCCTGGGTCTCTAGGACACACTCCTAGGCTGAGACCTCTTGTCTGAGCCCTTCCTGGGAACATGGAACTCTGCAGTCCAGCTGCCCCAGACCCTGAAACCAGTGCCTCAGGCCTCCCAACCCCCCTAATTGCTTACATATGCTCTCTCACCATTGCTGGGGCACTCTGGCTTCTCATTTAAAATAGCAGGCAAGCAAGGAACAGGTTATACAAAGGACTTTCTTAACAACAATCACATTTACTCTTAAAAGCTCTACAGAGTGACAGATATTAGCATAATAACAAAAATTCTGAGATGCACCTCTCCGTAGTCTGATCTCATCTAAAATATCTCACCACACCTACCTTCATCGGTCCAGTGACCACCCCAAACAATCTGTTATCTACAGCCAGGCACTCAGAAATCACAGAATATACTCAGAGGAGAAAGTCCGAGATATACACCTTAACTGACTCCAAACTGCCTTCATTAAACAAGGACGCTGCACCAGAGAAGCAGATTGCATCATGGAAAGGCCATTGAAATACCCCAAGAGAACTTGCTTCAATACAGAAATAAACTCCCCTCCAACTGCACACTCCTAGTTGATACCTACCACCCCACACTGGAACCCATACGGGGTATCATCAAATGACTATCACCCATACTTGACGGGGACCATATCCTGAAAGAAATCTTTCCTGAACCCACTCTTCGGGCCTTCAAACAACCCCCCAATCTCAACATCAGAAGTAAGCTCCGCACAGCCGAGGGCACATCAACTCAAAGGGGCACCAGATCCTGCCAGAACAACAGATGCAAAACCTGCAGTCATATTTCCACTGCTACAATGATCAACCCCCGCCTCCCCCGCCCCCACAACACATGTGGTGTAATGTATCCCATTGCATTGAATGTGGGTGAAACCAATAGCAACTATGTGAAACCAGACAATCACCATGCTCTTGAATGAACTTGCACAGGAAAATGATAAAAGACAAAACCACCACATCACCTGTGGGTGAATACTTTTCACAAAGCAATAACTCTGTCTAAACTCTCAGTCCTCATCCTCAAAGGAAACCTGCACTGCACTTTCAAAAGACAAACTGGGGAGTTTAAATTCATAACTTTGCTAGACAATAAAAATCATGGAATGAATAGAGACACTGGATTTATGGCATATTACAACTCACTAACACCCTCCCCCAGCTACCTTCCCCTACACTTGCCTCCCCCCACTTCCTTTCCTCCCTGTGACTGGAGGGGTGTTAATGGGCCACTTCACCTTGCTCTCTTGAAATATGTGTTAACTATGTATGCTATCTGTTCCACATTGCATTTAGCTATGACACCCCTGAGACGTTTCCCAGACCTGAAGAAGAGCTCTGTGTAACTGGAAAGCTTGTCTCTCTCATCAACAGAAATTGGTCCAATAAAAGATATTACCTCACCCACCTTGTCTCTAATATCCTGGGACTAACATGGCTACAGCAACACTTCTTACTCACCCCTTCTGTGCGTCTGAGATCATGTCAGCATTTCAGACTAGGCAGAGTCTCTCCAGCCTAGTCTTCTTGTATGTGGTGATGGATAGTTTCCCTTCCAACACACCTTTTCTCACGTATCCAGAGTGAGAAGCTACAGACCCACCAGCCTTTCTGGTGCTCCTGTGCAGAAAATCCATCTTCCATGAAGTTGGGCCTGCACTTGAGGGAATCAAATCTGAGGGTCCAAGATTGTTTTGTGATGGCGTCTCAGTCACAGTCATTCAATTACCTGTCCAACACCTTTCCTGGGCCGGATGGCTGTCTGGAATACGTCATCATAACCTTGCTGTGGGTGAGGCTAGACATGAGTTTATCACATAATACAAAAATGGAGGTTACAGTACAAAACTGAGGTCACAATTTGAGCCAGACATATCACACTCTGTCACAGTTGTGTTTTTAAATCTTCTAGGTAGCTTTGAAAAAAAATCTCAGCCTTAAAGTGCAGTTATGCCGCAAAAAGTGACTATAAAAGAAGTATCATGGAACTCTGTGTTCCATGCTGAATTTGTTTAGTTAGTTAATAAACAATGAGATTTTTTTCTAACTGATAGTCTTGCAAACTCACCCTAGAGTCTTCTCAGGAGTCCAAATGACCCATTCATTGATAACTATACACCCCCACATTACCTTTTAGTGGGACTGAATGGGTATTGCTGAAGACAGGGTTTGGAAACCATGAAATTGCACAGGTGTTATTGGGGACAATTGGCCTACAGAATCTTCAGTAGTAGTGTTGTCTGAGAAATGAACATCCCAGTTAGGAAAAATAAATCTCCTTATAAACTGTAGAAATCTGAGGTGGAATGATTAACACACAAAAAGCCCGGAGCTTCCAATACCATCTTTACAGAATTTTTTCAGAGCAAAACCACACCCAAAATTGATTAAACATGGTGTTACACCAGAAATAGACTGGGACCCCATTGTTTTACAGTAGATTTTTTCTTCTTTTAAACGTATTTAGGGCTTTGCCTGTCAACACAGTTTTCAGACATGATCATGTGGGCTGTGTTCACAAGGAAGGTGAACAGTCATTCTCCTGTGAACTGCTCTGAGAAGTAATGCATTCATAAGTCAAACATGGCAGCAGTTCAGCAGCGCTGACTGGCGTGTGCCAATTTCACTTCAATTAGAGTTCCCTTTAAAATTAGACCAGCTTATTTTTTTGTTATTACTTCCAAAGAAGATTAAATGTGTCCCAATTTGAACTTGAAGAATTATTTTAGTGGCACTGAAACGCATCCCTTCCTCTATGCAAAATCCCAGGATTGTGAAGCTGTTATATGAGAATTGGATTTTGTTCCTGATCTCCTCCTCACAAACCCCCCAAAGGATCCATTCCCTTTTTAATAGCCAGAACAAACATTCTGATGGGCAATGGCAAAGCCGATTAGAAAAGCAAAATCAGACATATTTCAAATGTATCCATTATTCTGCTTGAGGACAGGCCCAACAAGCATACTTGTTTTTTCTTGTTTCTTCCCAAGAGATTTTATGGAGTAGAACCGAGTTTCTTAGTGGCCACATCACGCCCTCACAAAGAAATCCCCACGGGAGAATGCTTAGTGTGGTTGCGGAGGAAAATTCTCTGACATCCCTTTGGGAGTTTTCCATATATTAGTAGTACGAAATGCCTAGTGCCTCAAACAGGCCAGGCACTGTGCAAACACACAAGAAGAAACAGTCCATTGCCCCATTAAGCTTACCTTAAAAAAAAAAAGGCAGGATGGCTAAAGGGTGGAAGGAAAGAGCGTACAGAGAGATGAGATGACTTGTCTAGAGTCCCGTAGCAGTCAGAGCTGGGTATAGCACCTAGGTCTCCAGAGTCAAATTATTGTGCCCTATGCACTAAAGCACCCCACCGCTCCAACTGTCCTCTTCCCATTGGGTGACTGGGCAGGGAAGCTAAGGAATTTGGCAGGCATGGCCACATGGATCTGGTGAATTCACAGGGGAGGGAATCCACGGAAATAGCTGCTGCCCCACTCGACATCCAACCCCTTCTTCTCTCTGCCTGGCCTTATTATTACTTCCAGTTCAGATTTCTGTTTGGACGTCGCCTGTCCTCTCCTGCACTTGAACCTTGATTTCTGAGAGGTGTCCCTTTCACCAGCAATGTCAGGGTGGTGGTGGCAGGAGACACCTAGATCAAATGAAGCAGCGGAATGGGACTTCAGAGGTGGTACTCCCTTCCCTTTCCTACCCCCTTGTCATGAAGAGAGAGGGAGACCCATCAATGAGAAGACCTTAACCTGTCATTTTGATACCTGCTTAGGTAATAACGCAGCTGAGGATTTTTTTTTCTGGGGCAGGGGGAGCAGTGGAGAAGAATTATATTTCCAAAGCTGTGATCACTCCTGAGTACTTATTCATTGATTTTTTTTTTTCTTAAAGGAGGGGTGAAATGGGGTGGAATGGTTTTAGGCATAATTTTCCTCACTCAAAGTTTTGGGCACTGCTTATCTATTCAAACATTGCATCATTCAATTTAAAGGGATATCATGAAGGTAATTCATCCTTTCAAAATAATAGTTGTACGTCTCACCAGGGTGCTGAGACAGCTAGTTCATTAATGTTCATCAAGTGTTTTGAGATATGAATGGGAGACACTATGGACTCATTCCAGTTCCCACCAGACTCATTCCATTTGATCTGTTAATACTTTGCTTATATAGAGGACACAACAAAACTCATTTGAAATCTATGGGAGTCTTTCCACTGTCATCAATACAATTGGATTGGGCCCTCAATATGGATAAAATATTAGTGTAGAACGTCCTTCCTCACGTTAGTAATACGGTAGATTCTAAACATCAGCGTGAGTGCTCACATTTATTGTGTTTCCTTCTTGCGTTTCATCGAGCTTGGCCAATGAAACTAGTCTGGGTTGGTTTCACATTCCGGTTCTCAGGTGCTGTTGTGTTAGGGATCACAGCACCACTGAGCAGTGGTCACGTGCAACAAAATATTTACAATGAAATAAGCAAAGAGCATTTTGAATAGAAATGCTTCCTTTTTTGTCTGAGGCTTTGGTCCCCTTTCAGCAAGATATTTAAGCACCGATGTACCACTAAGATGAAAGCAGTCCTGTGTGCTGCTTGAAGTGACATTTATAGGTCAGTACCTTGCTGAATTGGGGCTTTGATACCGGAAAAGCATGTGCATGGAAGTGGAAGCTCAGCTCTATTGGTTTTCAGTGGACAGCGGCCCTTGCAATCCTGTTCTGATTCGTACAGCTGGCAGCGATTGAAGTCTTGGCACATCCTAGGTAAAGCCATTGTACGTAACATATTAAATAAAGCCATTACACAATGGGAAGCGGGAATTGCAACAAAGTCCTACTGTCTTGTGGTTAAGGCACTGGACCACGACTCAGGAGAGCTGGTTTCATTCTCAGCTCTGCTGCAGTCTTCAAGTGTGACCTTGGGCAAGCCAATCTCTCCGTGCCTCAGTTTCTTATCTATAAAATGTGGATAATAAAGTATCCTTTTGCCTCCTATTGCATATTTAGTTTGGGACAGGAACTGTCTCTCACTATGGGTTTTTTCTGCAGTGCCTCATACAATGGGATCTCGGTCTCAGCCGGGACCTCTGAATGCAACTCTGGAAACAGGGATGTAATTGAGTAAGGAAAAGTGCACACACACAGTTTTTTCAAAACCTGGACACCTGACAGGGTTATCTCACCAGGTACAGCCCTTCTCTTGGTCATTTCTTGTCTTTCAGTGCTTCAGTTTTCCTCCACCAGTCTTTGCTTTGTTTGGAAATAGCCACTTTTAGACTGGGAATGTAATATTTTAATAGCGTGTTAAGTGAGGTTTGGAGAATCGTTAAAATTGTTTGTGGCAACATTGTTTCTCCATGTGTTTACATTTTGGCGGGGAGTGATTAGATTTGCCGCCAGGTCTCTTGTTTCTCAAGATGAGTCTGTTTGGGATAGTTGGGGGCATGCAGAACCCTTTGCTCTCATTTTTCCAGCTGCTGGCTAAGGGTATGTCTACACTGCAGCTGGTAGCATGCTTCCCAGCATGGGTAGACAGACACGTGGGCGCTCTGCTTGAGTGAGCATGCTAAAAATGGCATGTCGCTGTGCTGGCATGGGTAGGGGCTCAGACTAGTCATCCCAGGGCCTACACAGGAGACTGGGTGGGATTGTGCTTGGGTGGCTAACCCATGTCGCTGCAGTCATACTGCTATGTTTTGCTTACTAGCTCATGTAGCGCTAGCTCATGTCTGCCTACCGACCCTAGGCCGCATGAGTGCAAGTGTACACTAAGTCTGAAGAGAATTCCCTTTGGATCCTCCTGCTAGAATGCCCTAACAGGGGAACTACTCCCTTGTGATACATTTCATCATGCTCTAAGTGAAAACCCTCTGCAATGCTTCTACTGGCCTGGGCAGAATTCACCTGAGCCAAGGGAACTAGCTGGTGTTTCCAGATGGCATCTCGGAGTTGCTATTAGTCTGTGGTGCTCCCAGTTTAGTTTTAATGGGTTTTGTGACCATTTATTCCAGCTGCTCATCTCACTTTGGAGTCATCAAGTCTTTTAGGGGCTGGAGATGTCCACTGAAGTCAAGATGTAGGCTCCCGTTGTCTTCACTGAGTATCCGATCAGGACTTCAAGTATACTCTTGAAATTAAATTGAGTTCTGGTGGACGGTAGTGGATTGCAGCCATCGAGATGGAAGAAACTAGGTTCTGCTATTGACTGCATGTGTGTCAAGTCCAGAGTAGCTGCATTGACTTTGGTGGGGTTACTCTGGCTCTACACTAGTACAACAGACTCAGAATCTAGACCATGATGTAAGCTAGTCAGAAAGACAGTGGTCAGGAAGTTTAGATGGCTGTTTTACTGGCATTAATTTGGCATTTAGCAGTGTAACATAGTTCGACTCACCACCTTGGTGCCTCCTGCTGGCTTTCTGGGTAATCAGCTCTCAGCCGGGCATATGCCTCTCTCTGCAGCACCTCGCCCTCTGTCCTGTTTCCACTGGATCCTCCTTCTCGTGATTTGGCCCTCCAACTGAGTCACAATCCATGTTCCCCCCTTCCGGGGGATTCTGCAGTCCATTCTAGCCATTTCCCACTGTGGCCACCACACTCCTGCCACCACTCCAATGGTGACAGGAGGGGGGCAGGGAGGGAAGACCCGGGCCTGCCCACTACTTCGGGTCCCAGCCCAGGGACCCTGTGTGTGTGGCAGCCTTCCACTGCATCTCTCCCCAACTCCTCAGTGGATTTCCTGGGCCACTTCCCTGCAGCTCCAGTACTTTCTCGTCCCAGAGCGTTCAGCTCTGCTGAGTCCCAGCAGCCAGCCACTGCTCTGGCCAGGGTGCTGAAAGTCCTCCCTCTTCAAGCTCCTGGGAGTCACTCCCCTTACTCTGTCTGCAGCTCCCTTTTATACCAGCCTCCTGGGCCCTGATTGGCTGCCACGCAGCCCCTTCCTATTGACAATCTTTCAAGCAGCTTCTCCAAGGGCCCTCTTAATCCTTTCCAGGCCAGTGAGAGTCAGGCATCCCTTCACAAACAGGAATCTAATTCAGCCCTTGGGTAACTGGGGGCAACCGCAACTGAAGTAAGAGATTAATCATAGCAATCTCCCAAAGGGAAGTGTGACACTGGCAGGCCAGGTACCAGCTCATGCCCAGATCCCCATGTCTCAGCTGGACACTGACAGATACATAGCTGGAATCTGCCTGGCTCATTTGTGGGTTAATATTGATAAAATAGGTATTAGAATGATAAGAAATTATTTAGTGTTCAATTATGAGTTGCTGCCTGCATTAATCTTACTTGTGATATCTGTGTTCCGTATTGTAGTGTAATATTTGAGCAGCTGCATTGTGAGCGTCTGTGACTGTATTAATTTCCACACAGGAGAGGGCCATTAATTAGCATGAAGAGCTGCTCTTCTGCAGAAATTGTTATGCCCCTTCTGAAAGAGGAGACCATCAATACCAGAAAGGGTATGGGTGGATCTTACAACTGGAAACTCCCTGCATCTGGATTGAGAAATTGTCAACCTAAAGACTCTTCTTGTTGTTCTGCTTTCCTCCCCATAAAGATGAGTCATGCAAGTGGACGCCTCTCATCAGCTGAGTTTTCAGCTCAGAGCACTTGGGGGATAAAAACCCCAAACAAAAGGAACTAGGTATTTCTATGCTGCTTGGATTCTGAGGACGTCAAGATGTTTCTAGGCGTAAGCAAGAGATCCCCAGATGCTTAGCCTGGGTTAGCCCTAAAGGACAAATAGTATAGTATAAGTATAGAAGCCTATATCACCTTGTGAAACTTAAGGTTCACTCATTCATATGTCTGTTTGCTTGCTTTAACCTTGTAAATAACTCTCTAATTTCCTTTTCCTATTTAATTAATCTTCCTATAGTTTACTATAGGATTGGCTACAGGCTTTGTCTGTGGTGTGAGACCTAAAGCGCAATTGACCTGGGGTAAGTAACTGGTCCTTTAGGATCAGAAGAAACCTGAATATTGGTCTGATTCTTGGTGTAAGGGGCCATCTATCACAGTGATACACTCACCTGGGTGACAAGACAGACCAGAGTATCGAAGGGGATGGTCTGTGACTCCCTGTTAAGGCTGCTAAAGTGTCTGAGGAGTTTGCATTTGGTATGCTTGGCGAGTGAAATCTAAGTTTAGAACTCATAACCTGTTAGAGGTTTGTGCACTGGTTTTTAGCAGTCTGCCCAGTGGTACGCATGTTCTTGTATAAACTTTGGGAGTGTTACAGAAAGTAATGTCAACGGGTGTTGTGCCTAATTGCCCCAGGGCTGAAGTTGGTCTGGAAGCATTTTGATGGTGAGGCATAAGCTAAACGTCCTCCCTTGTGGCGTGTAACTTACGCATTTTGTGCACCCACCGACTGCCAAAATGGGTCAAGTGACACTGTGTTGCCACATACACTCTTTCTGATAATCTTACACTGACGTGCATTTCTCACTGCTTACATGGCTGCTGAGTTTGACCCAGAAATGTCAAATGAAATTCCATTTGCTAGGTTGCATTTGGCCCTGTGTCTTGCCGTCTCTCTGGTGATTCCAGTTAAGAATTTGTGATGGTAAAACTTGATCAGGACTCTTAAAACAGAAACCACAATGGCCGTTTATAACAGTTGAATCAGAAAGACCTAACTGCTAAAGATTATATTGTGGCTTTTAAACCACAGCCTGCATTGAGTGGGAGAAGGGCCAAGATGTGTGGAAGGCTTAATCAGTAGATAGGGGACTCTATCATTCTGTCTAACTCAACCTAAGTTCCTCCAGGGGGTTCTGATAAAGACACACGCTTGCGAATTCCACTATGTTATGCAGGATGCTGCACACACGCCCACCCCCATTGGCCCATTGGCTTATCGCAACTGGCAGGCATGGAAGAGGGTGGGACCACGGTCTCATCCTAGTCCTGCCCCCATCAAGGAGTCTAGCACTGGTGGTGGCGCTAATCTCTCAATCCCTGCACTCGGTATTGTGATTATGGCTGACCCCTGAGCAAGGTGGGAGAAGGCTTCTTGCACATTCTGTTCTTTACACACCCATGCACAACCAAACCTTATGGATTTATTTTAGCATGAGCAGCGCTTTGAGTTTTAGTACTTACTGAGAACCATATCCAATGAAAATATGGTTACACCTGCACCTGTATTACTGCTCTGTGGTCCCTGGGCATATACTCTAGACTCCCAGCTTCTCAGCTGTCAGGTGTCTGGGCAGAGACCTGCATCTCTCTCCCTCCTGGTGGATTTTTCCAGGCTGCACTGTTCCCCATCTGCACTGTGAGCTCCCCAGTAAGTCAGACTGCCTGAGCAGGTCTGCTTTGCTTTCTGCTCAGAGGCAATAAACAGCGTCATTGCCCACAGTTAAAAGTTATCACACAGGCTTTTCTAAGCCAGCACATTTATTCTTAAAGTAAAAGCATTAGAGAGAAAACATGCAAAATAACATTAAAAACCCCTACACACATGCTAATAATATCCCTCCAACTCCAACAAGGGCTTTGGGAGGAGAGCCCAGCAAGGGGTTTTTAATGTGATCACAAGTTCATAACAGCCTTAGCTCAGAACAAGAGGTTAGTCTTTCCTTTATGCAGCCTGGGGTTTGATCTGCAGGGACCATGAATAGGTAATCAGCCAGACACTGGTTCTCACCTCAGGCTGTAACTTCCAAAGGTTGGGTCTGGAGGTGGGAATTTTCATTGCCCTCACCCCAAGTATTTCCTTGGAAACCCATTTACCTTTGTGGGTCCTGAAAGTTCCTTTTTGTCTGGCACATGGTTTAAAATAGTCCTGTGGCGGTCGTAACACTTCCCAGGGTTCACCTTGGCCGTGTCTCCCCCCTAGAGAAGTTACATACAATCTCACAATAATACATAAACGTTGCATTTCTAATGCAATGGACTCCAAAGCCAAATAAACTCAATTCAATAAGATCTCTCAAACACACTGCAAGATATAGCCATATCTGTTGCAAATAGGTCTCAAAGTCTTCAGCAGCATGACATGATTCTTTTATTGCTTTGTTAGCAGGTGCTGGCACCCTACAAAGAGCTGCCATTTAGCTACTATTGAGCCTGATGTGGCTACTCAGATTTCACCCTGAAGATGAAGACAGGTCTCCCTCCATCCAAGGTAAGGTTACTGTGGCCTAGGACTAAAGAAGCCTGGGGAGAACGCTTAGCCTGAGGGAGCTGTAGAGTTTAAATTATCTTCATGTTAATAAACCAGACTCCAGGAGGGTATGACCTTTGTTCTTTGCAGAAAGGCAGCAGTTTGTAGGAGCTGGGTGGGGTTCTGAAGGCCATCAGGCTTACATGCATGGCTGTATCTCCACTTAGGGCATCTCATGGAACCTGAAGAGATCTTGGTTTTTTTTTTTTTTTTTTTTTTTTTGGCTTTTGCCTAAAACATGAAGACTTACATTTGTCTCATTCCCTGTATTTCAACTGTGTACACCTGGGATAGTTGTTTCCAGACTTACTAATCCTTATGCTTCAGGGTATGGATTACTACCTTGGATCAGGAAGGAATTTTTACTCTCATGGTATAATATCCAGCTAAGCAGGGGCTTTGTGGGATTTAGCCTTTATTCAGAGTGTCAGCCAAGACAGTAGATCAGATGCTCCGCGGGCCTAAAATAACATTGCTCCCCTGACTTCAGTGGAGCAACGCTGATTTATGCCAGCTCAGGATCTGACTCAGAATCTGGCATTAATGGGCCTTATTTAGCAGTTCCACACCACCTCACATTCCAGCAGTGTTAATGATCATTTCGGAGGCACTTTGTCTCTTACTGCAGGGGCTTCAGCACTCTGTTGGGAAGGGCACAAAAGGGCTGAGTGCACCAGATCCCAATGATGACAAAATAAAATAGGCCTAACCTGTGGGTTGTTAGGAGCCTAACTACAAGTCCTGTGATGAAGTGCAGTTGGACAGAAGGGACTTGGTTTCGGATGTAAAGTAAGCTAAATAGGTTAAAAGGTTCCCTTTAAACTGTCATTGTTAATTTAAGCCAAACTTAATTAAAAAAATAAACCAAACCAGCTGGATCTAGGAAGTGGTTGACTGACCTCAGCACTGGCCATTTTCCCTTCCCCTTCTTAAACCACTGTTCATCAGCTTCCTCTTAAAGCAAACCTGAGCTGCCAGACTAACCGCACAAAACCAGTGTGTTTGCTTCCCTCTGTTATTTCTCTGCATATTATTTGACATGCATTAAGGAAAAGCACCATAAGGAAAAGCACAAAGCAGTGCCGTGGTGCACTGCTTATGTGGATGGCCCAGTGAAATAATTCATGCTAGTATAATGTCTTGTACCCCAGAGAACCTCAAACTGCTGCGCACACTGAAAATGACCTGCAGACTAAAGATGAGGGTCAGTGCAATCTTTGTACCAGAGAAGCAGTATTGTCTGGTGCTGGGGGTACAGGACTGGGATGCAGGACATAGGGGTTCTACTCCTGGCTCCACAAACTAACCTGCTAAGTGAACTTGAAGGAGTTTCATCATCATGTGTCTCTCTTTCCCCTCCCTCCGCTTGTCTTGTCTAGTGAGACTGTAAGGTCCTTGGGGCAAAGACGATCTCTTACTCTGTGCTTCTACAGAGCCATGCACAAGGGGTCCCCAGTTGCTGTTGGGGCGTTTAGGAACAGCTATAATACAAACAAAATACTAAACTCAAGTGCAACAATCCTTTGAGGTGAAATGTGGCAACTATTTACAAAATACAATACAAAAAGTGTACAATAGCTTAAGGGAGGATGTGAAGAATAGTGTATATTCAACATGGAGGGAGAGGCTTAGGAAGAACACAATTATCCAAACTGGAATTTGGCCAGGGCACTGGATTTAACATCTCACCTCTTGTGGAAAAAGCCATAGACCCTGGTTTTGTCTCTCAGGTTCATCAGCACTGATGATGACTAGAAATAAAGGCCCAGCTTCTCAAAAGGTATTTCAGTGCCTAAATCTCATTGAACTCACTGGGAGTTTGGTGCCTAAATACCTTTGAAGATCTGGGCCAATGTAAAAAAATAATAACTGGTGTTCTTCATCATGTCAGTACTGCAAAGCCTACCTAAAACAGTAACATAAAACAGGTGGGGTTGGTGATTATCTTCTGTAATTATCTCCTACATTCAGTCAAATGACACTGCAGGGTCAATGCTTTCTCTAAACCCATTACCAAATTGTCTTTTCTCAAAGTATCCAATCTATCCGTGGGAAAGTCAAACTATGTTTCTTCAAAAACACTGTCACTTGATCAGTGTCACTGCCACTCATTCAACCTACTGGAGGGAACTCGTCTGATGCTGAAAAATAAACATGACAAAGCCCTCTCTCAGAAGCTACTAAAGGATGACATACGGTTTACTTACTCTTGACTTCCTATTGTGGGACTTCCAACATCTCCCCTATCGGTACAGAGTGCTTGTACAAGAAGAGCATTTATCAACACCTGAGCGGGTGACTGGATGGCTCAAGAATTTACTAACATACATCTCACTCTTAGATTACCAGTTTAAGTCCAAACCATGGGGTAGTGTCTAAAAGGTGTTATCCTACCATTTGTCAGTGATCCTTGTGAAACCAATTTAGTTCTCAGTCCTGTCCCTCATGGACAGTTGTGGACAAAACACATTCTGTTAACTTCAGTAGGATTAACAACATGCTTAAATTTAGGCATGTACTTAAGTAACTTGCTGAATCAGAGCCCAAATCTAGCAACAGACTTTAGAAAATAACACTGTAGTTGTCAAAGTGATTGTTCATATAGTGAAACAATGTCTGGTGTTAAGGGAGCTTCTAAAATCTAAGTATGTATAGGAGAGTTTTGCAAAGGATAAAGCCAAAATTTTCCAAAATAGGAACCTAACATCAGATTCCTGAGTCCATATTTAACTTTTGACTTCTATTCATAAAGTCTTGCCTAACTGTTGTGATTTTCACTGATTTTTGTTATTTTTTTTGACCCTCATCTTGAATACCACAATAGTATTAGGCTCCTTAAACTATAGTGTTGGAAAAATGAAGTGTATAGTGCTGACATTCTTAATGGCTAACTGTAGGGAAATATGAACAAATATGTTTAATGCAGGTGATTTGTTATGAAGTATCACTATCCCATCCTTTAAATATTAGCAAGACATTGCGTCAGTCTATGTTTTAGAATAAGAGATTATTTGATGTTTAGTTCATTAATTGTATTTTGAAAAATATCTAATACAAGTAACTTGTTTTAATGGAAATGTGTTGATTTGTATGGTTTTTTAAATGTCTCATGTGATGAGCTTGCCTTGTTTTCCCCTTGGTACTTCAGAAGGATGCCTAATATTCTGGGATTGTTTCTGACTCTTCCTACGCTGGTGTAAGTCAGGAGTAACTGTATTCAAACTCAACAAGTGACACTGGTGAAAGTCAGATCAAAATTAGGCCCTCTTCCCAAAACTCAAGCCAAACTGACACATTTAACATTCGAAAAAGTTTGGTTAACTTTTACCTCAGTGTTCGTGGTGGTATGTTTCTCATTTCTAGATTCTGTCCAGCAACAGAAGCTCCAAATTGCCAATAGAAAGGCTACTCTTGTAGTGTTTCTGTTACAGTTATAATCCAATTTCTGGTGCTTTCTAGTACAAGCCTGTTCTGTTGATACATCCTTCCCAAATTTCAAAATCCACAAAGCTGATATAGCTGTAATAAGCAGCCCAGCCTTTGAGTGCTTATCAAAACCAAATTGAATTAGGCACTTGAACTAGAGCCAGCCCCCTTATGTTCTACTACACAGAGAGTAATACATTCAACTTCGTTGGCCTTTATTTTGGTTTACGTGGGGGGAAAAATACAGGAGGAACAAATGTAAGCTGTCCATGGGAGAGAGGCCACAGTGACTCATGAATCTGAATGACAAAATGGTGGCAGCCTCCCAGATGCCTTTGTATCAGGCAGGGAGATTTAGAATTAAAGAAAACAGATTACATCTTTTGTCAGTGACATATCCCCTGCTGGCTACCTAAATCACAGCTGAACTTTGGATCTGAACTTGGATGCTGACTCCTATTTCTATAACCACGCAAGCGAAAACCTCCAATCCAAACAACCCCAAAAGCGGAAAAAGTTTGGATCCAACTTGGGCCCATCTGTGCTTTAAGCCTTTCAATGTTCACTTTCACTTTGTTCACTAGTCTCACTACAGCGAGGTAGTAAGAGTTTTAGTCATCTCAAATTTTGTAAGAGTCCTCTCTCCCCCTTTCCAGTTTGTCTTAGTTAATGCATTTTTATCGCAGTGACACTTCTTGTCCCAGCCCACCATTATGGCCTAACAGAGCTGTCCAGTAGCTTTGAAGAGCTATTATCTGATGTCTGAATAGTTTGATGCATTTAAAAGGCTTTTCTATCAACATACAATTTAAAATTTTAAGGGAAGTTTATTTAAAAAAAATCCAGCCTAGAACCTATGGAAATGCATTCATATGATGGTATCAATGTTCTGTCTATCCCCTGTATTACCTGTCACTGTCCCCTACAGGACAGTGCACTGCTTCACCATTATGGTTGTTCTGCTGCCTTTTCCTCTGACAAACGCTGAAGAGATCAAGCCAAAGATACTGTAGAGATAAACTCAGAAATGTGCACTATATGGTAATGAATGATGCCATGAGAGTACAGTAGTTTGCACTACATCGGTGAGATTTTCCCTCCCCACAACATTGTCAGTGCACAGGAAGAATTTCCCTAATAGGCACTGTGTCACCACAGGTGATCCTCCTTGCCAGCTCCAGCAGAGGGGGCATGCCAGGGAATGGAGGGGCGAGGCTATAACAAACATCACACTCCGGCCATTCTGCCTTGTGCCAATGGTAGTTTTGAGGGAGACGCCGTAATTTAGAGCTGCCCTGGCAAAACTGCCTGCTTTATACCAGGGCTTGGTTTACACTACCAACTTATGTCCGTTTAATAGCGTTGCTCAGGGATGTGGAAAATCCATACCCCTGAGTGACCTAGTTATATTGACCTAACCTCCGGTGTAGACAGTGCAGTGTTGATGGGAGGGCTCCTCTCATCGTCATAGCTACCACCTCTCAGGGAGGTAGAGTCCCTATGGTGATGGGAGAAGCTCTCCCGTTGGCAGAGGTAGGGTCTTCACCAAGCACTGCACCACTCTAAGTGCAGCACTCTAAGTGTAGGCAAGCCTCAGAGCTGTTTCAGCACTTGGAGGACTCCAAATCAGGCAAGAGCAAAGGTGGCACAAAGCCATCTTTTCCTTCTCCATCTTGCGGCTGGGCTGGGTCTCCTGTACAGGTCTTAGGCTTCAGTCTATGGATATAACTTTCCATAGGATGCTAAGGGACACAGAATCCATCTGGTAGCAGTTTGATGTGAAGTGATAGTGTCGTCTTGGCTTCAGGCTGGAGAGAGAGAGATTTTTAAAGATTTTTATAAGCTGGGTGAAACCTTATTATGGGATGAGTTAAAAACCTCTTTAAACTGATTGGTCAAAGAGTCTCCCACTTAAGTCAGTTGTAAGAAGCTACACATAAAACACAACCTAATAGCATTTGCCCAGAAACTAGCACCACGTGACAGAGGATTTGATTGGGTATTGTGACTGGGGGTGTGTGCGTAGGTGAGAGATTCAGAACACATGGAAACTGAGGAGAGAAAGAGAGAGAGAGAGAGAGAGAGAGAGAGAGAGAGAGACTGAAAGAGCAGCTGAAAGCATATGGCTGACCCTGGAAGAAATCTGGGAAGATTTTTATTTTTGGGTGGGGTCAGAGATACAGGCTGAGAAGAGCACTCCTGTTGCTGGGTGAGCAAAAGAAGCTGTTTCCTCCTATTTGATTCCCTCTGTGGTCAGAGACACGGGACTTTGTACGTATTTTGAAAATGAACAAAACTGCATCAATGACATACCTGACTATCACCAATTTCTGCTCCGACCTGGAAGAGCCACAGGGCCTCAAGACTTTCACCAGCTGATTGAGTTTTAAAAGGGGCGACGGTATATAGGCACCTAAATATGCAGATAGGCACCGTGGGGGATTTTTAAGGAGTTAATATTTTAAAGAGCGCCTTGCTAAACTAAGAGTTCTATCTGGAGCTTTAGGCACCTAAATACCTTTCAAAATCTGAACCTGAGCATCTTTTACAACAGAATTAAAACCAACATTGTTAATATCCCTAGACCTGCGTACATGCAGCGTCTGTGAGGAAGCCACCTAAAAATCATCTAGTAAGCAAAGGGCAAATCTGACTGTAGGAAGTAATTCATGACCTCTTTTTGACCCTGTAAGACAACAGTGGCAGTGGAATTACTCCCTGATTACAGACTGGGCTTCCTGCTGCAGAATGGAGCTGTTTCTTAGAGCTAAACATTTTCTAAGTTTAACTATAAATAAAACAGATTAACTCACCTCTGTCCAATTCAAAATGGACACCACATACTGTCTGACTCCTCAGGTCACTTCATATCACAGGATGAATCGAGGAGAGTTTCCATCATCATATTGACATACAAGGATTGCTAATTGCTTTCTTTTACTGGGTGTGTGTGTGTGGAGCAGCCATTTTTAATTGGTTCCTTATTGACAAAGAGACACATGAAGGCCTACCATTAGATTAACAATTTGCATGTATCAACTTCGAGCTTCGATTCCAAGGACCCCAGTATAAAAATAAGAGATTTTTGTTTTTATACTACACACTTTACACTGCATCAATTTGCTTTTATTAATCTTTAATAAAGAGAGTATAAAGTGTTTTCCAAATGGCGCCAATTCATTGTTGACACCCCAGACAACAAGAGACTGGTCTCCAATAATTAACATTTCCTGGCAGAGAGCTTGCTGCAGAAGTAGGGCTTAGAGTGCATTCTGACAGCAGTGCCAGCACTAGCATGTGACTGTCTGCCATGGCCATCCTTCTCCAGTGCATGGCATATGCACGGTGACCACTCCCTGTTCCTCTGACCAGTGTTGTCTCATGGTTTCCTTGCACTCCCCCGCCTCTCTCCCTGTTATTTGTTGTCCTGTACTTACACCAGAAGCTCTTTGGGGCAGGGACCAACTGTTTATTCTGTGTTTGTGCAGCATCTGGCACAATGGCGTCCTGGTCCACAACTGGGTTACTTAGGCACTTCGGTGGTTATTATAACAGCTGAGGCTGGGGTCTTTGAAACAGAGAGAGGGAGAGGGAAAGACAAAAATCATGGCACACGGCTGCAATTTTTATCTGAGTCTAGAAACTGAAGAGGGTCACTATTTCTTATTTATGCTACCAGGAGCGTCTAGGGGCCCTCACCAACATTGATGTACATACACATGGTAAACCTCCAAAAGCTTACAGGTGAAATAGAAAGACACAGAGGGGAAGCACTCTCCCTATTTTATAGAGAGAGGATTAAGGCTGAGATAGTTGAAGCGATTTGCCAAAGGGGACACAGACAATCTGTGGCAAGGTGGGAATTAAACCCAAAGATCACCAGTCCCACAAAACCATCTCTCCTTTTAAGGAAATCCTCTAAGTGGAACCTACATATTTAGGTTTTTTTAACATATCCATCAGTATTTTAAGTTTTAGGATGTCACAATTACACCTGGCGATCAACTCATTTTTAAGGGGAGATTTTAAAAAGTGGTTCCGAATAGAATTGCTGATTTATTTATTTATTTATTTATTTTGGAACATGACTGAGTTTTCTTCCTTCATGCCATATTCAGGAAGTCAAAACAAAAACCACCCCCACCATTTTATCAGCCAGAGTGGGGTTAGGATAGCATGCACCCTAAAAATGGATGATTATGCTATAAACAGACTAAACTGTCTTATCCATGGCCTTTTGTATGCAAACTGGAACCCTGAATGCGGAGAGAACACAGCCTAATTCAATCCAAAGCAAACTTTAGAAGGATGGAATGACTCTGGAGAAGGGAGGAAATCCCCCAACACAGCTATACCCAGCAAAATCTTTTTTCTAGAGATAATGGCCAAGCAAGAATGCAGAACAAGTTACCATAAACAGAATAAAAGCCCCCCACCTTGAAACTGAACCTCGCCTGGCAATTGCAGACAAACAGACAACTTTGGGGCACTCAACTCCATTGCCTTTCAAGCAACTAATTTGCAGTTCTTGTCCTAAGCACCTGGGCAGGTAAGAGAGCAGTCAAACTGAGATTAATCCCTTGTTTGTAACCCCTGGGGAATACCCCTGCATCCTGTTATGCAGACAACATGCATGACATTTTATCATCAGAGCAGCAGGTTGTGTCAGAAATGGGATCCTCTTGCTTTTCACTGCAACTGATAAAAGGAGAGCAAGACTATATTTGTTCATGTTTTGTGCAGAGCTAGGGGTGTGTTTCCCTAGCTCGTCTGCACAGGCACTGGCTGTCATTGAGCTAACATGAGTATAAATAGCAGGGTAGCTACGGTAGCCTGAATAGCAACTGTGAAGGCACAGCATAGTGGTGCCAATTATGGACCCATGGGGTTCGGGCCCGTTTGTACTCGTCATGGCTAAGCTACCATTACCCATGCTACTACAGGAAGACTACGCAAACTAGGCTATACCCACACTATGGGCTGGGGTGAGATTCCCCTGCTTGTGCACACATACTTGTGCTAACCTGATGAGCGCTATCACAAGTATAAATAGTAGACTTCCTGCAGTAGCATGAGAAATGGTAGCTTAGCCATGCCAGCTACAAACATGCCTGAACCCCGTGCATTCATAATTGGCACCGCTGTGCCTCTATGGCTGCTATCCAGACTACCATGGCTACCTTGCTATTTATACTCATGCTAGATTGATGACAGCTAGTGTAGATGTAGCCACAGAACTGTCCCAGTCCTGATTTCTCTCTCTGGCCCCCATTATCTTTCATTCCTGTGCAGTTCTTGACTTGCAGGATCTGGCAGTGGACATGCCAAAACAAAGTGAAAAAAGCTGATCTTCCTGTTACTTATGGGTTGATTGCATTCATGAAGTACTGGGAATCTGGCTAGAGCTCCTGTAAGCTTGAGATTTCTGGGTCAATTCTGGAGAGCCAAATTCAGCCCTGGTGTACTCCAGTTATTTCATTGGAGTTGTGGTTGAATAGGATTCAAAATTTTGCATAGTTCATATAACCAGCCCAGCTGGTTTGCTGGAGGCAAAATCAAATTCTAAACCTTCTGGGATTTACAGTATTTTTCCTTTGCCCTATAGCTAAAGTGCTAATTCCCATGTGAATTCCAACTACTGGTCTAACTCAGGACAACTATAATTTCACAACTAGTTCAGATATTCTTCGGATTTATTTAGAGACAATCCCAAACTGAATTACTAGGTCCAAAAGCCCTTGAACTTCGGGGCAAGGTCCGAGACAGATATGGAGCTGAATTGTGTGTCTCACACCCATCTTTAGATTCACAAGATGATTTAAAATCAAAATATTAGTTCAATGCTTGAAGTTCAACCCCGCCTTTAAAAATGTCCTGCTAGTAGGCTAACGAGATCTAGATTTCAGAAGCATGGGGCAGATCCTCCACTGGTGTAAATCAAAGGGGCTGTGCCACTTTACAGCAGCTGAGAATCTGGCTCTCTGAGCATAAATTAATTTACACCCCTGACCTGAGGGGTGTAAATATATTTGCATCTATGTTTATATATTTATATCAGGATTAAAGGGCTGAGTCCAAGAAGTTCTGAGCAGCTGCAACTCTTATTTGCAGTCAATGGGAGTGGTGAGTGTTCAGCACAAGTCTGTGGAAGTCACATTTCACAAAATCTGACAAAAAATGTCACCCATTACGCATTTGCTGGATTCCTGGATTATGTAATGTGTGTGTGTGTGTGTGAGAGAGAGAGGGATGGGAGAGAAAGGAAGAGGGCAGCAGCAGCTTCTAAGTATACCTGACATGCTATTGTGCAATTGCAATTTGCTTTGAGGTTTAAGGAACCATATCCCAATGGGCCAGTGTTGGATACAGCTGTGTGGTTTGGTAGATTAAGACATGCTGGGTATCAGTCATGCAGACAGAGGGTTGTCATCCTGGTGGGGGTCTGGAGAAGGAGGAATGTTCTCCTAGGGAGGAGATAAGATCAATAAAGCTGTTCTGCTCTTGTTGTTCTGTGATTCAGTGGTCAGGAGCTATTTCCACTACTGAAAGGTTCAGGTCAGACAAAAGCCCCTGGCAGTATTAGCCCGTGACTTCATAACAGACTCAGCCAAAGTCCTTTGCTTCAGATGGGTTTGAATTGAAACAATCTGGCAAAGGAAAAACATCAAGTCAGAATTCAGTAAAAGTACAAATCTAAAACTCTCCCCCTCCCAGACACATTTTAATGACTGCATAGTTATAGGGTGACTAGGCTATCTCACTTCTCTTGTGTCATTAACTGAGAGGAGAGCTAAAGAAGTGTCCCCACAGAAATCTTATTCATATGTTTTATTATATGCTCTAGCACGGGCACCACTTTAGTTTAATGGTGTGTTGGATGATGGTACAAATTTATAGCCAAAGGTTTACATCACAGACAGCTGGAATGAATAACAATAAATTAATTTAAAGTGCTACGAAAGTGCTCCCCATAGTATATGGTGCTTATGTGCTCAAGGCTAATAATTTATAAATTCATGTCTTTTATAATCCTGATCTAAAGTCTTGAACGCAGCTAGTTAAAAAGCAGTCACATGACAAATTATTTTTATTAATATTTGAAATGTATGATTAGGGTGGGCACCACGGTCATTAGCATGAGATGGCTTTCATTTATGACCCAAGTGCAATGAAGCCAATAACCAAGCACAGAGACACTAGCAACAGCAATGACAGAACAACCATTATGGAACTGGGGATGTAATATATCTATTTTTCCCCCCATATGCGCTAGATGTTAGCAATTCTCTTGGCTATTACTTCTTATTATTTCCTTGTCTGATGTTCGGTTTATTTTTGCTGATGTATCATGTTCACCCCATCAAATACTCACATGGCCCAAACAATAAAAATATCTGCTACTTAAGGTAGCCAAAAACAGTCACAATCTGCTGTGTAATATTAATTCTGTCAACAAAGGCTGAACATCAGCAGTCTACAAGGGACTTGGGTGATCATTCAGAGGATGCATCAATGGCAGCTGTGTTAACTTAAACACTGCTCTAAAAGATAACATACATACACAAGGTAAGCAAAGCCTTGCTTGTCTGAGGAAACTTATTTTCAGGTGTTTTGATGAGGGGCATCACCATTTCTGGAACAACAACGTCAGAAGATCAGTGAAAACTCTTGCCGACAGGCAAACAAATATTTGCCAGAAAAAATTGTGAGAATGAAGCCAAAAATTGCACGGGGGGAAAAGGGGAGGCATTGGTGTTTTTCTGAAGTAACCAAATACTAATTGCAGTCTTTCTGTGACTTCTCTAGGGAAAGAGTACGTTAGCTAATGCTTGCCATTGAAAAGAACAGCTAACTGAGGTCTAGATTCTGCTCACTTTACTGACACTGAATAGCATCTTATTACACAACATATTTCTCAAGTCAGAGATGACGCGTGCAGGGGGCACATGGGGTCATGTGCCCCCCCAATTTGCTGCTTGGCTTGTACTGAAAATGCTCACACGGACAGAGCATGCTCAGTGACATCCGCTGAAGCCACTGCCCTCACTCTGCCCCCACTATCGGTAGGTACCAGACATCTCTGTCTCACGTGTACCTCACTTTAGGGACGCCGCTCATGTCAATCCCACAGTTTCCTTCATTTCCCACATATTGTCATTCCCTCGCTCCCCCCGGGGGACATCTGAAAGCTAAGAGTCATGAATCTGAGGTTAGAGACATTGACAGTAAAAGAAGGGATCTGCGTGAATTATTTTTGGGTCCCTCATTTTGGGCTTTTGCCACATATTAGGTGACCTACTTGGGCCCCGGCAGGTACACTCCCAAAAGCAGTCCTCTTCACTGCAGTGCTGCTGCTAGTGGAGGAAAGTGCTACACATTGTGCACAGGCAGCTATCCTAAGCTACCCCCTCGACTCTCCCTGGGAAGAAAGATAGCTTTCTGCATTCTTCACCAAACGATGAACTTTTGAACCTCAATCCTCTATTTATTTATTTCACAAAGCTTTGCAGCATCCTCTTGTCCCTTTCATGAAAGTGACACCTGCTTTCTTTGAAAATACGTTGCAACACAAAACATTTCCCCCCCACGTCCCCTTATTTTCACCTTGGTATATTCTGAATTCTTACCTCCCGCAAGTCACTGAAATGCAGAGGACAGTATAAATTAATCAAAACCATATAATTATCTCCTGACTACTTTAAGAGCATGAATGGTCAGATAAAAAGCATCAGTGTAGAAAAAAAAGGAGAGAGAAATGTATAAAACTTTTAAAAGGATATGATTATACTACCTAAAGTGGTTTGACTTTGTAAACTAAAGACTTCTACGTGGAATAAGCAGCTAATGTGTTTAGGTGCAGACTGAAGTGATAAGAGAGTTCAGAGGCCCATTGTGCTAAACTGACTGTACTGATGGAGCTTCTGTTTCTCTGGGACATATCACTTGTAAGTCACTATTATTTAGATGATAAATAAGCCCTTCCGAGGGTGTCTTATTCAGTTAGGAATACCCAGTGATCAGAGCAAACCAAATACAAAATTATGTAGAAAAATGGGACAGTAGCAGTACCATTTTGAGTTGAGTTTACCTGCATTTCAGTCAATGCTCAATCAGAATTTTGGGTGATCTTCCCTTTATAGTAAGTGACATGTTTGCTCTCCACCATTTTTATGTGTGTTGTGGGTGCTCTTGTACCTATGGGCTCGGGAAAAAGATAAAAAAACAAAACAAAACAGAGCACACACAGCTCTGTCATGCATATTTTTTTTTAAAGCTAGAAAACATTTTCTATACAGAACCACCAGGAAGCATTAGCACATCACCATTAACTACACCATTGGAAGAAAAACTTCTGATAAGCAGATGTTTTGCAATCAGATCAGCTGTGCAATACGAGAGTGAAATTGACGTGTGTGTGTCTGTGGAGATAGCCTCTGTATATAGGGAGCATATAGGTAGTGTGTGTGTGTGTGTGTATGTGTATAAGAAAGACTCACAAGTGTGACAGCGAAAGTGAGTTATAGTATTTGTGTGTGTGTGTCTAGGGAAGAGAAGGCAAGAACAGGGGTGAAAGAGCGAGACAGTGTGAGTGAACAGAGGTAGGAATGACCAAGTATTGGAATGACTGGAATGGCAGCAGTGCAACACAAGAAAACTAGACAACAGGGAAATCAGTTAAAGCTGTATTGATTTGCTTTAGAGGTGAGACAAAGCAGATGCACTCAGCTACCATGGAATGGCTTTTACAGGAGCTACAGCCTCTTGATGTTTTCTTTTTTTAATGACTTTCATTTCACTGAATGATCACAATGTAAAACCAAACCAGCTCACACCCCTTGCTGTGTCCTTGTCCCCCCTTCCCCCTCCTCTTTAGTAACGGGAGATGCAATCAAAGCATCCCCAGAAGAAGGAAGTGCATTAAGAAAGCCCTCAGGCAACACAGGAAAGAAAGACAGGTAAAGAGAGCAAGAGAGGGGAAGAGAAGGTAATCAATGGTTCAAAAGCAGCTCTGTTGATTTCCCTTAGCACTGTTGTCCTAATAAGATGCAGAGCATTCAGCCCTCGGTACTAGAAAAAGAGGTACACATCCAATCCATATCTTTCACTAAATGATGTCTTTACTCAGGAAGCTTAGTTTCTTTATCAGTGCGTATGACAGGCTATGAAGGACAGATCAGGTGGTTACTGTTTAATTCTAGCATCCAAAGATGGAAGAAAAAGTAGAGACCCAGGCAAAAAACATTAGTTAGTTGAACACATTGGAGCAAATTCTGCTTTCAGCTACACTGAAGACATGCTAGGTTTATGCTGGTGTAGCTGAGTGCCAGATTAGCCCCACTTTGTTTGTATTCAGTATCTATTTTTAACAAATATTTTTATGAAGAAAAGTAACATTTCTATACGGGGTGTGTGTGTGAGTGTGAAAACAGATTATTTCTCTACTGTGACAGTTGGGGCCCAATCCAGGAAAACACTTAAGCAATCACTTAACTTTAAGCATCTGAGTTATTCCACTCAAGTCACTGAAGCCCTTTAAAAGCTTTGCAGAACTGGACCCTCAGTATCGCTACATTTATGTGTCCCCTTTGTGAGGCAGAACTGTGCTGTTACCACCATTTCACAGATAGGGAACTGAGGCACAGAAGAACTAAGTGACTTACCCAAGATGTGTGTGTGGTTAGAGCAGAGAGTTGAATCCAGGTCTCCTAACTCTCAGGCTAGTATCCTACCCTTAGCTCATCCTTCCTCATCTTAGGACAGCTGTCCTTGAATGTAACCTCATGGGACAGGGAACGCATGTGTGAGCTAGGGTTCTCACTAGCTCAGTCATTTCTGAATTTCTGCTTAGCACTGTCCTATTTGTGTGAATTACGAGTCAGATATACAGCTGGTCAAAAATTTGCCACCAAACATTTTTTTTTCCTACAGAAAAAAATAAATTTCAATTAAATGGAAAATGTGCAAAGAGCTTCCATTTTCACCACATTTTTTCAGTTTATTTTTGAAAACCAAAAAGATTCCCTCTCCTCCCCCAGGTCTTCAGGTTTTTGCTGAAAAGCCACTCTCCCCTAAAAAAATAATGAGATGAAAATGAAAAAAATGTTTCCATCAAAAATTTTTTACAGAAAAAAAGAAAGAAGATTTCCAACCAACACTAATCAGATTCTCATCTTGGTTATACTGGAAGGTGTAAATCCAAAGTAACTCCATTTGCCTTAGTGACGTTACTCTGGATTTACACTGATGTAAATGAGTTTAGAATTCAGTGCCACATGGTTGGATTTTGTGACGTGTAGCTTTGCCTTCTGGCTACATCTCAGAGAATCACTGGATTAGATGTTTTCAGGGACCGGGACATCAAGAGAAGGTTTATTTTAACTGCAGCTGGATAGAACACTTTGAAATGTGAATTTTTGATGAAAATGCAAAAAAATAGTCTGAAATTTTTTGGGGAAATCCACTCCCCCAGTTTTTTTTTTTCTTTTTGACCAACTCTAATTTGAACTGCCTGTGACCTTCTGAATACCACTGTCCCAATTTTCACAAGGATAGTCCATGTCATCCTGCAGTATTCTGAAATATCTTTTGGGTTGATGATTGATGGTGATGTTTGCCTTACAATGTCATGTGTCACAGTGTGTATCCTAGAGACCAACATTAAAACTGACCTCCACGGGTCCCTCGTTCATTGCATGGGCCCACACACTCTCTCTTTCAGCTTCTTATTCCTTTCTTGTGATTAAAAAAACCTTTATATTTCAGATACTGAAATGAGAACTCTCACAGCATAGGGACAAATTCCCCACCTCCAGACACCCATGAGCAACTCCCAATGAGTTCAAACATAATGTGTGCACGCATACTGGAGGATAAAATAGCCCTAAGCTGAGTCTGTATATTGAAAATACCACTTCACTGTCTGAAATATAAATGAATGGGAGTTCCCACCTGTGTCTGAGTGGAGAATTTAGGTCGTTAGTATGCATGTGCTGCTTCTTAATTTTAATTCACTCAGTTCAGGGGCCAGATCATTTCTGCTAGAATTATTAGTCGAAACCACTACCAGAGTTGCACCACTTTTGGCTGACAGGTACAAACATGAGCAGGAATTCTTCAGATTAGCTTTCAGTGGTTTTTTCATGTTGGATGCCAGTTTTTTTTTTAGAATGCATAGAGAGCTAATTGTAGACAATTCTGATTTCCAAGGCAAATAATAATCTATCAAAAGCACCATGAGGCCAAATTGATCCTTGATGTAATTCAACTGGGAGTCAATGGAGTCAAACTGGAGATGGTTTAGGAGCAGAATCTATTACACAGACAATAACTCAAATTGTATTAAATAAAAAAAACAACTGAAATCATGCCTCAGGCAAAGTAGTTTAGTTAAACAATCCCAGAGTGTTTGTTGTGAGAAAATTCCTTCAATTCAGTCTTCCTTCCCCCAGTGCTTCAGAGAACCTAGCAAGTGGTTTATTTAAACTTTTTTCAAAAGAGTGTAAATAAATTCTCCCCCTTAGATCAAAACTCAGAGTTTCTTGTGAAGTTTATCACAATAAATTTTCTTAAAATACATGCTTGTGGGATTTCAGGGTCATTTAGTGCAAAACTCTATGGTGGGTTTCTTTGAATCCTGAACCCTTGGCTATATGAGTATTCTGCCTCCAGGCATACAAGCATGGGATTCCCATCTGAGGCAGAATTTGGCCCTTAAATTAACACAAATTGACCCTGATTTTCCTTCCACTGAAGTCTTGAGCTTCCCCCACTTGAGCTTCCCCCCAAGTCTACAATAAAAGCGGAATTCAGCCCATTATGTAAATCCTAATTCATAAAGCTGTGCAGGAACTGGAATTTCTATTTAGTGGAAAATTCTGCAATTTTGGAATTTGTTCTTGTTCCAATACAAAAGAAAAACCCAAAATTTCCCACAAGATGAAATTTTCAACAAAACACGTGTTTGGATCAAATTGAAATGCTCCATTCCATCTTCAATGCATTTATTTTCAATGATAAAAGTTTCTATTTTGACAAAACGGCATTTTTTAAGAGGAAAAGATCATCTGGGAATATTTGAGCAGCTCTGCTTATTAACATTGATATGACAATCGAGGGTTTTTTGTTCACAAATTTTCATTAAGAGCCAGATTGTGAAGTCCCTCCTCACACTGATAGTACTTTACAGCATGAGCATTTCCACTGAAATCAACCGAGATATTTTTGGAATATGGTGTTATTTAGCCTTTCACAATCTGTGTCTGAGATATTTATGATATATGTAGCTTACAAAAATAAAAGTGCAGTTACATATTAACAAAATAAATACAGATGGGTTACATCAAGTATTTCTAAATGAGATGGAATGCCATGAGTTTGATTTACAATACAGTACACACAGGCATCCGTTTTATTACTACAATCCTGAATTTGTACTGGAAACAACGCTTACTACTCTTAGAACCCCCTCTGATGACAATGTGGCTATTCTTAGTAAAAACACTGCACTATGTAGTCTGTTTTGGCAGTATTGGAACGTTTATGCCTCAGTCCTGCATACATGCACACACACTTTATCCGTGTGAGTAATTTAAGCCAGTAGGCCGGCAATCTCTGTGGGCAAGGCCTGTGTCTACATCTGTCCCTGTTTGATATAACGCAAAGTGCACTGATGGCTATCAACAAAAGATAAAAATAGAAGTTTTTAACCAGTCTCCCAGCAATTTGTGACATAAAGCCATCGCCTCTTCATTGCACATTTTTAAAGAAGTGACAAGTTTTGGGGTAATAATTAAGTGAGCCAAACGTGTGCATTAGAACTGCCAAAAAGTTTTCCAATTGTGAATTGTGATAAAAATCTAGAAAACAAATCAGTGCCTTTTGGACAACTTTTTGACAAAAAGTTCCTTCCATTTTTAACCAACTACTGAACTAGTGGAAACTTTTTCAATTTTGAAGTTTCTGATTTAAGGGGAAAAATTAATTCAGGTTGGCAATATTTTTCATTATTCCAACCCCCTACTTCCCCTCCCCCCCCAACACACACCTTTTTTTAAAATGATCTGCTCAAATAATCCAGCCCTAAACTTTCATGAGTCAGGTCTCTCAATAATAAGAGATTGGCTTCTAAATAATGAGATTTTTTTTTTAATTGCATTTTGAGTTCTTTTAAGTTTCCATCTGGTTTCTGAGCCTTTAGGGTGTATTTAGATCACATTTTCACGCTTTCCTCCATAATCATGAAAACCAGAAATGTTGTTTCCATTTGATAAAAGTGAGATTCTCACCTATTCACATAATCTAGGAGCTGGGTCTTTAAGAAAAATGCCAAACAACATAAGATTAATGATAAAATTGTAGAGTTGGCAAAATGCTGGTAAACACTACTTTCTTCATTAAGCTGTAACAGAGAATTGCCAGTGATACAGCCTGTTTCTGGGCTGTTGCTACTTCATCCTTCGTAAGAAGACAGTCAAATAACATAAATATCAGCCAGACTTTCAGCTAGTATGATACATATATCAGATGCCTTGATACCACAATGGTGTATGTGATGTAAGATCTGAAGGAAAGAGAATAGAATATTATTTCCAAGTTAGCTCTTCACCTACTGTTCATTTAGAGGTTGGCATTGCTGCATTCATGTCACTGTGAGCACACCCAAGCAACAGCTTGGTCCACTTTGTGGCTAGCACAGGACTCCAACAGTCCAAACTTTGCCCCTCTATTCTACAGGTCCCTTGACAAAAGGGCCTCTTTTTGGGAGCTGTCAGCCTTCATGTCAGTTAGGGAGGTGGTCTGTCCACCACTCCATTCACCACTTTTCACAAACCTGCAATCACAAGGGTGAAGTCATTTTCACAGATGGCCCTTAATGTACAGAAGTTGGCTAAGGCCAGAACCTGTAGCCTGTAAACAGTCAAAACTCTGTTGATCCCAGTGCAAATTAAATATAGCTGAATAGACTCATAGACTTTAAGATCAGAAGGGACTATTGTGATCATCTAGTCCAATCTCCTGCACAGAACCTCTCCCACCCACTCCTGTAATAGACCCCTAACCTATGGCTGAGTTATTGAAGTTCTCAAATCATGGTTGAAAGACTTCAAGATACAGAGATACAAGATACAGCAAGGGAATAGGAACAGTAGCATTTGGATCATAGTGATTTATAACAACTTGGGGGGGGGGGGGGGGGAATATAATTAATTAAGTATTCTAGTTCACCCTTTAATTCCAATTGATCTCATTAGTAGAACCAGAGGGATGTGACAGCATTAGGCACTTCACTTACAGAGATGCTTTTTGACAATTCCATTCAAGACACCGAGTTACATTGTGTATTAGTTCAGCAATACTTCCTTCCTGCTTTTCTTCATTGTCCTGTTCCTACCGCCCTACTCATGCCTCTTCTTCCTTCTACCCTTTAAACTTACTTTCCCGGTTTAGCCTTCAAGGTTTATAGATTCCGTTTTGACTGACAGTTGTGTATGTAAAGTTGATTTAGTTTGTTGGCATGGCTCTGAGCCAAAGTACAGGGCCTCTGAATGGTGAAGCTGTTAAGAAACTAACTGCATGATGAACTGCTGTTAGAGTGGTATGATTACATGAAGTGAACAGTAAAGATATTTACTACCAAGAATGTCTCTTTGCCCTCCCTTTCCATTGTTTGAATTGGAAAGCTACTGGAGTTACACCAGGGATGAACTTGGCCTGTTGGTTTCAGGTCCTTTACCATCAGTTTGTGGGTTCCTTCAGTTTTCAGGAATGTTTCCTTATTTTCTCACATTGACCTGGAAAGCCTTTTACCTGCCAGGATCTAAGTTCAGGGAGCTGCGTTTGTTCTGCTTGTGATGATGAAGTCACTAATCCTGAAATGAAGGGCAAGCAGCTTTAAGGGGCAATGATTTCATCATCTGTAACAGGGAAAACAGAATCCCTGACACCACAGGTAAGTAAAGGAGAAAATGATTTTCAATTGCCTTGTGTTCAGTTGTATCTAAGAGATGGATCTAAATTGAAACCTTGAGTTCAAAAACCCTAGACTTTGGGAAAACCTAGATCAGAGTTTGAACTTTATGCCTCAAGCTCATCTCTTGGCAGACCTTGATTCACTGTAGGTCACGCAGACAGCATTTTCCTATCTCTGCAGGAGCCACTACCCCTCAGTGGGTATTCATTCAACAGAAAAGCAGGTGCAGTTTACACTGCTACCTTTCCTTAGGGGTTCCACTGTGGGAAGATGGCTGTAAAGGGATGGAGTCCCAGCTATGGAGATGGGACAAATCAGCACATTCCTTAGCTTCTTCCTGGCCCCTGCCACCCAGTTTCCCCATCGAAAGGGTTATTGTAATGATTGGGCAAATCTGTGCCCCTGTACCCAGGGTTGCTATTCTATCATCATTTACTTATGGGAAATTTAGGTTTCATTTGCCTTCAATTGATGAGCACCTCTCCAGTCTTAGATGGGTTTGCACCAAATTCCACTCTGAGATTCAGGTTCAAATGCATTTACAATCTCGACATAGTCAAAACTAACAAGCTTCATCCCACATCTGAATTTCACATAAACTCAGTGCAAAATGCTGGATTGTCCCAGAGTCACTCAAAAAATGTTATGGGAAATGTGCATTGAGTTCTGAGGCCCTCCAAAACAGGTCAATCATTGCTAACGATTGCATGATCGCTCGTTTTACTATGAACATTTGGCACAGCTTATATCAAAGATAGTTTTAAAAATCAGTTCAGTTGTTAAGCCATTTCAATTCCCTTTAAGTTGTACAAGCACATTTCATATTTAACGTGTAATTTAGAACCAAATTCTCAGCTGGTGTCAATCAGCTTTCTCTCTTGCAGGGAATGGATCTACACTGAGTTACATTGGTTTTTAGGTCCAGATCCAAAGCCTATTGAAATAGATGAAATACTCCCATTGACTTCACTGGGCTTTGACTCAGACCCTACTCTATACTGAAGAGTTCCCCCCCCCCCCTTTTGTTGTCCTAATCCATAGCGATGCACTGAATGTGCTGCACTTAAAGCAGCATCACTGAGGATTGGGAGATGCAACTGTCAAAAGCCATGGGCATCAAAGCAGACTCTGGCCTTCAGGTGCCTCGGAGAAAAAACAACAATCAGAGGGATGAAAGCTTGAGTTAAATGCAGAATGTCAGCCTTAAATTTTTGTCGCATTCTTAAAAGGAAACTCAATCCAAAACTTGTCAGCTAATACTTCATTTCTGCTCTCTTTCTTTTGCAGGGGTTGAACAACATCCAGAACTACATAGGCTGCAGCATTTGCCACTGTGTTGGGTGGATACCACTGAAAGCTGTGCAAAATATTCACATCAAACCCACTCAAACTGAGTCTTGGTCTTACAGTTTTCTAGGTTCATGAATTTCAGCCCATGCTTGAGAAAGTTCAGCAAACATGGGTTGATTTTTCACCTACACTGGCCTCTCTTCCACCACACATTCAGATGAGAAGCTGGCAAACCTTCCTCCTCCCAGCCAATTCCCCTCCCCTCTCAAGAGTTGCCCTCTTCCCAGCAATGGCTCAGAGGATGACTCGGCCAATGGAAGGGGTTAGGGTATCAGAATCTGGCCCTTTGGAAACATCTGGGTAAAAAATGCATCTTCAGTAGGGATTGTGGTGGGAGGTGGCAGGGAGGGCAGAAGTAGAAGATTCCTCTGAATTAACCAAACTCTAAGATCCAAGTGAAGTTGCGGGTGTTGGTTTCCTTTGAATCACTGCAATTCGAAGTGCAAGGACTGCTTCACAATCCCCGTCATGAACTAAACCCTGGAGGATTCTCAGTGCCCTAGAGGTGAGATTAACAACTCTTGGAGAGATACAGATTGGATAAATAGGCCACCTCAAGATATATATAGCAGAAAGCCAGGACAGGAAGAAGATCCATACTTGCCTGACGAGGTCAAGATAGCAGACTCGGGTTTCCTGGTGACTGGGGCTTGTCAAATCACTGTAGGCTACTTTGCAGGAATTCACCAACCCCATCGTGCCATTTTACTGAAGTAGCTTTGAAGAAATCTGATCAATATATTAGATTTTTCCTTCAAAAGTCAGCGCCAACAGCCCAAAATGCATGGCCACGTTTGCATGTACTCGGCATACATCCAGCCCCTGCAAACACTCATTTGTGGAGAGAAGTCTTGATACTGCTCTCATGCCCTCTTTCTGGGCTTCCGCAAAAGCAGATTTTCATGGCAACTAGCAGCGACTCCCCCTCTTTGACATGAGGGGAACAAATTCATCCCTAATACAATTCTCCTGACATCCAAGGAATTAGCAGAGATGCCTTTGGCCCCAAAAGGGACCCATAAACCATTAGTCTGATTCCACTGTCACGGTCTCTGAACAGCAACTGGCATAGAGCTGCCTAGGTTTACATCACTTCTCAGCAAAACCTATTCATATGTAGATATGAACCATCCTTCTTAGAATTGAGAGTTTGGAAAGCTAATGAAGAAATAAAACTCTGGAAGCTCCTCACAGCTAGTGTGCTTGCATGTCACACCCTGCCTTGCTTGTGGTCTTCTCTTTCTACTTTGAAAACAGAATGCTCATTCCTCAGGAAGGACAGGGCACTTTCTCTTTTTATTATGAGGGTGGGGTGGGGGTAACCACAACAGAAGCCAACTCTTTGGCTGTAGAGAACTTGAGATTAAGGTGGCCAGACTGTCTACCTGAGATATCATTATTCAGTCACTGCTCTAAATATCTGTGGGAACAGCGTATTCCTTTAAACTAATGAGTAGTGCCAGATTCAATGTAGACAGGCCTTCACCTAAGGAACATCCAGGCATTTCTTTTTTCAACTTAATTGTTCTCTTTCCCTTGGTAACACAGCAATTTAATTTTTGCCCACAAGGAACCTTGCCTTCCACTGACACTAGCACAATAATCCTTCTTCTCTTTTTCATTTTCATTTTGACTTTCAAAGAATCCTTTCCACCCCATGTCACACTACCCTGCTCTTCCCGTGACGTTTATACAATGACCTCTCTTCTCCTGTATCAACATGCAGCCTAATCCTTTCCCTCCAGTATCATTTGCACAGTAATCCTTTTTCCTTGTGTGACACACAAGCACAAAACTCCCTTTCCTACACTGTCACTTGCCGAGTAATCCATTACCTCTAGTAGCTCATGGAGAGTAACCCTTTATGTTCTGGGTCTCATGCAAAATGATCTTCTTCTTACACAATAATCTGTCTTTTCCTGTGACATGTGGCCAGTAATCTGTCCTTTATGCTAATTCTGTTTGCTGCAAAGAACCCACATTACGGTCCTTATTTTCCTCTGTCATTCACATAGCCCTCATTCCGTGAACTAGTATCATAAGGTGTCAGTAAGATAGCCCGTTGGAAAACGGGAAGTAGATCAGCAACACATTTTCATTATTTTGAAAATTTTCAAAGAAATATCCAAAGTTCTCAGATTTTTGGACAGAAAAAGTATCACTGAAAATTTGGGCATTTTTGTATTTTCCCCATTTCTCTTCCTTTCCCGTCCTTAAGCTTGCATATTCTTTAACCTTTGTGTGGCTATCCTTGTACTGATTTAGAAGCAACCCTTGCAAATGTACAGAGGCAGGTTTCAACATAGACCAACATAAGGCAGGTTTCAATCAGTTTAAGAGTGTCAACACACAAAATTGCACCAGTTTAACTAAACCGATTTAACATCACACATTCAACTAAACCAGTGCAACTTTCTTGTGCAGACAAAGTCATAGGTACGTCTATGTTGCAATCACGGGGTGTGGTTGCAGTTCGTGTAGACATACCCAAGGTAGCTTTAATCTAAGTAGCTGAAATACTGGAGCAAAGAAGAAGAGGAGCAGCATTAGTTTCGGTGCAGGCTGTTACAAGCCTTTCTAGGACGCTGGGTAATTATGTGAGGAGCTAGCCTGCACTGATGCCTGTCCTCCCAAAGCGTACTCCTCCAGTACTTGAGCTAACTAGATGAAATCTAGCTTTGGTATGTCTACCTGAGCTGCAGTCATCCCCTGTTATTGCAGTGTAACTATACCTTAGTTTTCCCATCTCTCAAATGCAGATAATACTCCTTTGGATCCTATGGGAACTGTGTGTTCCTAAAGTGCATCGAGATCCCTGGCGGAAAGATGCATTAGAAGCTTACAGTATAATTATGGTGATCACCTCACCTTAATACTAGTCTTGCCTGCATTACAAAACATCACATGAGTCTATATGAATTAATTCCTGGCCTGGAATAACAGAGCTGTAGGTGCAATGAGGGGTCAAGCTTGTGAGCTGGTGGGTAAGTATATTTTCTCTGGTATATCTGTAACCCTGCATCACACATGCACCATAATTCTTCACCTCTGTTGTCCCTTGCGTGGCAATTTCTCTCCTTCTCCACCCCTTATGTCACATGTGCATTAATCTTGTGTGACACAAGCTACATAAACTCCCCCTCACATGCTTCTCCCTCCCTTTTCCACATACACAGTCTTGGATTATGTAGTTGAAAAATTCTTTATAGCTAATAAAAAAACCAGTAATTGCTGCTGCTGCTGCTGCTGCTATTGTTGCCTCCATTTACTATCAAACATATGGCCCAGAATTGAATAATCAACTTGTTATTCTGTGTCAGGGTTTCAAAACCCATTAACCCAATAACGTCCTTCCACTAATAAGAGCGGGGCCCTTGAATTTTGAACAGTGGCTGAAAGTGAACTGCCATACACCAGGACTGAATAATGGACCAGCCCCTTTAAAGAAAAACGAACACTGTTTTGGCACTGAAGGTATAGTACTGTGGTGCAAGAAGCTTCTGCTCTCCCTTCACTCTTTGGCTGCCCTCCTTTGACCCCCATGGGAAATGTTGAAAGACATCCTACCTCGATCAAGTTGTGATCATATTTCATACTATATCTTTTTTGTACTACTTTTCTTTCTGAACACTCAGGACATTTGCATGAAAGAGGATCTTTGTGGCTTATGGGCTCATCTGCTCATGTTGCTTATTTCATACTTGAAATCACCAAAATACTGTTTCCGAGCCCTATTCATTCTACAAATAACCATGTTAACTGTAACCAGCCTTGGACATGCTCATCTGGCATGAATACAGTTGAGACCACATGTTTCCAAGCACCTGATCAGCAGCTGTATTCCTGGCACAAATGTAGGTTAACTGTGTTGCCTTGTCCACATCAACTAAGCTGGACAGCCACATTGGGATCAGCAAGTTACGAGAAAACCTGGGCAGCTGTCCCATATCACCTCAGCTGTTGGAGCTGGAGGCAGAAGACTGTGGGGGGCTTTTCATAAAGTGCAGTGTGCTTTGGGATGTCCTCCTGGATAGCTTCCTAGGAGGCAGGGTGGCAGGTTAACTCAGGCTGTGACTGCATTCCAAGCTACGGGTGCAAATCCTCTCGCGCTAACTCTCGTTACTATTTACACCCACGCTACCTTAGAGTAGCTGCAGCGGCATGTGGAGGAGCAGCAGCAGAGGCACAGCTCAATGCAAGTACAAATCCGCCTGAACCTGGTGGTCACACTTGCGCTGCCACTACCCATGCTTGACTGCCATCTCTACTCACGCCAGCTCAATGACAGCTAGTGCGAGCATGCATACGCTGGCAGGGGAAAATTGCACCCGTAGCTCAGAATGTAGACGTAGCCTCAGTGAAACAGACATGACTGTGCAAAAGAAGAACACTGGTGGAACCCATTTACGGCTTGACACACGTCTGAGATCTGGATCAAAACAACCTCTCTACTTATGGACTATCAAGCCAGAAGGGACCATTGTGGTCTTCTAATGTGACCATCTGCATAACATAGACCATAGGATTTCACCCAGTGATTTCTGCATCAAGTCCAACCTCTTCTGGCTGAGCTGGCCTTAGTGTCTCTTTTTCAGGAGGACAGCCAAACCTAAACTGAAACTGATGAGAGAACGTTACCACATCCCTTGGCCATCTGTTCCAAAGGTTAGTCGACTAATTCCTCACTGTTCTCACGGCTAGGAACTAGAGGGTAGCCATGCTGCATGGGAACACAAACTGCATGTGGAAATCAGCAACGCTCAATGGGGCTACTTACATGAGTAGTTGGGTGGGATCAGGCTCTGGGCTGGGCATGTTGATTCAGGAACTCTGGAATCTCAAGGCCAACTCAGGAATCGAGGTTTGGGATTATTATCCTTGAGAAGGAGTGACACTATTGCTTGGTTACAGGTTGTTCAGTGTGTAACGATTTTTATCCACACTGAATCATCTCCCCTCTTAGTCTGTGAAACCACAAACTGTTTCCTAATACTTAAATCTATTTACCTGGCAGTCTGGTGGGTTAGGACATTAGAAAAAATAAAGGCTTTATTGATAGTTACATAGACACATCTAAGATGTGATGTCACTGCTCTCTGCTACTCGCTGAGTTATGAAAAGGGAAGATCAGTACCAAATACCAAGCCAAAGGAGTTTTGCCATGGACTTCAGTGAGACCAGGATTTGACCCTACATATTATTGTTTACATATTATTGTTTACTCTTTAATATTCTTCATACATTTTAAAAAACCCAGACACACAAACTGAGAACATTACTTATGGAATTCGAAATGAGCAACACTAGGAAAAATTACGAACTTATTAGGATTCTGGAAATATGTCCTCAGTCAAAAAACAAAACCAGGAAGATTTTAAATGAACTCACCTAAATATGTATGGTCAAACTCTCTACTGATACAATTCCATTAATTTAAGTGGCATTATGCCAGCAGGAAGTTTGGCCCACCCTTTACTTTTTAATTTCAGGACATATTGCAGAATACAGTGTATTAATATTTAGTTCAGATGTTACCCAAAGAACATAATCACTACCATTAAAATATTTTATAAAGTGTCTTTGGGAAACCACAAGGACAAATCCTGAATAAGAGATGAATTAAACCATTATTTTAAACTCAAAATGCCAGATAAGTAGAAGTTGACAACTGATGTTCAAATTTTCTTCTAGTTCCTTTAGGAGAAGAGCAAGTTTAGGCTTAGATCCTGTTCTGAGCTGTTCACGGGCATAAGGCTGCACTAGATCATCCTGTGACCCGTCCATGCCTAGGGCAGACCTCCTGAAAATGCCAAAGTCAGGGCAGGCTATAAAAGAAGAGCAGATCCTCCCAGCACTGATGGGTAACACTGAAGTTAGACTTCCCAACCAGCCACAGACAGAACTTTCTGATTCCCCATACTGGTTATCAAGAAGCTAGAACAAAAAATACACAGCCTATTTTACTGCATTTCAGTGTATGGTTCCCAATCAGCCACGAGGTCCAGTAAAGAGACCAGTTATTAAAACTCTATGCTCTTTATCAAAAAGTTCTCCTGACTCCAAAGGGTCAGCCACAGTACCAGATCAATATAAATTTGGATCTTACCCATATTACCACGCTGCCAGTCAATCCTTTAGTAACTAAAACTAAAGGTTTATTATAAAAAGAAAGGAACAATAAGAGAAATGTTAAAGGATTAAAGCAATCAGCTACATACAAATGATTTGAAAGTCCATATATATCAGGTTTCTAGAAGAATTGTGGAGTTTGCAGGCTTGTCTAGTCCCTCTGGTGTACACCCACCTCAGTCCTTTGTTTGGTTTCAGTTGCAGATGAGTTGATCCGGAGGTAGAAAGCAGGAATGAAGACTGAAGACTGAAGACAATATGGATGTGGTGCAGCTGCCTTTTATAGTGGATTGCCATGTGGCTTGTTCCAAACACAAGCCCTTAGCACATGACATGGAAAAACTTCAGAGAGATCCCTTAAAGGGCCATTAAGCAGGCTTGATGCTGCTGCCATCCTGTCTGGGGTGTCACTCAGAAACACAGTCCAAGTTGAAATACAGATATATTAAACATATCCATAACTTCCAGTACAAATATCACACACACACACACACACACACACACACTATTGTCATACTTAGCAATTATAACCTTCCTAAGGGTACCTGACACGGCACACTCCATATAAATTATTGTAATTTTGCAATACCCATGTTAAATAAGATTATAAATGCTTCTCCTAATCCAGACAGCATCATACCACCCCATTTGCTGTGCATGGAGCTCAGTGCAGGAACAGAGTTTAGCTACGTGGTGTGGAAATGTTTGCAGGTTTGGAGCCTTTGATTTTAAGAAGTCTCTTGCATCATCCTAATTAAAAGATATGTATTTTACATTTCCTAGAATAACTTGTCATTCAGTGTGAATACATTCTGGTTTTAATCAATCTCATTTTCTAATCTGGCATTCAATAGATCTTTGTTTTTACTTGTTTATTTCTCTCTTTCTTGTTTCGCAAGAGCTCTGTCCTGTCTCCTAGGAAGAAACAATAATTGTGTCCTGACTAATATGTGGAGTACAGCCCCACTGACATCAATTCTGGGCCCTGGGGCAGAACAATGGCCCCCCTACAAAGGGATGGCTGAGGTCTGAGTGGGCTTCTGCTGGAAGTTTTTACTTACTTATTATGTCCCATGCAGGTTCCCAGGTGGCTGAGGAGGTAGTGTCTGCTACTCAGCTTCCCAGATCCCTTGGACTCCCTCAGGAGATTACTGATGAACCTGGAAAGCTGAGTAGCCATTACCGCCTACGCAGCTCCCCCCTCCCCCCGGGAACCTGCATGGAGCATAAGTAAGCAAGCTTGGCTCGAGGGGAGTGGGGGGGGGGGGGGAGAGTGGAGAGCACAGGCAGCGGGGACCTCGGGGTGTGTGTGGAGGAGAGAATGATACGCATCTATCCTCCCATCCGTCCCAGCCTTTTTAAATCTCAGGCCCCCTTCCCCGTCAGAGGGCCTGGGTGGAGTATTTCCTTCTCTCCCAGAAACTCTTCTAGAACCAGACATCTGGGCTGTATAATGATACGTTTTATGGCCACATCCTCAGCCCTGCTAAATCCCCTTTGTGCAGCTCTGGCCTTGCTTTAATGGCCAGTCGAATGTATTTAAGGCCTCACTCCTTAAACTAAACCCAGAGATAACATAGCAGGGTGAAAGAGAGAGCAAGAGATAGGGTAAGGCTCTTTCCTAACAAGATGCTCCCAGCCTCACACCTGAACGTGGCTTTAAAAAAAAAAAAGTCCTGTGATTTAGGCCCCAGATCTGGTATCTTGATCCCCAAGGCCTTTGCAGATTCACTGAGACTCAGACTCTGAGACAGGAAGAAGGCCTCCTTGCATGGGTTGCTAGTCTGGAACAGTTCTGTCAAACTGCCTTCTCAGAAACAGAAACCCTATCATTAGAGAGGCAAAGGCTAAACCAACCGAGATTCACACAACGCTCACCAGAATATATATCAAGGTTTACTCGCTGTGAAGGGCTGAAAGGTGTTCGGAATGTTCCTATTTGACTGAAACATAACCAGCATGTGCAGCTGCTAGTCTGAATCTGTGTAGGTGCTTAGGGCTCCCATTGTAGTATCTGAGCGCCCCTCAATCTTTAATGTATTTATCCTCAACACCCCTCTGAGGTAAAGGAGAATTGTCCCTATTTTGCAGATGGGGTTCAGAAGAGGAGAGAGGAACAGATCCCCAAAGGCTTTTTAGGCAGCTATCTGCCTCCTCTTTAGTCACCCAATTCTACCATTTTGGTGCCACTGATTTTTTCCAAACCACACCTCAGCTGTCATCTAACCCCCCAGTAGCTTATGTTCCCACCAGTCAGCATTTGCAAAGCCGCCTAAGCCCTAATGCTGGGTCCACATCTAATGAGCAGCTTGGAGCCCCTGAAGCAGGGTTTATTCAAACTAGAGGGGGGGATGGTCTTTCTCACCGGCAGGGCCCCATCCCGTAGTGGTGTTCTGAGCACACCTCAGTCCCTGCAGCTGAAGGGCTGGATGCTAGCCACCGATGAGTAGCAGTGCAGAATGGCAGCCCCACAAAAGACAGCCAAGGGCACAGGGAAACGTAGGATGAGCACGAGAGGTATCAAACACGAGCTGGAGAGAGAGAGAAAGAAACACAGCCTTGGTTCCTATGACATGGGCTACCTCTGCACCTAACCTGGCATAGATGCCTCACTCCAGGACGGGGTTTGTGGCTGAGGATCCCCAGCACAGGGAAATACCTATCTTTGGCCCATCAGCCAGGCAACCCCCCCGTCAGCTACTTCTCCCTGGCATTTCACTCCTGGATAGGCAGCTCCCTGCTCAGCTTACTGGCTTTTGAAGATCCCTTTGTTAGGGGCTTAACTCTCCTCATGCCTTATACAGGGAGCCGGGGCGCCTCACTCGGGGCTGAGAAGGCCACTGGGTGGCTGCCGGCCTAGAGGTTAGGCACTGCAATGGCGAGGGGAGCAATGCTTGAGGACCTTTGAGGAGCTGGGCCAGAGAGACCAAGGGAACGCCTCCGCTACAACCAGGCCCCCACATGGGGGGAAAAAGGGAACAATTTACTGGGGCCAGAGGCCCTGGGGGGCCCAGCCCAGGCTGCAACCCCTATGGGTATGTGTGTGGAGGGGGCCCATGTTACAAGTTAGTACTGGGCCCGAAAAAATTATGCTTGGGCCCTGGCTCCAACCTGCCCACGACAGCGCATCTCAGAGCCTGGGTCAGCTCACTTGGGCTCATGGGGCTCGTGCTACAGGGCTAGCAAATAGCAGTGTAGATGATCCTGCATGGGCTGGAGGTCGGGCTCTGAGACATCCCCCTGGCTGTGCTTCAGGCCCCAAAATCCAGCCTGAGCGGAAACGTCTACACTACTCTTTTTAGCTGTGGTCTGTTGCCCTGAGCTCTGAGACTCACTACCGTGGATTTTTTTCTTTGCAGACTATGATGCACCTTAAGGGTGTGTCTACGCTGCACACTGACTCAGGTTTGAGCCCAAGCCCCCACACACAGAGGAGGCTGACTCAGATCAGCATGCGTTCAGGATCAAGGTCCTAGCACTCTACTGGGGGTGGGCGGGTCAGAACCCAAGTCCCACTGCAGCTCAGCGCCAAGCCATGTCATTTTGCAGCGTGGGCCCAGCTCAAGCCGCAGACCTGAGTCAGAAAGCCTGTGTTGTGCAGTATGGATGCATGAGCACAGCTGTGAGACCCAGGTCAAGCAATTGTAAACCCAGATTTACAGTGCAGTGCGAATGCCCAACAGTGGGCTTGCAAACATTAAGACCACAAGCCAGGGGCCCACAGATCTGGGTTTACAATGGATTATAGACAGTGACTCACCCAATGCCACACAGCAAGTCCTGGCCAGTCCCCAACCACTAGGCTGATTGTTTCTCTCTCCCCAACACTGGTCAACATCACCAGACAAAGAGAGGAAAGATAGATGGCCACAACGAGAACCACAAACTCTCACGTACATGGATTCTCCTCAAGAATCTCACCAATTCTTAAAGAATATCCTCCGTGGCAGACCGCAGTGATGAAGCGTCTCTGCTGAGTAAAAAGGGATGATACAAAACCAGCACTTTCGCCCACGTACTGCTTGTTTCTCCAAATAAACAGCTTCAAACAAAGCTCTAGAACAACTGAACAAACTAGAGACGGATTCATAAAGGAAGCCCAGTTTCTATCCTCCCAACTGAAATAATGTAAACAGAAAACGGATAGTGAGATTTTTTAAAGAGCATGTCAACAGGCCCCAGCAGTCTTAGTCAAAGTCTAGTCAAGTCAATGGGGAGGCTTTCTATTGACTTCAATGATCTTTGGATCAGGCCCTTGCCGAGGGAACCTCCCCCTTGCCAGAAGCAGAGAGAGGGGAAAAAAAGAAAAATAACTGAAGCAAAGAGCCTCAAAACTAAAAAACCCTCAAAATACCAAAAATAGAATCAGTGTCATAAAAGTCACCAGTGGAAGGGGCTGGATGAGGGGGTTTGACTGTTTCAGACCGGGAGCCCAGCTACTTTTACATTTTAAAATAAAACAGATATTGAGCCGGTTTAACCCCACTGAGGTCATTCGAGTCCCAGCAGGGTTGAATGGGACCATTATTTAGAATATCAGACTAACTTCAGGTGCTGCTGTAACCTACTGAGCAGTATGCTGCGTATTCCCCCTTTGTGCCCAGTCCACAGAGGTTGTAAATCTGTTGCAGCCGGCTGCAGGAATTGGTCCTTCAGCATAAGCTGCAGCGTCGTGTTCTTTTAGCTCAGGGGGTCCTTAGCTTTAACCCTTTGCCAAGGTGACACTTGTCGCACTTCCACCTCTGGTGACATCACAGATGTGCTTTACAAGGTACAGCCAGCAGTGGGTGTTTCAGGGCGCAGGGATATGAGGGATGATCTTCAGAACACAGAATCAATAGTAGGCGCTGTAACCTCTGGAAATGCAACATATGGTTCTGGAGGCCAGAAGACGAACAACAAGCCTCCCCCCCCAGCATTCTACATCGCATGTTCTCATGCTGGATTCTGAAAGAGCAGCAATGGTAGTTCCTGCATATTTCATAAAGGGCGAGTTACCATCTGCAAGCAGTGAAGGGCAGAGGCAGTGGAGTGGAATCACAGCACAGTTGCACATGCAAGATAATCTGGTATCAACATATTAAAGACTAAAATAAACTATCCCCAACCTTAAGGACTGCAGATAATATGCAGCAATAAAGGTTTTCCTCTGTGCTGAAGAACGTATTTTTTTTATGCTGCTAAAGCTAGGTCGCAGATGGTCTTCACTAGAATAGATTTTGCCTTTGCTAATCCTCTATTAATCTGCGGGTAGAGCTAGGTTTGCATTATCACCAGCGGTTTCCTTACTGAGAAGAGCTATTACTTACTGGTGGCACAGTCCCTTTGCATATTATCTTCCTGTGCTTTAGTGCTGAATTCCATCTTGCTTGGGGTGGAAAACACGCACAACCCCTGAGTTCAATTACCACTGCAGCACTCTGCCAGGAGAGGGAGATGGAAGTCTGATATTCAGTAGCCTTTGATGTTTTCTATTAACAAATTTCGACGGTGTTTTCTGTTGTCCAGTATAAATACAGGGCTTCCTCTCTGGCTAGATTCTCTGGAGCCAATGATTTTGCAGATAAGATTGAACCAGGAGGGGAGAAACATATCGTAAAAGGATTTTAGTTTGGTCTAGGATCCCAAAGCACTTTGCACATTGTGGATCAGATCCTGAGACCCTGTGTCATTTTTTTCCTGAGTCCTTGCCCAGGCAAACTCCAAGGGGAATTTGAGCTCAGGAAAAAGTGAATGTAGGCTCAGCATTTGGTTTAATGCTATGGTACACACACAGGACCACTGAAATGCAGGCACCTCTGAGACGGTAGGTAAAATCCAACCCATGAACAGCAAGGCAAGCAACACCTAGGAGAAGGGGAAATTTTGGCACCAGGCGGTATATGGATGTTTGAAAATCTTTCTTTTAGCAGGGGAAACATGATCTTCCCTCACTCATGGTTCATTTGTTTCAATTGGAACAGTTAGCCAGCAGCGGTACAAAAGCAATAGAAGATGATAGGTCTCAATGTCCAGCACTTGCAATGGCAGCAGAATTAACCTGCCTCATATTCCTGTCCAGCTTTTTTTTTATTTTATGGCCTCAAATCAGGATATGCTTAAGAGATGTGCCAGCCAGGGAATAACCCCAGCTCAGATGTTTAAAAAGTGTAGAAAGAAGAGTTAAAATCAAACTGGCATAGGTGCAAAGCCACTTATTATCCGAGTCCTGGTTGTGGTTGGGACTGCCCGTGAGAAAACAGGAAATGAATTAGAAAACAATCATTAGAAACTTGAAAAGCAACTGATTCTATGATGCAGTTCCCCCTCCCCCTTGTTCAAGTGCTGATAAAGGAAGACATTCGAAAGGAAAATGTCATATCAGTATCAAAGCCCCTTCAGTTTTTACTTTCGTTTCACTTTACTTTAGCGGCTCGATTCTGGCCAAAGGAGGGAGAATAACTTTTTTTTTTTTTTTGGGACTGTTGAAATGTGAGCATTTACCAATGTCCCTCTCTTGCATGGGGTGCTCTTAAGGTGATAATTTAGATATGGGTGGTATAAAGGCTCCAAGGTGCTAAGTACCTCTAATATTTTACACTATAATTGAAATTGGGAACAGAGCAAATCTTCCTCAGATATTCCTCCTCCTAGAACGTTCACTTCATTGGGTGCTGGTGGGGAAAGGGGGAAACTTTGCCTGACTTACTTAATTTCTAGGATGGACGGATAGCTCATCAAATGCTGCAATGTGCTATTAGCCAGAAGTAAATACGTAGGGACCCAAAAGGAGGAAACACTCATAACTCGTTGTAATGGCTGAGCACATTCAGAACTGTTATGTGAAGTTTGCATTGTTCTGTAGACTGCAGAGCAACGAAGGCTCCTCAGTCTGGGTAGGGTAGGTTTTGCTGGGTCAGTTTAGAGTAAGATACGGTGTGATCTGTACCTGCTGTTATAAGTTATCTCTGGCCAGTATTTTCCACACGTCAGTTTTGCTGCCCACTGAGGTCACCAGCAGCTACTGTAAAGCACTTAATTACTATGGAACAGTTTTAAAAATGATTCTTTATTCTGGTTCCCAGGAGAACAGAGATTGACTGGGGTGGGGATTGTTTGAGAGAAAATGTTTGGTGGTAAAGGCCTACCCAAAACTTATGGTTATCACCATTATGGGAACCTCCCTTTGCAACTCACTCTTCTTTGCAAGGGGTCTATGACACAGAATGGGTGATGCTGAATCTTGCAGCTTCTGCGGTTATGAGGACTTCATTGCCACACCAGCCAGCAAGTCATTACATAAATAAATACGTCAGTGGCACTGGCAGTATCAATCCATGAGGCCATTTAGTGTAGTACTGGCACAACTAATTCCTATTAAGGAGCCCAAGCCAAATCCTATAGAGACCAATGGGAATCTCTCAATGATCTTGGAGATGGAAGTATACTCAATGGAGAAAACATTGGTACTAAGTCATATTTATCACTAGGTCAGTTACAACATGTCGGCAGTTAATACCTCTTCTAACACAACACGTTTTCTGAGCCTGAAAAGAGGAGACAAGTTCCTTTTTCACCCTTCCCTATTTTTGTTGTTTGAGATACAACTCGTAATTCTGATTTACTTCTGAAATTGTCATCTGTGGAATGTCTGGGGATCAATTACCCTTTCATGTGTAAACTGATCTTAACGCATCTATCAATCTCCACGAGATGGTCTCACTCTAGAGGTTGGAGAACACACAGGAAGCTGGGAATGGGAGGTATGCTCCTCCTTAATTTGATTTCTAGGAGCATGTGTGTGGGAGTTAGGGGTGGTGGCGAGATTACCTTTTATAAACTACAACAACAGCATCATTACAGCCACCATGGACAAGATAAAATTTACCTTCCAGTTGACTTCACCCCTTTCCTTCATTTGCATATGCCTTAATGTACCTCATTCTTTTGCTTGGGATGCAGCCCTCCGGTGGGAAGGATAGAAGGGTGTTTTTCCAAAGGCCTTGTCTATACAGAAAAGTCGTACTGTTTTAGCTATACCCGTTTGGATGCAGTTTTACTCGTATAAATGTACTTATAGCAATATAGCTTATTCTGATACGGTAAGGGGAAGAAGCGGTTAACAGATACAAGGCATCTTTTTTCTCTCTCTAACTGCTTTCATTCTATGGGTTGTACTGCTATGAGTACACTGGTGATTAAAAAAAAAAAAAAAAAAAATCACACCCTGAAGCAACAATACCAGTACAAAAATTGTCTTTAGATGAAGCCTAAGAAAACTATGAAATTCACTTTTGTGAGGGATGGGGGGAAGAGGGGTTATGGTTTGATCTTTCATTGCTTGCCTTTAGATGTTCCATGCTTTGTGAAGACAAGATATTTCCCATGCTGATATACCTTTGGTGAAGCAAACAAGAGGGATCAATGCGAAATGGATCAGTTCATTCATATTCAGCTATTAAAAGAGACATACAGTATACAATAGGCTTCTTTTGCTCTGTTTCACACCTGCTAATTTAGGGGCTTGTCTACATGCAAATTTTGGCTTCAGTGAAATCAGTAGAAGTTTTGCCATGGACTGTTATGGGGCCAGGATTCCACCTAGTTTTTGTACCACTATAAATATATCAGTTTAGAAACTACTATCATCAAAGCAATACAATCTCCAGTGCAGGGGCAATTATACTGGTCTAAAAATGCTTATTTTAGTAAAGCTTAATAAATGGATACAGTTATAGTGGAAATGTTCAAATAATACTGCCTGATGGTCCCAGTTCCGGTGTCTTAAGATTTCATTCAGTTCCCTTTACAGCACCAGGTTTGCATGTGTCTAAAAATCTTCTGCTCCCTGAATGCTGTCCTTCTATAGAGCTTCTCAGTCATGGCTACTACTTACCCTCTGAAAGTAAATAGTAAGGAAATTCAGCTGGTGACTGACTAACTGCTGAATAGTCCTCTTTCATGTCCTTTTTCTCAGCTTCTGCTATGGTGCTTTCGCTCTCAAAATGCGCAGGAAATACTTTCTAGTTCATTTTTACTTAAGACAGATACAGGGGAGATAAGTAGATAAAGGAAGTTTTAAAAAAAATCCTAAAACCCAAATAGTTTTAGATTTACAAACCCCAGAGAACTATTAAAGTTTGTTATTTTTGTGTTATATTTAAGCCATGAAAAAAGGGTTACATTTTTACTAACTCAAAGCAAAATTACCCTACTGCACCATCTAGTGACAGAGAATGGAGTGAACTAGAGGCAAGCTTCCTAAACTTTCATAATTGGCACAGATCTCCCGACCCTCCTCCCCCCCCCCCCCAAAAAAAAAAAAAAAAGAGAGTCATCCCAAAAGCCATGATATTTTAAAAGGACATAAGTAACAGACTGAGTAAGAACCCTAACGTTTGTCAAATAAATATTTTTGGAAAAGAGTAAGAAAATGTTCAAGTTATATCAATGGAATGGAAGTATAAACTTAAAACACAATCTATCTGAATAAAAAGGTACTTGACTTTGTCCCATTAATAATGACCCTGATAATGAAGATAATTGACTAATGTTAAATGTTCATTACAAGACTCTTTATTACAAATGAAAGCTGACTTGTGGTTCCCCTTACTTTTAACCTTGTTGGTTTCAACAGTGGACGCTCCTTGTACTTCAGTCATAGTTAATCCCTCATAGCTACAGCCATTTTTGCCTCCTCATAATTGTGAGTGAATTTAATGTGCTTGAACAGTATCAGATGGATAGCAAGAGTGCTTGAGGAAAAACCTGACATTTCTCTGTATGCCCCTTTGCCTGGCCACACAGGAGTACAGAGGCATTTCCATCCTTTCTGGGGAGAAGCTCTATCTACTTTTGCCCCTGCTCTGTACGCTCACATCCTTCCCATGGTGTGTGGGCCACTCAGATGTCATCTGAACGAGAGAGCATATTGGCTTTTGTGTTGAAGATGATTGGACAAGATGGAGCCAACAACTCATGCTCTCCTTCTAGTGTGCTTCAAACCTGATCTGGAGGGAGCCCATCCTAGGATGACAAGATTTCTCTTCTCTTTAAAACTTTGGCTTCTTTGCAGCTGCTGTCCAATAAAAATGCTAAGTGTAATGGCAATTTCTTGTGATGTGGAACCGGTCTAACACAAACAGTACTGATACCATCAACTCATCTCACAGAGCTCTCTAAATAGTTATCGCATAGTAAAGACCAACAGAGCAATACCTACCTGGACTGGATTAGAAGTGGTGCCTTAGGAGTCACAAAGACTTCATATCTCCAGTCCTAATGCCCTGAGCCTCCAGACTGTAGAAACATACTTGGCAAAAGTACCTAGATATCTTCAAAACAAGGAGAGCAGGAAACAATTGTTTCATTTACACACGTTTTCCAGTCACCTTCGTGATACCTTTTTAGATTGTCCACAGTTTGGTCTTCCAGGAAACATGCAGGTCTGTTTTCCTAGCTGATATTCCCAAAGCATTAAAGTCTGCAATATTTATATTGGACAACTTTATAGCCTCTTTTTGTAATAAGTCAGATGTTAGGGTTTCTGTTTCCTACGGGAGTGTATGACTGGCTCTAGAGAACAATCAGTGGGTCCACTGGATGACTGAGGTGCTAAAAGAGCACTCAAGGAAAATCAGACCACAGCGGAGAAACTAAATGAATTCTTTGCATCAGTCTTCACTGCAGAGGATGTGAGGGAGATTCCCACACCTAGGCCATTCTTAAGTAACAAATCTGAGGAACTGTCCCAGATTGAGGTGTCATTAGAGAAGGTTTTGGAACAAAAATAAAACAGTAATTAGTCACCAGGACCAGATGGTAGTCACCCAGGAGTTCTGAAGGATCTCAAATATGAAACTGCAGAACTACCAATAGTGGGATGCAACCAATCATTTAAATCAGCATCTGTACCAGATGTCTGGAGAATAGCTAATGTGATGTCAGTTTTTAAAATGGCTCCAGAGGCGATTCCAGCAATTACAGGCCGATAAGCCTAACTTCAGTACCAGCCAAATTGGTTGAAACTATAGTGAAGAACAGAATTATCAGACACGTTGATGAACACAATTTGTTGGGGGAAGAGTCAACATGGCTTTTGTAAAGGGAAATTGTTTCTCACCAATCTATTGGAATTCTTTGAAGGGGTCAGCAAACGTGAACAAGAGTGATCCAGTGGATATAGTGCATTTTGTCAAAAGCTTTCTGAAAGTCTAAATCCTTCACCAAAGGCTCTTAAGCAAAGTAAGCAGTCTTGGGATAAGAGGGAATGTCCTCTCCTGGATCAGAACTAATTAAAAGATAGGAAACAGAGGGTAGGAATAAATGGTCAATTTTCAGAACTCAGAGAGGTAAATAATAGTGTCCCCCAGGGGTCTGGGACTAGTACTGTTCAACATATTCATAATGATCTGGAAAAAATGGCAAACAGTGAGGTGGCAAAGTTTGCAGATAATACAAAACTACTCAAGCTAGTTAAGTCCATAGCAGACTGTGGAGACTTACAAAGGGATTTCACAAAACTGGGAGACTGAGCAACAAAACGGCAGATGAAATTCAAAGTTGATAAATGCAAAGTAATGCACATTGGAAAACATAATCCCAGCTATACATATGAAATGATGGGGGTCTAAATTAGCTGTTACCACTCAAGAAAGATCTTGGAGTCATCATGGATAGTGCTATGAAAACATCTGCTCAGTGTACAGTGACAGTCAAAAATGCTAACAGAATGTTGGGAATTGTTAGGAAAGGAGTAGATAATAAGACAGAAAATACCATAATGCCGCTATATAAATCCATGGTATGCCCACATATTGAATATTGCATGCAGATGTGATTGCCCCAACTCAAAAAAGACACATTAGAATTGAAAAAAGCTACAGAGAAGGGCAACAAAATGCTTAGGGATTTGGTACAGTTTCCATATGAGGAGAGCCTGGGAATTCTCAGCTTGGAAAAGAGACAACTAAGAAGGAATACGACAGAGATCTATAAAGTCTTGACTGGTGTGGAGAAAGTAAATAAGGAGGTGTTTTTACTCTTTCACATACCACAAGAATTAGGGGTCACCAAATGAAATTAATAGGCAGCAGGTTTAAAACGAATTTCTTCACACAATACACTGTGGAACTCTTTGCCAGGGGATGTTGTGAAGGCCAAAACTATAACAAAGGTTCTAAAAAGAACTAGATAAATTCATGGAGGATAGGTCCATCAGTGACTACTAGCCAGGATGATCAGGGATGCAACAACATGGTCTGAGTGTCCTTAGCCTCTGTTTGCCAGAACCTGGGAGTGGGCGACAGAGGAGGGATCATTTGATGATTGCTAGTTCTGTTCATTCCCTCAGAAGCACCTGGTATTAGCCACTGTCGGAAGACAGGGTACTGGGCTAGATGGACCATTAGTCTGACCCCGTATGGTCATTCTTATGCTTTTATGAAATCCCCATTCAGCCTGTCTGTGGTATCCTCACCTAATACTGATATGGGTAACTATATTCTGCCTATGGTAGAGGCCTTTCTCTTACAGTTTCTACTAGGTATAATATTATTCTGCATTGCCTGACCTAAAGACATGTGCAGTTTGGGCATGCACCATCAAAAGGCTACCATGTTCCAGGCCAGAATCACCATCATCTAAAGATGCCCTAGACATGTCCCCCAGTCATGCTCCTGTGATAAAGGCTGGAGCAGCTGGCATAGGAACTGCTGTGGTAGCTCTATGACATGATCCCCAATGCAAAGCAGTCAGAAGAGTGACAAAATCTGACATGAAGTGTTTTGGGAGTCAGTCCTCCAGATGAAATACATTCTATTAAAACAAGTTATCAGTATTATTTGCAAGCCCACATTCCTTCCCCAATAAAACAAGTGATAACAAGGTTGTGTGAGGCCTCTTGCTGAGAGGACAATTGTGCTGTGCTAGCCCACAAATCCACTAAGGAAGCACGCCTCTTCTTATCATCATTGCCCACATGCTATAAAGCATCATTCACCAGCACAATTCTCACGTGAACAAAATTTCTCTCTTATTCAGTGCTTCTGTGTCGTATCTTTCATAAAAACATCTCAGTTCACAAGCTAAAGTCACTCCCTGCCTCTGTCCTGGGCAGCCCACACCCTAAGGTCCCTGGCCTGCAAAGACTTAGACCCATGCTTATCTTGTAGCCCCACTAAAGTCCATGAAGCAACTCATAGTGAATAAGGTGAAGCATGTGCTTAAGTCTTTTCTGGATTGGGGTCTAAGTATGTTTGAGCTGTACAAAGGGGCCCCAAACCCAACAGGTGGTTTTGGTTGCTATCACAATACCAATGATCAAGTAATTTCTTCACAATGAATAATTTGTTCCGTTCTACAGGGAGGAAAGGAAACGCAGTAAGAAGACTCCCACACTGGGACAGTAGGAGCCTCTCTGTCTATTGCTACCCATGTATCTACATGGGAAACAAGTAAAAAGCAAGAGAGAACACAGCGCTTCTAACAGACTTTAAAGGGATCATTGTGTAGGAAAATTCTCTCTCAACATGAAAATCAAAAGGTGTATAATGGCAGAGAGACAGCACCTGCCCCTCAGTGACAGCTTCATGTTTATTTATTCTTAGAAAAAAAATAAATAAAAAGGAGATACTAAAGCAAAGACATGATAATTTTATTCCCAGATCAAATAAAGGAACACGGAATGTGTTCTCATCAAAGTGATTACTTTAGGGGGAACTAATGCAATGAATGTTATTAAATGAAACAACCTCTTTATAGAGCGTCTCACATTAAGATTTTAGTGTAAGTAATATTTGTGTCAGCCAAAATGACATGAGACAAAAAGTCTTGTTGAAGATATGGGAAGTCCTTTCTAAAAACCTAATGAACAAGCCACATGCACTGTTGTAAGCTTTCATATCAGATGGCGCTTTTCCAATAGCGAGCATGCATTTATACATCTTTATAGATGTTTTTTCATATTCAAACAAATATATTCCTGTGAATGACCCCCCAAAAATTAGATAGTGCTTATTGTGATTTTTCTGCAGCAAACAATCCCTGGTTCTGCTCCAAATGTAGCTCTGAGAAACAGAGACCTCAGGAGCAAAACCAACAGTCATTTTGTCTGTCCAAAATCTTTAGGTTTAAATTTAGCTTTCAGAGGCTGGTATACATAACACTAAAATCAATGATTAATCAATAGAAACAATAGGTTGAAACCTCAGCTATGGATAAACACAGCTGGGAAAGAGTTTTATGTCTCTCCCTCCATGAACCTGGGGGCCATGTGGAGAAGTGGTGACTCTACAGCTCTCCCTACGACCAGTGAAACCTCAAGGAGGCAGAGCAGTGCAAAGGAGCTGTATCTGAGCCAGAGATTAGGCCATGAAAGATATTGAGAAGCATAATGATATTGATATATTTTTATACATGTGTAGTGCCCTCTCTCTTTACACACACACACACACACACACACACACAGGTTGTGTGATCAAATAGATCAAAGTAAAGCAATATCCCTTTGGCCACATCATTCATTCTGTATATCTTGAGCAGTGCACCTATGTTTCAGCATATACCTGAAGTCCTAAGGTGATTTTCTATTGTGATAAGAGTCTTAGGGCTTGTCTACATGAACAATGAGTTTGTGGCAAGCCAGAGTGTGAGTCTACCCCTGCATGAGCCTGCTACAGATTTAACTGTCCAGGTGGACCCTGCTTGCTTGTTTTCACAGCTCATTGATTTCAAAGAGGTCTAGCTCAAAGTGCATTAGAGTAGATCAAAGCACTTTAATGAACTGTTAACGTGTGTCAGCAGGTCCACATGGACAGCAGAGCACAGACAATCCAGGAAGTTTTTGGAGAGTGTTGCGGACAACTTCCTGGTGCAAATGCTGGAGCAACCAACTAGGGGCCGTGCTCCTCTTGACCTGCTTTTCACAAACAGGGAAGATTTGGTTGGGGAAATAGAAGTGGGTGGCAACCTAGGCAGCAGTGACCATGAGATGGTAGAGTTCAAGATCCTGACAAAAGGAAGAAAGGAGAACAGCAGGATATGGACCATGGATTTCAGAAAAGCAGACTTTGACTCCCTCAGGGAGCTGATGGCAGGATCCCCTGAAAGGCTAACATGAGGGGGAAAGGAATCCAAGAGAGCTGGCTGTATTTTAAAGAAACCTTATTGAGGGCGCAGGGACAAACCATCCCAATGTGCAGAAAGAATAGCAAATATGGTAGGTGACCAGCTTGGCTTAACAAAGAAGTCTTTGGTGAGCTTAAACACAAAAGAAGCTTACAAGAAGTGGAAGCTTGGTCAGATGACAGGGGAGGATTATAAAAATACTGCTCGAGCATGCAGGAATGAAAATCAGGAAGGCCAAAGTGCAATTGGAGTTGCAGCTAGCAAGGGACATGAAAGGGAACAAGAAGGGTTTCTACAGGTATGTTACCAACAAAAAGAGGATTAGAGAAAGTGTGGGCCCCTTACAGAATGGGGGAGGCAACGTAGTGACAGACGAAGTGGAGAAAGCTGAGGTACTCGATGTCTTTTTTGCCTCTGTCTTCACAGACAAGGTCAGCTCCCAGACTATTGCATTGGGCGGCACAGAATGGGGAGGAGGTGAACATCCCTCAGTGCTGAAGGAACAGGTTCAGGACTATTTAGAAAGATTGGACACACACAAGTCTACAGGGCCAGATGCAATGTATCCGAGGGTGTTGAGGGAGTTGGCTGATGTGATTTCAGAGCCATTGGCTATTATCTTTGAAAGCTCGTGGCAGTTGGGGGAGGTCCCTGATGATTGGAAAAAGGCAAATATAGTGCCCATCTTCAAGAAAGGGAAGAAAGAGGATCCAGGGAACTACAGACCGGTCAGCCTCACCTCAATTCCTGGAAAAACCATGGAGCAGGTCCTCAAGGAATCTATTTTAAGGCACTTGGAGGAGAGGAAGGTGATCAGGAACAGTCAATATGGATTCACCAAGGGCAAGTCATGCCTGACCAACCTGATTGCCTTCCATGAAGAGGTGACTGGCTCTGTGGATGTGGGGAAAGCAGTGGACGTGATATACCTTGACTTTAGCAAAGCTTTTGATACACTCCCCCACAGTATTCTTATCAGCAAGTTAAAGAAGTATGGGTTGGATGAATGGACTCTAAAATGGATAGAGAGCTGGCTAGATCATCGGACTCAACGAGTAGTGATCAATGGTTCCATGTCTAGCTGGCAGCCGGTCACAAGTGGAGTGCCCCAGGGGTCGATCCTGGGGCCAGTTTTGTTCAACATCTTCATTAACAATCTGGAGGATGGGGTAGATTGCACCCTCAGCAAGTTTGCAGATGACACTAAGCTAGGGGGAGTGGTAGATACCCTGGAAGGTAGGGATAGGCTACAGAGGGACCTAGACAAATTGGAGGATTGGGCCAAAAGAAATCTGATGAGGTTCAACAAGGACAAATGCAGAGTCCTCCACTTAGGACGGAAGAATCCCATGCACAGCTACAGACTGAGGACCGATGAGCTAGGCAACACTTCTGCAGAGAAGGACCTGGGAGTTACAGTGGATAAGAAGCTGGATATGAGTCAGCAGTGTGCCCTGGTGGCCAAGAAGGCAAATAGCATATTGGGCTGCATTAGTAGGAGCATTGCCAGCAGATCAAGGGAAGTTATTATTTCCCTCTATTTGGCATTGGTGAGGCCGCATTTGGAGTATTGTGTCCAGTTTTGGGCCCCCCAAAGGATGTGGACAAGTTGGAGGTAGTTCAGCGGAGGGCAACAAAAATTATTAGGGGGCTGGAGCACAAAACTTTTGAGGAGAGACTGAGGGAACTAGGCTTGTTTAGTCTGCAGAAGAGAAGAATGAGGGGAGATTTGATAGCAGCCTTTAACTACCTGAAAGGGGGTTCCAGGGAGGATGGAGCTAGGCTGTTCTCAGTGGTGGTAGATGACAGAACAAGGAGCAATAGTCTCAAGTTGCAGTGGGGGAGATCTAGGTTGGACATTAGGAAAAAGTTTTTCACTAGGAGGGTGGTGAAGCACTGGAATGGGTTACCTAGGGAGGTGGTGGAATCTCCATCTTTAGAGGTTTTTAAGCTGCGGCTTGACAAAGCCCTGGCTGGGATGATTTAGCTGAGGTTAGTCCTGCTTTGAGCAGGGGGTTGGACTAGATGACCTCCTGAGGTCCCTTCCAACTCGATGATTCTATGATTCTATGACAGTTAGTCCACAGCTGGCTCGTGCCAGTTAGATTCGCTCCCTAGTGTGTCACAAACTGAACGTTCATGTAGACAAGCCCTTGGATGCCCCAAGAGGTGCATATATATAAAACAGTATTATAATCAAGTCCTTGGAAACACCAAGGTTCATAGGCACATAGAAGTTAGAGATGGAAAAACCCTATTAGGTTATCCCTATAATACATTTTCTAGTGTTTTCTTCACTCTAGTTTTATCTTAGGTACTTATATATGGCTGCTATTACTGTAGCTGACAGCCTTCAGTGTATTTATTCTCAAAAACGTGACTTGCCCAAGGTCATATGAGAAGTCTGTGGCAGAGCAGGGAATTAAAACCAGAGCTAGCCCAAATCCCTAGCTAGCACCTTAATACCACACTGTTCTTCTGTTTTCTAGCAACACAGCTTCCATCTCTTCTCTTGGGTGACTATTCGACAATTTCTGCAGAGGGGTTAGTGAGTCAGCAGCAGGACAGAGTGGGTGCATGCTGGGCCTGTGATCCTGGCGTTGATGGGTCCTGTGCTTGCTGCTACTGTGCTCCAGCATCTGGGTGGGCTCAGTGCAGAGATTGCACAAGTTACTGAGCATGATACAGGTCTCACTAGGTGAAATTCTGTGGTCTGTGTAGCACCCGAGGTTAGATTAGATGGTCATTATGCTCCCTTCTTCCCTCAAATACCTAGGAAACTCATACCCTCAAATACCTAGGAAACTAAGTATAATGGACACATTTTATATTCGAAGTGCGTGCATGTTGTGGGTGGGAAGGGAATTTTAGGTTTCCACAAGCATTTGCTTTGGAAGAGTCCAGCTGCTTTTTTGCTTTCAACCCTAAACATTAGTTTACTTTGGTTCCTTCTACTTCATCCCCTAGGAAAAGGGCCAGAATCCCACTTCTAACAACCAACTCACCCACCCAGGGTTTCTCCTGTAAGTGATTTGAAGAGAATCTCTACATATAATCTCAATTGCATTTAAAATAAATAAATAAATAAAATAAGGGGGGGGGGGGGAGGCGTGCAATTTTCTAGCCCTTTATCTTGTGGAGGAGGAAAAAAAAAAAAAAAAAGCCCAAGAATGTAAACTGATATAAACCAAACCACCAGGGCTGAAATGAATGAGCACTTGGGCTGCCTTTTTCAGCAGGAGTCTGTGGTGGAGCTAAGGCTTGCCTCTCACACGTATACCCTGTATGGAAAAGGAGACTTGAATTTAGGGTGTAGCCTAAAGCATCAGCTCACTAACTTTCCCCCAAATTCATAGGCCAGCCCCATGCATAGTAATGCGGATCACTGTTGACTGGAGTTAGTTGGTTTGGGGGAGGTAGAAGGATAAAAACACATTCTAAACCTACTTCTGTCCTCCCCACTTTTAATTCTCTTAAATCAGGGGAGCCCATGGCAGCAGGCTTCACAGACACCAAACACTGGTCTGTTAGTTATGATAGTTCAGGGTCATGAGATGACAGCAAAGCGGCACGTGATAACAGAACTAGAGAACTCTGCTATCATTTGACAGGCTGAATAATGAGATTCTTTTAAGCTTAGAGGAAATATGTTTTTAACACCATATAAACTCTCCATTTCCCTAGGATAGGCTTCATATTTTAAACTTATCAGTTTTTACTACCAGACTCTGACTTCTTCAGCCATAGCATTTACAAGTGATGTCAGATCATACTGGCACCACCAGGTCTGTCTCGAGAAGATTAACAGACATTTCAACCTCCTTCTACAAGGTATCATCAGAAACATAATGGAATAATAAACAGAATAGCATATGAAAAATGCCTGAGGACTCTCCAAAATTCAGCAAAAAGGCTATAATGTGGAGAAGGATAATGATGCTTCATCTCATAACTCTCAACTGGCCATTCCTTCACTGTCAATTGAATACAAATCCCAGCAACCTTGAATAATGCAGTGAAGAGGTTGTGTATATTACACAATTTACTCAATTAAAAATCAGGGCTCTTGCTGTGACTAAGTAGCCAGATTCTCATTTACAGTAAGGCCCTTTACACCATTCTGACAATGTGAGGTGCAGTTGTAGTACATGTATATGTAATGTACACTGCCTTAGTGTAAATGAGAATGGGGCCCAAAGTGTTAACTGTTAGGATAGTACATCTTCATTGAATAATCCATTTAATAGCCACACCTTTACCAGACAGTTTGTAAGGTAGCCACGATGGTTTAGTAGCCATTCCTTTATCCTGCAAGTCACAAAGGAAAAGAATCAAATTCAATGGCAGCCACGCCCACTTTTAAACCACATGGAGCAGTCGTACCTTTATTTAGAAAATCAACTTCAATTAAGTACGAAGATACTGAACCTTTCCCTCAAGCAAAATTGTTCTGTGAAAACAATGGGGCCAGAGGCTGATCCTGCTGACACTGGCACATATTCAGACTTGGTATCATGGACTGTGACTGAATTCAGAATTTGACTCAACAATGTCACTGTGAGGGAATCCACCAAATGCCTCCAAATCCACCAAAGACCTCTAATATCACTTATTCTGAAATGCCGCCAGGGCACTCTGAATCTCAACTACATTCAAATCCCACTGTCGCAAATAAAAGTGAATCAACATCTCTGTACCGGCTCAGTCCAGAAGGAGTAATTTAAATGTCTTTAGTGGAAATACCCACATGGGAAAGGCTGAAGTATTAGGCTAAAAATGGCTGGCAACCAAAAGACAGCAGAAAAAAAAAAAGCCAGATTTTTAGGTGATGTAAATTAGCGTAACTCTATTGTTTCCAGTGGAGCCCAGTTGAGTCAAGGGAGCGATGTTGATGTGCATCTCCCAAGCTCTGGTCTAAAGATTTTATTTTTTGACTTAAAGACCGTTTTTCTCCCAAAGATTACTTGCCATCTACTCCCCAAGCACGAAGAGTAAATAAAGAAAAAAATCAATGTTTTGGATTTTTGACAATTAATTTCGATCATTAATCAAGGATTTTAAAAGCCAACTCAGAAGGAAGGGCAAAGTCCCTGTGCTGATGAGGCACATATAAAGAATGTTACTCTTTTAATCTAGCACGCATAATAAAGCCATCGTGTCATTGTCTCATCGACTGCACCACGCTGAAGCAAACCAGTCTCAAGCTGAAAAGCAGAGGGCGAGTGCCCCAACCTTATGACTAGAGGTGTGCAAACCATTACAATGAAACCCCATGGCAGGTTAAATACATCTTACTTCAGATTTCCTTACCAACTCAAAATCGGGCCGACACATTCTTGAGCCCTCTGAATCCTTTCTGTGGAATCTAGGAGGTCACAATCCCAATAAAGCTCTAATGGATGAACAGATGTTTGGTCCTGGATTTTAAAAAAGGAGGTACGGAGAGCCTTATTAACTAGTCTCTCTCTCTTTGCCCACAGGCTATGGTGACGGCCACCATCTTTGGATGCTACACTGTGGATTGAAGCAGGAGCTAAAACTGTGAGTGGCAAGAGCTTGAACTAGAGAATCAATGCTCTGTAGCTGCGAGCTGTTACAACTCATATTCTCCATGGATTGGCACAGAGGAGGACTTGTAACCCACCGGTGAGTATGTTTTACATTACCATTACCTCCACATTTTTTATTATAATAGGATTCTCCCTTATCCGAATGCAAGTCCAACTGGGTAATGAACAATTCCTGACCAAATAAACAGCACAGAGAAAAAGTGATTTAAAAGCTTATTGTGGGGGGTCTCAGAGTGTTGACAGCCTACTGAACTAATATGCAGTCTGCATTTTCTGTCTAGAACTCACTGAAAAAGTCCTGTCCCTATTTTCAAAGGGTCTTATGTAAAACCTAGGGCAGATTCTTCAGGGAGATCTTTTTTTCTGTCCTAATTTTCCTTATCATGATTACAGAGGGCATCTTTCCAGGACATTACACTGAGCATTTAAACTTCTCTCATATGGTAAGTAGAGGAGAAAACAATATTTTTTGCAACTGCCAGGCTAATCCAGAATGCCCCTGATACTAGTGATAACGGTCAGACTTTTGTTCTTAAAGTTCATCAGCATGAAAATGAAAACATCTTCTCCTTATAATCTTCCAAATTTAAGCAAGTGCTCAGAGGAAGAAGTTTGATACAAACCCCTAATTAAATTCAGGAGTGCGAGAACATTTGTTTATGTCTGGCATCCAACCTCACTTCCTAAGTCTCTAAGACATTTTTTCAATCAAAGGTTTGAAATGTTATTTAAATGTAACTCTGAAAAAATCCAGTAATCCAGCAACCTGGGAATCCAGCAAAAATAGCGTGAGAGAGATGGAGAATATAAAAGTGGAAAAAGGTCCAAGGAAGGTCTCAGAAGTGCTGACACCATTATGCAATATGCATGATTAGGACAAAGAAATTTCCACGTTCTAATTTTGGTACGTTTAGACACAAAGGTGAGAAAATGAACCAGAAAGCAACACATTCAGGACCAGATTAGAATGGAGAAAAAAACCCAGCGACCTTGAACCCTTCTGATCTGCAAGGCTATGCATGTGCCCCACTGTCAGTCCTGGCTGAGCTTCCCCTTGTGGAGGCTCAACAGGCAGCTGTGTACAGACCCACAGGCTGGATCAGTATGCCTCTAAGCTCCTCTGGCAGTCTCTAGCCACAGTCTGTGATTCTGGCCTTGCAGGTACCTTTCCTAAGAATAGACTCAATCTGGTGGTAACACTTCTAGGGAAAGGGGCCCCATAGTCCAGCTGTTCTGGATCCCCAGGATTAGGGCTGACCCTGTAAGACACCCCAACTGCTCAAACACACTCTCCCCAGAGCTCAACCCACACATAGTCCAGTTTTTAGTTTAATCCTTCAGGGATAGGGGTCAGTTGAAGTAACACAGATTTTCAATGGAATTGCTAACCCAAAATCACTCTTTACTCATAAAACAAAGAAACACCTGGATGTAATTCCTGCCACCATTCTTGAGCATTCTTTGCGTTTTGGTAAGTGCCTTCAGGGATTTGTATGTACCGTCTCCTAGGTCCTACCACCTCAGTTCAGTCTTCTCTCTCTGATTACGGAATCAAAGCAAGCTCTCTTTAGCTTGTGTGGATCCAGCACCCAAAAAGCTCCCCAGCTAACAGAGCATGTCCCTTTGTCAGTGTTCCCTGAATCTCCCAGAGTCTGTGTTTTTAGAAACCAGTTCTAATGTCTTGTGTCTTCGCTTTTTCTTTTTCCTGGGAATTTTCCACTGATCTAACTCCTGCAAGCAACCCGGGTAGAACTGATTCTTCTGTAGATTACAGCCATCCCATTGTTCTAAGATCTTCCCATTTGAATGGAAGGCTATTCAAGTTAAAGTCTCTCCCTTGCTGCAGGCCTGGGAGATGTGACACAACCCTTGATAGCAAATGGCTGATTCAATATACAGAGAGTATTCGGTGATGCAGCAACTTAACAAAATCAACCAAAATTCACAAGTTTCACAGGGAAATTTCCCAAACTATTACACCCAGCAACATGGTTACAGAACACACATTGAGATCAAGGCAATGCAAGATTGTAAGTGGCTAATGCCACTACACTGGAAATGCTTTGGTCCTGGAAAGCATCTGACTACCTGGTCCAATGTGAAACAATGTGTGAATGCCAGGTGAGCTAAATATTCAACTGAGAAAAAGTTACTGGATGAAACAGAAGTCTTGTTAGAGGAATTTGTAACCCTTCCCAGGATTGCATTTCTAGGCCTAGTCCTAAGAAGTGCTGAATACTCAACTCTGATTGGCTCAGGCCCAAAGCCCCTGAAATTCTGTTGTAAAGTTGTTCAGGGACTTGTTTTGGGAAAGATGGAATCAATGTCTAGGAAGCTTTGAGTGACAGAAGGATGTCTTAATAAATGAGACTGCTCAAGAGTTCATTATTGCACAACTCTTTAGTGGAAAGGAAGGAGGAAATCTTAGTTTCAGCACAACGCTTAGGAAGATAGGACATCAAGAATCTTGTGCTCTGGCACAAACCACAGGCATTAGGGAAATGGGTTGCAAGGAAGCCCTGAGAAATGTGGACAGCGTAACCTTGGCTCTATTCTATATATGTTTTTATATCACACATCACTGTGGTAGCTGAGTGCTTTCTGTGGTGTGTTAAGCAACGTGATTAAACATCTGTCACTTGTTGTTTGCTCTTTCAATCTTTCCCCAGAGAGGTGTTTAGTGGAGTGTCTTGGTTTGGTGTTTATATTAAAAAAAGGGTAGGTCAAAGAAATGTTCACTTAGACTGGAAGGTGGTGAGGTTTGTCATGGCCCTTACTTCCTGGGAAGTTCATTCTAGTCTTGGACCGCCCTCAGAGAAAGTTCTGTCTCTGGCATAGATGGGCTTTACTCTTATTGTTGAGAATAACGTTGTGCCACAGGAGTGTAGCTAATGACCATGGTCTTTGTCCCAGAGCTTTAGCCAATCTTTCAGATATCTTGCGCCCAGGGCATGGAGTGTTATGAAGCACTAAGATCCTGAACTTGATTTGCAATCCTTTGGGCAGCCAGCACAGATAGAGAACAAGTTTGGTACATTTGTGGTAGCCTGTTTTGCTAAGCAGAGGGGCTGCAGTTGGAGTTTTCCTACGTACTGAATTAGTTGGAATTTCCTAAGTAAGTGCTGAAGACTTCATGCCCAGTTATACTGTATTGGTGTGATCCAGACAAGAAGTGATGAAAACAACAATAACTGAAGCCAGGTCGTTGTCTGCCAGAATGGGATGGAGTTTCCTAGCCAAGTGGAGATAGTAGAAATCGTTACTCCCAGATGCTACTATGTGAGACCTCATTGTTAGCAAGGAATCCCATATTATCCCTAAACAACATGCTGAATTGACCTATTGTGGGTGTTATCTTTAACCAGTATGCGACTTCTGCTTTGCCTCTTCCTTAGCTAGAACTATCCTGCTCCAGCCAATAGCTACAGAACCAGTCATGGTTCACTCTTAAAACTCATTATCAGAAGCAGTTGTAGGGGCCTCGTTTTGTTAACTGGCTTTCCTGTCCTGGGGAAAAAATCCCCACCCCTTTTCTTCTCCATTATTGGGTTTTGTGCTGAATCAGGACTTTCTGACTCACACAGCAGATGGAAGTTACTTGTTCCTTGGAAACAGTCAAGCAGTAGGAGGATCCTTTACAAAAGGTTGTGAGGTTGTGAGGTAGCCAAAGGTTGTGACATCTTTCAGCAAAGATGAACAGCAGCTTTTCTTCTTTAATTTCAGTTTAGTTTTTCCAGCACTTATGCGGACACAGAAGTAATTGGTTGTACAGCAGGCTCTGGTGTTGGGAGCAACTTGGATGCGACAGGTCAGCTTCATGCTTGCTGCCATGGAGAGGTGGTAAATTACAACTCCTTACATTAATCTGACTCATTGTAGCTTAGGAGGATGCATCCAAGATGTAAGGCCACTTATCCTACCTCATGGTCAGAAGAGGGTAACTTTAGTTTCTGCCGGAGCCCTGACCAAGGAATTTGCTGAGGGGGTAGAGTGGATCACTAACCCTGCCTTCTTTTGGGCTGGGGGCTGGCTGCCTCCATAGCACTTTGGAAGAGCGGAAGGCCACTTTGCACAACTGCATCCTCCTCTATGGCAGTCTTTCCACTGCCTGAAATACTGCAACTGTGGTTATGCCATCATAAGACAGGTGGGATTTCAGCTCTCCAAATGATCATAGAGCCCAAATACTCTCAGTGCATCATAGTGGGCCATATTTGGCTCTCAGTTACATGGGTATAAACCTACAGTAACACCAAATCAAGTCAGTGAAGCTGCTCCAGATTTACACCCATGTAACTGAAAGCAAAGATTGGCCCAATCTCTTTAGGCCCAATTTACTATATGGCTGGCAGTGGCTTAGCAACAGTGACATTTCCATATAGTTTTTTCCAGGTTACTTCCAAGCGCAGGTGCCCTGAACAGGTAGTTTTTCTTGGAATCATGGTAATCGATTCATGCTACCATCTAGCCCCATAGGTGATCGATAGCATAGTTTTCAGAGAGAAAAATTCCCCGTCTATAATGACCAGAGAAACTGCCACCAATAGAGCTGATCACTAGTGTTCAAACTTCAACTTTTTGGTGCAATTAGCCATCCAATTTTTGATGGAAAAAATGGGTAAAGTTCACAATCCCCTCCTCCCCTCCAACCATTATCGTGTTTTCAACCAACTCTAATTAGCAACAGCTGTGTTTAAACATGGTTTCAGCAATATTATGGCAGGGCCATTTCTTTAGTGATTTTTGACATCCAGCCCAATTTCCATCTTTACTTCTGTTGATCTATTTGCAGCTTTATTTTCCACTTCTAGGATTCCTTGATGTTTTAATAAACCATAGCAGGTTCCATGGTGGCTTGTATTGCACTGGGAGGAAAGGCACATATCCCTGTTTGCTCCTCTCTACAAAGTTTTCCTGGATATTTACTCCATATATCCTGCTGTATAAGAATGTACTTGAATTACTATCAGATCTTCCTGGGAAAAAATGTTTACAATCATGACTAATGGTGGAAGATAATTGAGCTCTTGGAATCGTAATTCCAGCTGGGCATTTGGTTTTAGTACATCCTGGGTGTTCCTCATGTCTATATTTGCTTTCCATGTCTGCACTTGCCTTCACTCTGTCAATGCCAGCCTGTATTCCACGTTTATCGATAACTTTCTTTTTGAATGGTGAATTTGCACTCTGACTCAAGTAAAAGCAACACACAAACATCCTCCAACCCTCCACCCCAATCAATTCAAATGTGTTAAAGTCTTTCGCAATGCAGCGGGAACCTAACCATGTGGTTAATTTATGAGCTCAAAACTGACATTCCATAAGCTGCTGCAATTATTCTTTACCTTAAAACTGTGACATGTTTTCATAGCTTCTAATTGTGTCTGACAGAGAGATGCCACTACGACTTTGTCTTCACCCTTTGAGAAAAGTTCAAATAAAGTAAATAAATAAAAAAATGAATCAAAAATAAAAAAAAATCAGCCACCCTCAGCAATTCCTCTTTCCCACCCAAACTGGCCTAACCTACTTCTGACATGTGGAAACCTTTCCTATAGCATAAGATCAGCTTCTTCTTGCCATTGAGATAACACCCAGATTTCCTTCCAGGTATCAGGGCTTAAGGGTTTTCTTTGTGGACTCAGAACAGGGCCTGCTTTAATATCCTCATAGATTTATTAGTCAAAGCTGAAGAGACAGTGTGGAGGTTAGCAATTTCCACTGAACTAAAAGACCATGAACATTAGTAATGACTATAGTAGAAGAATAATTCAACACTAGCAATGACTGCAGTAGAAGGACAGTAACTGAACACTAGTAATAATTGTAGTGGCAATAGACTGAATACTAGTAATGACTAGTAGTAAACTAGTAATTAGTGGTGCTATATTTGGCTTGGATCCTGCTGGCTATTCTGCCTCTGATCCAGCAAGCACTGGAGCACATGCTTAAGTGCAAGGATGTAAGTGGTCGCCACTGAAGTCATGCTTGAATTCAACCATGTGCTTAAATGCTTTGCTGAATCAGGGTCAGGCTTACCTTGTAGAATCGTGTCCACTGTAATTTTAGGGTAAAATTAAGCTCAAAGCCTTCTGCACCAAGCAAGTCCCGCACAGAGGATGCATAGCGGGGATCTACTGGTCAGCCTGCCACACGAGTGTGTATATAGTTGTACATAAGTGGATAGAACGCAATAAATTTGCAGAACAATTTACTGCTCTGAGCAGTTTATAATCTAAGGGCTGATTGTGCAAACATGGTCAGGGTCCTGCTGGCTACCATGAAGAGTCCCACTGAAAAGCTGCAAAAATGTATAGCAAAATAAAAAAGATCCTTTATAAATTAAAGTAATGGGTAGTAGACATTGCGCTGGATAAGAATTGCTTGTAGGGTTGGGCGCTACAGCAGATATAAGACAAAGACAAGTCAAGACATGTTGCAGATCCCTCATTAAAGGATAATGGGTATGCTCTGCATTCCACCTCATATGTTTACATATGCTGCACTCTTATCTTGCAAAATGTCCCAGCCTACATTTTCGAAAGTGACTAATGATTTTGGGTGGCCCGTGGCTCCATTCTCAGCTGCCCAACTTACAACACCTTAGAGAGAGTCTGGTTTTCAGTGCTGACCACTCACTGTTTGAAAATCAGGCCCCTTTTGAAGTGTTTCAAGTTGAGGATCTAAAAATTGGGGCACCCCAAGGTTGTCACTTTTGAAAATAAAGGCTCTATCCTTACAGACTCAGTTATGCAAAAATCAAGGAAATACAGACTAGGAAGAGAGGGGTTCCTTACACTGCTTCTTCCTCCCCCAAAAAAGGAAAGAATGCTGTGTGTGTTTATGAATGTAAGCAATATTGCCATCATTAAGTCTTCAGCAACCAAGAGTCCCATCCCCTAAAAATAATAAGCCTGGATTAAAAATTGTGAGATTTTAAAGGGAAAATATATATCTAGAGAGAGAGAGAGAGAGATTCATGTTTTGAATGTCCAAAACCCCTGATTTGCACACACAAGTACCATTTGCACACACAAACCAAGCTGTTTGTTATGGAAAGGTGTTCCACAGTCCACCCCCTGTGACAGTATGGGGAATTCACATTCTAGCATTGGCCAGGGGACATCCCAGGCCCACGTGTTGAAGATTCATTTGAGGAAGGGCCCAAGGAATAGCCCAGAGGGGGAGCAGCCCCCAGAAACATGTGGAACCAGAACCTGGTAAGCAGTGCCTGCCATCTTTGTTGTAATAATGGTCAGAGCTGCAGATTTCTGGACTATGACCAATGCAACTATTATTATAATGGATATTACATGCAGGGGGTTGGATTTAGTTTCAGATGAGGGCAGAAGCCATGCCATTTCCCTGGCCTCCCTTCCTACCATGTGGGATCCAAGTTGGATTCCAAGTGAGAGGACAAAAAATTCTATCAAGCAACCGGTGATTAATTTTTTTTACTAAATATATGTTCATTGTTAGAAAAAGGGATCAGGATTACAGCCTTACCCTGAGTGCCTATTTTTGCAATACTGCTTCTTTCTGTAACTCTGTCATGCTGGTTGACAGTTTGACAGCTGCTAACGTCGCTGCAGGGCTATAGTGGCTGTAGTAGGTGATCATGCTCCTTGGAGATGGTGACGTTTGGTTTCCTGGGCTCCAGACTCATCGTGGCATGCTGGCGGGGCTAGCTAAGGGGCTCAGTTCCGTAGCTAGCGCAAGCCTCTGCATCCTACTTAATGTTTGTCTGAATTTTCACCCACTGCTGGCTGGTGAGGCTTGGAATCACCCTATGGAATAGAAGATTCCTGGGCAGGGAAAACTTGTAATGGCCACCTTGGTAGCTCACTAGCTCCCTCCATTCGTTGATATGGTGTTAGGCCAACTGATGCCCAAAATCGTCTTTGCACAGATAGATGGTATTCCTGGAACAGGAGCCCCCTCTTTCAGTCTGGCCCCTCAAGCAGATTTGTCTCTTAAGGCTTCCCTAGCCTGAAATAATATTGAAACCAATATTGGTAACAGGCCCTTGGTAGGACCATTGCCCTCCAGCCGGGTCCAATTTTTGCTTACATTAAATACATAATTCTTCCTATAATGCATCTGTGGGCTGGCAACACAGCATGGCAGATGCTTAATAGACCAGTGAGTAAAGAACGAATAAAAAATATTAGGTGATAAAATTATCAACTTGGGGTCTTGCTCTGAAGCAGAATGTAAGAGTGATGGTGGGGATTCTTTTCTTTTTTCACCAAGGACAAAAAAATACCACGGTCTGTCACTGCGTAAGCAGGCTCTTCCACCTCTGATGGACAGAGGCATCTACCCAGGACTCTTGAGGAGTGGACTCAGCCAGCAAAGGAGAGTGAAAAGGCTCAGGGATTAAATGTTGCAGGACTTGTGGCCAAGGCAATTGACCCAATGGTGTACCAGAGCGTGAAGGTGCAGTCAGAGAGGGAGAAAGCTGAGCAGGAAGAGAGAACGGTACTGCAGTTCCTCGAATATGAGTTTGAGGGAGAGCACAGAGCCCAACCAAAGGACCTGACTGAGAGGCTGCTTATATACATGGCCTCCAGCTTCAGTTCAGGTGGACATGGAGTCTCTCTTTGCTATCACCTCCTCCAGCGCATAGACAGCTCTGGGGTTGGGAAGCCTTTGAATCACTCAATTGAGAAGAACAGCCAGATGTGCTTCACACACTCCACCCTGTACAACCGTGGACAATCCACACAATGTGTTCTATCCACGGCAAGGAGAAATAGGCACACAGCAGACATTCAGTTCCACTACCAGCAGGACGGTATGAGTTGCACTGTATATCATTAGCCAGTTTTACAATATTTTGCACTTTTGTTGTTTGCTCTGCCATTTTCTTCTGTGTGGCTCCTGCTATGACAGTGCATGCAGGAAAAACTCTTCCACTGGTGCTGAGCCCATGGCTTGTTTCCGGCTGGAATGGGCAAGAGCCGAAAGCAGGAAGACCTGGAAGTTCCTCTGCTAAATGAGATGTGTGTAGCTCTGCAGTGTGGATGCTCAAAGAAATGCTTAGCTGGGAGCCTGGATATAAAGAGTCCTTAATCAGGCCTCTGTTTTTGTACATACCTGCCCTTCTGTCCCTACAAGATGCTAAATGGGAGGCTAGGTTTTAAAGATGGTAGAAATTAGCATGATGGGGGTGTTATGAGATGTAGTTTAGCTTTAGAGAAATGCTTTTGTGTGGTGTAGTTTTATTGATTAAGGCTGAGCTTTCCAAAGGAGCCTAAGAGATTTAGGCACTCAATTCCCTTGGACTCGTGTGTGAATCTCAGCCTATAGCTTTCAAAGCACTGCTGAAATAAAATCAACGACGTTTCCCAGCCTCTACCTCCCAAACTATCTGACAGGTCTTCTCTATAATTGTATTTTGTTATCCCATCACATTTCACAACAGGTATTCAAGACAGGATACACCCCAGGAAAGAGTAGATTTGTAACATGTATTATTCACAGTATATGGGCACATCAATGGTAACAAGATCTGAAAAATGCCCCAAGAAATATTGTACTGTATTTCAAGCTAAATGCATTTTATATCATTTTTTAAAATCCTTTTCATTAGTTTTTGTGACACAAAATATTGTTGGTTTTGTGAATCACCATATTCTCAGATATGCCCAGAAGACAGCACTGTAACATATAACAATTGCAGGATGTATCTGCAATACAACCTCATCTTGGTTCACTAGACATTGGTCATCTCTTCTGGGAACACACAAGGAAAGAAATATCTTTTTTCCTTTTAAATCTGTATTATGGAATTATACAATTCTCTAGCAGAGAATCTAGTCAATTTCATGTACCTCTGTTTCCTGGCTCAAGAGGGACATAAAAAGAGCAGATAACAAAAAACGCAATGTAACAAGGGGGGTAGGGCCTCTTAAAAGTATTCATTGTCTGGGGAAAGAGGGAAGGAAGGGACTCACCTGACCCTGACTATCCAGCTTTTAACAGTAAAAAAGAATTTCAAGCCTCTCTGTCCAAGATTTACAGCTGTAAAAGGATCATTAGAATTATCTGTAGAGGCATAAGTCATAAGATGACCACAGAGGCATAAAGGAGTATAAAATTCCCTTCTTTCTCCCCCAACACACCATAGTCACTCCTGCATTTCTAGAAACCTATATGCATTGTTTTTGGAATTGTTTTTAGTATCAAAGGAATCCCTGGCTTAACACAAACAGATTAACACTCTCCAGATTTCAGCTATTTCTTTTATGTGAGCTTTGTTTGTAAACCCATGTTTCCAGCCAGTTGTGTGCCATTTTAAACAAAAGAACCCATTACAGCAAGAGTCTGTCAAAATAGTGTGATTAACATATTGAAGTGATATTTCCTGTGAACCTATAACTTCTAGCTAGTTCTCATTTTAATAAAATAAATATTGGGGGCAGGTGTTCTATTTCTTAAGCTCCTGAAGAGTTGCCAATGGTGGCCAAGGTTGGGTGCCTCTGGCATTATTTGCTGTACTGTCGCATTACCTGCAAACTCCAAACAGGATCAGAACCCAGTTGTGCTGGGTACCCATCACACACAAACACAGTGACATGCTTTGAATTATATTAATAATGTGTCAACACTTCCAGCTTTATCAGCATAGAACAGCAATAATTTCTAGCTTCTGAATCGTGATAGGACAAGGATTCCCCCAGTCATAACTGACTTTTCCTAGAACTCTTTGGGGCAAGGTTGCCCTTCTATACATCTTCAGAAAATTTGTTTTCCTCAAAGACTACTTGAATATAGAAGAAACGATTGCAAACAAGGCCCCTAAAATTCTGCAGCATCTGAACATCAAATTCCAGTGCCAAAGATAGATTTACACAGGATTAGTTTAGTGGTGAAAGCAGCTTACCGCAGTTCAGCTCTGCTTTGGGGGGGAGAGGGAAGGTCAGTTGCAAAATTTCAGGATCCTTGGGTTTTCAACCAACCCAGGGGTAACAGCATAATGATGTAGTGCCTTGTGGAATGTATTCACCTATTTGATACAGTCAGATGTGTAGCATGAAGAGACATGTTGCATTTTTTATGCTGTACATCTCACTGTGTTAAACAAGTAAGTACAGGCATTGCTGAATATGATTTCAGTTTCTCTGTTCTCCAAGACTGATCACCAACAAGTTCTCTCTCTCTCTCTGGTGTGATTTACCTTGGATTTTAACTTAGATGATCATTCTGGAGAGGAATCCGGATCCAAATCCTATCCAAGTGTTGATACTGGACACTTTGTGATCAATGTAGATACCAGTGAGACACGGTACACCCGATTTTCAGATCAATAAGGTTTAACGAGCAAGGTTTTCTATAAACATACTAGTTAAATACAAAGCCTAAAATTAACTACAATATATCATACTTACTAAGCCTAGAGAGCTAAGCCATCACTCAGAAGGCTGTACACAGGAACAGCTTTCTTCAGGGGCCCCACCAGGGAATCAGTGGCCTCTGGTCCAACTGGCAGCACCTCCCGTGGAGTAAAGTGTTGATGGAGTGTGCCCCTTTGTGAAAGTGACTTCTTATACCCTTCCATAAACAGCCCTCACCTAATTATCTCTCTCATTATCATATATGCTAATTACCTACACTGGGTTTCCACCCTTAACTACATTCCATTTTCACTATGATAACTGGGGTCATCAAAACAACATCTGGTGATAGGAGGGGCGGAGTAAAAGTATGCCCCTTGGCAATGAAACTGTGTATCCCCAGACGTTCAATGGTAACTTCTTGTTCCCATCACCGTTATCTATGTGCAGCTGCAAGCATACAGTATCTGTATTTTGTCTTATTATGTGCCCTGGCATGCAGAGACATCTATAGGGTTACTTAGTAGTCCTATTCATCTCTGCCAACTGGAAGATGTCATGCTACAGGGGTCAGAATAGCAAAGCAAGCAACTGAAGCTACGCTAGGCCTGTAAGACAGTGGTCAAGCAACTCAAATTGTACTGAGCCTCCAACACAAGCACCCTTGATTTGGTCTGAAGCACCCTTGAGTCTGGATCTGTATCTGCAGATTAATCCTACCTTTCTAAACCAACCCCCCAGATCTGCATACCTCCCTCAAACTTTGAGAATGTTCAAATCATTCATATGTGAACTTTAGAGTTCAGGCTTCTCTCTAACTGGTTCTATTCTTCTGCTTCCTTATTATCAGTGTGTCTTTTGTAAGTCAATAAGATATGGAATGTATCAATGTATTTAAGTGAAGATGACATATTCATAACTCACAGGGCCTTTTCCCCCTGCACCTGAGATGATATAATGCAGCACATCAGTGCTCATCCACAGCTGTAACACACAAATAAAAAGAAGAGTGTAGGGTGAAAAGAAATGGTTGATCAAAAGAAAACTCAGCATTCTGACAGCAAGTTGTTGCAATACTAGCTATAGAATTCTAAGAGTTAATTAAACACAATTATGAGACATCATTGCTTCTAAAATTAATGCTTTCCCAGGGAACTCCAGCATCACCGACTTTCTGAGCCATATGATCTGAAGTGAAGGATTTAAGATTGCATGAATAAAAAAGGTTCTCGCATATCAGGTGAAAGATAAATGTTCTATGCGCAATATACTTTGAGATGTGCCATTGGCACTAAGGTTACAAGAGAGATTTCATTAGAGACCTCAATAAACAACTTGTCTCTTGTAATTAGTGCAGAATATTCTGATGGGACAAACTCCTCCTTCATGATACTGTAAATGCATCTGAATGGCATTTTGCAACAACCTCAGCATGGTTTGCCAAAACATCAGGCGGCAAGGGATTCTGAAATGACTTTGGGACTAGGATTGTTGCACAAGTCCTGCTTATGGGCCATGGAATTCCCTGAAAAATTAGATTCAACAAGTAAATCCTCACTTACACCTGGACCCAGAGCAGTAATTTCAGACAGATCACCAATGCCACTGGCCAATGGCAGCTTTTGAGCATCCTGGTGTTGATTCAAACCAATAGGCAAAATGTTTCTATTATTAATTCTATCTAGGTAATTAAAACACACTTGTCAGCATCATGCGAGTTCAACAATTCTTTGAACTCTGTAATCATCCTGGCTTTTTGCTGACTCTCTCTTACTACCTGCGTGGAGATTTTCATTTCCTTAAATCTCTCTATTAAAAATATACATTTTTTGGTTCTTCAGTTCCCTTTGTCATGTCAATCTGAAAGCCTACCTGAGGATTACTTCTGTGATCACTTAGGACAATTCATTAGTGGCTAGAAGATTTCAGCAGGGCAACTTTTCACGTGTAACGAAAGATGTTGCAAAACCTTAAATTGACCTCAGAAGGTGAACAGAAGCACCAGCAAATACAATGCAGTATTATTACAGAAGTGTTTCTCATTTACTTTTATTCTTAAAATGCATCCATTTCAATCCTACCATGGCCGATAGATCCAAAGGGCTCTGCCATATTGCTCTGCCATGGATTTCTCACTCAACCATGTATGAGTGTATTTTTCTCTTCTTGCCTGGTGTTTGCTAAGATCTGATCATACAAGTATTTCAAGAGTTTGTCAGGTTTCATTTGGCTTTCAGCTTGTTACATTTTTTACTTTTGAGTATCCCAGTGATTTTTTTTTTTTTTTTTTTTAAAGATAGTGTCAACATCACTCAGCATTTTCATTCTTGTTCCACAATACAGGGACAGTTTGGAACTCACTATATTAGGGCAGAATGGAATACTCTGTAGTGCCTCTCTCATGCAAGCTGTTGCAAAATGCTTTAAGAGAAAGACACAAAGGGCTGGCAGGGCAGTGACGGTGTAGGCAAACTGAGGCAGATCACCAGAACACAGCTTTCTGCACTAATGCTTAAGAGTGGGGTACTTGAAGAGGGCCTGGGGCTAAGTCAGAAGTTCTGGGGCTTCCTTAAATTTCCTGTGATCCCCAAATCGCTGGAGATGGCGAGGAAGCGATTGGTGTAGAGCCTGCTTTACTTCTACTTCACAGCCTGGGTCCAGGGACCAGCCGTGTTTTTCAGCCTCTGCACTGGCTGCAGAATTTGGGCCATAAAGCAGAAATTCTGGGTTCAGTTGCATACAGCTTCCACTTGTGCCTTCAGGTCATGGCTCTCAAGTTGCACTGCCCCAGGGGGAGCACCAGGAAGAATTATCTCCTGGCCACACTATGAAACGTGCCTGTTATAACCTCCTTTCCAAGGGTGCAACACGCTTGCCACTTTATTTCCAATCACTTCTGCTGCCCACTGAGAAGGGAGGTCGGAGCCATAGCGGCCCCTCCTCTTCACCTCTCACACCCCTTTTGGGGTATGTTAATCCCTTGGGGATGCAGAGGGAGAGCAGCCCCCGGTGCCAGGTCTGACTCCCGTGTGGTGCAGCTGGGCACAGTGTATATGCAAGAGAGGATGGTGGCTAAGACATTAATGTCATCTCCCACTTGATGCAAGACATCTAAGATGCTAAGACATCTACAAGAGTCTCAGGTAGCTGCCCAGGTGACAAGGGGTGAGGATCCTGACTTGATGGCGCCCCAGTAATATCCACTTTAATGGAAGTTGTGCACACTTCATTCTATTTGACATCTCCACTCAGTATTGACACATCTCTGTTCTCCTACTGATTAAGCATTCTGAAGCCCACTGTGAAAATGTGTCCTACATTTAGAGCTGTGTAGCAGGTTCACGCTGCGCCCTCCTGCAGCTCCAGCCCTCTGCTCTCACAAACCACTCACAGACCCGTCTTGCGCTTGCACCAGTGCGCTTCATTTACAGGTTGTTTATCCACAGCCATCTATTGACACACAGTCCCCGGCCTACCAGTCTCAGGGGCCTCATTGTTTCAAGCCACTACCCAAGGGGAGCTCACCTCCTGCTATGGCTTTTCCCTTTCAGGCTGTTTGCCCCTCCTCTCCCACTGCATGTCCTTCCTGTGAGCCTTTATAGCACCTGGCTACCGAACCTGGCAGCTGCTGCCCCATTGGCTCACTCTGTGCAGACTCACTCAGCCAGCTCCAATTCTCCCTCAATTAGGGCTCCTGTGGCAGAGGGTTGGTTCCGCCTGTTTTCACACAGCACCTTGTCACAAGCTGGTCAAATTTTTCCAAAACTTGATATTAACAAAAGAAAAAAAAAAAAAAAGGACAAGTTATTTCGGCTATGATCCAGTAGAAAAAAATTCAAAATTTGAAATTGTGACTTTTGATAGAAATAATAAAGCAGGTTAGTATTTTTTGTGGGAAATTATGGGCTATTCCCTACTAGCTCTGCTTATAGTAAAATCAATCTGGAGAAAAGGAAGGAAAAAAAGAGGACATTCCCCAGGCTGGAAATCACACACCATTCCAGGACTAAGAAATGAAAAGAAGAAAGGTGTTTCCACTATTTACATTGGACCACCACAAAACACAAAGTTGAATTCTCCTTTGGCCAAGCAGAAGCAAGTTAAGCTAACAAATCCTGTTCCCAGACCAGTGTATGGGCCTTTGCTGATCATACTGCTGAGCAACTAAAACAGTGAACTAAAAACCCACATTAATGATCAGACTCAAGTAGCAATCTAAGGAAGAAGGGGGGGGGGGGGGGGCGGAGGAAATGGGGAAAATCCATATTTGCCAAATGGATTGGGACAAAATTGAAACTGACTGTTTTCAAACTTTTAAAAGGATGTGACAAAAAAAGAGAAAGAGAGGGAAATAATGATCAGGGAATGCAGCTACTTTAAGAACATTTTTGAAATCCTCTCCCTGCCCCAGCTGAAAAGAAACTTCCTAGGCAACTCCTGCTTGTCTATAACAATTTACCATGGGACTATAACTGCATTTAAGAGTTTGATGTCCATGTAATAGAAAGCTGTCACAGGATGATGGTCTTCTGCTCCTAGATATATGCCCAGGATAATGATTAGATGCTATCTCCTTTGCCTGATGGAAGATGCTGTAGTGACAGTGTAGTTTTTCACTGTACATGGGAGGTTACCGAAAAGTGCAACTGCCTATGGTAAATTTACCTTGTGACCATGACAAGGCTCATAGGCGAACATCAGCTACCTTGCAGCCTGAGAGTTCATTTATCACACAGGAAGATGGAGTTTTCTGCTGACCTTCACTCAACCTCACCTCCATGACCTCCATAATTGGCTCATGACATTGTATCTCTCTCTCCCTGATGCAGCAAAATTGCCCTGGCTGTCCTGTGTCAAGGGCCCTCCTCACCTAAGGGACTGTACGGTGGGGCAGTAATTGTATCTTGGCACACATTAAATCTAACTTCTTGCACATACAAAACCCAGAGGTTTAAAAAAAATGCCAACATTTTTAGAGAATTTTTAAAGAAAATTTGACCCTAAACATTAAAAAAATAGAGATTTTAAAGTCACAGCAGCAACACTTTGCTTCTTCTGTGCTCTAACGTAACTAGTACTAGCCACTACTTAATTTCAAAGCCCAACTCACACTCATCAAAACAATTAAAATCTAATATACAACATGACTTTGTTAGAATGGATTGTTTTAAATAGGCCATATTTCTCTGTATATAGCTCATAATTTACCTCAGACACTTCCCACTACTTGAGCTAGGATTTCTTTTAGTTCTGGAGAAGTAGTAATGGAATATAACACACTAATATGCAAATCTCTCTCTCAATACTTGCAGCTCATAGCAAAGGTGTGGTCAGTGTTTCCTTGGAACAGTCTTTTTTCATTCAACAAACAAAGTAGACATCCTTCTCATTCACAACTGCACATTGCAGTTTTAGGTAATCACCAAAGAAAAGATAATTATTATTATTATTTTTTTTTTACATGTCTGTGCCATAAATAGAACAATATGCCAATTATTAAAAGGTTGGAAGATTGAAACAGATTATTTTTAGAATGAAAAGAAAGATGTATTGATGGGGTTAAGGTAATTTGAGATGTTTTGCTTAAGGACTTTGATTCTGATCCCATTTAACTGGTTTAACATTGGTGGAAATCTGTTGTCTTCCTTCTGTTTTGCACAAGTGGAAGTGAACTCAGAATAAGGTCCTCATTTTCTTCTGATTGATTAAAGGGTAGTTATCTTGCATTTTATCCCTAACTTCACTTTGGATTGCTTTGCTGATCCATGGCAGTTGACACAAGTCTGCTATCATTGCAATCTTTTTAAATATTGATAAAGTTTCTCACCTTTTAAAAGTAGTTTGCATTTTCAGATCTTGCCTGCCTCTTGGTCGTAGGTAGTGTCTGTGCATCGCTCTACCGATTACACGCCCAAAGCAGCTAGCAGGCGATGTCCCTTGAAGAATGGGACACTGTCCTATGTAACTCACAGGAATTCCCCTTTGAGCCTCTCCCCCCCCTAAAAATCAGGTTGTGAAAAGGGTTTTCAGGCCTGAGGGAAGATTTTTGGGGGGAAGTACTTAGATGAGTGGAGCACGCTGTACAAATAGCATCAGCCAAGTTCCACCATGAACCTGACCTGATGTTCACAAGTTTGCCTATAACCTGACTGGGTCTGCAGGGTCCAGGTTCTAGAATAACTATTTATACCTCTCATGCGTGAATTCCCACTGCAGGGGAAAATAAACATGAAGGAACGAAGGAAGAACCATCTTGGGAAATCATTGCCAATAAGTATAGTAACCTTAAAAGCAGCCTCCTTGGATTAAATGTATTTGACATGTTAATTCAAAGCTGTTTTGCACTTGAACTGAGTTTTCAGACCATGGCTAAAAGTTCCATGTCTATAAAGCAGACATCCAGAAGTATCACCAACCTCAGATGAGCAATGTTGTTGTAAGACCATTACATTAAGGCATGAACATATTAGTTATCGTTATTATTGGCTAAGTTCAGCTAGTGTGTTTACTGCTGTGGGGCCCATGGAGAAAGAAATGGATCCTGTCCAGAGGAATTCCTACTACAGAAAATGAAATCCTTCATCACAAAATATTTCATCAGAACAAAAAAAAGAAGTAATTTTTATGAAGACTGACCTACCAAGGCCAGACTACATGTATAAACAGGCCTTGAAGTTTGCCCGCCACTGAGATCAGATGCGGGTGTCTTCTCAGGTGAAATAGGATAAATGGTAATGTTAGAAATAACCAAACAGGTTGTCCTGGGGGTGGATTGGGGAGACGGAACCCTTTATTGCCTGCTCGTTCCACTTCGACACCGCGAGTGAGCAACAAGGGGGTTACTCCACAATTCTTGTATCCATAACAGTATATAAATGTATACATTTCCAGCAACTCCCCATAGACCCTTATTTGGTTACACTGACACCTTTACAATGAATATTAACAACTACATAATGAATATAATTATACTCGCTGCTGTTTGTTGTTCTCAGGATTACCAAGCAGAGGTCAGGCACATCACCTTAAAATCTATAAATTTTACACTAACATTCTTTGAAGTAAAGGCATGCCAGAGCGAATGAAGATAATGCTTTCTTCCCGCCAAGGCATTGTGCGCAGGAGTGGTGATAGACTCATTCTCTGCACAGATGGCCAGGAAGGGAGAAAAAGAAGAGAGAGAAACTAACTAGAATTCATACCAATTAGCAAAAACAAGGTTTGCTCGAGCCTCGACCCCGTTCCCTGTAACTTAGGCCTGACCTTTTGTCCAGCTTCTAACTCTTTACTCTTACATGTAACAATCATTGTGATTATTTATCTATCCTTTAGATTATGTTAATACCTAAAGTCTGCAGTCAGGATTGGGGCTATTCCACTAGGTGCTGTGTAAGCACAGATGATCTCCTATCCCAGAGAGTTTGCAATCTAATTTAAGACATAACAAGCAGTTTTACCAAATGATAGGAGGAGGAAAGCAATAGTGGTACAATCACTTCCATGATAAGATCACAAAAAAGCCAAGTACATAAAAGCATTTAATTTTGTAGATGAACATACAGCCTTCAGAGGCTTGTAAATCCTGTTAGCTATCATTGATAAAGCTAATAATCCAAGCCAACCCAAAACGTATCTCAAGAACATTTATTTTCTTAACCAAAATAAGCAGGTAAATCATTATTCCTAAGAGAAGGAACTCACTTTTATGCTAGATCTTATTTTGGAAATGAAACATTAGCTGCATAGTAATCATAGTAAGAGGGGATAAAAATGCTATTACCTATTCTCTACGAACAAGTTAGTTCCTTGCTGGAGGTATCGTTTCTCTGTGTGGGTGTGTGTATTTGTATTATATAGTACTATTTAACATCCAACAAATATCACATTTTACCATGTGAATCTTCAAAAGAAAAAAGTATACCGCATGTGGTAGTAATTGACTTAGGTAGGTAATTTTGCACAGATCAGCCAGTATCACTTAGATTCTAAATACATCCTGCTCTTGTTGTATCATCTGGAATCAATACTTATGATAAAAGCAAAGCAAAATGAGTCAGTGGAGAAAAAAGGTACATACTAACAATCAGAAAGGTTTTAAATTGTGAACTGTGTAAGTGAAGGGTGAGACAACAATTTATCAGAAGATAACTGGCAACATTTTCAAGAGATTTAATTTTTGTGTGTCAGCTCCTTAGAGGTTGCTAAGAAATTCAAGTCTTTCACTGAGACAGGTTCTAAGCTATTTCATCTGACTCGTGAGTTTTCTAAGGTATTAGCGTATCCCAGGTAAGTTAAATATTCTCACATGGAAATAACGGCTAATGGAGACATTTGTCACGTGTCACAGAATTAATTTGAGCAGATATTCTCTATAGCACTAGACAGGCTATTTTAATGCCACACGTAATATAAAGCTTTACGAGCGATTAGAGGTCAGGGAGATAATGAAACGTTCAAGGTAGAAAGCTGGAATCGTTGTTCACTTTGAATTTATTTCAGGATTAGTCATCTTCCCCATGTTTCAGTCTCTTCCCATCTTTCAAGCCCACCAATAAACCTAGAATTAGTGCACATGAATAATTTGATGTAACCACACACAGTAAGTGAAAGCAGAAGGTCAGTAGGAAAAACCAACATGACACAAATACACCTGTCTTTGCCACTTAAATGGCATACATTCCATAATTCTGATCTAAATGTTATATTGTTAGTGTAGTATTCACCAGCTTAACCCTTCTATCCCACCTGCTCCCTTAACCACAACATATCAATGATCTGCTCAGACTTTCTTACTCATGACTCCATGAGACCTCTGTTCATCCCATGTATCAGATATGGCATGTAAGCATCCCCAGTTTACCTCACTAGTTACATAGAGCACACAGGCACAGATATCCTTACATACTTGTAGGTGTGCGATGTTGGTTTAAGTTCCATGCCCATTTAATCTTAAGCTTCACAGCAGAGCCTGCCAACAAGGAAACAACTATGATCCCCAGCCATTCCTCTATAACAGTTGCAGTTCCTGCAGTATTTGCTGGCAATATTTGTTTAATGCCCACCCCTGCTCTGTGAATTAGTGGGCATGTTATCAGAAGTTTGTCCACCAGTCCGTAGTCAGAAGCCTATGCCTGCTCTCACAGCTGTCAAGAGCATGCTGCCATATGGTATATCTGAATTCTTGGCAAAGCAGTGGCACAGCCTTTTCATTGGGAGAAAACTATGATGTGGTGTAACAGCAGTCATCAATTTCTGGACGCTTTCTACCTCTACATTGGGGAAGGGTAAGAAGTCACGTGGAAACATCTTTGCCTCGATGGTACTCAGGAACTGGACCTGAACGTATGGTGATATCTGGTGTCCATTCTTAACAGTGGCTTGCCGTCTCACTGCTGCTCAGACATCAATATGCTCACCGTGACATGAGGAAGTCTCCCCTCCATCTGAGCCATATTGGAGCTTACTCTGTATGTGTGTGTGTACGCATGTGCGCGCATATTCAGATAGTATTTCTTGACATTATTTAGGTAGAGGAAAGTATTTTGAAGAGGTTGCAAGTCTCCATTGACTAAAGATACACATCCACTACTGATCAATTCAGTTTGAAATCTAGGGGCTGGTCTACATTTACCTGGAGATTCGGCAGCAATCGACGGGAGTTGCGCAAACTACGCAGAGTAGCTTGCGTAACTCACGTTGACTGCTCTGCTTCCCTTCTGCGCGCTGTCTACACTGTGCTGTGCCGATGGGAACAGCATTCCCATCAATGAGTGCTACGCTACTTGAGGGGGTGGTTTACCAGCGTCGACTTCCTGATCAATTGAGAGGGTCTACACTGACCCAGAAAGATCGATCTGGCGGCGGCAAATTTGCTGCCGCCAGTATAGGCATGGCCTAGGAGTACTTTGGATTCCTCACTGATACTAAGCACTCATGCAGCAGCATCCCAGAGGCACACTTTCTACTATCTCCCGTTGGCAAGGACATGCCATCGTCTCCTGGTGCATGAAGATGGGGCTTCACTTATTCATGCCTTCATCATCTCTTGGCTGAACTACATCAATGTAGTATACCCGAACATTAAGCCTTCAACACTTAGGGAACTCCAATGAGCACAGAATGCTGCAGAGCATCTCCTCAGAAACACAGGCTACTGCAAATGCATCAAACCTCCACTCTCTATGCCGGTTCCCCTTACACACTCTAATCAAGTTCAAGGTTTCCAGTCCTTATCTTCAAAGCACTAGATGGTGTGGGCCCAGGGTACCCTAAAAACATGTAAAACACGAGAATGAACATGATGGTGGACAACTATGCACCTCTGGCACAATAGAAGGCTCAGTAGCCAAAACAAAACTTTGCAGGACACAGAACTTTCTGCAGGGGTGGTTGGAGACTATGGAATGAGCACCTCTGGGACCTAAGGACCATCACAAATCTTACCAACTTCTGACCCAAGTGCGAGGCACATTTCTTTGCTTGCCTTCTCTAATATAAACACATAACAACAAGTATATTTATATTAAGAAAACCAACAATGACAACAACAAAATCCACCACCAACCCAAGAGACTCCATTGTTCACACTTATCTCTGGGGAGAGAATGAGAGAACAAACAACTGAGACAGATGTTAGTCACGTTGCTTAATGCACTACTGAGGGGCACACAGATACCACAGCAATGAGCGTGGGATAGGATCCTATACTGAAGAGAAGAGAAGACATTTCCCAGGGATAAAGTCCCCAACTGTTTGGGCTCACTTCCATATTTAAGTCCCACACCCATGAAAAACTAGTCCCACACCCATGATTCCAGTTTTTTGCCATTTACCCAGTGCTGCTCCAGGCAGCTACCTGTCTGGGACAATGGAGACAGCACCAGTGAGCATCTTCAGTGCTCCTACTAGTCCTTGAACCTCTCATCTTGCAATATTATGCCTAGTAAGAACTTCTTCGCATACACCTCACCAACGTTTAGGCTGTGTGCGCGCGCCTTCTCTTTGCTGTGGGAGTAAGATGCTAATAACACACTAAGATTATATTTACTTTGATTTTTAAAGTTACTATCCCAACTCTAGGTGCTCATACTAAACATTCTAATTATGCAACCAGATAAAACTTTCAAGACCAATGACTGTTGCCTCCCAGACTGCAATAATAATTATAGCGCAATCCAGTTTAAAGACCTTGACGAATGTAAAATTAATGCCTGCGTACAGCTCCCCAGAACCCTTCATCTCACCTTTTTAGAAGGAGCTGAGCCTTGCAGTATGTCCTGAATGTCAAGAAATGTGGGATCTGTTGAACTCAAGGAGGGAGGCAAGTCCAAGTGTAGCAGACACCGATGGATTAAAAACTGGTTAACTGACAGATCACAAAAAGTAGATGAGGAATCATCATTCAGTTTCTAGTGGGGTCCTGCAGGGAGCAGTTCCTAGCTCAATATCTTCATCAATGATCCGGAAGAAAATATACAAACATTCCTGGTAAAATTTGCAGGTGATGCAAAGACTTGAGGAGTGGTAAATAATAATGGGGAGCGGCCTATTCTACAGATCAATCTGGGTCTCTTGGCAAGGTGGTAGCATTTGAGCATCACATGTTCTAATACAGATAATTGCAAGGCTGTACATCTAGGAACAAAAAAATTCAGATCACACTAAAGATGGGGGACTACATTCTGGAAATCAGTGACACAGAAAATGGACTTAGAAGTTGTAGTGTACAGGAATTGGATACCATCCCCTTAAATAGTTTGAGAGCTCTCTAGTGGCCTTCATTGTCTTCTGTTTCAGAAGCCACCACGAAGCCTGCTAGAATAGCAGTATATATATGTAGCTAGGCCTTGCGTGTTGTATATAATTATTTGGGCCCCACTGTGCCCATGTCATTCCTTCACATTTGGTTTGACAGCAAAAAGATGCACTGGGATAAGTGGTAAAAAATGAGCTAATAAGCTCCCAGTGTGATGCTATAGCTAATAGGGTAATACACTCCTTGAATACATAAGGAGGGGAATATTAAATAGGAGTTGCGAGGTGGTATTATTTCTGTACACACCATTTGAGACCACTGCTGGAATATTGTGAGCAGTTGTGGCAGCTACATTTCAAAAACGACATGGAAAAATTGGAAAGGATGAGAAATGAGCTACCAGATTATTTGATGTCTGGAAAACATGCATTACAGTGAGAAATTTATAAGAAACTCAGTCTATTTAGTTTACTCAGGGAAAGTTAAGAGGTGACTTGCCCATAGTCTTCAAGTACCTACATGGGGAAGAGATTTCTGATAATGGACTGTCTTTAATCTAGCATCAAAAGGCATAACAGGATGAAATGGCTGGAAACTGAAACTAGATAAATTCAGACTAGAAATAAAGGTCTAAAATTTTTTGTGGGGGTAATTAACCATTGGAACAGCTTACTAAAGTATGTGGTGAATTCTCCATCACTTGAAGTCTGAATAAAGACTAGATATCTTTCTAAAAGATGAACTATAGCTGAAAGTTATGGGCTCGATGCAGAAATTACTGAGAGTCAGGTAATATAGCAAGAGCCAAGACTAGGTGATAACACTTCCTTCTGGTCATAAATTCATGAATCTCTGACCAGTTTCATTTCACTGGCTCCTTGTGCTCCGCCTGTCTTTATTGCACCCACCTACTGTCTACAGTCTCATACTCTCTTTGGGATAGTGTCCATCTCTTAGGTTATATGTTTGTATAGTGCCTATCATTACGGAGCCATGACCTCTAGGCATTACTGCAATACAAATACATTTAAAAAAACAAACTAAATGTTGATGAGCACTCATGGAATTTTTTGTCACTCAAAAATTAGGCCGGGGTAGAACGTGACCTTGAAGAGTCATGTTAACTAGCACGATGTTAAACCTGACTTTGCAGTCCATGGAAACAGCAACAAGTTGTGTCAGCACAGCAGGAGGCACGAGCTCAAGCGTCTCCAACTATAGCAACTGACAAAGTGGTTTGCAGCCACTGCACAAGATCCTGGGATAGCCAGAGCGCAACAGAGTTTAGAGCTTTAGGCTGGGATTGTTGAAGAAGCTTAAGGAATTTGGGCCTCTCAATCCTGTTAGATTTCAGTGGGGCCGCGCCTGTGAAAATTCCAATCCCACAGATCAAAAACAACTTCTTAAATTCTACTCCTATGACTTCCTGAATAAGAACATCTTGTATTCATAGCGGACCTTTATAATCTAATTGGTAATATGAGTAGTAGCTCTCCTGCAGCAAAATCTTAGCATGTTGGGCACAAGCAGGTCTCTATGACACCATTATTAGGTGTTCCAGTTTTTTTCTACACCTTATCTGTCTTTTGCCTTGAAGACCTAGCTCACACAAAACATTTGAATAAAATAGCTTGTTTATCTCCAGGAAAATTGTGCCTTAAGGAATAAAAATTAATGTGAGGCATCAATAATCTGAAGGAAATTTGTGAAGTCTGGTCACGTTTGTTTTGGGGGATTTATTGTTTTTTTTTTTTCCTCGCCGTTGATATGGGGATGTTACTTAGCATTTTAAATTTGCAAATAATTGAAGGGAAATAACCACAGTAATGAAATCACTGCTGGATCACATTCTGATAGGTGACAAATCAATTCATTTATGATACTTTTGTGTCATACTGAGCCATTTTACTGCTCAGTGGAAACCTCTTAAATTAATAAAACTGTTAAATCCATAAAATCCTATGTACCAAATAGCATATCACAGAAAAAAGAAGTTTGAATCATTAAAGGTATAAAACTGATAAATGCTTGCTTGAGATTGTCTGAGAAAAGAACCTTGCTTTTAAGAAGGCTACCCTATAATAGTAATAAGCTGCAATATATCCTCACTATATGTAGCAGCATGGTTGAAAGGAGGTACCATTTTGCATATTACAGAGGGAGTGAGCATGGTGAATTCCAAGCAGTTGCATCATATGTCATTTTAGTAATGTTTTGCAGTGGGTTTGCTTTTTAAATAAAATATGATTTAACAGCAAGAAATAAAGCTTTCATTAGACTCCATCTAACATGATTTAGCTCAGTTGGGATTTTCTAAAGTAGCTACACTTGTGTACAAAGAAAAGAGATTAGAGAGGCTTTAAAATTACATAACATATTAATTCAAAGTCCCCCTACAGACACTATATAGAGCACACTCATTTATGTTGTCTGTTATACTTGAAGAAGACGCTGATGAAACTATGACTCTATTTATCTTGTCAACGATACTGACTAGACAAACTTGGCAGTGAAGAAGAAAGCAAGAGGCATCAAAATGATGACCTTAGTAATGAAGTTATTGCTTTATCCACCACTAAAATTCAGCCATTTTGTAGAAGTGAAACAAGCAACTTATTCAACAGTGTAAAGCAAAACTGTACAACAGTGTTAGGATGGGAAGTGTAGAGGAATACCTTCTCCAGAGGAAACAGTGGTGGAAATTTCTGATAAGGTTGACAGCATGAACTTGCTCGGGTGAAAGTCTGGCCACAATATCCAGGTTAACACTTTCCTCTTTTAGAAAATGCCATTGGATTTTTAATGACCCTGAAGGGGTCAGACAACAGCTGGTCAGAATTTTTCAAATTCCCCCTCTCCCCATTAAATGACCTGAAAGTTTAACAAAAAGAAATATTTAAAATTTCCACACCAAAAAAAAAAAAAAAAAAAAAAAATCTAACAAAAGCTGAACATTTTGCTCTTTATTTTTCAGTTTAGGATTTTTGGATTTCAGTATTTTTCCTCCATTTCAATTACAAAATGGAAAAAGTGGTGGGAGGGAACTAAAGGTGGAGGAAGGAAAAGGTGAAAAACCAAACCCAACCAAAAATTTTTAGGAAAAAATTGAGAAACTTTTTAAAATCTGTTTTTTGGGATATGGATAGAGACCTCTATCAAATAAATAGCACTGTGACATGTGTGATTATAAAAGACTTTAATTACCCAGATATAGATTGAAGGACAAGTGCTACTAATAATGGTAGAGTCCAGAAATTCCTGGGGGGAATAGCGGACAGATTTTTCCCTCTCCCCACCAGTCACTGAATTGACAAGCTAATGGCATTTTCGATTTAGTACTAGTAAGTAGAAAGGACCTCATAGAACTGATTGCTGTGGCCAGCCTTGGTTCGAGTGATAAGAATTCAGTTTAGAGTAAATGGAAGGATAAACAAAAATAGGTCTGCAACTAGGGTCCTTGATTTCAAAAGGGCAAACAAAAAAAAAAAACCCCCCCAAAAAAGGAGTAGTAGTAGGGAAGTAGTTACAGAAGTGGACTGGACTGAAGAACTCATGGACCTGAATGTGAAGGGGCTTGGAATTACTTTAAATTAACGCTGGAGAAACTATCTGAAGCCTGCATCACAAGCAAGGGGAAACATTTCGTAGGCAAAGATTGCACATCAAATTGGATGAACAAGCATCTCAAACAGTTGATTAAGAAAAAGCAGAAAACCTATAAGGAATGGAAAATGGGATGGATCAGCAAGGAAAGCTACCTCTTGGAGGTCAGAAAGTGCAGGGAAAAAGTGAGAACTGCAAAAAAGCCAAGCTGAGTTTGACCTTGCAAAGAAAATTAAAACCAATAGTAAGTGGTTTTTTAGCCATATAAATAAAAAAAAAGTGGGACCACTAAGTGCTGAGGATGGGGCAGAGATTAAAGACAATCTGGGCATTGCCCACCACTGTAATGAATACTTTGCCTCGGTTTTTAATAAGAGTAATGAGAAATTTAGAGACAGTGGCAGGGTGGCTAATGGAAACAGAAATTACCACATCAGAGGTGGAATTCAAATACAAACAACTAAATGGGACCAAATCGAAGGGCCTGAATAATCTCAGTACAAGATTATTAAAGGAAGTGGCACATGAAATTGCAAGCCTAGTAGCAAGGATTTTTAATCAATCAGTCATAGGGTACAATCCCTAAGTGTACAGGCAAATTGCTAATATAGTACCTATTTTTAAGAGAGGAAAAAAAAAAAAAGATCTGGAAAAGTACAGGCCTGTCAGTTTGACCTCAACTGTATGTAAAGAGTTGGAACAAAGTTTGAAAGAGCAAGTAGTTAAATGACCTAGAAGTAAACAGAACTGGGATAACACAGAACATGGTTTTAAAAAAGATGGATCATACTAGACCAACGTCATGTTCTTTGAGAAAGTAACTGATTTTTTAGACAAAGGAAATCCAGTAGATCTAATCTACCTGGATTTTAGTAAAGCATTTGATACAGTTCCACAGGAGGAATTAGGTAAATTGGAAAAGATGAGGGTTAATAGGACAATTGAAAGGTGGGTAAGGAACTGGTTAAAGGGGAGACTCTAATAGGTCAGACTGAGAGGTGAACTGTCAGTCTGGAGGGAGGTTACTAATGGAGTTCCTTAGGGACTTGACTGGGGACCAATCTTATTTAACATTTTCATTAATGACCTTGGCACAAAAGAGAGGACTGTGCTGATAAAATGTGTGGATGACACAAAGTTGGGAGGGATTTCCAATAAATGAGGAGGAATGGAATATCATACAAAAAGATTTGGATGAACTTGAAAACAGGGACAATAGAAATGGGATGATATTTAGTAGTGCAATGCAAGATCATGCGTTGGGGACAAATTACAAGAATTAATGCTATAAATTGGGGACATATCAGTTGGAAGTGACAGAGGAGAAAGACCTGGGTGTATTGGATAATCACAGATGATTATGTGCTGTGATCATGAAAAGGGATAATGCAATCTTAGGATGCAGGTGGTGAGAAATTTCCAGTAGAGATAGGGAACTATTACCACTGCACAAGGCACTGGTGAGACCTCATCTGGAATGATGTGTGCAATTCTGGTTTCCCATGTTTAAGAAAGATGAATTCAAACTGAAACAGGTGCAGAGAAGGGATACTAGGATGATCTGAGGAATGGAAAACCTACCTTATCAGAGAAGACCTGAGGAGTGTGGCTTGTTTAGCCTAACCAAATGAAGGATGATTGCTCTCTATAAATACATCAGAGGGACAAACACCAGGGAGGGAGTTATTAAAGTTAAGGGCTATGGATATAAATTGTCCATGAACAAGTTTGGGCTTGAAATTAGATGAAGGTTTCTAACCATTTGAGGCGTGAAGTTCTGGAACAGCCTCCCAAGGGGAGCAGTAGGGGGCAAAAGGTCTAACTCAAGACTCAAGCTTGATACATTTATGGAGGGAATGGTATGATGAGACTGTCTACAATTGCATGTGGCACATCTGCAACTGCTAGTAGCAAATATTTTCAGCCATTGGAGATGGGACACTAGATGGGGAGGGCTCTGAGTTTTTACCGAGAATTATTTCCCAGCTGTCGGGTCTTGCCCACATGCTCAGGTTCCAAGTGATTGCCATATTTGTGGTGGGGAAGGAATTTCCCCCCTGGTCAGATTGGCATAGGCCCTGGGTGGGTTTTGCCTTCCTCTGCAGCATGTGGCACAGGTCACTTGCTGGTCTAAGCTAGAGTAAATGGTGGCTTCTGTGTAACTTGAAAGTCTTTAAATCATGATTTGAGGACTCCAGTTAATCAGCCAGAGACTATGGGTCTATTACAGGAGTCGGTGGGTGAGGTTCTGTGGTCTGCTATGTGCAGGAGGTCAGACTGGATGATCTCTTCTGACCTTAAAGTCTATGAGTCTATGAACAGGAGAATCCCACTACCAACCCAGACAGAAGACCGATAGGCTTGGACCACCAGACTTTTTCTTAGGGCCTGAGCTGCTTTCTTTTACTAGGATGCCAAGTTAGCATCTGAGCCTCGCTCTGCTGCCCACCAATCATAGCCTGTGAAGCAGGCCTGACTCAGGCAGCTCACACAGATAAAAGTGTCTGAGTGGTTACCACTCATTCCTGCTCTGCTCCCCATCTCCCCTGGAGTCCTGTGGGCTGCAGCCAACTCAGAGAACAGGAGCCTCCTTTCTCCAAAACCACAGGTGCATTGGAGAAAATGTCATGGAGATATGGGGATCAAATTGTGGAAGGACGCAGATGGAGTGGAGAGCAGACAGATGAACAGGGGAGGGGAGGCAGGAGGAATGAGAGAGATTGTGCTGGGGTGAAGAGAAAACATGGATTTTTTGTGGGGAGAGCTGACAGAAGCAGATGGATTTCTGTAGGTCTGTGGGGAGGAAGAGATTCATTTCTTTCAGGGATGGTGGGGAAGAAGTGATGGAGTGAGGGATCTGAACTAATGATATATCTACACCCCCTCCCCCCCCACACCGCCACAGTATCTTTCAAATGATTTGTTGGGATAGAATTTTGGGGCAGCTTGAATGATTTTCCTTCGGCTTGGCTTGCCCAACCCTGAAATGTGCACCTCATTCATGCGATAGCTGCACTTCCTGCAGCATTTCTTTGGGGTCTCCCATCCAAGCACAGTTCTAAGACACCCTTGTGTTCACAGCACAAGGTGGTACAGTTGTGCTAAACAATAAATTAGGCCTACCTTTGAATAATCTTAAAAATGGTTGAGATGCCCTGACTGCATTATTACACTGTCAGAATATAGAGCTCAGTAATGACACCACACGTTTTCCAAAATATCATTGTGATGGGGTGTACAAACCCCGCACGGGGCAACAAGGGCAAAGAATTACTCTGGACCCAGCCAGCTGTGCCCCCTGCCACCTGTAGCAAATCCATCAACTGGAGAAGTATCAGCTCATTTCGGGGCAGACCAGGGAAGAGAGCAGACCTGTGAGCTGCAGCTCCAGAACAGAAGAGCTGAGGGAAGGCAGAATCTCTCCCTACACAGCTGCCCACAGGTCCCTCCCTGAAGAAAGGCAGGAGCTGCTGCAGAGACAGCCTAAGAGGAAAATAGTCCCCTCTCCCTCTCATATGTGCTATCCCAGTGGGGGGGGAGCCCTAGGGTAGGGCTGAGCTGACCCAGGATGCTGGGCAATACTTCAGGAGAAGACAGTGCCTCCCTGAGAGAAAGAGAGACCTTGCTACACACAGCCGCCAGAAGATGCCTTGTGGTGAGCAGATAACCCACACACCATCTAAACCCAGACGGCAACCTTGGGACCATCACAGGCGGGAGATAGGAAGGGGCCCAGGGAGGGCAGCCTTAAGTAGCCCTGGCTGTCAGTTCACTAGCCCTCAAAGGGCCTTGGGTCCGAGCCCAATGGAGTGGGAGGGCCCAACTTCCCCTACCAACAACCCCTTCTGCATGACATGGGCCTAAGACCTGACCATTAGGCGACAGTACCCTATCACCCATTCCCTGAGCGAGGATTATCACAGTCATCAGTAGAGGGAGGAAGAAATATGAGTAATCTACAGCAAGGCTGTGTAGTTCATTGTGCTGCCAACTGATTTGGGATGTACACAGGTTGCTCCCACCAACACTTGTGTGCAAAGACCACTGATACTCAGAAAGGCCCAATAATATCTTCTAGAAAAGCTGGGTGGCAGGGATTCACAAACCTGTTAGAGGCTCTTCATATTTTCCCTGTCTTCCCAGAAGTTCTTGTTTGCCTTTTCATGTCATGGGTTTAAATTTCTTAAAGTACTCTTTGAAACTGGCAGAGGTATGTGTCAGTGTCAAATAGTACAAGTTGATGCTGAAGAGATGAAACGATACCAAGAGCAGTTTTTCTACCGTATGCGCAGACATTTTCACTACTAGTAGAAACAGTAACACACGTTTTGATGGCTTTCCAAAGGCACTAATCTTTTTCATAAACAGAAAACAGCCATTTTCACAACTAATTACTTGTAGAAAACCTGGTAGCTTCACACCAATCAGTGAGAAAGTGCCTCGCCTGCACCCCATCACTCAAGGAAAATTTTCAATGAAGCCAACGAATGCCTCAGTAGGGGCTTCAGAATCAAGTCCTGAATCAGTCAAATAGGACATACATCCAACAGATAAAGGAACATCCAGAAAGATGACTGAGTTTTGAGGTGGTTTGTTATTAAACTGACTGAGTGATGCAAGCAAGGCTTATGCAACACTAAAATTTTCATGAAAATTGACTCAATTCATATTGAGCAGGAGGAGGCCACAGACCCCCAGGGCATCAATAGGCATCTGGCACACCCCAGAGGGTCTTGCTCCTGGAAAGATGGCTCTTCAGCCTTCACTGCAGTTTCACCAAGCGAGGGCAGCCTGAATTTCCACAGAGGCTGCCTAGGGGATGCTCTGAGGTTCTGATCCAGCTTCCGCTGATGTCAATGACACAATTCCCATTTAATGCCCTCAGTCAGCACCTCCCTAGCCACACACTCCATCCTGAGGTGGTACCACCCACTTTCCAAGCCTACAACAGATCCTGAGCAGGGCAGAGCATTGATTGTACGCACTTTGCATCTCAGGTGGACCTGTCACAGAGCCTTGCACCTTAGTGGCTTATACATCGGCAAGCATAATCCATAGTTCGACATCCCCATTTCTAGCTGACATCATAATAAAGGATATGTCTTTAATGTTTGCTCATTTATGCAAAACAAACATTTCTGAAACATCTGAATACAACCAGTTATCGCATGTTTCTCCTGTGTCTTCAGCTGATGATGCAGTTCTGGTAACTGATCTGATTTATTGACAGGAATAAATAGATACGTTCTTTCCAAATTCCTCTCCTATAACCACTGAGTTAAGAGTTAAAAGAAGTGGAAGCTTCACCTGCGTCACTCACGACAGTGATCTGTAGGGGGGTTGGCAAGTCGAAATATAATGAGACAAATGGCTTTACACCTGACAATCTTTTACATAAAAAAAGTGTCAAAAGTATTTGACAGCATGAAATGAGACTAAAATGTTAGCATTAATTGCTAGTCAGTGCTATATTACCAGCCCTACAATCCAAATCAATTACAAGGATTTGTACTGGTTGTGAGACAAAAATTTTTGGAAGCCTGTCAGCTCTAGGGTGTCATTACTTAATGCTGATATGACTACTCAGGTTCTGATCAGAACAAAGAGAGTCACAACCACCCACTTTTAGAATTGCAATTGAAATTGGCACAATTGGAATGTTTTAAAGGAAAGTTGACAGGTATACTGCTAAACATCATGTGTTTGAATAAAAGCTGTACTTCCCACATAGGGATCTCAGTTTGCTCACCTGAAGGGAAAAAAAAAAAAAAAAAAAAAAAAAAAACAAACCAAAAACATTTAGATTAAATTAGAGCTACTTATGTGTTCTGTCTCAGCGGTTATCAAAAATTAAAGAGACTTACGTAATTTTTAAAAAAACCAAAAAACCTAATTCTGGTACATTTCCTTGCAGGAACAATTACCATGCCTACCATTCATTCAAATATCTGCCTCAATGAATGAGTAGGATGGTTACTTATTAGTGATAATAGCAAAGGAGACTTAGAAAATTTTACAGTGTGTATTTGTTAATGAAAGATCAAGCCATCCTCTATGTTGAAAACTATCCATGTGGGGGCCAGCAAGTGGAATGTCTGCATATTGTTCCAGAGAGGGAAGAGTATTCTTAACAGGGAAGATAATGGTAGGGTGTTGCTTTGTGTAACAAATCTAGATATCAACAGGAATACGAGTATTAAGGACTAACTCTCAGAAGTGACTATCTCGCTTGTGGCAATCCAAAAAGGGATTGCCTAGGCTTTCCCTGATGCTACAGAAAGGCACACCGGGCAATGAGCAGGAGTGACACAGACACACCAAACAGAATACACAGTGGACTACCCTTCACTACAAAGAATGCCCCCTTACCACCAGGGAATACAACCCATCCAAGTTGCAAACATCCCAAAATATTACTGCAAACGTTGACCAGACCTTTGTGGGCTGGGGCAGGTGCCGTCAGATTGCTCTCCCGCTCCCCCCGCCCCCCAGCCACATGTCTTAACTAGAGGGAACCAGGGGGAGAAAATACTGATTTGGGCAAAATGATTTTCTGTAAGGAAATCTTGCAGAATTGTGGGGGTGGTGATGGTCGCAGTGAAGGGTCATCTACTGGTCCTACATCCTCCCACTCTGAGCACATCCTACTTCATAGCCATTGAGTCTCACTGAGTAATCATGGAGTGACTGTGTAGAGCAGCTGTCACAATTGTAGGAGACGCGGCCTGTGGCTACAGAGACAAGGTTATCTTCCATTTTGGAAGTTTGGGCTGCAGACAGGTGGGAGAGATGAAGGAACTGCAGACAGTTCTGTTAAAGTGTTCTCTGATATTAACTAGAACAAACTGTGAAATACAAGCTTTTTGGTCCTTACCAGGAACACCACTGTCACATCCACAGGATAAAGGGAAAGGGAAGAGACTGCCACTGAACCACAGAGATCTCACCTTTCATCTCCCCCTGGATTTTGCTCCCTCCCACTTCAGTGCAAAAAAGCAGCAGATGGGCCTAACTTTGCAATATGATGTAGAATACGTTTAGAGAATTTGAGCATTTCTAGCCAAGAACAAAGCCAACTAAACAAGAAAAGCAGAAAACAAAGGAGCCAAAAATGACTGAGGACCCAAAATTCACTCTCTCTCTCTCTCTCTCTCTAGTGTAGAGGGGTTTGGAATTTTAGATATAAATATTCTGGTAAGAAAAATTTTTCAACTTTTTTCTTCCCCAGCCTCCAAGGAGCTGTTTTTTTTCTTTAATACAAAGGCGAGAAGAAATACTGTGTGTTCTTCTTCTGGACTCTGTTTGAGCCCACCACCTGAGGATGGTGTTGGGTTGGAAAAGGAAAAACAACTCTGAAGCTGAAAGCAGCTCTGTCCTAAGTGGTCTGATTCTTGCTCCAGAGAACAGGTGCCCGATTGGCCAGCTGTGATAGGGTCATCAGCACCTGTCCCCTCTGTCCATTAGCAACTTGCAATATTTTACACGTTAGCATTTAGGCCTGGAGGACTCCAGCAAGAACAGGTTTTGGCATTAACCTTGAGTGAAGGACCAATAAGCCTGTTCTGTCTTCCTCATCTGTTCTCACCCATCTCTATAACAGAGGTTAATAGGATTTATTATTAGCAGGTACTTTGGTCAGCCACAGACACATCTTAAAAAAAATCAAATCAAGAGCCATAACAACTTCTTATCCTATTCAGTGGGAAAAGGAACATCAGGCCATCACACAGTGGAGCTAAGTTAATGGTTACATATTTTCCAGTGGGTTTCCTCCCGTATGGAGGCTGTATAACAATCAGGCCCAAACAACTTGATTTTTGCCCCCTAGAAGCCTCTGAATAGACTATCAGAACAAAATATTGATTGTTGAGTCCTTGTGACAGCTGGGCTCAGAGTGTACTACAAACCTTGGGCCCACGTGAAAATTGTGTTTATTGAGCTACATAAAAACCAGATTTAGCAAGCTTCCCAAGTTCTGCTGATTCTGCACCCATTTTTTCTCTTCTGAAACACAGCTCTCTGAGGAAATTAGTCTCTCAGGAGAGAGCAGGCAGGTCAGGGGTTTGAATGGGGGAATTTAGTGTAAAGAAGGGGGGGAAAAGGAATATCAGAAAAAGTGTGCATGCTTAACAGCCTTTCAACAACAGGAAATACTGAAGGGAAGTTGTAACTATGAGGGAAGAAAAGTAAATTCACATTTGTGGTTTCAGAACTGTGAGATTAGAATGTAAGTATATCGGTGAAATCCTGACCCCATTGACTTCAGCGGGGCCAGGATTTCACTCTATATGTAGGCTCGGGGTACGTCTGCATTCTAAAGAACTCCTGATTAGGGTCTGTATACACTTATATCCCCTAATGCTGTTTGTCTAGATCTTTGCTAGATTTGGCTCCCCTTTGGTTTGTCCCATATGATCACTATTGTCCACATGTTTTGCCAATACTTTCACACTGACAGTACATAACTTCTTTTCCAAAAGGAGGGATTATCCATTAAGAACCCATCCCCAAATTACAATGAGATCCTTTCCTGAGTCAGTCTAAGAACTCCGTGGTCTTTTTGATCAAAGTGTTTTTAATCATTATAGTGTGGTTTATTGGATTACTACTTATCTCACATGCCCTAGGAGAGTAGCATCAGATGTTTTTGGCAGTTCATAGGCTCCTAACCATTCTCCAAGTATCTCTTTAAATAACAATGTGCACTAATGATTTTTCCATGTGTCTTGAGTATTCATGGCACTCTGCTAATCAAGGACAGCTTCAGGCAGAGGTAACATTTTGTTATAGACTCTCAAAGAGTTTAGTGTACTGAGTTACATCTTCTCACCAGCTATTGTGTACAACTGGTTTAATCAGTAATTCCCAACCCTCTTTAAGGCTCTCTTTAGGCACTCTAAATTTGTCTGCTTAGTTCGTATCTCAAGGCTCTGACGTTAAAAAAAAGCTTTGCAGTAAATAGCTGATCATTATGGGGTAGAATCACTCAAATTCAATTATTTTTACTTGCAATAAGAGGGCAGATTCTTTGTGGTATGGTTTCATCTCTTTAGTCTTAAGGTTGAGGACAAGTATTATGAGCTGGCTTGAAAGTACAACTTTAAATTATGTTTCCTAAAAGAAGAGGAGCCATCCATGCTGTGCAACAGAGTTCAGAAATATGGCAGTTACATGAAATTAACATGATACAAACATATAAAATCTCAAAGGACGCTGGCTCTTCCAGTATCTCTATTTTAAAACAAGACTTAATGAAGTTGTTAGTGTCAAGATACACCCAGCATTCAGTCATTTACAAAATCTAAGATTTCTTTTGCTTTCAGACTGAGTACTATTAGTAATGGAAGCAGGCACTGATCCCACTCGGCACAAGCTATCACAACCTGCTCCAGTCCCCCTTTGTTGCAAATGTACTCCACTACTGAATCCCACGGGACCCTAAGGTAACTGGGTCTGGGCAGAGCTGGATCTCTACTCCTCATCCTGTCTCAGGAATGATCCCAGGTGCATGCCTTGTGTTTGTCACTTTTTCTTGGGACAGAGTTCCACAGCACAGGCACCTGAGGCCTCCCAAACCAGTGCTTTAGACCTCTTGAGTTCCCAGTTGTTTATATACACCCTATATCACTGTGGGTGTTCTCACCGTCTCAATTAACTCCTTCAGACACAACATGGAAGGCAAGCAAAGAATATAAACAAAAGGAGTTTCTTAACCATAGTCATTCCACTCTTAAGAATAAACTAAAGAATTACAGATCTTTGCAAAACAACACACTCCACATGTGCACTCTCCCTCCCCCACCCCAGTGAGAAAGTGAGGTTCAGTCAGCATTTCGAGTCAATTCAGAATCCTTCCTGCTTTCTTTTCTCTCTCCAGCCTGGTCTTCTGGGACTTGGGAGGAAAACCACTGCCTTCTCAGAGAGCATCTCTCCTTAAATTCTGTCTCTGTTGCTGTTTTGCCATGAGCACAAGCTTGGAAATTCTAACCCCTCAAAATCTGAGTCCCACTTGAAGCAAACCCATTGTCCTCTCAGGTGAGTCAGTCAATGAGAATCATTCAGGTGGGTAGCTCTTGATGGCCCTCTCATTGTTAGTCCTCTGCAAAGTGTCCCTTCCTCCTTCCTAGGAGGACAGCATCTGGAATAGATTGGGCTTGTCTAGATCAGGCTGGTTTTTCCAACACAAAACAGCACAGTGGGAGTTAGCTCACAAAATGGAAGCTAGGATACAAAACCAGAAGACACCAAACATGGAATTCACAACGTGAAACAGCCACATCCCCCTGCCACACCAGCTACTCATGAAAGTTTAGCTAGGAAGGATGCTTCCAGCCTTCCAGATTAATCCGCCTGTTATTTTATAATTCGAGGTCTCATACTTTATTTGCTATTGTTGTTTCAGTCCACAGCCACATCGCTACCTTTGTCAGATCTAAAACACGATCTCACCCAGTCATTACTTGGATGGGAGAACACCGCAGTCAGGTGTTATGGGAAGCTAGTGTTGGTTGGATTTTAAAGTATGTGACACTTCCTCTGAAATCAATGATAAAGCCCTGGCTGGGATGATTTAGTCAGGGTTGGTCCTGCTTTGAGCAGGGGGTTGGATTACATGACCTCCTGAGGTCCCTTCCAACCCTAATCTTCTATGATTCAGGCTGAGCATGGAACCAGTGCCTTCAGTATGGTGTGAGGAAGACCTGTTATACTGGAAGTGCCAGCTTCTTAGATGATATGCAGAAAGAATCCTGACTGTAAGGCAAAATCATCAAAATTGTTAGCACAGAGCAAACTGGGTCAACAGTTGTATTAAGCCTGTGAGTATACCCAGTACGGACTAGATGTGTTCAGAAGCCCGGGAAGAGTCAACCTGCAATGGCTGCTTATGCACTTAAGGAAAAAAAGGGCTGCAACTTCTCAGTGGAGCGCTTGCTGAACATTACGTTGACCACTTGTGGTCAATTAAAACAACATTGCACAGATCTCATGAGTATGGTTATTCTAGTAGTCTGGCCTCTCCCACTTCAACTGGATATGGTATGAGTTTTCACTTTCTGCCAAGAACTACTGTTTCTTTGCCTTGCAAACTGCTACCATGTTTGATCTGAAAGGGAGTGATGTTTCTATGATGGGTGAAGTGATTTCTGTGTAGTTCTTTGAGATCCTCAAGATGAAAATGTCTCTAAATTCCTTAATATGGGGAATTCTGAAGTAAATTGCTTACTTGCAGCTGGCAGTTGCATAGACTTTAATTAACCACACTATACCCTGCACTATAAGAAGGCTGCCTTTAGGTCAATTGGTTAAGAGGCAACATTATAAAGATTTTAATAGTGACCACTAGAGCAGATTGAATCGTATTAATAAATTATTCAGCTGTTTCCCCCCACCCATTGTCACTTAATGTATTTGTGAATAGATGTCTCTTATTCAGTCAGCTCGGCACAAGGTAGTACTATTTATTTATTACCGTGGAGCTAATAGGTTCACTCTCTTGTGCTAGGTATTGTACAAACGTAACCTGTAATGGCACGGATGTCACCCTGGCAAACTCCCTGTGGTCAGATGCAGCTCTGCATGTCAGCACAAAAACAAACAAAAGCTTCCGCCAGCTAGTCCACAAGAAGCTCTCCACCCCTGGGTTAAATCAGTCTTACATCTCGCTCCTCTAGCGCTGGAATGCACTCAAGCTGAATTCCCTGGCTGGAGCTTGGGCAGGACTTAATTTGTAATGAAAGCCGTGCCAGGGCTCCAGCAATTTTTTTTAACTTTCATAATGGACGCGGCAAGCCCAGAGGTGCCGGGGCTCAGCTCTTGCACACATTAAACAAACACTGAGCTTGGGCCTCTATTGCAACTCAGGGCACAGGTCGAGCTCTCAAGCCCACCTGACCCTCCGGGTCTGAGCTTAGGTGACAAGCCCAAGTTCCCAATGGAGCTACAACACCACACAGTGTTATTTTTAACATGCTAGCCAGAGCCCTGATAATACAGGCACTCCTTACCTAATTAACTAGCACCCCACTACTTAGGCAATTAACTATCCACAGGTGGGACTGGATAGGCTAAGCTAAGGAGAATGAGCCAATCACTGGCAGGCTAGATGCATGACACACCTCCCCCCCTCCACTCAGGGCCCAGCCTTCATGACAAACCCAAATGCTTTAAATTGCAGGGTTTGATTTTTTTTTAAACATTTGTAAGTCCAAAGACAGGTAGAGAAGCAGAAGGGAGGAGACTTGGCCTTTAGTTGGAATCCTCCATGACAATTGAGCTACAAGGGCTCAGAAACATCCAGAAGGTACTAGACACGCTCAATAGCTGTGTCTGAAGTTGCATAAGAAGTTTTCATTTAAGGGAAGCAGTTTTGCAGGTCCCACCCCTATTTGCCATTTGAGAGCTGAGCTAATCAGACCTCCATGGAGAAAGATGATAGATACAGGAGGAAGAGACAGCCTTGTTAACTCCACAGCTGATTCCTGCAGGACCAGGAGATGTTTCTTTGGGGAGGCTGGGTCCCAATCCTGCACCACTTTGGATACATGAGATTGTTATTCCACCTTTACTGACTAGGCAAGCCCTGCATTTGGATAATGTTTGAACCACTGTAGTTTGTTTTCTGGACGTGGAGGGCAACCTGGTAGGGGAAGCATTTGCCAGCCCCAGGGCTATGCAGCCTATGGGACTTACATTACAATTATTAGCCAACAGCCTTTCTTTGAGATTCGGTCCCAGTTCAAAAGAGGCCGGCGGTGAGGTGAAGGTATGTAAATTCTTACCTGTATTAGCTAGGTGTTTGGAGAAAAAATAGTAACTTATAAAATGAGAATGGTTATTTTATATGCTGGTACCAATTTGGATACAGCAACTGAGAAGACTAGTCATCTATTAACCCAAGGGCTGAAATGATGGCTAGTTACAAGGATCCCCAGCCTTTTGTTTGCTGACAAGGCTCTGAAGTGTTTGGAAAAAAAGCAGATATGCTGCCATACTACTCAAACTCTGAAGACTGCTAGTGACACAGATGCTGCTTGTTACGGCCACACTACAGAGGCTGAGAAATCATCTTTGAAAGGTGATGTGTTCTAAAGATTTAGAAGTGTAAGTGTTATGGTAAAACAGCATTTAAATATACGCGACAGCAACACAGTGGGGAAGTTTAGATTTACTACCCAATAGCTTGTTTAAAAGTTATTCCTAAGTAGTTGAAAATACTCTTTAGAATGTTTATGTATATTAAATGCATGTTTACTAAGAAATTGCAAGGTTCTCTCTCTCAAGCTGACTGAGAACAGTTATTAACAGCTGCATTCAGGGTTTTACATACAATAGCCCGGAGGTTTAACTCTGTGTAATGCTTTCTGGAAAGAGAATTCTGGCTTGTGCTTCAGCAAAGCATTCAGCTGAAGTGCTGAAATAAAGGGATTGTCAGAGTTGAACCGAATAGTACCACAGCATCTCTTCCTTTACCCCACTACACAGAAACAAAACCTGGTCCCTCCCCCAAAAAGCTTACAAAGATTTGTGACCTTTTTTCAGGCAAATTTTTTGTTTAAACCTTTTTTCCAATTATTCGACCAGCTCCAGTGACCAATATAATGTTATAATTCCCCAGGTATAATAAAAACAGCAAAATTGCAATTCATCACTAATGTCTCTCTCTGTTACGTCTGTGAAGGTCTGGGTATATTTTACTAGGCTAGTAACTGTCAAGTCATGAACCGAACACATTTTTTAAGCCCCCTGATACTTACCAGGCTTTAAAGACATGCCCTATCACGTAATCATACAGCAACTGTAATGTCACCAAAGTTACCGTGATGGAAAGGACTACTCCAAACTTTCTGGTTAGAAACATTGTGCATGAAGATATGCAAAAAAGAAAGAAATCCATTGCAAAAAATCAAGGCCTGCTTACAAGGAACGTAGAAACCTTTTGAAAAAACAAGAGCTATTCCAGGCAGATCAACATAAAATTTTTGTAACCATGGAAACCATATAAATTCCCATCTGCCAAGGTATTGAACACACTGTACTCAATAGGTGTCTGAAACACTTACAGCCTCAATAAGTAGCCAGAATTAGGATTCTGTTCAGTGCAAGACGTAGACGAGAGCTCAAAGAGTATGATTTAAAGTCCTATCAAATGGTTGGAATGAAACCACAAATCCTGGGCCACTTACTGGACTCTGAAGTTTTGTGACAAACGAGAAACTCAGATTCTGTCAGGGCGAAGGTTCATGCTCAAGTTTCTGAACCGGAGGCAGTATTGGGCAGTTTTACCGGGGGATGGGGGGAGGCAGGGGAGAATTTTGTAATGCCCCATGGTTCTAACATGAATCCATGTGAAACTTGGCAGCTTTGACTTTGGATTTTGGGCTCGCTCAAATTTGAGACAGGTGTGAACTGGAAGGTCCAATCCGAACCTCACTCTGAAGTCCCAGGACACTCAAAACCCAGTTTTGGATTTGAACTGGGTGGCTTGAGCTTTTTGTGTATGGACTGAACTGGAGGATTTGATCTAAGCACCCTTGATCCACGTCCAAGCTGTGGGGTCTGGAGCTATTTCTGGCTCACAGCTGAAATGAAACCTTCAGTTCTGTGTTGGATAACAGTAACGCCTGTGACATGCTAGGCACCTTTTCAGAATTCAAGAAGAAATGGTCTGTGCGCACAGTCTAATGACAAACATGTAGACAGAGGTTAAATAGAAGAGCAGCAACAAATGGTGACTGTTTATACAAGTCGCTAGATCACCGTTAGCAGCAGCAAGGGAGAAAGGGGTATTTAGGAGACATGCAGTTGTCATAGTATAGGAGGGCTTTGCGAAGGAACTCAGGGAAATCTTGCCATGCACTGGAGCCACATGGACAGACAGAGAGGAGATTGGGTGACAATTTTCTTGAAGCTTTATGTGCACAGCACTGACATCATTCCGGTTAATATGGAACAGCAGCACGGAACAGTGGTTTCTGCTAGATGGAACTGGCAAGATGACAAATTTGGAGAGGTTTCCATCTAAGTGATAAATGACCACAGTTTTCAAATGTAGCGCTCACTAGTTTGAATGGGTAAATCCATAGTATTAACACTTCCTCAAAGTGAACTGTCCCATATGAGCCGAAGAGTAATGAGTCGGCAAGTATTCAGAGGGTGCCAGTGCTTAAAATGATTGAGCAAGATATTGAGCAAGTTAGACACCATTCAAAAATCAAGCAAACAGTTGATTCTCCATGCTACATTTATTTAAAATACCATCTTCCTTACAATGCTTTTATTTGACTAACTCCCATATTCCCTTTCGCTGATGCTATTGAGTACTAGAGATGTGCTTAGATTTTTCTCACTCTTCCCTAACATGCTTTCCTTTTCAAAGAAATACATCGACTGAAAGAGACTAGGAAAGATAGCAGTAGTCAAGAAAACTAGTGTGCAAACATGGCACATGCACACAATTCTGCTCCCTGTACAGCTTTGGAGTAATAACTGAAAAAACACGATGTTACTTGTTAGCCATGCAGAGCCAAGACAACTATGGAAAAGTGAGCTGGATTCAGTTCTGCCTCCCACATCAAAAGGAATTGCCAGCTGAGCTCTTGACTGTAGAATGAAGAGTTTGTTTTTCAGATCCCAAGCTGAGTTTGCAGAGCTGGGCAATTAGGAAAAATCTTTGGACTTTGGAATGGAACAAACTTGATATGGAAGCCACTGAGAATAAATAAATGTGGAATCACACATGTCACTTGGCCATACCTGAACATTAAACAGATCAAATTGTCCATTTAACTAATACTGACCTGACCTGGAAACTATTCCTGGATTCACTACTGCAGTATAAATTGTTAAATTCAAGTCACAAGGGTACTCAAAATCAGCTCTAGTTTGAGTCTAACATCTGCTCACCAGTCGTACTTACATCAGTTTTATTTTGGTGCCTACTAACTGTGGAAACTTTGATGATTATATTTTTGCTCTAGCTGGGTACCCACAAATATTTCAAGCTGCTCCTGGTATATTTTGTGTGCGTGCTTGTTGGGATAGATCACATGATAGAAGTTTATGGTGTTTCTCTTATAGTACTGGTTCGCTGAGTCCATTTGGTGCAATCCGAGGGTCAGCGCAGAGCAGTAGTTTTCAGAGGACTTCTCACTGATAAAGGCTGCATATCCATAAACATCCAACTAACCAGAAGCAGGATTGCTCAAACCTGCCCTATTCTGTTTTTCTCTGAAGCATCTTGCACTGGGAACTGTCAGAAGAAAGTATACACAGGCTAGACGGCCCATTGGTCTGATGCAGTGTGGCCATTCTTATTTCACTTGAACCCAGGAACCAGCTAGAAAAGTCTAGCTGAGGGGGAGTGGGCGGGGGAGGGAGGATATTTTCTCCTTAATCCCTGTGTTTGACTGACAAAAACTGGACTAGTAGATTTCTTTTTTTTTAAAATTACTATGGAAACAGTCTTATTTTTCTTTTATATTTGGCCTTACACAAGCTGAAATGTATTTGTTTTACCGCTATCTGAGTTCTTGTGTGACATCACACAGAGGCCTATACTGGATTTTTCCTGGAAAGAGGCCTATACACACAGAATATTCTTTCTGTAATTCCCCCAGTCAGTGGGAGATCACTTTGTTTTCCCTCTCTTTAATACTTTGTCTGATATACGTTAATTGTCTTACAGTTTGACAAGGTGAAATTTCAGTGATACACGAGTTTTCTTGTGTCCCCACATACTAGGACTTGGCCTCAGACGAGGAAAAAAAGCATAATCACCCAATAAACGTACAATACAATGTAATCTGGCTGAACAGTGCAACAAATTTCCCACAAATATTCATGTCAATTTTTGGATGAATTCACTGTGGGCTGCAACGCAGCCCCCTCACAGTGAGTACCAACTTCCTTCACAAGTTGCCCCTGACCTGTTCCTGAACAAGTGCAGATGCCATATTCAAGGGACAGTCCCAGGAAGAGGTGATGATATCATGTAGATGGTATGGACTCCACTTCCATGCAGAATGGGGGAAATCCATATCAAGGGTCCTCTTTGAACACAGATAGCTTTAGGGTGGTGTGGCTCATATAATTTCTTAAGGTGGACAAAGTTTCAGTAGGCTGAGATACCACATGCCCATTAGGAGATGAGAAAAAGTTTTCCTTAAAACATTTGGTAAACTTTATATTAGGCCTTTTTGAAAAACTTGCAAGTGTATATTTGTACACTGGGTGCATATGCAAAGAGAGCATTTGTGTGTGGTAATTGCAGTTTAATGGGGAAAACCACATCTGGTGAAGCAACCGCAAATTTTGTGGGAATATTTAAGGATGTTAATTTAAAAATCTGTGCTATAAACATTTGCTAATTTCAGAACAGACCATAGAGAACCGTAAAGTGTCAAAAACAAACAAACAACAAAAAAGGAAACCAAAGAACACATCAGCTACACCCAATGAACAAGTCCATTAAATGTTGGACATAGGAAAATTATTGGGGACAATTTTACAAGACTGAATCAAAGAGCACCTCAAAGCCATCACTTAGCAGCCAGTCAGAATTGGTTT